>NC_045731.1:11478134-12188134 GCF_009834535.1 Camelus ferus | reverse complement strand
GTTGTAATGATCTAGTTCTCACACTGACGCATGTAGCTGCCACAATGATTTGCTAGAGCCTCATCTTAACCCTTGGATGAAGGAGATAAAGTTATGTCTTTTCAGAAGCAAGAAATTCTTCCTATCCTGCTCCCTGTAAGTGATCTTCACCACTCCCCCCCAGCAAAGAACTCTGTTTTTCTTGCAGCTGCTATATTGAGTCTGCCACACCGCTGTGGGGATGCTGGTTGCCTTCCATGAGGTCCCCACTCCTGTCCTTGGACTATGCTGGAGGCACATTCCTCTGTGTACAGGAGGCCAGAGGCAGGGCCGACGGCACACGTGAGCACATCTGGAAGGAGGGAGACCGGACTTTCCCCCACCCACTGCCCCCGTATTTGCTGTCTACAAATTCCACAGGGGAAGCCATTTCCAGCTCACTTTTTCAAATTTGCTTCTCCTGTATCTTCAGTTCTTCTTAACTCCGTGTCAAACCTCAGTACTCACTGAGGTTCTGGCCACCGAAATTGCCCCTGGCTGATTGCTCCTGGCACAGGTAGAAATCTGCTGTTGGCCACGGTGGCAGAGAAAGTCATCACCAGAAAAATCACTATTTCCTGGAAACTCTAATCTTACTACTATTGCATAGATTTAAAAATTCTACGTCAAGCTTAGGCACCATTAGAGTAAAAATATAAAATATTAATAAAAATAGCCCCTGAGGTAATGAAAAAGACTATGAAAAGGAATACATATGTATAACTGAGTCCCTACTCTGTGCACCAGAAACTAACACAACGTTGTAAATTGACTATACTTCAATAACATTTTTTAATTAATAAAATACAATACTGAAAAAGAGGAAAAAAATTAGCCCCTGGAAGGCTATTCCTCAGTTGCCGTATTTTGCAACACAAAACAGAGACATTCTTTGGAAGTGTCCCTCATGTTCTGTCAACTTGACTTAAAGAAAAGCTTTGGACCCAAAAAGCAAGATCAAAGCAAATCTTTTCATCACATCCTCAATTCAATGCTCTGATTATTTTTTTTTTTAGAATATAGTCATTTCCATTCTCTCACTGGAGACAGCCTTGGCTAGTTCGTTCTGTTGGGAGGCCAAGAACTTGTCTTTCTCTCATTCTACTTCTAAATTTAAAGTCAGACACAAACCCTTGAAGAGCGGCATCTGAGCAGCACCAGCGACGTCACTCCTATGTCTGCCGTCTCCGGGCTCCTCTCTCACTTTGGAATTTTAACACTAATCATAGTTTTGACAATGGTTTGTTTGGCCAAGGTTTTGAGTTGGGGCCAACTCTGCCCTTTGGGCCAGAAGTTAGTGAAAAAAGAGACCAGTGAGAGGAGGTTCATTGGAGCCCCCAGCCATCCTTGTGAAAACTTCTCTCCCCAGTGGATTTGGTCCATGCCTTTGAGCCGTCCAAAGTCTGCAACTGTCCATGGCTGCCTATGGCCCACTGACAGCAGCTGCCAAGTGGACGGTCCGCACACACCCAGATGGTCAACTGAGGTCACGTCCAGACAACATGAATGGACAAGCTCTTGGGTTCCATCTGGCAGCGACCTTCCCAGACCAGCCCAGAACTCTGGGCAGGGAGCAGGCAGCCCAGCAGAGCCGAGCCGGCAGTCACACCATGGTCCTGGCCGGCTGGGGTGGGCTCCATGCAGAGGGAAAACAAAGGAAGCCCTGAAACCGAACCCTTGTTGTCCACGTTCGTGCTGCTCAGTGGCTCATTTGGGTCTTGAGTCCCACCACCAAACGCTCCATTCCAACAGCCTTCTCTAAAACCTCCCTGCTGAGCATCCCGTCTGGCAGAAGAAACAAACTCAGCCCCTCCAAAGGCAAGAATCTCCTTATCAAAGCTCAGCCATGGTAGAAAAGGAATATTTATTTTTTTGAAGGGGGAAGAAGTAGTGAGTTTTCGCCCAGCTGCCATCACGTGGCCTACATTTAAAAAAAAAAAATAACCTGCAAAGCATAATATAGTCACAAACAGAAAATGTAGTTGAATTGACCACTCTGCCTTTGGCCTAACCTTGACAATATTTTTTTAAAAAAAAAAAAAAAACAAGTCTCTTTTGAAGAATTTCATAAAACGTCACCAAACCCTCCCTGGGATAAAAAATATCTCTCTGTAAACTTATTAGCAATCGAGTGACAGGCTAGCCTTTGTTATGGATAAAGAAAAGGAGTGATCAAAGTCTTTTCGGCATGCTTCAAGAGAGGGAAAAAAAAAAAAAGAAGAAGACAGGAGCCACCACAAAACCTGCTCCAGGAAACCGAAGTTGGACGGCGCTCCTCAGCTCCTCCTCACCAAACACGTGGCCCCACGCGGAAATACGCCCCAACAACACAGTCTGGGCTCACTGTACCCCAATGAATACGATAATGAGCTTGCTTGGGTAACCAAATCCGTAATCAGCTCTATCAAAACGATGTCTGCTCCGGGAAGGACTCCTGTTAATTCTGCTTAATGCCTGACAGTGGTTAAGCACCATTAATACTCCATAATTTCATTGTATGTTATTGTAATCATATCAGCGTATATCTCAGCGGCCAGGCAAGGCTCAATAGGCTGCCATGAATTACAGGTCACGTGACTCTGCCTCGGCGAGAGACTGTCTTCCATCACAGCCAGCCCTCCGCTGCCCTCCCCGCATTCAGTAGCCTGAGCAGGTATTAATAAAGGTCTCCTTTTTTAAATTGCACAGCTCTAAATGGTCTTTAAGGGACCCAGCAGTAATCTCAAGATCCCTATATTTTAGCAGGAAAGCGGGACAGAGGAATTAATAAGAGCCCTTTCTGTGTAAACTGCTTCCGGCTCTTGGCTATTGCGTGATGTCAGGGCGCTAAGAGAATTTTAAATGCACAGGATGAATTGTTTGTGTTGCAAAAGCGAAACAGGGGGCAAAGGCTAAGAGACTTGAGAAAATTGAAACACTGCCAGGGATGCTGGGATGCAAATGGCAACAAAACAGGGATAAATGCTCCTGCTCACATATGCAGGAGTCCTGCAGAAGGGGGGGGGAAAGGTTATTAATTTTCACCAGGCTGTATCTTACAGCTGGTGGCTCAGCATCAGGTTTTGGTGTAATGAAAATGGTCTGAGCAGAAGATAAATGGTTCATAAAGTGGACCATTTAGATGCAATCGAGGCTCAATCTGCCCGGTGACTAATCACGTCCCCCCAAGTAACGCTGAATTCCACGAACAGACTTTTTTCCTTTCTTTTTTTTTTTTTTTTCTTTTTTTTTTTTTTTTTTTTTTCCAGCTGTACCAGTGAATTGTAGCCGGGTCTAAGTTCAAGGCAGGCAGAGAATTATCTTGATTTATTAGCGCACTCCCTGGCCGTGCCACTCGCCCGGCTGTGCCTTTGTGGGCTTCTGCCCTGTTGCTGTCGGAGTGTAATTTTTACTGTTCCCCGGTGACTAGTACACAGCATCATTTTCAGCTGCTAGAAAAATGGGCTGCTTTTGCACCTGTAATTTTTCTTCTTTTGCGGCTGAAGGTATATAATATATCTCTAAAGTGCGTAATAAGTTTCTGAAAAACGTGTTTTTAAAAGAAATTGATTCCAGTGGTTTATAAGCCCGAGCAAGGCCACAGAAGGAAACGCACCCGATTGCAAAGGTATGTCTGCTTGGCCGGGCGGCCATGTTTCCCTTCCGTTGAGGAAATCCCAATGACTGGTCCAGACT
Organism: Camelus ferus; assembly: GCF_009834535.1. Classification (NCBI taxonomy): domain Eukaryota; kingdom Metazoa; phylum Chordata; class Mammalia; order Artiodactyla; family Camelidae; genus Camelus; species Camelus ferus. The sequence continues at coordinate 12,184,441 of NC_045731.1, read as the reverse complement.
CTTAATTTCAGACATCTTTCTATACAGTAGTGGCTTCTCACAGTGAACTCTGATCAAGTAAGAATGGTGTTTATATGGGGGCTGTATAAGTCCTGATTACACATAAAATAGAGGAGAGTCCCTCATAATGGCATTTAATTGTGAGAAAGAAAAGATTCCAACAGAAGAGCTGTTCCTTCGCACAGCACCACTTACAGACTGTTCAGTTATGATGCTGTCCTGAGCTGGGTCAAAGCAGTGCACTGGTTCCCCGTATGTCTACACCCATGGAGAATAAACCTGGCTGTGATCTTCTTGATTCCGGCTGGGGGTTATTCACAGAAAGGCCAGTCGTTCTTATGAGCATTGACTTTGGCTGATGAATAGCTTCACCGATAACCTTGGGAGCATCTTCCGATGGGGAACCTGTGATGCTGGGGACGCCAAGTCTCCTTGCGGGGTTTTCAAAGATTCCAACTGAATGTTAAGAATGACCCATCCCATGGCAGGGTGGGGAAAGGGGTCTCAGCTGGTTTATTCTGAGCCCTCCAAGATTTTTTTTTTTCATTTTCTGAGGGGACTGACAGATTTGACACAGAAACTAACAGGCAGAAAACAGGGTGAAGACCTCCGTGATCCTACAGCATCTCTCAAGGAGCCCAAGCTCTCGGATGCCATTCCTTCTGTGACATTAGTTTTTCCAAAGGCGGCAGAAAGTGTAGATTCATTACTTTCCGAGCAACTTTCAGACCCGCGTCTTTCTATGTAGCAGGTGAGTTTTGCCGGCGTCTCCCCTTTCCCACGTAGCTTTGACCAAATTAGCTGTGAACCAGCTTTTGCAGTGAAACAGAGGGGCCAGAGTGATGCTGACCACGCCCATAGTTTTAGCCGCAGAAGAGGGTGGAGAAGCATCTCAGTTTGTCCTTTGTGGCCAAATGTTTCAGCCGAACACATCTGTAACGACACAACCAGAGCCACCAATGCTTCCTGCCATTCGTCAACAAACATTCACTGCATACTTGGTACATGTCAGAGACAATGACAGGTTTGAGAAACACACAGGCGAATGAAGCAGAGTCCTCCCCTCGAGAACGGGCAATTTTGAATGACCAGTGATGAAGGAACTGAACGAATAGATGTCCTTGGCCTGGATGATGCTAAATACATCTGAGAGAACAAGGCCAAGGGTCACCAGCCTCTGCTTCTGGCCAGAGCCACGTAGGACCAGTGTGGCTTTGGAGAAGTCACTTAACTTCTCTGTGCCTTGGTTCCATAGCCATAAAATGAGAGTAAGGAACTTTGCTCCATCACCACTCGAGATGATTTGGGGAATTAATTGGACGGCATTTGTGCCATCGCTTTGGTGCACCACAGGAATGTGAGGGTTGATGACTATTGCCTGAAAGTTCAGGGATTGTTACAAACTTTCAGACACCGCACCTGCCCTGCTCAAGGGCATCTGATTGAGACAGGGCATAAGCTGAAATACAGCCCACTCCTGGCTCGCCAAGCCATGCGATTGGGCAAGGAGCCAAGTCACCCCAGGAGAAAGAGACGTGTACTCCTGATTTGCACAAAAGCACCACATGAACCAGCAATCGTGTGTGCAAACCTGCAAATGATGTCAAGACAGCTCTTGGGACCATTCTATCCCTGAGCATTTCCCTAAACCACAAGTGCTGAACCTTTTACCCTTTTCTGTTGCATCTTACATGGACCCTTGATACCAAGCTGTGATATCTTGGAAAACCACCTCTTGGTTTAAGAGCATGACCTTTAGCATTTATTTAGGCCATGAAAAATGTAGGCTTCCATGTTAACTCGCAAGAATATACGTGTGCATGGGTGAGAAGGCTTTTGTGAACACAAAACAAAGCTTAGACAGTGGGCGGATCAAATCCTTTAAAAATATGTATCGATCAAATTGCCCTGCTGAGAGTTAAGTCAGTCCAATGTGACCTCAACACAAGACCCATCCAACTGCAAGCCAGGATGACCTTTTCTGTGTTCTAAGTCTTCCCCAACAGCCCAAACTAACAGCCCTACCCCATCACTGACTCTGCCCTCACCCACCATGGTGCCTCTATGGCACTGATAAGCCCTGAAATCATCTTTTTGGTTTAGCTTACTTCTTTGTTTTCTAGTTCCTCATTTAGCAAAGCTTGAGTGAGTCTGGGACCCCAGCGTCCTCACCTGTCAAACAGAGATTCTAACACCTTTCAGGGCCAGTAGGGGAAGCGGAGGTGAAGAATCTGATACAGCCTACCCTGCGTTTTGGACAGAATTAGCCCAAGGACCCCAAGAATACCTGAATCCTGCTCAAAACGTAGTAGCTTTTCCATGCAAAGTCCCTGGGGGACAGTTATGTTCGAGTGGCAGCAGCAAATAAAAGTAACCCTTCCCCCGTGAGGCTGGAGTGGTGACAGGGCTCAAAGCCCATCTGTCAGTCTAAGCTGCCTCCAAGTAGAGCAGCAGATAAGAGATGAAGGGAGAAGGCAGAGCCAGGGGTGCGTGTGTGTGTGTGTGTGTGTGTGTGTGTGTGTGTGTGTGTGTGTGATGGAGTGGGGGTGGGGTTAATGGAAGGGGAAGGTAGACCAGAAGCCTGATCCCCTGTCCACAGCCAGCAGGACAGAAAGAACAGAGCACAGGAGAAAAGCAAATTCACAAAGCTGAATTTTTAACCCACTGTGGCCTGACCCGCTGGAAAAATCGTGTTCTCCAGTAAGGCCAACAGACTGCAGCTCCTTCCTGCAGGTGTGGAGTTGGGGGCAGGGAGGTTGGCAGCGGAAGTGGGTGGTGGACACGCCCCACACACAGAGGTCCCCGGCACCTGACACGCAGGACCAGACAGTGAACGAGAGCATGATAATCTCATAATAGAACGTTTTCCAAATAAAAAAGACAAAGCGAATTCTCTCCTTTTGAGGTCCCAAAATGAGAGTGACCTCAGGACCGCCCTAGATGAGTGTGTAGGTTGTGGTCCTATGTCAAGGGGCCCCACCCCAAGCCAAGGTTAGCCAGGGTCTTAGTGGGTGTGGGCTGCCCTAACCAAATGCCAGAGACAGGGGCACTTCAACCACAGGCACTGAGTTCTCACCATTTTTTTTTTTTTTACACTCACAAAAATTCCCCTTTTTATTATGTCCAAAACCAAATAGTGATCAGACTAGTAAGTCTGAGGGGACTTAGGGAAGAAGTCCTCTGTTTCGGTGGAAATACACAATGTGAAACTGTTGGGAAAAGGTAACGTAAATGCCAGAGCTGAAAGCAAGATGCAAAACACCGAGATGGCAGGACATGAGGTGTATCTGAATGGGCAGAAAGACGTGAATGTGACTGGATGGTCAGCTTGGAGACCACCTCTAAACAGTTGGTCAATCAGATCTATTGCTGAACATAATTTTGGAATTTTAGGACATTCTGGTAAGAGATAGTTACGTTTCTCACAAGTGGCATTAAAAAAAATAGTGAACTATATTGCCTCTGATATATCTAATACTTACCAAAAATAAATGTGCCAGTGGCTGTCTGAAGCTAAATTTGGACCAAACTAAACAAGAGATAATAACCTGAGAAGAGTCCAGAAACAAGGTACTGGCAGATTCAGTCCCTGGTGAAGACTCACCTCCAAGTTCCCCCTGTGTCCTCGTGGTGGAGAGGGCAGTCATCTCTTTTGTCCCAATAGGGACACTAATCCCATCTTGAGGGCTCCATGTTCATGACCCCGTCACCTCTCAAAGGCCCCACTTCCGAAGGCCATCACGTTAGAGATTAAGCTTCAACATATGAATTCTGGGGGAATACAAACATTCAGTCCATAGCATCCAAGCCAGAGTGTTACTTATAAAAAGCCTGCAATAATGAAAGATAAAATTACGCTATCTCAGAACTTCTACCATCTTCCTTAAGAATGTGGAGAACAGAATGACTTAGGGGCTTTTGATTGACATTTGTGCAGAAAGACAAGTACTTACAATTTCCACCATCTAAGTCTCAGAAAACAGAATGGCTTACTGGGTCTGTGTTGCAAATTAAATCAACACTTCTCCCTGTAAGTTATCAGCTTGTCTCTAAAAGCTCTTGGAGTAATCCAGTATCTGCTTGTCTCTTCGTTAAGGGAATCATGACAACTGGGTACAATATTTATCAATAGAAAATGGAATCCGAAGACAGCAAAGCACTCACTGAGCGACTTTTACAAACGGCTGGGAATTAGGCATAAGGACTCCATTAATGGGAGTGTCTTCCCGGGCTGCAGATATCGGAGACCAGTTGGGTAAACTGGACCTGAGAACAGAAATAAGGAGTAAGAACTCGCGTTGACAGAGGCTGACCTGCCAGCACTTTGCACGTTCACGGGCTCTGTGTGTTTCCGTGAACCTCTTGGTATTTAATGGCGTGATGCTACGTTGGTCCCGACGGTAGCTGTGTGTGTCTGCGTGTGTGTGTGTGTGTGTGTTGTGTGTGTTTATGGGGGCTTGGGGAGGCGTATATGTTATTTGTGCTGGAACCCACGTATGCTAATTGGTTAATTCTTGATTAGACAACTAAAGACAATTTTAAAGCACAAATTTTTGACTTTTTTCCCCTATTCTTAAGGGAAAATAAATTTCCTCTATAAGCAGAAATTATATGAAGAGTAATAATAAAATAATTAGCATCATTCCAAACGCTGACATCACAATTTTGTCTTCACTTGGCACCAAATCTTGTTACAGTCACGTTTCTTAAAAATTGATCCATGTATGGTTTTATTTTTTTTTCCCCTGCTTGGCAAAGGACTTGGTTTAGCCAAAGCCTTACTGGCTCCATTTTCTCCTTATCTAGAATCAAAGCTGAAAGTAGGTTATGAACGGAACGAGCAGGTGAGAACGTAGGGGAACCTCCGGTTCTCAGTTCTCCCCTGTGTGCTTCTATCCGAGGACGGCTGACACATCCACAGGAGGAGCCCAGGCTGTGAGAGCAAGGAGATGCAGGGTTTAACTCGGAGCTGCCAGCGCTCAAGGCCGGCACTAAAGCTGCAACTGTCTGAATAGTAACAGTATTCAAATCTACCTCTGCTCCCCGCCAGGACAGACCTGGTGGACAAGGTTTGGGCGGGGGGGCAGGCAGAATCGTGTGAGTCTCTCTCTGCTTTCCCTGCAGTCACGTGCCCAGCAGGAACCAAGGTAGGTCCTCATTCCCAAGACGTCCTCGTTTGAGAAGTAGCTTTTCCTGCTAAGCAGCAAAAAAGTCAGGTGTCGATCCAATACCTCGTCCTACTCCTGAGATTTCCAAGGCACTGGTCCGACCGCATCCCACATCTACCATCAACCACAGGCACAAGAACCGCCTAGGATAAAAAGAATCAGTACATTCACCATCTCTGTTCACATCTCAAAACTTAAACATCTGGATTGTGTAGACACTGCCGACCCTCAGATTGGGAAAGGAAGAGCCCCAAGTTCACCTGGCATCTTAAGCGCCTCAAGACCCCGCCCCTGGACACGCCTTCTGGCCTCAAGACGGTGCATCCTTTACTCACTAATTATCTCACTGAGGACTTGAAGTCTGTGGTTCTCAGGTTGGATTTTATTCCATCCGAGTATTTGCATGATGTGTGGAGGATCATCAGTGAAAAAAGGAAAAATACTGGGATCTGCAAGTTGTACTAATTATTTTTTTTGAGCCCACTTATTATAATGTCATAAGCAAGCATCCCCACGGGACCCCGAGTTGCACAGCTGAGTAGTTGCAAATGGCAATTCTTAAAAAGTTAGCAACCAGAAAGAATGGGAGTTTTCCCCTTGTTACCAGTCGGTTCTCCACAAGGGAGAATTTATCAGCCATTGACCTGATATGCCAGCAATTGATGATACCTGCTCTTCTCAAGAGATTATTTTACATAAACAAGGTCAAAATAGAATCTGCCTTCATAGAGTGAAGTTTCTTTTAATGAACAAAGAGTAAAGGATCAGTTACTTGAAGGCATCAAACCATAAGCATTAAATTAGCGGTGCAATGGTGAACAGCCTGGGAAAAGCGATGCTTGTAGGTTTGAGGTTCAAAGTCACTGTTTAAACAGTTGATCAGTCTCTTCAGTCAGTGTGCTCTTAGTTGAGCACCTACTACGTGCCTCCACTGTCCTGGGTGCTAGAGATAAGTCAGTGCACCGAACAGACAGAAGGCCCTGCCCTCATGGGGCAAAAGATGTTGGTTTATTGGTTTGATAACAACGTCCCCAACCCCGGCAGCCCTCCAAAGACTGTTACCCGGACAACCCAACACCTTTTTCGAGCAGCATTCGCTTCCAAGCCTTGCTTCCACTCAAAGGCACTTTAATGAGCACTTCGATGATGTGGTGATAAAAAATGGCAGCAATGACAGAGAACACTGGTCTTCTATTTCTGCAGGGCTGAAATTGTCAATTCAGTGAATGAGTGAAAATTCCAAGTGTTATGTTTGGAGTTGGCTTCAGCCAAACCTCCCATGAACCAGTTCCAGGAATGAACAGGTGAGAACTGAGCCCCCCAGTCAGCCTCCACGTAGGTACCAGTTCTGTCCCTCTTCACATTCGAAGAACCCACGGCTCACCTCTGCAGACCACGCCCGCACAGGGTGGCCGGTAGCCTTTGGAGGTCTCCGAGGGTTCCAGCTGGATGCCAGCCAGCCATTCAGAAGTGAGAGTGGTCCAGCCCCTGGCCAAGCCCCCACCCCTGCCATCCAGTTCCCGGAGAGGTAGAATGGCGTGCTCGGCTTCCCCCATCCCTCTTTCTGTCTTCATTTCTCATTTATCTTTATCAGTGGACGTCTGGAAAACCTAATTGCTGTTATTTCCATCTTGAGCAAGCTAATAAGCATCAGGGAAGGAAAAGCTTTTTTTTTCCCTTCTCCCTGAATTTGCCCAAAAAAATTAAAATAAAATAAATAATGATAATAATAATAAGCAATACAATAAAGGCCCATATTGATAAGGAAACTGTAACTCAGTCTTTGCAGTAACGAAATTTGCTTTCATTAAGGCAGAACATGCAGCCTTGCTCCTTGGTTTCTTTGGTGTGTTGCATTCACCAGCATAAATAAACCTCCCGCTTTCGAGCTGGGAAGGCTGCTATTTTAAAGATGAAAAAATTTCAGCTTCTGGATAGCTGCTTTCATTTAACACAGCTTCAAATGAATTTATGAACTGTTCTATAATGTTTTCTGCATACACCAAATGGCAGGCTTTAGGCAGAAACCCAATATATGTTTAGTTAGTATATAATAAACATAATATTTACATGGGCTCTGTGCTGTGTTAAGACTCAAACGCGGTTGCTCTATAAACTGTTATTGAATTCTCTAACACAGAGCCCTCAACCAAGTGGTCCACTGAGATTCCAGGGGAATTTTTGCAGGGAGACCCCGACCTACCCCAAGTACACACACACGCACGCACAGACGCACACACGTGTCTGTTGGCACACGAACGTGGGCACGCAAATGCGTCTCTCCCTCATTTAAAAAAAAAATCTCTTTGATCAAAGTCTTGACAACAATCTCATTTTCTTTGACCACTAGGGTGCCAACGTAGTTTAAGATATTGTTTTTAACTTTAAAGGTGTCTCTGTGGTTTTGAAGAATGTTTCAAGAGCTATAAAAAAAAAAAAAATTAATCCCAGCAGATAAAGAAGTCAGTTCATTTCTTAAGCAATAAACAGAAAGCAGGGGATGTGCTGAAATATGCGTGCTTATATGGAATTTTTCTTTGCAAAGCCCACTAGTTAGGCCCTGTAACACCTCAGTTGATATTTCTACAGTGCAAACACGATAGTGGAAATTAAGTTGCCCCAGCAAATTCAGTTTAGTGGAAATTTGTTATGAATAAAACGCTGCTGTTGGCTCCAGAACATTGAATTTATCCACCAAATAATATCCCAGAAATACCACTTCAGAAGAAATCAACTCTAAATAATTGATAAATTGGGTTTGTTTAGAACCCTTTTGACCTCTGTAATGGAAAGTAAAAACGCATTCCAGTTATTAAAGTCACATATATACCCTCTGGTAGGGGAGCTTTTAATTTTAAGCTGGGCTCTGTCGGGGCCATTTGATAACGCTTAGAGAAATTTTTCAACTGCTGCTGTTGGATTTGGGTCAACCTCCTTTGGGAAAATGGAAAAAGATAAATTTGTAGCTTTTCATAACACACAAGAAGACTTCAGAGATTTTAAACATTAAGACCTATTGGAAGCGAAAGATAGATTTTTGGTAGGTCTTTCTGACTAGCTCTCAGCCCCGAACTTTTTCTTTCTCCCTTTTCTTTAGAAAGAAGGTTTAGATGTTTGTGCTGTTGAAATAAAAGGACAGAGAAACAGCCTTTCTTATTAATGTAAGACATTTCTTTTTAGATAAGAGCTGGAGGTCTTATCTGCCATATTTAGTGCAATTCTGAAGTTTCAGAGAGGAAATGGCAAGGTATTATATAAACTATTTCCCTAAACGTTTTTTCAAATGCACTTATTAAATACTTTTATTGGCTACTTCTCCTTTGTGAGAAAAAACATAGCTTGGTGGAAGTTCTCCAACATGGCTTTCCACGTTGAAAAAAAAATTTACAAGTGATACAAAGGATTTACATTTATTATATTGTCAGTATCATGAATACATATTCAAAACCACAGCCTTTCTTTATGGTGAAGAAACTGAAGTAAGAAAATGCGTCTCTGTTGTTACGTTTACCTAGGATAGGTGCTTAAATTACATGGCTCCAGTAAGTGGGTTTTTATGAGAACTTTATAAATGTTGTGTCTTAAGAATGAGCATGGAAATGAAGTTTCTACAGCCGTGCACACCTAGCATAGCTTCAGCTGCATGCGGATTCCTTTATTGCACTGCGGGCTTGTGAGACGGCGTGTTGTATCCAACTTTTATTACGTTCCTTGTGAACCCACCTTGCCCTTTCTCGCCCAAGAGAGAAGGGAAAGTCTTCGTTGCTGGAAAACCTTACCCTGACTCCAACATCAGAAGCAGGTAGGACTGCTTATAAAAATCCCTCCCCGGGGGCTTTCGATTCTGTTTTTCAAAGCTCTCCCACTGGGGACCCCACATCCCAAATGTCTTGGCTTCCCCATCAGACCCCATCCCTCCCCTCTGCCGCCTCTCCACCGTTTCATGGGCCAGCACACCCTCTTCCAGGCAACTTATTTAATTCCACACGTACCAGGCACTCAACTTTGTCCTCATGTCTGGATTCTCAGGGTTTCTGGGTAAAGATACACTTCGGGGCCCCAAAAGATGGAAAAGGTTTTCTTATTTTTGTGATGAAATACACTGACTTTTGACAATAAGCTCATACTTCAGCTTGACTTTGAAGCCATTTGATGGAGAGAATATTGGGAATTGCTTTGGATAACGCAAAGAAAAAATATGCTTAAATAAGAAGTCGTTTTCTTGTTTCTCAACCAAGTATGAAGAGGTGGAGGGAAGAAATCAGGGTGAGGACACGTCTCAGTGTCTAAGCAAAGGAGTTTTCGCCGAGTACCAAAGGGACCACCCATAAAATCGATGTTTCCACTCCCCGAGATTTAAGAGCTACTCCAAGAAGCTGTGAAACGCGCCAAGACCATGAGAGTCTCGTGCATTAGTACCTTCCAGGCAGTGGACAACCTTGTCTGTGGGCTCATCCCTCAATGCAAACAAACAGGATGATGCAATGTTGCATGTTTACACCCACTCTCCAGGGGAGGAAAGCAAAGAATCACACTTTGTCTTCATCATCTGGGGTTGTTTGTGCTTCCTCGGCATGTATTTAGATTTTAATCAAACCAATCGGCTAAAATGAAATGATGTGTGCTCCAATTCACGTGGAAGAGAGGATTCTAAAGGACCAGTGCCCACACCGATTAGAATGGCTATGATCATAAACAAAACAAACTAACTAACTAAAACAAAAAAATCAGGAAATTAGCTTTGAAGAAGATGTGGAGAAATTGGAAACTTTGGGCACTGTTGGTAGGGATGTAAATTGGTCCAGCCACTGGGAAAACAGTATGGAGGTTCCTCCAAAAATGAAACATAGAATTACCATACGATCCAGAGATTCCACTGCTGGGTATATGCCCAAAAGAACTGAAAGCGGGGATTCAAAGAGATACTGGTACCCGTGTATTCATAGCCACATTACTGACAAGGGCCAAAAGGTGGAAACATCCAAGTGTCTGCTGAAAGGTGAGTGACTGATAATATGTGTTCTATGCATACAGCGGGATATTATTCAGTCTTTTAAAAAAAAGGAAATTCTGACACAAGCTACAACCTGGATGAAACTTGGCAACATTAAGTGAAATAATGCAGACACAAAAGGACACAGAGTGTATGAGTTCACGTATCTGTAGTACCCACGGCAGTCACATCCACAGAGATGGGGGTGGAAGCCTGCCTCCAGGGGGTGCAGGGAGAGGTGTGGAGAGTGAGTGCTTAATGGGGACAGAGCTTCAGTTTGGAAAGACAACATGGTTCTGGAGATGGATAGCAGTGACGCTGTACAATGTGAGGGTCTTCAGTGCCCCTCACCTGTAAACATGACTTAAATGGGACATCATACATTACGCACATTTTCCCACGATAAAAAAGGAAAGGACTGGTGCCACCTCTCACTGAAATCTCGTGATGAAAATAAATTAAATGTGAGCAGATCTTTCTGTTCAAGCCAAATAAAAGCACGCCCTACACAATAACCCTATTTAATATTTCTACTACTTTCTCCTCTTTTTGCTGTTCTCTTTTTGATCGTGTCTGTCACGTTGCCTCACCCAGATTAGCAGTGCTGGAGGGTTTCTGGTCTTGTTCTTGACTCTAAAGAAGCTGCTTTTTGACAACCTGGGGCTGGTTTCTCATGGGTCCTCCTTCTGTTTGGGACATTTCCTTCTATTCCCCGTTTACCTAAAATTCTTGTGAAGCATGAAGAGTTTGTTCCATTAAACTGATGAATCAAAATGTATTTGTTTCTCTTTGAAGACATCAGTATCCTTTGAGTTTCACATAATTTGGGGTTTTGATTGCAAAGATTTTTAGGAGACCCATGTGACCTAGTTTTCTGACACTTAGGGTAAGTTCTAGGTTTATTCCTAGGGAAGTGCTTTCAATTCATTCTCAGCAAGTGGAATGTCTTCTTTCACTCTGTCAGAATTTTAAGAAGCCCTCAGCCTGTGTCACAAATAGATTTTTCTTTCCTTTGTGTCTTTCTTCTTGGACTTTTTCCAGTAGAGCATGCCTATCAGAACCTCGGTTTCCCCAGCATTAATTCACAAAAGATTTAAAGTTCTGTCACCCAACACCAGACCAGACCTTACGGAAAGGAGTAAACGGGCACTTCCAACTCCAGGCACATGTTTTGTAAAGGGTTTCAAAGTCAAATTTCGTCACTAATTTTTTCTTACTTCTCAGTCTTACTCAACCAACATTACTTACGTCTGTCTTGACTGGTGTCAATGTGAATTAAAATTAAAATATCCTCTATGTGATCGGAAAATAAATTCATAATTGAGCTGACAATACCATTGTCCTTGGAATGTTTGTCACAGACAGGGTTTATTTTCTTTATTTTCTATAGCTCATTCTGGCCAAGATCAAATTAAAGGTACGATTTGAGAAAAATCTTCATCAGTCCCCTAAACAAGCCAGCCTTTGACAACGACCCTGGTGCCCAGTTACAGTCTTGAAATTTGTTGCCTGGTCATTTGACCCTGAGTCCTGCTTTTATTACATCAATCACTCACTCAACAACTCCTTTTTTTTCTCAAAAGATTTTTTCCTGTGTCCACAAACTCCTGGTTGTGAAACATGAGTTCAGTGTGGAGAGCTTGCATTATATCGCACTTTGTTTTGCCAGGAAGAGAGGCTGTGTTTTTCGTGTTTCTCTATGCACACACATCTTTGCGGTTTATCAAAAAATATATGCTAGAATAGAATGAGTCCTTTACTCTCAAAAGTAGGATAAAGAACCTGGTTCAGTCTAAAAAGATTTTCACGTACTTTGATGACACATGTTATCTTTTTATGCTATTTCTATATCTCTTTAATTTGCGTCCATGACTTTTATAATTAAAAGTTAAATGGGTGCAGCTAAATGTATTCCATTCCTGCTCAAACCCACACTGAATGCATACAGATACAGCCTACATTCATGGCTTGTCGAATTCATCAATTAAAATAAAATATGACTCCACGTGTGTGTCCTCTGTCTTCCTCTTTCAACCAACGTCTAGTTGATGTTTAACTTCCTCTTGGATATTTTACCTAAAATGGTTACAGTTTCTTCCCAATACATACCCCAAACTGTATGTGTTCCCCAACCAAGTCAGGAAGTCTGTCCCTGCCACTGGTGCCCACTGTGATCCCAGTCTCCGAATCTGGTGCCGTCTTGGATTCATTCTTTACTTCCAATATTAGTCCAATGACATTCGTCTGTCTTCCATCCAGTATTAACCGCCTGGTGAGTACCAGGCTCGTTTCGTCTCTGAAGTTTCTCGTCCTTTTTCCCTCATTCCTCCTGTCATTCTAATTCAGGTCCCCATCACCTCTCACCTGGATAACTGTCATTGTTGCCTCTTCTGCCTCAACCCTCCACACACACACACCAGCAGACATCAAATCCTCCTGTGTCCCAGCAGTATCTTGAAAAGATTTCTATTGTTAAGTCAGACCCCTACCCAGGCCTGCTGATTTACATCACACCACCTGGACTCCAAGCTCAAGTGCTCGATCGCTAGACATTTATTAAACACCTAATCTATCTATCAAGCCTCTTGATAATCTAGCCTCCTGTCTCTCCCACCTGCTTCCCGTCACTACCCAGTGGGCAATACGGACTCCAGCAGAACATGGACCCTGAGCTCATTGCTGCCTCCACACAATCTCTTCTCTTTCTTCACCTCTAATCCTCTCCACTCTTCCTTCCTTCAGTCCAAGTCATCTCTACCTTGGAAAGTTTTCCTGATAATTCTAAACTCTCCTGATGTCGCACTCTCCTGGAAAACGTCTGGTCAGTTCAATCCAATTGCATGTTGACTCTTTACCATTGAGTACAATTTCTGGCCAACCCATGTATAAACGGGTTCAGATGAGAGCCCATGTTTTACCTTCTTCTATAAGTCCTGTGGGGGTGCCCTGGGAGGCTCTGCATGTGGAGGAAACACATTGGTTGGTTAATCACTGAGCACCCCTCCAGGCATTCTACTGTAGGTACTAGGTCTTCCAAGGACAGCAGAGGGGAGCAAATAATGTTAATGATCACAGAATAAGAACTGAGAGCCTTCAGGGAGAGAATGCAGCTGGATAGCTCCTAGGAAAGCCGTTTAGCAAAAGTCAGGCCTCATTTGGAGGTAGTTTGACAGCCTCCCAGCATAGGGCTCACTCTGGTAGACAATTATGTCTGATATGAAAATACATTTTTGGAGCTGTCGAACTAGACTTCTTCTGATTATTGGCCTATTCAAGATCATAAATATCTGTAAATGTTCAAATTAATAGGGTGGGTGGGACTGTCTACAACAGCCCCACGACTGAGATCTTGGCCTCAGCTCCCCGAATGATTTGCATGTGCAGACCCTGTCAATATGCTTCTGGAGAGTCTGGCGAAAACTGCAGGAATACAGATCAGAAATCGCATTTCCTGCTTGGCATCCATGAGGGAGGCTCGAAGGGTGGGAGCTGGCCTCCCCCTCGGCCACGAGACAATTGTATCAGAGTGTTCTGTTTTGTCCTGGCTGGAGCGTGTCTACTTATCAAGGGCAGGAAATTGCATTTTAACTTGGATCTGTAGGATGTCCGCAGGGGAAGGGCTGATCTGGTTAGGGGGGTGGAGGCGGGAGGAGGACCAGGGCGGAGAACAGTCAGTGCTGGACCACCGCGGGGCCTGCGGCCATCCGCAGCTTGGCAGAGATCAGAACTTCCTTAAAGGACACAAAACAAAGCAAGGGACTTGGGCTGAAGATTCAAGCAAGGTCGTCTTCTCCAGATGGGAAGAAATTGGGCACTGTTGGTCTCACCCAGAGGGGAGCCGTGCTCCCACCGCCAAGCTGGGGCCTCCTTACAGCCTCACTGTGGGCACTGACTCAGTGATGGTCCTGAGGAGGAATTAAGAGGCCAGGTTGGCTGATGCCAGATTACAGGCCTCACTGATACCGAGACAGGAGTATCTATGAGGCGTGAAGGAGCCTGGGGGGCAGGGGGGTTTGCAAGTGAAGGGAAGGGTATTTTGTGAGCAGTCTTTTGTTTGTGTCGAGTTTATAATGAATGTGGGAAGAGATCTGAGGACTCATTCCAGCTAATGAAAAGACAAGGAGAGCTATTAGGGAATCTTAATATACAGGAATATGCAAGCAAAATCACATGGATTCACTTTTCTGTAAACAAAAGCAAATAAATACTAATTGGGCATTTAGCAATTAAAATTTGATCGAAGAGCAGGCGTAGAACTAGTTGCTTCTTACCTCTTAAATAGGTGTTCAGAAAGCATGGGAATTCATTCTCCTTCCAAGCGAAGGGTGCGTGTGTGCGTGTGTGTGTATTCCAAAGAAGTGAAAAAAGCAAAGACAGACTTCAAACATAATATATGTATATATATTACATGCATGCACACACACGCACACACACAGATCAGGAAGTGTGGAACTTGCCAGAAAGCAAAGCAGCATGAGAGGCTACGGCTAAAATCCCAGCTGCAAGTCTAAGCTGGAGTGTGTAACAATTTGTCTTCTCAGACTTCATCCTCTTATATTTCCTGTGACTCAGGCCATGTCATAATGGTCATTCTGACATCACATGTTGAGGGGGAGGGATAGCTCAGTGGTAGAGCTGGTGCTTAGTGTGTGTGAGGTCCTGGGTTCAATCCCCAGCCCATCCATTATAGAAATAAATAAATAAATGAACCTAATTACTTCTTTCCCAAAAAAGCAAAAAAAAAAAAAAAAAAAAAAAAACCTGACATTACATGTTGGTGCAAATAATAAATTAAATACGTGAAAACAAAACAGAAACAGACTCACAGACATAGAAAACAAACTTACGGTTACGGGGGGGAAGGGGGTGGGAAGGGATAAATCGAGAGTTCGAGATTTGCAGATACTAACCACTGTTATAAAATAGATAAACAAATTTCTACCGTCTAGCACAAGGAATTATATTCAATATCCTGCAGTAACCTATAATGAAAAAGAATATGAAAATGAATATTTGTACTGTACATGTATGACTGAAATGTGATGCTGTACACCAGAAATTGACACAATAGTGTAAACTGACAATACTTCAATAAAAAAAATATTTTTAAATACGCAAAAACACTACTGTATTTTTTCCAAATCTTGGTTGCTTTTGACCCACGCACCTTACTATGCTAGTTTTTTGAATAAGGAACTCAGCAGAGTGGGTGTTTTTGTTGTTCTCTGTTTTGCTGGATCTGCTGGTCCATCTTCTGAAATAATATGAAAGAAACGCAAATCAGAAAATAAGCCAATTCAACTCAGGTTTATCTTCATTTTAAAAAGCTCTCTATTTGAGAATAGCACACACAGACTTGGAAGTAGGTGTTTACTAGGTAGATTTTCTGTAGAACATTTGATAGAAAAGTCTGGGCAGAGGATATTTTGAAGGTAGAACGAAAAGGAAGAGAGAGACAGAAAGACTTACTCAGATGTAAAGAAGGGGTTTCAGTGTCATTTTAAAAAAATGTTAATGCTTGTAAGACTATTTAATTAAAGTGTTAATAAAAGCCTAGAACCCATTTGTATTGTAATATTTACAGCAAGGAAGACCAACATTAAATGTGTTGAAGTGTTTGTTGTTTTTTTTTTTTCACTGCCACAGCACTTTGCCTTTCAATGGAAACGCCTAGGCTTTTTTTTTTTTTTTTTCTTACATCCTAAGCAGCTCTGGTTAAAACATAGTTAATGTACCAACTGCCATTAGCCAACTGTCAAAGGCTCAACCGTTGATAAGCTTCATTTAACTAATTTGAGACGTGGAAGTTTGAAATTTTTCTTTTCCAGGATGGTAGCTTGTTTCCTTATTTCCTGTCAGGGGAGCCAAGTCCTGTGACCTATGGTTAAAAGGGCTCTTTGTAATTAAGACAGGGAGTCTCCAAGTGAACAGTTCTCACAGTAGGAGGGGAAAAGTGGGAGAGAGAGAGAGAGGAAGGAGGAGATGGAGGAGGAGGAGGAAGCCTGACACCGCTTAACCAAGCGATGGGAGCACAGCCAGTCCCAGTCCCCTGGGCGAGCCCCACGCCGGCGGGCCACCTCCGGGGCCATTGGCTCAGGTCCGTTTTATGGAGCCCGGAGTCTATTAAGACCTTGGCGAGCCGGCCTGTGGCGGGAGGCGCTCCCTCCGCAGCGCCGGGGCAGAGACAACCAGAAACTGATCAACCGTGTTATATCAATAACATTCTCACACCAGGTTGTGTAAATTGATCTTTTACAATTTCTCTCGGTGACAGTCTCTGTAACCAACAAGATAAATCATTCCTCCTGTGGCTTTTTTATTGATTGCTGGGACCTGTATAAAAATTACACTGCTCAAGCTGTGAAGTGAACATCCTCATAAAAGAAGACTTTTTATTTACAATCAAAATATGTTTGGGCCCAGATCAAGCGCAGATTTACTGGCTCAGAGCTGCAAGAATGGTGAAATTCAACAGACTTACAGAAATCTAAAAATTATAAAGAAACACCCCACCATCACCAAAAAACAGCCATCACAACTTCAAAAATACACACGATGTACCTCAATTTAAGACCACAATTTTTTTTAAAGAAAAGCTTTACACATTTGATGCTAAGCTTAACAGAAAGCCATCTGCTAAAAAAAAAAAAAAAAAGACAGAAACACTGCCACAACCAAATTAATCTTTCTATTTTGTCAAGAAAGCTTTGGTAGCTTCATCAAAATCATAGAACAAGATGTGCTTCAAAGATGAGACTTGATCTTTCTAAAGAAATTTAATTCGCATTATTTTACAATCATGAAAATACCTTTAGTTCTGCTTTGAGGATAATCTACAATTCTGGAGTACTTAGAATTTTTAAACGTGGTTGAAATATAGATGATTGATACCTTTGAATATATATTTTACATAAATAACATCTTGGAATATAGATTTTCTTTTCTTTTCAATTCTAATTTTACATTCTACTACAGGAATAAATATCTTGGCCATGTGAAAACACTGTGCTGGTAAGACTTCTAAAGTGAAAATGGGAACTCCCTGCATATTTTATCTGAAACTTCTTTTTAAGTCAGTTTTCCTTCTGGTGCACAATTTTGAATCACCTGCTAATAAATGTGACTGCATCCAGAATCCACTTTTTGAAAAGTGCAAAAAAAAAGTTAAATATTTTTGCATCATCTCATGAGATGGGTTAATGATGTTTATAAAATAAAGTGAATTACCCTAAGTTATCACGGCCTGAAATCACTTTCACTGCCTGCCCTGTGAGGCGGTATTGTGTTTCCATTCAAACAGCATTTCACAGACCTAAGAATCCGAGCACAGTCTTTTGTATACATCCGAGGGGGCGGGGGGGGGGGGGGACAGAAATGGCCCTTTTTGTCCCTTCCCCTTGAGCCTCTGCCCGGTTGCTCTGAAGCTGCAGTTTGAGAGAAGGCCCTTTCAATGCAGCGGCCAGCGCGGCGGGCGGGGCAGAGCGCGGGTGGCTTGGGCTCGGCTCCTCGCTTCCCCGGCCGGGAGGAGAAGTGAGCGGGGGGAAGCTGGAGCTGGGCTCCCTCAGTTCCCCGGGAAGCACCTTCACGCGCAAAGAAGGGTAGCGGTACACACGTCCCGGACAAACACTCAAAAGGAAAACCGAGTGGCTTCTGACGCAAGGCTGAAGAGGGAGGTGTCTCCTCCCCGGAGAGGGAGGTTTGCAGGCGCGCATCCCGGGGCGAGACCTCCCTGCGCGGCCTGCGTGGCTGCCTCCCCGGGGCCACAGTCCCCCTCCCGGCAGCGCGGGGTCCAGCCTTGCTGCCATCTGGGCCGTCCCTGCCCCTGAGCACAAAGACCCACTGTGCCCAGGCTGACCGGCTGCCTTTTGGTCCTTGGTCACTCATGCTTTCAGTCCTTTGTAAGGCAGGTCTCCCATGGGCACTGACACCCACTCCTAGTAGGAATCACCGCGGCGGCGAAGGGTTTGGGGTCTGGGGTGGGCTCCCTGGGTCCTGGCGCGCGGCGCCTGCGGTGGGCACCGCCTCTCCATCCCGGCTGCGGGCTCGGCGGGGCGCGCGGTGGAGAGATGCCGGCGCCCTCGGCCTCCGGAATCGGGGAATAGGGGGCGCCCCGGAGCTGCGGGGTCCGCGGCGCCCCCATCCCCTCCCGCGCCAGAAATTGGCGGAGCCAAGCCGAGCGCTCAGTGGTCCCGGGCCGAGAACCGCCGCCCAGAACGCGAAAAGGCGAGTCAGGACCCGCCCGCCAGGCAGCCAGCGGCGCTTTTCCGGATCACCTTGTTGGGACTTAGAGCAGCAGAGGTCAGACAGCAGGGACAAAGGCAGGGTCCAAGGGCGAATTCCCGGAGAAAACGGGCCCAGGGATCCCCAGTCAAGCAGAATGAAGTCAGGGACCGAGGGGCCCCCAGGGACGCTTGGCCCGGATTGAAGAAGGAGGGTCTGCTGCTCGAGGGCTGTTTCTTCTCCTTTTCCTTTCTTCCCCTCCCTCTTTTTTTTTTTTTTTTTTTGAAAGATATTTTAGTACAGATCTTATCAGACAGGACAAGATGAGAAAATCACTATTTTTTTTCTCATGGAGGATATGCATATAATGGAAAGTACATTTTGAAGTGTTTTTATTTTAAACCAAAACAGTTTTCTAAGGAGGAAAATAGTATTTTTTGTTGTTGTTGTTCAATCTCAGGGAAATAAATGGCATAAGGTTGCTCTTTCTGGTTTTCATTTAAGCATCAGCAAAGGCCTTTGTCTCTCCAGGGAACAGAGTGAGATAAGGGGGCAGAGTGGGGAGGGGGACGAGCTCCCACGAGGAGGATCTCGGTGAGCTTTTAACTTGCAAACCTGTATTTTAAAAAAATGTTTGCCAAAGTAACATCAATAAATTTCACCAGATATCTGGTTTCAATCGGAGGAATCTGGAGTTTCGGTCTATTGCAGGCCAGGGGCGCTGACAAAACCCTCTGCCAACCAGGGCCTCCCTAAACTCACGAATTTCAGTTAAATGAGCCCAAAGAATTGATTGCTAGACATGGTAACTATTTACCTCTGAAATCAGGTTTGCACACACTGTGGCTGGAGAAACTTCCCTCTTTTTCCTAATTCTTTGGAGATGAGAATATGGTCCTTGAGAGGACAAAGGGTCAGCTGAGGACTGGACAGGTGATGACCGTGTAGGTTTCCCACATCCTAGGTGCGAACAACTCAGCCCAGTACTGAGCACTGTGGTCCCCCCAGCCCTGCATCTTCTCTCTGGAAAGGATCTAAGTCACATCATCCAGGCCGTTGTGCCAGGCCCGAGCCCTGCTGCTAAGACGGGAGTTTGCAGACACTGCCCACCCTTGTCTCCCTGGTGGCGGGACCCACCGGGTTCCGCTGCCAGAGGTCAGGGTGCAGAAGGTGCAGTGAACCACCCCGCCCCTGCCCGCAGCTGCAGGCGCCTGCCCCGGTACCAGGAAGCAGGCAGAGAGCAAACAGGCCAGGCACGTGTTGAATCTTCCCTCCCATCCCCCGCCCCACAGACTGGAGGCAAAGGAAGCCCACTGGAAACGGCATCTCTCAGCCTTCTTCCTTCGCTGAGTAGAGGGGAGAGTGGTCATAAAAAGCTGGGGTGGTGGGTAAAAAGGCAGAGAGAAGATGGGGTGAGAGCAGGAGAGAAGGGGGTTATGCCTTTATACAACCACTTGACTCAGGGGTAAACTAAAGGACCTTCTGTTAGATGGACCAATTTTCCTGTTTTATTACTCTCTGGATTCTAAAGCCCAAGGTGAGTTTACCTTCCCCAATTTTCCTGCCGCAGGAGGAGCACCAGGGAATAAGGAGAAAGAAAATGTAGGTTTGAGTAGCCTCTCCAGGAAGCAATGTGACCTCCTACTCTTCATACAGAGCCACAGAATTAGATAAATGTGTGTTTGAGTCTCGTTTCTGAAAGTTTGCAAAAGAAAACTCACTTCTAAAGTAAATGGGATTGAGTGTGCCTCTTAATCTGATTACCTTGGAAGACATGACTGCTTCCTGTGGGTGGGTAATGATTGATAACTTCGTGGGGAGAGGGTTACTGAAAAACCATTTGGACGCCAAAAACCAAGGTTTATGTTCTAAATGAGGTCCTCCATTGAGTTGAACAGGAATTTCACTCATTCTTCAGGTACTTTTCCAAAGATCCCCCCAAAAAATCACATTTTCTCATCATTTATATAGAAAGAGAAACCAAAAGCTCACCTTTCAAACTGTGGGAAAACTATCCACAAACAATATTCCAGAAAGGACAAACGCAAAATGCACTTAACAATGAAAACAGGGCAATGGCGGGGGTGGGAGGTGGTCGTTTCAACCTTGTAACCTAGTACTTTTTGAGTCCAGAACTGATTTTCAAAAACATACCCAAATGCAGAATTCCCCAAATCTTGTGCTGAAAACGGTACTAGTGTTCACCTTAGGAGGAAGCAGCAGAAGTTTCTGTTCTCTGGGACTTTGAAGCAAAAAAAATCCTTTTCAGCTAACTAACAACCTTTATTCAACAGTTTAATAGTACTTCTGTTGCTAGGAGTGATTTAAAAAAAAAAAAAAAAACGTTGTGTTGCAAAATAAACTTGAAGGGTGACCTGAAACTGATATTCCTACAGACTTCTTATGGAGCAGTGTTGAGTGTTCTAAACAACTAAAAAGACCTTGGAAATCACAGCACATCTCTGTGATACTATTACTCACAACTTCTCACCTCCTATTGTTTAAGGGTATGTGAGTGTAAGGTTCTCATTCCCTCTTGAGTGCGTTTCCCATCCGCTAAGGGGAAGAACTAGGTACACGTCTGGATTCTTCAGTGATTCCATTCAGTTGTTCCATGTAAAAAGCTTGAATGATTTCTCCATTCCCCACCTACTTGCAAGTTGTTGAAAAAATGCATTTCAAAAAGAAAAAGAAAAAAAAATAGAAGCAGAGATATTATTATTCCAACCTTGTCCTATAGGCACGTCACGTGTTCTCAAAGAATCGCTCACAGAGTGAAGGAGTAACAAAACGTGACATGTGGGAGAAAGAAGGCACAGCCGAGGGGCCCGACTGCTGAGTGTTCTCAACAATAGAGGACCTCTGAGGAGTCCCGCCTGCGAGCCTGGCGCCGCCACCAATTCTCTGTATGCCTTTGGGTAAGTCACTTAACCTTTCTGGGTCTCAGTTTCCCCATGGGCAAAATGGCAGTTATTATAATAACCCTCTTCCCAGTATTTTGCAAAGAACAATGATTACAAATGAATGCAAATCATCCTGTGTGTGTGAAGAATGACATACAAGGGCTGAGAAATCGCATGAGCTTGTAGCTCACAATGCACTTTTCCAGAAACAACAGGCGGATGTCGCAGGCATGGAGTGATAACAGGGATTCAGGACCACCAGGCAAATTGGAACCAAGAGAATCCTCTGGCAGGAATTCGTGATGAGTCACAGGGCCAAAGTGGGGAAGTGGGGAAATGGGAAAGGCAAGTTACCTCTCATTTTTCTGTGTAAATGATTGTCAAAAGTGGTTTTGAGATTTGCAAGTGTTACCCACTATGTATAAAAATAGATTTTAAAAAAACAAATTTCTTCTGTAGAGCACAGGGAACTATATTCAATATCTTGTAATAACCTTTAATGACAAAGAATATGAAAACAAATGCATGTATGTATATGCATGACTGGGACATGGTGCTGTGCACCAGAAATGGACACATTGTAACTGACTGTACTTCAATTAAAAAACAATAACTTAAGTGATTTTGGCATAACAAACCACAAGATATACTTAGTATAGGCAATCTAAAATTGTTGCAGGAATATTGGAGGATGCTGTATATTTACATGTGGAAGACAGATACACAACTTAGAGAGGGGACTTTCTGTTGAAAACATCAGAGGTCTTCTGAGTCCTTATAAGGTGTGTCTTGTCCTGTGATCAAGGAGGGTTTTACATGTAACTTTGGAGAACATATAATGATTAACTAAATGTTCTATAATGTTTTACTTTAGTTTACTTCTGGAGAGCAACAATTACCAGATTTAAAGACAAGTTACATTTAAAAGCCCAATTAAAGTTGCATATTTCTATTTTTATAAAAATTTCAGTTTTAAAGAAAATGACAAATTTGGAACATCTAAAATATGTATGATAATTAAAGGTTAACAGCAGGCAAACAGACAACATTCTTACAAAGCAATTTTTAAAAAATAAACAACTTAGGAGGGAAGAAAAAGGGCAATTGACATGAACAAGCAATTAACAAAATATAAGTATATAATTGTCCAGCTCACAAGTGAAAAAGTATTTAGCCTCAATAAGAAATTAAAATCCCTTGAGCTCTGCTTCAGGTGGTGAAGGAAGATACTGATACCGGCAGAGGAAACAACCAGAAGTCATTATTAAACACTATAACATTATGCCAAACACTATAATACTATAATAATATAAAACACCAGCTAAGAGCTTACGTCAAAAAAAAATCATTGAACCCTAAGATTCAAGGGTAAGGATGATTATTCCAGCACTGCTTGTTAGAATATATCATTGCAGACAGCTCTAAACCTGCAGCAGTGGGGCAGTTGGTTCAATAAACTATGGTAAGGGAGTAAAATGCACTGTTACAGAGCAGGTAGAAAAGATGCCACAGTGAAGAACAGTGCACCCTGAAGAGTAGGAGACCCAAAGTGCGTTGGATGCAAAATTGGTGAGAAACGATAGAAAAGGTGCAATTTTATTTTGCGGAAAGAAGGGAGGAGGGTCGGGCGGGGGCGGGGGGCAGGGAGCTGGTTGATGTGCACTGTAACAAATGCTCCGGAACCTGAGTGGCTGATGACAACAGAGGTTTAATCCTTGCTTGTATTTCAGGTCCCTCTTGGGGCCACAGGGAGCTCTGTTCCCTGCGTCCTCACTCTGTGCCCGAGAGAAGCGGTCACCATGTCACACATCACCGTGGGGCTAAGTGACAGAGCACCACTGCTCAGGGCAGGAGCCACGCGTCACACGCAGCCCCTGGGCCCCTGACCTGGGGCCTGTGTGAATTACGGCGGACGCACCTGACGTCGGAGACTCTGCAGGAAGGACCCTAGGGATGATACAAGAATGTAAAGTATCTCAATCATTTTATGTTGATTCCATGTCAAGGTGAACATAGTTTGAATATCTTAGGCCTAAAGAAAATAGATGTTTAAAGTTGGTTTTACCTGTTCCTTTCCCTTTTTAATGCAACGCCTAGAAAATTTTAAATTTTGTATGTGATTTACATTTGTGTGAGCTGCGGTGCTCAAGTGTGCTGGCAAATTAGATGCTGCATCTCACCTGCTAAATAGAATCAGTCACACGACCCCACACAGTCACAAAGCCAGAAAATGCAGTCCTATGATGCACCCCGAAGGCAGTGCCCTGGAAATATTTGGTGGAGTCCTAAAAAAATCCCCCAGAAAGAAAGATAGAGAGAGGGAGAGTGCATGCACTCATTTTGGGTGTGCACAGATTTGAGTTTAATTTGGGTTAAATAAATACAGGCTACTTGCAATCAGAGATTTTACTTGTAACCCTTTGACAGCACCTTCAAGATCTAAGCAGTCAACCTCTAGAGCGACTGAAAAGGAGTTAGGAGGTGGTCCTAGAGTGGCTGCTGGAGAGAGAAATGTGATGTATCTGGAGACACTGTGGGCAGAGAAGAAAGAGGAGCAGCAACAATTGGAGGAAAAACCCAACACACACACACACACACACACACACACACACACACACACCCCCCACACGGGCTGACGTTTGCAGAATGCACGCAGATTTGCTATCGAGCTGCTTCTTCACTGGGCAACTCTACGTGGTTTGTCCCACGATGAAGAGCAACAAGGACTGGCTGGTTGACCAATGGCTGTGGTTCTCCCGTGGAAAGGTGGGGGCTCAGCAAACGTACGTCTGTGTGCTGATGTGTCCAAACATACTGAAAACCCTGGAACCCCACCCTCCAGAAGCCTTCTCGTCTTCACTACTTGGTATTGGCATCCCATGTGATTTCAGATGCATTCTTTTTGCTCATTTTTATTTTCAACTTGTCTTCAAGAAAGCAAGAATATTCAAAGCCATACCCTTTGCACAGGGCTCCAAACAATACACAGTCTTACTAACGTCAACTACAGGAAAGCAGGGAAGACACTGCGTACTCCGAGGCAGACCACCTGGGTTCGGACTGCTGACAGAAAGACCTTTGACAGTTGGGTAGCCTGTCTTCCTCTATTAATCCACCTGCAAAAGGGGGCTAACATCCACATGGACTTCACAGGGCTGTGTGTAAAACTCCAAATCTATAAAGAAGTGAAAATCCAGTTTTCAGTTCTCAAATTTAAAATAAAGACAAAAATCAGTGAGCTACATTCCCGTCTCCAGCTGATGTTTGGAGAAACGCTGGTACTATTTCCTGCATCTTTTCTCATCCCTTCCTCTGGAAGAGCTCTCACTTGGAAATTTCTTCTTCCCCTTCCCCCTCGCATACCTACACAAGACACTGATTTTTCAGGGGAAAAAATACAAAGACTTTCACATTTTTGCAGCTCGGTCTTCTGGATTAACACTCCACTCCTGAATTTAAGGAAGCAATGCACCACTCAGTGTTTTAAAAGTGAATAAAGTCTATCAAAAGTAAGATGGCTTTGACAAGTTAACACCAACTTGAACGAGACTAGAGAAATGAAATTCCGGAGATGAGAGCTTGCATTTTCAATGGTTTTTACCAGTTTTCAAAGGCTTAGACAATTTTGTTTCATTCCCTCCAAATTTACAAATTAGTATTTTTAAGAGATGGAGTTAATAACCAGTTGCATTCAAACATATTAACAAAAAATTATGAAGGTTTCCTCCATTGAAGTTCGGAGCTTTGCTATAGAAAACTGACTTAGAGTTACCATAAAAATAGCAATATCGTGCGGTACTATATTTGCATTTCTCAGCTCAATTGCTTTTCATTTTCAAATTGTAGGCAACTGAGACATGCCTGAGTGAAACTTCCTAGGAGCCAAATAATTAATTCAACATTTGTCCAAAATCCTGCACTAACTTACACAATTCTTCAAATGAATATCGCACCTTTGATGGTGATATTCGAATTGTTTTCAGCCTTAGGCTTAAAAAGGTGTGTCAGAAAATACTCTGATGAATCAAGAAGAACACCTTGTAATTTGTTACATTTGGAATGTAGGCACCTAACTCCCTGAATATTTTTAACAAAATACTTGTAAAATTGCACCACCAAAACCGTACCTCCACGGAGCGAAGGCAGAGGAACACTGCCAACACCAACAGAAGGTACGAGAAGGCTGCGTCTCAGAAGGTTCTAGCTGTTTCTGGACCCTCTGCACCTCAAAGTGAGATCAAGAACTGAAACGGATTATGGGCTTAAAATTCAATTAAAATGAACACTTTAGACTCAATTATTTTACTGTGCGGAGTAAAGAAAAAAATCTGGTCAAATGTTTTAGTTCTTTGACTCTTTTTTTATTTTTTCATACGTGTGGTCTTATTTCAAAGTTCCATTGCGGCCGTACACGTATGCCAGCCAGAAAATGCAGATATGAAGGGACATTTTTCCTAACAGGCTAAATTTGTCTCTTGTGAAAGATAAAAAATACTTTAAAGTTGATGAGTCTATGATTTTAAGTAAAATCCTCATTCAGATCTGATTGCTTTATAGGTTTGGCTCTGGTCAGAGTAATTTGTGTCCTTTCTATATATTGCTCCAATGGTAATAAAGCTGTTTATGCAAATGTGAAATTGGTGCCATTGCAGAATTTTTCCAACCATGCAAGGTTGCAATGTCAGACTCCCGTTCAAGATCAAAATTCCACATATTTACAACCAGCAAACATCCAAAATTCACACTTCAACATCTGTGCAACTGCCAACTTTTCCTGCAATCCATATCATGCTTTTCTTCAGAAGTGGAGTGAAAAAACATTGAGGTAAGTACAATCCAATAATTATAGTAAATATTTACCAAATGTTTGCTACGGCATACATTTTATTAATTGATAACACTTAGAAACTGCATTAGGGGTGCCAAAGCCTTAAAAGTTTGCAGAATTCTAACAGCAGACTGTGTTTCACACATTAAAAGCCTGACAGGACCCCACAAGGTGCACAGTTCTCGGACGCAACCCTTCCAGGGTTCTTCATCCACAATTATATAGTGCTTCCATTGAAATTTTGAAATTTTCCTGATAATGTATATGCTTGCACTTGTAAGAAAACATTTATTTTTCCATATCTCTTCCTGTGGAAAAGTCAAAATTGTCTATGACATCGCCTATACTAAACACCTTCAAAGTAAAGAATTTTAAAAGACTGCATTTGTAAACTATTGTTCTCGGATCTCTAAAAACTAGTCTTTTAAATCTTGTTTTAAAACAAATTTTTCATGTTTCAGCACCAAAGGTGTTGACTTACTGATGAATTAGTAATACTCTGACCATGGCGTCCGGGGCAGCACGGTTTCTCCGCTGATTGCCTTCATCCTCTCTAGCGCTCCTTCAGTCGTGGTGTTCTGGTCCCTCCAAGCCTGGAGGTAACAAGGGAGGCAACAGGTCCTGCAGAAACGGTGAGTAACAGGCTGCTCAGACACGGGAGCCAACTGCTGACCTGTGGGGAGAGGGAATTACCAGCTGCCTCAGGGCAGTGACTCAGCGCCTTCTCTGCCCGTACATCTGGTCACCCTCAAGTGTCTTACTCTCCTTCCATGCCTGAGCCAGGCATCAGAGGTACCACGGTCCTCTACCCTGGAATTCTCTCAATTCTCTTAAGTCTGTTCACTACCAGATTCAACTCATGGTGCCTCCTCTATCAAAGCTTCCTCAACCAACATCTCCTCCCTCTCACTGTATTTTGAGAACCTCAGTCACTTTACCGTCCGTAGAACATGTGATAGTTCTGAGTTCTGCCATTCAGTCTCTGTGTTTCCCTTAATCATTTAAGCCTTTCTGAGCCTTAGGTTCCTCATTTGTAAAATATGAACCAATTACAGGCATACCTCCACTGCAACTTTTATTTGCACTGGGAAACCAAAATAATTCATGGGACTCACTTGAATGTGACATTCCATTTATTGTGGTTGTCTGGAACCTGGCGTATCTCCACAATCTGCCTGTGTAACAAGCAGCACCTTCATTGTTATTTGTTATTTGGCCATTATTGCTTTCGTGATCCCACTGCCCCTCATTCCCTGAAGTGAGTAAACTTTGCACAGTGATGAAATGCACGAAGACAAGCAAGCTGCATTGCTGTGTTCTGCTGACGCACAGTTCTGCTTGGTTTGGTTTTGACTTTTTGTCATGATCTCTTCCAACAAAGTCACAATAAGCCTCAGGGGAAGTTGAGGCCCAAAAGGTAAAGTGCCAGAAGAAGAAATATGAGGCTATGCATTGAAGTTTGAAAATCGGTTCCAGAAGTGAAGGATTTATACATTTAACAGACATTTTTATTGAGCACTCACTAGGTCCAGGCTGGCTCTTATAACACAGATTTGTTTAAAAGCCCCCGTATTTGAAAGCTCACAGGCTCACCATCCTGGCAAGTGGAGGGAATGGACACTTAAACAAATAAACAGAATATGCATTAAAATAAATAGTATGATAGACTTGAGTACACATACTATGAGAGCCCAAAAAAGGGAGAAATTAATTTGACTGGAGTGGGGTGTGGATCACAGAAACCTGAAAGAACTCTGAAAGGCAAAAAGCTGTCAGGTACTTGACTGTTAGCATCGATTCACCCAGATTCTCAGCTTCCTGTTAAGATAACTATGAAGACGTGATAAGAAGTCATGGGACCACCAACTAGTAAGTTAGAGCTAGTAGGTTGCCGAGCCCGCCCAGAAAGCCAGGGGCTTCCTCCTTCCAACCACCCCACTCTGCGTCCTCCTGGTCTAGTCAACGGTAGAGGTCTGTTCCAGCTAAGCCTGTTACACAAGTGAGACACTAGGAGAACTAGGAAATTTAAAAAGCACCTTTTCTTCCATGAAATTTGTAAATCGGATAATATAGTAAGCACTTTTATTGCCAAAAACTTGAGTGATGGTTTATTGCACCTTTAGAAGAATGACCTAAACCTTTTGGGATTTTTTTTTTCTTTCATTGGTAAAGAGCTCTAAGGGGTATGTGTTATCTGTTGTCAAACTGGCCTCTAGACTCTTCTGTGTAGAACCTGTAAAAATTCCTGGGCCAGATATTCTTATAGAGCAGTGCATACAGTATGCTCCTTATGTATGCATGGGGGGAAGAAAGATTCTAAACAAGTACACTGAAATGCAGCGTGAAACTCCAGGACAGTTCTTCCCTTTGGACTTCTCTACATTTTTCACATATTCTACAAAGAGCACACATTGTTTACTAAATGAATAGCATTTTTTTTAAATTATCAGAGGATTATGATTTTGCTTTTAAAATACTTAGGGGAAAAAATGAGATTAGCCAAAGTGGTGTGTAAAACTACAGTGATTTTTTGCCTCATGGTGTGATTTGTTTTCCCATATTTCCTAAAATGAGCTTTTTTCCTTAGTATGTTAATTTTCATATGAAGAACAAATGTCCAGGGGCAGGAAGGGACACACAAAAGGGAAGGGAAACCCTGGAAGCGTTCTCCACACAGAGGGGTCGCGGTCTGAGCAGCCCCAGCCTGGCGCTGGGGTCCCACCTGCCCAGAGAAGGGCTCGGGGTCCAGCTCAGGGTCCAGCAGGACCAGAGGGAGGGAGGATCCACCTCTGGAAGGGTGCAGAGGGTGGGGCCAGGCCTTCACAAGGCATCTCCTTAGAGGGGAATCGGGCCGCCCCTCCCAGAGAGAAAGGGCAGATGGTGGGAGAGACCCTGCTGAGAAGCACAGAGTAGAAAGCCGGAGAAATGTGGCTCAGGGGAAGCTGAGAGGCAGGAGTGGTGTGGCTGTTACAAACGGACCACGAGAGGGGCTGTGTATAAAATTAAGGGTCAAGATGCGACGACCCACGTGTGATACAGCTGGAGCTGGTATGGCTGGTGAAAGGTTGCAGAATTAGAGGCAGCATCTGGGCTGGTCCAGACTAACCAGACCACTAACCAGAGATGGGAACGTGGTGAAGACCAGGCCCGCCGCATGGCAGCCTCTTCCATGCCAGAGCCAGGCACTCTCCTTGAGTCTGCTCCTCATCCCCTCGCTCGGATTTGTCTAGTGGTTCTCCAAACAATGTCCGCGAGCATCCCCTGTGGACCGTGCATGGTGCTGAGAGTGGGGCACACGCAGTGGTCAGGATACCCCGTCTCCTGGACCTAACGGCTGCCTCACGAAGGCATGGTGGGTGGGAGAAGATCGTGACAGTCTTGAATTCCACAGGATAAGCAACAATCCACGTGTGTTCGTGAACTCAGGACAAGTCATACTTCACACACCCAGTGTCTCCTGGAGACACTGGAGGAGATCCTGTGACAGCTTCCGAGGTCAGTGTCACAAAAGGTTCATCTCCTCTCTCTTTTCAGGGAGATAGTTGCTGAATTTCACCCACAAGTGTATTGATTTTTTTTTCTTTTGGTCAAAGAAATAGCTCACTTCATTTCTTTAAGTCAACTGCTTATTCTAAATGTATCTGAATTTTCAAAACAGTCTCTAACTGAACACCCCACTGTAGCTGGTAGGAACGGGACTTCCTGAGAGTTTTGCCAGGAGTGCTTGGCCTCAGACAGACCAGGAATACCATAGTGCCCTTTATTACTAGGTTTCAGTATTTCCATTTCAAGCCCTGGTAAATACAGGGCTGGGAGAGGAAAAAAAAATTAATGGGAATATTTTCAAACCTTCGGAAAACTCAGGATTTGATATTTGGCAGGAGAGCGAAGAGGGTGGTTAAAGAAAAAAAAGCGAAAATGCTCAAAACTTTCTTTAAGGTTGAGTTTGAGTCCAATCGACGCCGTTCTTTTTTCACACTGGCACTAACAAGGGTGCATTTTTTTTCCCCCTGCTAACAACTCTTCCTTTCTTCTTTGGAATGTTTCATTTGCCCTTTGAAAGAAAGTATGATTTGTTCCATTTTTCCATGTGCAATTTACGTGCTATTTACAGACTCAGATAAGAATCAAGAAGGATTCATGCGCCAAAAGCACAAAATTCAAGGCTGAGGGAGGAACGATTGAGTCCTGAGTCCCCACTTGAACTGACTTGCTAGAATTCTCCTCCCGGGGCTGGGCTCTCACAGCCTCAGTGACACACCGGGACCACTGCCCCAAGCAGCCATTGAACCCAAGCACAGTCTAAATCAAAATCAAAGAAGGTTTTTGGCAAAGCGTCACATCTTCTGGAACATGTACTGAACAAAGCTACCAGAGACGTAGAGAAATCACGGTGTTAATCTAGTCTCTCCTCATATTTCAACGATATGTGAGTTGACATTGTGATAGCAAAACACTAATTATTGTGCTTTACAAGTACAGCACCAAAGGATCGACGTTAAAATTAGTCCCTGTTGCTGTAACAGACAGTATCTCACAGGGAGACTTTATTTTAATAAAAATACGTACACTGAAGAAACTCACACCTGTGCCCAGAACAACATGATACACCCACCATGCGAATCATGAAGAAAACCAGTGAAATCTAATTTAAAAGCACCATTTTGTTTAACCAGTCCATTCCCGAGTTCTGTTTACAGGCCTTCTGCCTTTTTCCCAGCAGCTGCTTGAAGGATTTTCACCATCCGGAGTGATTTACTTTCCGGTCCAGCCTCCCCTCAGCTGCCTGGCCCCACACGAGTGCTGGCAGTCCCCGCGCCCGCCGCCCCAGGCCCCCGCCCGCTCTCTGCTCCGAGCAGGAGTGCGCTAATCGGCTCTCCCCAGCGCCGGGAAGCGGCTTCGCGTTTGCTCAGACAAACGTGTTAATTGCCATCACACTCAGAGGCAAAATGAAGGACTTTCTTTTTCCCCCTACTCAGTACACAGGTCCAGATTTAACACAAACTACAACCTCCGTCTCACAGTCGAGTGTCAGTCCTGCCTCTTCCAAACAGCACACACTCTTTGAAACAAACAAGACACCCATGGCTGAAACACACACACAGAGTTCAGATACATATGTTTATAAAATGCACCATTACCATGGTGGTTGTAACTTTTTCTATTAGCCTTATCAGGTAAAGAGCAGGTGGTAAAGGGGCTGAAATGTGTGCGGGTGTCCACAAGTATTAAGTCCAGCATTTTCTAATGGGGGCAGCGTTCCTGAACTCGGTATCCCATCCAATCATATTCACCAATTTCTCTCTCACCATGGATGCTCGGGAAGCAATGCACTGTAAGGTGTAAAAAAAAAAAAAAAAAAAAAAAAAAAGAGGGGGAAGGGGGCTTTTCTTTGATCCCTATTTAAACTTCAAGAGGATGCTCTCAGGCAAACCCAAAGGCATGGGCCTGGTGGAACCGGAGTTGGTACCCAACCATGAGAGAGGCTAAAAGGGGGTCTCAGTGTGGGAGAAGCCATGGCTCACTGGGGACACACCACCATCCTGCAAGTTACAGGAAAGGTGGAGCTGCTGGGGCCAAGGGATGCAGATTAACTTCCAAATCAACAAGATCAGTTTTATCAATACTTAAAAGATCAGAATAATCATACCTGTCTGTGAAATGATTGCTGAGAGACGTGTTTAATTTTTCCTATTTAGACATTAAAGACTTTCAGGATCATTTTTAGTACTCCGGGGTAATTACCTAAAGGAAATCTGTCCGAGAGGTCTTTTCTCCTAATATCACCCAAATCTAACTCCTGTAACCAAAACTCACGAATGAAAAGTGCAGTAAGTTCTCCCGCTACTAATCAGCTAGCAGCCCCCAAAATGAGACACTGTGCATTATTCACCAGCGGTCAAGGTGTGATGGAATAAAAACTCCTGCATACTGCCGCAGAGGATATAAATGAGGACAAACTTCCTGGAGGGCAGACTGGCACGTGGATCAGGATTCTGACAAATGTTCTGATCCTTTGACCTAATAATTGCACTTCTTGGAATTTATCCCAAGGAAATTATCAGAGGAACAAAGAATGATGTACAAGGATGTTCACTGCAATGCTATTTATAATAGCAAAAAAATTGCTGCTGCCTAATTAAGCAACAATAGAGATTGAGTTAAGTAAATTATAGTAAATCCGTGGACCAGAATTCTCTTCCCACCATTAAAAACCCTGTGTTCCACGAATACAAAATAGCTCAGGGAAATGCTGACAGGATAATGTTAAGTTCAAAAGCAGGCCACCGCACGTTAACTGCAAGGTGACCCCAGTTTTGGACCTACTTACACGTATATAGGATATGTAACAAGTACATACAGAACTTGGAAGCGAGGACAAAAACTACATTGATTGAGGTTACCTACGTGCTGGGAAATGTGCTAAGGCTTTTAATAAATTATTTCTTTTAGGCATCAGAATAATTCACAGAATGAGTGCTGTTTTGATTTTGGTTTTAACAATGTTGAAACTGGAACACAGAGAGATTCAACTGTCTGAAATCACTCAGCTAATCAGCAGTCAATGTTTCATCCCAGACAATGAAAGTCCTACAGGACACTGTCCACCCTGTGTTCCATGGGCTATGTTTTCCCTCATATTACTTTAGGGTTTTTTCTTTTTTTTTTTTTTTTGTTTTTAAGACTCCCTTTTTTCTTTTTAACTAGAGGTGGTGGGGGTTGAACCCGGGACCTCGTGCACACTAGAGCACGCACTCTTTCCCTGAACTGTTCCCTCCCCTTCTACTTCTGTATTTGTTCAGATTTTCTTCATAAACATTTTACTTCTGTAAGCCAGATTTTAAAAGGGTTTTAACACTGCGCAGAGAGAGATTAATTGACATAATGATTGAAGTTAATCTATTCTATTCTCTCTGAAATGAACTGGTTATTTTCTTTGTTAAAAACCGAAGACAGTTTTATTTGAACCAATGTGTTAATGATCTAGATTTTGAACAGGAACCACTTGTTTTGTCTCTTATGTAAGTTGACACTTCTATAGTTAATGTGGCATCTTCTAAAGCAGGAGAGGCGCATTGACCAGAATCATTCAGATTCTTTCCCATTGTACGTTATTACAAGAAACTGAATACAGTTCCCTGCCCTATACGTAGGTCCTTGTTGTTTATCTATTTTATATACAATAGTGTATATCTGTTAATCCCAAACACCTAACCTATCCCTTACCCCTTTGGTAACCATAGTTTGTTGAGTCAGTGTTTGATTTGCAAATAGAATTTGTTTGTTTTGTTTTATTTTGTTTTAGATTCCACATATAAGTGATACCATACGATATTTGTCTTTCTCTGCTTTTTCTTTTTCCATCTTTTCTCTGCTATGATTTTCATCAAAACTTCTGGCAAAGTATTTAAATCTCAATACTTAGTTTTATTTTCCACAACCATTGCCTAATCTGGTTTCTCCACAATCAGACCTTAAGCAACCTGTAGCCAGTCCATTTGCAAAGATCCCAAGTGGGAAAATTTCATGGATCTTTTTTTTTGCCTACTATTTAAGGCATGTAGAAATACATCCCCAACATCTTACATTGTCTTGCAACTGCCACCAGGAAGGCTGTTTAACCACAGCAACATTTTCCTAGAGAGCTACAGTGTTAACATGGAATACCTATCCATTCATCATCGCACACTTACACTCGTGGAAACTGATGCTCCAGAGTAACCAGACTTTAATAAAACCTTAATTATAAACATTATACCTCTTCATTCTTAAGTATTTAATCCAACAGGACCCATTACCAAGAAACAAAAAAACACATTTTTGGCTGTTTCCCTGTACAGAACAAAATGAAGAGGGAAGTGAATGGTTTCCACAGCAAGGACCAGCAGGGGGCCTCGTCCTCTCCTCGTTTGGAGGTGGGCTTTGTAGATGAAAACTCTGATTCAAGGCCAATACCATGTGGGACAGAGAAACATCTAGAAACTCAAGGAGGTGTGTGAACATGCTTAACTTTGGGCTTGTGGGTGAGACTGGGAAAGGCTCAAGGAAGCTCTAACTCAGCAGGTCTGTCTAAATGTTGACCTCCCCCAGAAATTATTCTTGGGGTGTTGGAGGAGGGACTTCCCAGGCCACTCAGGAAGGCAGTCCCTGAAGCTGCCGGCCCCTGTCGCCCAGCAGCACCCAGGTAGCCTGCCGCAGATCCGCCTGGCCCAGGGTCCAAGTCCCTGGGAACCCCCAAACGCAGTCTGAGCTGACTGCTGCTGATCTGGAGCACTTGAATAGTGTGCAGTTGGGGGGGACGTTAATTAACTCGTTGGATGATTTGATGTGACGTGGTTGTGTTCACACATAGAAAACAGAGGAATCCTTGCTGCCGATTGAGGAGACTGACTTTTTATTGCAATGGATTTCCTCTCCCAAAGGCTGTTTTCAATGTACTTCCATGTCTACATGTTCTAATTTAGGCTTTAGTAAACTAATTACCAGCCTGTTACCATCAGACTGGTTTCTTCCTTTCCCATATTGGTGGACCCGTCACTGAGTGGCCTACCCCCCGCGCCCACAAACACTGCAAAGTTCACGGAGGACAGATAAGCTCCAGAAACACAGGGCTCTGTTAATCTCATTGTCATCAGTTTTTCAGGCAGTTTATGCCGCACCATCTAGTTTCATTCTTGCAAGATCTATAGATCTATCCAGTTTAACTGTTTGGGTTTTGTTTGGGTTTCAGTTTTTGCTTTGGGTCCCAAAAGTTTCAGAGTACTTTTTTTTTTTTTTTCTGGAAGTGCGTATGGAAATTTCTACACGTGTGTTTACCACGTAGGGATTTGTTTGCTTCTGCAAGCAGCCGGTTTCCAGGAGCAGGTCCCCTTCCAGTTTGGGGGTTCTGGCTTCGGTGAACTTCCGCGGCTTGGTTGTCCTTCTCAGTTCCTCTCAGGAAGGGTTTCCTCTAGGCCTGTGATGGGACGAGTTCTAATTACCGTCAGTACAACACTAACATCATCATATTGAGTGACACGGAGCACTGACAAGGCTTTGAACATTTCTCTAAACTTTAGGCAAAGAGCAGTAAAAACTGTAAGCATTGATTCCTGGCCTTGGTGCTTTGGAAAGTAGTCTTCAGTCAACATCCTACGACAGTGTGTCTCTTCTGATTGGCAGAATCCATCAAAACAGAATTTTGGGCCAACTACAAAATTGAAATTGCTAATATTTATAACGTGGCTTGTTTATAGAATGTAAATATTTTTAAAAAGAATGTAAACATTGTAAAAGCAACAAAATTCTAGCCTTTATGAAATTCACCACGTAAAGAACAAAAAGGTGTTCTCTCACCAAGGCAGATGGGGACATAGCTAATGTCGGGGCTGGGACTTAACTGAGAGGGTCTAGAGAGACAGACCAGGTTTCAGCAGGATTTGGAGCCATATACCAACCTCCAGGTTGCTTCCCTTTTCTGTGGTTGCCATAAGGTACCTGGTGTTTGCCAATAATTTTGTGACGAGGCAAAAACTAAAATCCAAGTCCCAAGTGACTCTCAGTCCAAAGGGCTGAGGGGACTAGTGAAAAGCCAGTGTGGGAATCCCTGAGTTAGAATTCAGAAAACTGGGATCAAACACTTCTTCAGTCCTAACTGTCCACTTGAGGAATCCAATTCCTCCATCTCAATAAGATGATGTCACTTTGGGAGCAAGAATTAGCGCTTAGGCCTGGACCACGGTCATGAGCAAGTCAGGTCCTCTCTGGGCCTCCGGCTCCTTAGCTGAGCACCTGCAGCTCCCCGGGCTTCACGCTCCATCCAACAAGGCGGTCCCTGCAGGACCCAGGTCTGCAGGGCACGCGTGGGGAGGGGGCGCTCACTGGTGCACACGGGAGGCCGTTTCAGACAGGCTGCAAGCACCAGGGAATGACCCTGAGAGAACCAGAAGGAGTGAGGAGGAGAGCACTATAGATCCCAAAGTAGACACAACACTGATGGACGAATACGGTACTGAATATAAGGAGAGAAAGGGGTTCCTTCAAGATCCAGGACCGGGGGGTAGGGTGTAACTCAGGGGTAGAGCAGGGCTTAGCATGCACGCGGTCCTGGGTTCAGTCCCCAGTATCTCCATTAAATAAATAAATAAACCTAATTACCTCCCCCCTCCAAAAAATTTTTTTTTTGATTTTAAAATATGAACTTTGAAAAAAAATCAGAATTATTACATGTACATTTAAGAAAAAAAGAATTTAAAAAAGAAACAAAAAAGATCCAGGACCTCCTGGTGTCACAAACTGTCCACACAGTGAGAAAAATTAGCAGCAGAATAATAGAAATTGAGACAGAACTCTTGCCCTCCCTCTGTCGTTGTCGGCAGAGCGTCTGTATGTAAGTAGGCTTTGCTGTCGGTAATGATGAATTCAGCCCAGCACTTTCCTCATAAGCAATACATTCTTTTTACACAAAAGAAGGGTGCCTGTGGGACTGAATTTGACTCCACTCATTAAGATTTAAATGTATCTCACCTTCTAATATAATAATAGTCAATGTTTACTGAGCACGTGCTATGTCCCAGGAATTGCTTTAAAGGCTTCCCAGGTATTAATCCGCACATCCCTATGAGTAAACTGTACCTCCCATCTTGTCCTGCAGAAGCCCAGAGAGGGTCAGCAGCTAGATCAGCTTTGCCCAGCCAGTGAGTGAAAGGGCCAAGATACAAACACAGGCGGCTGTGCCCTACAAACTGGACTTTTTCACAGCTACATTCTTGTCACACATACCTGCTTATATTTGATTTCTAAGTGAATCCTGGGTGTAAGGAAAAGGTTAACATATGCAGAGACTTTCAAATAATACACGAATTAAAAATATAAATCTTTACCCATGAAGCAATCAAGAAAAAAAATTGAGGAAAGAGGGAAGTAAGTTTTTAAATGTACTATCTGCTAAGTTTGAAATCAAAGGTAAAATTTTCAAGAATTCTCGCGGTAAATGTAACTCACAGAGTGTTGTTACCCCAGTGCCATCAGTTACCTCTTGAGGTGCGTTGATTCTGGGCTTTTTATTCAGTAATAAATGGATCGTATGTCTGGGGAGCAAATTGTGTGATATTGTTAGATGTAAGGACAAAAGACTGAGAGATCGAACTATGGCCCTTCAACTAACTCTGGTATCCTCGCGTCTTCTTTCAGAGGTTCCTTGCAGTGACACAAGATATGCACCCTATAAAGACACACCAGACCGCCCTGTAAAAGAACCACTTACAACTGCAGAGTTCAATATTTTTTAAATGACACCAGGTTACTGTCAGCAGACAGCATGCACCATTTCCTGGAAGGGTGTGATTTCATTTGGACACATTGTTTTTCTTTTCCTTATAGATCACGTAATAGGCGCTCAATAAAAACTAAATTAAGTTGAATTGATTTGATAAGCAAATCCCAAGTCAAATAGAAAGAAAGAAGCATGTCTTATAGGAATTATTATCCACAGACTTCAAGGGAAATTTTTTAAGTGTCTTTCTAACAGATGAATTTTTTTTTCTTTTATTTTCCAAATTTGTTATCTGTTACTGATCGCTCATTTGTGCAACTATAAATAAATCAAGTTATAGAGATTTGGGGAATTGTTCTTGGCCGTATAAGCCTACATGAGAAAAATTCTAATAGGTAATGATGTTTTTTTAAAAAGGTCAATTTAACAACAACAAAAAAATCTCAATTCTGATGTCATGCAGAAAGAAGAAAGCAGAATGAAAATTCTCTTAAGGTAAAAAAGAATCTGACAAGTGCAATTTTTCTCCATTAATATCAATGTAAGAGAAGGAGGGAGGGGAAGGAGGGGGGAGAGAGGGGGAGGGAGGGAGGGAGGGAGGGAAAAAGGAAACAAAGCAGAATAGAAGCAACAGAGAAAGAGAAGCAGCAACTGGGAAGAAAGGAGGTTGTCCTGAGGGTGTTGACTGTGCAAACACGTGCTAAGCTTTGTCTTCAGTTTTCACTTGTCTCGCCCAGTAGCTCTGGCAAAATTTCATCCCATGTTAATTCAAGTCCACCAAAAGAATTTCAAGCCTCTTTACCAAAGGAGGATGAGGCATTTAAGATTGCCCTTCAACCTTAAAAAGTCCCGTCCGAGAGTAGGGCGAGCAGAGAGAAACCCCTTCCGAGACCCCAGGGTAAATCTTCGCTGTGAAGCAGAAGCGCCGTCTCCTTCTGTGATCGTGTAGTTGCTGTGAACTGAGTTCAGACCGTAAGCGTTTCTCCTATAGCCCAGCTTCGACTTCTCACGTCCATACCTGGACGTCACCGCTCCCGAGCGTGCGCTGAGGCGTCTCATTGTGCTCTTGTGCCCAGTTTTGCAAAGTTCCTCATCTCCTTGTTCATTTTCAGGCCCACAGAAATCCTATAGGGAGGAACAAGGGAGCGTGCCCACTGAGGAGGTGACGTCTTAAAAATAAGAGTAGTTGTTACCAATCCAGAAAGAGAACTCGACTGAAATGGCGTCACAGAGGTTACGCAAAGCGAAACAGATCAAACATGGAGGCAGACAGAGGAGCCGGGTCCCCCCTGCGAGCTCCCATTGGTTGGAATGTGCCTTCGCTGAGCATGTCTCTGTCTGGTCTCCAGAGTTAATGTACCATATTTTCCACGGTTTGATGAAGACTCCAGAGCCCTTAAGATATGAATTGCTATAATTCCTAAATCAAACAGCATTCAATTCAGTTCCAGACCACTGCAGGGTAATAAGACCGGTATTTCTTATTTTAATTAGTCATTTTATACTTCTAACAACTTCTTTGACAATCTTGGATTACTCGTTTGTTTATATGTGATAAAAGCCATGTTTGGCTAAAAATATGAATGCCACATTTGAATGTCCATTTACATTTTTGTAGTTATAGAAATAAACGTTCTAGGCCTTTAGATTATGGCTTTTTATAGACCCCGAATACAATCACCTAATCTATTTTAATATTATCCCTTTCAGCTGTCTCATGAGTATCTCCTAACACAGCAGAGATATCAAGTTGATAATATGAATTCAAGACAAAACGCCTGAAGGCTCATCAGAAACTGTCTTTTAGTTTGCAGAGAAATTTGCTTGTGACATTTGAAATCTTCAAGATAAATAAAAAAAAAGGCACATGGCTTCATAAAAGCATTGTGTCTTGTTGCCAGATTTTATGCTCCCGCAGTGTGAAGACAATCTCATATTCTTGCGTCCTGAATCCAGTGTCTTTAGTCATGACTTACTCAATAAATATTTATTAAGTGAATAAATAAAGTTCGTATCATTTTTCTCAAAGCATAGTTTTTTCCTCAGAGAGCATAAGCTAAGCAGAGCAACCCTCAAGCACACAAAACAACCTCAAGTGTCCCTCAGTGTCCGCAGGGCGTTGGTTCCTGGGCTGGCCCCTGATACCAAACTCTGCCTATGTTCAAGGCAAGACCCACAGTCCACTCTCGGTATCCCTGGGTTCTGAGTCCAGTGGGTTCAACCAACTGTGGATTGTAAATGTGATGTACGATACCGGGTTGGTTGAATCTGCGGATACAGAGGGCTGACTGTAATAGAATATGAAAAATTGTATAAACACAAGTGTGTGTGCAGATAGATGGATATTTATCCTTCCATCACTGACAGAATTTATTTACAGACTTCCCATTTATTGTATATCCACTATGTTTTCTATTTCACATCATATTTTTGAAAATTCTTACCATAAGCATACCAAGGGGATTAAATTCCCCACATGACAGAAGTTAAGCAAGATGGACAAATGACGTAGCTTACATGCCTCAGAGTCGAGTCTCCTATCTGTATGTTCATTTTAGGAAACTTAAAAGCAGTTTTACCTCAACACATAATAAACAGAAGGACTCATTTCTTGAGAATGTGGTCCTAACAATAAGCAAAACCAGTATAGAAATCCCTTAAAAAACTGATGAACCCGATAATCTGGCAGTCCCACTCCTGGCCATATATCTAAAGGAAACTCTAATTCAAAAAGACTCATCCACCCCAATGTTCATAGCATCACTATTTACACCAGCCAAGACATGGAAGCAACCTAAATATCCATGGACAGATGACTAGATAAAGAAGTTGTGATATATTTATACAATGGAATACTACTCAGCCATAAAAATGAATAAAATAATGCCATTTGCAACAACATGGATGGACCTGGAGATTGTCATACTAAGTGAAGTAAGCCAGAAAGAGAAAGAAAAATACCATGTGATATTACTCATATGTGGAATCTAAGGGGGAAACAAAGGACACAATTGAACTTATTTACAAAACAGAAATAGACTCACACCAAAGGGGAAGGGGGTGTCAAGGGATAAATTGCGAGTTCAGGATTTGCAGATACTAACTGCTATATATAAAATAGATAAACAGCAAGGTCCTACTGTACAGCACAGGACACTATATTCGGTACCTTGTAATGACCTATCATGAAAAAGAATATGAAAAGGAACATATATATGTACAACTGAATCACTATGCTACACACCATAAATTAAAACATTGTATAAATCGTCTGCACTTCAATAAAAAAAGAAGAAAAATTGTATTTTCCAACTGTGTTAATATAAGAAGAAATATATTAATATTATATATTAAAACAGTTTATTTGGCTCCAAAGTTCATTTTTTTTCACCTGAACTTAAAAGAAATGAAAACCTTTTTGTGAGCCCCCAGAAGCTTTGTGCGCCATGGACACTGCTTCAGCCCACCGCCACCGCGTGCCTGGTGGGGTAGCCGGACCTGGCCTCAGCGAGTCACGTGCACTAACCAAATTCCCTGTTGTAATTTGCCACTAAGTTTCCATCCTCAAAGCAGATAACTAATCACACTCATGTCCTGTATAAGCTCAAAAAAGGAAACCTTCTATTTCTCCGCCGCAACATCAGAGAATTCTCAAATCCCTAGCTATGATTTTAGTCTCCCAGCTTTTGTTAAGCGTCCAAGAGTTTGAGTTGTCACCGAATCTGTTCGGACTACAAAATATCTCTACGCCGGCTGAGCTCACCCTTCCAGCTGTTACAATAAACGGACAAACAGGAGGAAAACCAGAACCCCAAGTGGTTTTAACAACGCGATGACAGATGATTGATTTCTATTTCTTTTTCCTCCTCCCCTGCATTTGGCTGCAAACTACTCCCCACCTCCCCAGTGTTTTTGGCCCTTGAGTAGGAGTGTGCCCTTGCCAACGTGGAGAAACTGAGCTAGGTTTTCATGCCTTGGAATCCACCATGTACTCAGCCCCCAAGCCCCCTGAGCTTCAGCCATAATTAGTTGTAATGTGTTTGTAGGGCCAGGAGAATTTAAAACATGCAAGACATGAGTCAGGAAAGAATGATATCAAAATCCTTATTTACTCTGGGTTTTAGTCTAATCTCCCTGGGTCTCCACACACATCATTGTTTTCCTTGAATATTAGCGATGAAGGGAGAGACAGGGAAATCCCTACAGAATTTATACGTTCAAGCCCGTACCCAACTGATTTCCATGTGGAGGAGTTTATGTTCTTTAGATGCACATCCTAGAGATGGGCTCAGCCGTAGAAGGTCATGTGTTGTTTTCCTTTCATTTGGCTAATAACCCAGTAAATATTTGCTCTCAAGACCAAAAATTGTCTGGAAATGTATGCAACCACACTGAATGCCAAAAAAACATGGGCGCTCTGTGGAAAGTGGTGATGTGGGAGGCAAGTGACGTATGAGGAAGCTCCCTCTGCTCTCTGCAGCCCTTGGAACAGCCTGGAAAGA
The DNA here is from genome assembly GCF_009834535.1 of Camelus ferus. Taxonomy (NCBI): domain Eukaryota; kingdom Metazoa; phylum Chordata; class Mammalia; order Artiodactyla; family Camelidae; genus Camelus; species Camelus ferus. The sequence goes on along the minus strand of NC_045731.1, from coordinate 12,142,573 downwards.
ACTCTGAGCACAGTGGTTCTAAATCTATGCTTGCTCCAATGGCCCCTTGTAAATTCGTCCATTTTCCATAGCTCATAAATTCTAGGAATACCTTTTTCTGAAAACCAAGCCTGGATTGGCTTCAGAGAGCAGCAAAATGGGCAACTAATTCCAGGGTGTGATTCGTGGACCTCCAAGGAAGCATTCTCTCCCCGGAGAGGTACCAGCCTGCACTCACCTGGGGCCCTAGCCCTCAGACTCACCACTATGTCAAGATTTTCATTGTTTGGAACATTACTCAGTCTGAAAAAAGGATCAAATTCTGACACAAGCTACAACATGAATGAACCTGGAAGACATCGTATGAAGTGAAATAAGCCCATCACAGAAAGACAAATACGGTGTGACTTCACTCACAGGAGGTCCCTAGAGGAGTCAGATTCAGAGACAGAGAGGGAGATGATCATTATCCAGAAAATGGGGGAGGACGGCCCAGGAGCTGGTGTTCAGTGGGATGGAGTTTCAGCTTTGGAAGACGCACACATCCTGGAGGTGGATGGTGGTGGCGGTTGCACGATGATCACCTTGCTGTGAGTTTAAGAACATTTCATCCTCTCCGTGAGCTGCCTGCTGAACTCTGTTGCTGACTTTGCCATCAGATTATCCACCTTTTTCATCTCAGATTTCAGAAGCTCTTTACTCTGAGCGGTATCAGCCGTTTACGATACAAGTGTGTCATGTTGGTCTTTTGAATTTGTGATTGGCAGGTTTTGCTTACATGGGTTTTTGAGGTGACACCCTCTCAAGGTTGTGAAGACATCCCTGGGTGACCGGTCCTCCTCCAGCCGAGCCCTCACACCGACAAGTTTCTGTGGGAGAGCCTGAAAAGTTGCTAGCTGATAACCTGGCTCTGCTCTGAACCTCATGGACCCCTGAACAGCACGGTGTTGGCCTGAGTTGTTACCTGAGTTGCCTGACTCCAGGAACTTGGAGTCAGCTGTGTCTAGTTGGAGCTGAGCTGGTGAAGACTGGATAGGACCACCAGCCTCCAACTGGGCACTCGGTAACTTTTGGATGTCAAAGGGCTGAACACTCCACCCTCAGATCACACTAAGCTCCTCCACTTCTGAACATGTAGCTGATTATACCTGCTCAGAACAATGATGACGACCCCACCTCTATCCAGTCCCCTTTCTCCACGCCCCCGCTCAGACCGCCCTGATGCTTTATTATTCCCACCCCTCCTCCATAAATACCCCGAGCCCCTCTCACCTTCAGGGCGGCGGATCTGAGACTTGCCCTCCCACCTCCTCTCTTGGCTGCCTTGAGAATCAACCTTCTCTCTGCTGCAAACTTCTGCATCTCATCATTTTGGCTTGCTGCACATCTGTCAGAATGAACTGGGTTTGGTACCACTTTTGCCTTAGATGTGACAGAAACTTCCCTTCTCGGGGAGCCCTCCAGCCAGGGGCTGTTTCAAAACCTTCAGAAGGAAGCCAGGGACCACTGAAGTGCCCCCACTCCTGCCGAGAGCTGTTCCTCTCAAATGGGAGCAGTGGCTGTAGTTCCCAAAGGGAGAATTATGGTCACATGGCCAGGCATGTCCCCTGCCTGGGTCTGAGTGACAACCATGTGTTTTTTCTGACGTAGGGAAGGCTGGACTGGGGTGTTCATGTTTCTGCTATTAGGACTCAGAAAAGTGGCTCAAAGGACTTCGTTGTTTTAGATTCCCAGGCACAGTCAGCTCCATCAAGAACATCAAGAATATAAATATATCATTTCATATCAGAAACATAAATATCATGTCATAACACGCCATCTCAAGAACACAAATGTCATGTCAGAAACATAGACATCGTGTCATATCATAACATATACCAAGAACATAAATTCCTGGTGAGCAGTGACTGGGGAGGGGGGTGAAGCCCTAAGACGATCCTTGTTTCACGGGAAAAGAGGATGTCGTGGTCGCGTGACCTGGAGCCCACAGAGGCTAAGGACCATCACCAAGTCCTTACTCTAAAATCAGGGAGGGGAAGGTGGATACGATGTTTGATTCTGCCATAAGCGTGTCCATTCCCAACCCGACTCACAATTCCACAGTTTAAAAATAATAATGGAATAATGAAATCACAAGACACAGTTTTATATTCTGCTTTAAAACTCACAGAGCACGTCCCTTTGATAACACTCTTTGGTGTCTAAAACGTATAGGAAATAGGTGCTTTGTTATCTGACCCAGGCCATCTACCTTTTAAAAACAAACATAGTACAAGAATTTGTTTTTAAAGAAAAAAATGTTTATTTTCCTGGAATTTGATTATACTGAATATTGATTCAATACGTAGACCCCAATATAGTGCTATAAAGTCTTTTTTTCTTTTTTCGTAAAGAGATGTATATGAAAGCTGAGCTTTTGTTAATAACACTTAATCAGCCACCCCCAGTGAGCTGGGCGCATCCTTGTCACTCTCAAAGCTACCTGACATAAAAGGCTTGTCACCCAGGATCATAAAAGGCTTTCGCTTAAAATGCATCTTTAATTTTTTCCCAAAATATATATATGTATATATTCACAGAGTAGTTAAAGGATGCTAAAAGACGAGAAAAAAGAAAAAACGAGCACTGATAGCAAAAGATAAATAAAAAAGCCCAGTCAATGTATATTTGCTTATCCCCAAAGCATCTTATACAACCTGGGCCCCTCACGAAGCACTGGGATTCAAAAAGAAAGAATATAAATATAAAATATTTTCTAGTAAATACATTGCACAGATCCTAAGGACTTATGAAATACATTAAAAGGCCCTTTTTTTGCAACCATGGGCAATATGCTAAAATGGTGTATAAATCTGAAAACAGAGAGAAATGGCTTCCTAACAGCCATTAGTTGAAGCAGCGTGATGACCAGTTAAACCAGTTTCTTAAACAAGTCGATTAGAGAAGATCTTGACGATATCCAGTTTGACTTATTATCCACTTGGGGATTAGCAGAGAATGGATCTTGATATAAATTCCTCTAGGTTTTATTATATTGACATGTTGGTGGACAGATAATATACAGAACCCCTGGGCGTGTTCCTATCAAAGATGATATTGATTCTATCAGCAGCATTAGGCTGCAATTTTCCCTCATAACTATTTCTGCCGCTCTCCATGATGTGTAATCCGGCCGTAATCACTCTCCGGGGCTGCTGCGATGTTCTATCTGCGGAGCACCTGGGCAAGGTACTGGCACGAGGCTGGACTTTTAGGCACAAAGATTTGGAGTTTCATTTTAGGAAAATGGAGAGGCGATCAAAGACGTTTCAGAACTAGAATTAATTGTTAAGGATGAGAAGGAGACATTCGTCTTTTATTGGTTTCATGAGGTGGATCAGAGATAAGCAGGGGCAAAGTGGGAGAACACAGATAAAATCAGCGGTGTTTCCAGGAGGGGAGCATGAGAGGAAATTAGCAGGAACCTGATGCTAGAACAAAGTTGTCTCTGCTTTTCCTTGATCTCGGTGCCTGCCGGCCCCCTGGGAGCTGCTTCTGAGTGCTCTGCAGGCAAGGAGACCGTGAGAGCTGGCGGGGGGAGCAAGGTCAGGGGAGAGGGTGGGTTTCCTTGCTTCCTTAAAGGATGGTGATATCAAGGTGATCTCGTGCTCAGTTACTTTTCTCCATCTGCAGAGAGGAGGGGACGAAAGGAAAATGGACTTGGAGAGACATCGCGGCACCCAGCGTCAAGGGCTCAGAATTACGAGGAGTGTCCACAGCTCAGGGTGTGTGCCTGGAAGCTCCAGGAAGCTCTCAGGGATGGGACACGCATGCTCTGTTTAGGTCTACACGGCTGAAGATAACTAAACTCGCAGAGCTGTAACACATAGCGTTGCTCAAACTTAGCCTCTGACATAACATGCTCTCAGTCACGGAAGCCCATGGGTGTATTTAATGCAAAGGTAACTTGCAAGTCGGCCACCGCGTAGCACCGGCCACACTTCCACAGGGACCTTGGTCTCCTGCAGATTCAAATCGTCCAACAGCAGTAATACCTGCCTTGGACCAGCACCTGTTTGCATCTCGGAATCCACCTGGACCAAGGCTCTCACGTGTCTGCCCTTTGCATATGGTGGAGACTTCCTGGCAAAGTCTCATGGGTGATGTTACGTCCCCTCCCCCACATTCGTACTAGAACAGAGGTGCCAGGCTCCCTCAACATTTACTTTCTTAGTCTAGGGTGTGCTCGGAGCCTCTCGCCTTGTAATACACAGTCTGCCTCATTCATAAAGTCTTGTCCTGGGAAATGCCTCATTCATTCCTGCAGGAGACCCGCCGTTGGGTGAGCCTGGGCATTCAAAACCTGTGGATATGGAAGACAATGGTGGAGGGCTTGGCAGAGGCTTCAGGGCTGCTCAGGCAACGTGCGCCGATGCCAGGGAGAGGATAAAATGCTGCGGCTGTTTACTTGTCTCTCCGGAGCAAAAGCATCTCTTTGCCTGGAATATAGATGCCAAATCCCTGGGACGTGAGCTCAGAAGGGGTGAGCTTCGCGGTGCATCCGCACGAAGGCGTGTCCTCCAGGACAGCGGGGCATCCTGCTGGAAAGCAGTTGCGGATTAGAGAGAAAAGGGGGGTCTTCCATGGGGTCGGGGTGTCAGTTGGGGTGGGGGGCGGGGCGGCTGCCTCTCCCTCCGAGCAGTACCCAGCCTGCCCACTGTGCGCTCCCAGGCCCGGCTGGCCAACCCCTTTGCCAGCAAAGGCTCCTGCTTCCTTTTCAGAATCTAATCGCAGGCAACTTAAATCTGCCCAACTGTCCACATTAGCCATTGCAAAATAATAAACATGACAAAATTCAGAAGAACAGGGCATCCAGCCTAACTCCTTCGGCGGAGGGAGCCCTCTGGAATCTTAAGCATCATAGGTCTGCGTGTGTTTCTCCAGCAGCCGCGTAATGTGACTGATTTACAAGAGTTTAACTCAAGTGTTAATCTGACAGTGACGGAGAACTCCTCGCTGGCGCAGTCACTTACACTGTCATATTAGTTGTCTCCTCTATTAAAGCAGTGTGGTCGATAATTGGAATGCTTTTATGTCTAGTGGTTCTGACAAGCCGCTCTGCAAGTCACGTAGGGGCGGTCCGGCTCTCTGCGCAGCCCAACGGCGGCAAAGAATTTCAACTGAGAATGTACTGTTCTCCTCGGACCTAGGAGCAAGGGCGGTTCAAGGAGAGTGAGCCCTGTGCACGGCTACCTGCTGGTGCGGAGTGAAAAAGACGGACATGATACCGGGTTGGGAACACAATTAAATCTATTTGGCACCAATGTGCTGCCGGACAGATGAGTTTCCACGTGGGAGAGCTTTATCGTCTTTAAGGTAGACTGAACTAATAGATTGGTGTGGAACGCACTGGAGTTACCAAGGATGAGAGAGCCAGCGGTAGTACATTTGAACTACAGGTTTCTCATATGCTCCGCGTCCTGCTGGGTTTTTATAGCTCCTGGCTTTCAAAAAGCCTGTTTCAAAGAGGTTTGCGCTAGACTGGGCATGCAGTTTTGCTCGGCAGATATTGTCGCTACCGATTTAGTGGAATGCAATTAGGAAGCCTAAATTAAGTGGTAATGGAGAACCAGCTCTTGAAACTGGGGTTTCCACGGCAACCACTGCTTACAATACCGCCTTCAGTGAGTTTTCCCACTTTATCTGCAAAATGCACAATTGAGCTTTAAAACAGCTCGGCGCTGGAAAACGCACTGTAAACAACTGTTTGCGACGAGAGTTTCACACTGTCTTTAAATACAACGAACTATCACGTCAAATGGGCTTGTCCACATTCATAAAGCAAAGTCTGAGTTGCCAGTAGGTGAGTGACATTATTTTTAATAGACTATTCTTTTCCCCATTTGGGGGTTTGTTTTTAAGGGACGATGTCATAAGTCATCCCGTCTCCTAACTGGTCCTTCTCAGCATCTGACGATCTGCGGATCCCACCAGGTCCTCACTAGAACGCATTTTTCATTCCAGCAAATGCAGTGTTGTCTTAGATAAATGCACAGCGCACCCCTTCCTGAGGTTCTTGTCATATTTTGTTACCACTTCACAGATTTTTCTTCTACTTCCTCTTTATAACAGGTCGTAGACTCTCGGGACTTCCACGTTGGCTGACTTGTGTTTAGATGACTAACTCGTTTGAGACTTTGAAAGCTCACGTTCCCTTTCTCCATCCATTCAAGGGTTAATCAACTTGGAACTTCTTGTACCAACATACGTAGGCAGAACGAGACAGAGTTCAAAGACAATATCAAAATAGGTGTATTTAAAAACACATAGGTGTTTAAAATAACCATGGAGAGTTTGGACTTGGGTAAAATTTCTCTTCTTTCATGGTAGGGAATCTGCCTTTTTTATCACACATGTGCTCAGGGACATCAGAATCACACAAACACACACATCAACAGCTGTATGAATGTATCCAGTTTTTTAGCAGAGAAACTAGTAAGATTGGGTTCTGGGAAGAGGAAGAGAGGATGGAATCAAATCCAGGGTCTCCTAGCTGCAACAGTCTGTTTAATTGCCAGTCGTAGCGGAGGAGTACTGAGACACGTCCAGACAGGTCCCTGCAGCTGGTGAGGACTCATGAGTCCTGCACGGCACAGGAGGTCACGTTGCCGGCAGTCCGTGTTTCCTCCAGGCTGTCGTGTTATATGTGTGCTGTTTTCACTGTGAGCACATGCAGAGGGGGCGAGAATCACAGGTGTGTCATTAGAGCACCGCCCATTTTGTGGCTTCTGGGGCCGGCGGTCCCATCTGAGTCTCCATCCAATGTGGCCACCGCAGCCTTGCTTCACCAGGAGGGGAGCATGTCCCCTCCCCTCCCGGCCAGCCCGGCCCTTCTGCCCCGAGGCCTGGCTCTTTGAGTTCCAATTTATTGCAAAGTCTTCAGTATTGACCTAAAGCAGATTTAGGTGATACGAATGCTTTATAGAAAACTCCATTTTCCTCCCTCCTCAGTGCTACCGATTTCCATGTTTTTAGAATGTAAATGTTGAAGAAACCAGAGATTCCCATAAAAAAAAAATTGGGGGGGGGGGCCTGATATTTTTACAAGGCTTGTAGTATTTTGTAAAGGGTCTTTGCTGCCTATCTTGGCATTGATCTAAACTCAACCGAAGATTTACTGCAGCTCTTTGTTATGAAAATATGTCTGTCAACTTAAATCTTTAAGAATTTAAACTTGGAGAAATTACACGCATCCCTTTGTTCAGCAATTGATAAACCTGAGAGATATTATCCAGTCACATCCCAGCTACCAACTACCCATGAGACACTGTTTACCTTTCCCACGCCTTAAACTAAAATGTTAATTCAATGAGTTCTAAATTTAAATCTTCCATGGGAAGAGACCTGGAGTAGTCACGTGCATGCAGCTCTTGGTCGGCCTCTTTCAACACTGCTGGCAATTTCCCCCAAATGCAGGACACACTGAAATGATCCTACTCTGACAATAATGCACACATGGACGCATATCCCCTTGGTTCCATTGGACAAATCTTGGAGTCAAAGGGGAGGTTCTAAGGAAATATCTTAGCATATTCAAAAACTACATTTTTTGAAAGCTGCATTTTTAGATTGAACGTATCTTCAGTGATTTGCCCTCTCCAGGAAGCAGATTCTAATTCAGACCACTGACAGTTCAGAAGCTGCGTCACAGAGGAGGCCATGCAGGATCCGAGGTAGGTCCCCGGGAATTTCGCTACAGAGCCCTCCTTCTAACTGTACAAAGAACTCCACACACCCTGGGATCAGAGTGCGGGGACCACCAGGGACCACCAGGGACAGACTCTCCCCCAAGTGCCTACCTGTGAATGCATGCCCCTCCTTCCCTGCGGGGACTGGCAACTACAACTGCTCAGCTAAGAGGAAGAAATGCATCACCACCAAATTCTTCTAAAGTTACAATTATCCCCTTAACTCTTTTAATTGCCTTCTTCTTCTACTTAAACTTTCATTTCAGGTAGCTTCTATATAACACAGAAGTCACGTTCCGGATAGAATTAAAAGAAAATTAACTTGGGGTATAGGGTGGACGTTTTTTGCCTTATATTGCATCTTAATAACCCAAAGTCAGCCTGAATGATGGAAATATTATTAATCCACCTCCGTTTTTCTACTTTAAGTCACAACTTACATTTTGGTTCCAGTTGGTGTTATTTTAATTACAGTAATGAGTATTCCATGTTTCATTATGAGAGAAGCACGTATGAAAGCGTGCTGGGAAAGTTCCACTGGATTTTTGTAGTTCATTTCAGTTTCGAGGACCAACTGCATGTTTCATCTTTAAATGAATACGTTAGTGCTGAATTCCTTTCTCCATGGCTAAGTTATTAAGTTGAAATTATTGTATTTCATTCTGTCTCCAGGCGGGGGGAGGCAGGAGCGCAGGGTGGACAGGTGAATTGTTTCTTAAGCCACGTTAGTTTCAAACAGCTAAGAAGCCCAAAGTTTAAAGTGGATTAAAATGCTGCCTGCCCTGAACTTCAGAAATTGAAATAAACATGGTCTGTAAAAGAAGATGATCTCTGTTTTGATGACAGGCACATGCCTTTGCAGTCCTTTTCTTCCAGGTGAAGTAAACATCTATGCAATAAGCATGATAAATATGTTTCTGAGCACTGGGTATTGTGACTGTAATTAGCTCTTCCTCTTTGCGAGGCGGTGTGCATCAGATTACGTCTAATTACTCCCGAGCAGTTTGCTGGTTTCCTATTTCTGTGAAAAGTCTCACAATACATCTTTACAACTATACAGACACTCATTTGCTTATACTGAGGGCTTTGTGGACAACTTGCTCCCGTTTATTTGAGGGGGAAAATTAAAGGTGAGCATCGTTACAGCTCTCCCTTTAAAGCCAGCAGTCTGTGCACCCGGAAGAATCGATGCCCGATAGGCTGGCTGATACTCTGTAATAAATTCTTGTGTTTATAGACTTTTTCTTGACGAAGTAGCTGGTAATGCTACAGGAATTGATTACCTGGGATGTTCTCATCACTGTTTAAAATGTCTAATTACTTTTACTCCACAGATTTAGGTTTGACTCGCTGAATGCAGGGTGACGAACCAAGGAAGCCCCTTAACCGGACAGACTGTCCCTGCGCACAAGGTGGTGTTGGTAGCAAACCTGACCTGAATGAATCGCATCAGGTGTGATTTCCGTGGAATGTAAGTCCCAGAAATTCAGATGCAACTGAGTTTTCTGTGCTTCAAACGCTTCTTTTAATAAAACCTTCACATCCTACAGAAACTGCTCATAGCATACAGCTTTGCTTAAAACACATGGACATTGATAAACATATTTTCCATGGATATAACACATCCTGTAATGTTTATTTTGATTAGCACACGGTGACGTGTGACCTGGAATTCTAGGGATGATCTTAAATGCTTAATCCAGAGATTAACACAATTAAAAATGAAATTAAAATAAAAAGCAGGGTGGTAGACGTGAAGGACTGATCTTCCAGAAAGGCACAATCTTAGAACAAGAATCCAATAGTACCTGAACTTAACTTTATGCGTGCAACTACTTCTGGGTGTTACTTGGTCTCCTGATTACACAGAAAAATATCAATTCATGACTAAATATTGTTTCAATACCTTTTCATGCCTTTAGACAAGCCTTGTTGTTAGAGCAGCATATGCTAAAAAAAAGGTCAGTTACCCCAATATTGAAATGGATGGCCTTGCTAGTGCTCTAATAGTTTGGGGTTGAGTTGAACCAACTGTGCTTCTGTCCTGATTGGACATTGTTCTGCTGGTCTCCCAACCTGAGCTCTCCACCTTCGGTAAGCTCAGGTGAAAATTTTATTCTTGCTAAAACTACTACATAGACAGATTTCTTAGGTGAGTTTTCCCAAAGCATCATGCCAGGCTGAGCCAGTTCTGTCCTTCTGAAAATACCAAGTCTGCAGGCAGTGCCAAGATCTCCCTGCTGCCCGAGTCCCACGTAGCCACATGGCTTTTCCAGAGCACGGCCGTTTCTAAAACTGCAGTTTCTTTGCATAGGGTTGATGCTTAATAAGCACTCTCTGCATTTAACTTAAAGAAACTGAATTAAAGTGTTTAATAAGCATCACTTTGACATATTTCATGCTTTCTTAATTGTTTGCTAAAGTAACTGTCTCTGAACCAGACTTTTGAGAAGGGGGATTCTGTCTGATGTATGTCACCGACATCTAAAAGAGCACTTAATGGCTCAGTGCTGGGTGAGACTCAGAGGGAAGACGGGTTAGCGGAGGATGTGATGCATGTGCGGGTTCAGCCGCTAGTCCACCTCGACCAGGAGCAGAACGGGGGATTTTTTCATTATGCAAGACTGTTGCTTCAAGAAGTCAAAACTATGATAAATCGAGAATGAATCAAGTTCCTACTGTAGAGCACAGGGAACTATATTCAATACCTTCTAATATCCTATAATGGAGAGGAATATGAAAAGGAATAGATATATGCATAACTGAATCACTATGCTGTACTCCAGAAACTAACACATTGTAAACCGACTGTACGTCAACTAAAATTTTTTACTGTATTTTTTTCTCATTCAGAAAAATTGAAATTAAACTCAACCTGTAATAAAGGATGATTCCTAGATAAACAAGAGAAATCTATGCAATCAAAATCACCCAGACGTGTTAGAGTGATATTCTCCCTTTCAGCAAAGAAGAAAAATCTTGTTGGATTTAGAGTGAATACACGTTTCTCAGAGAAAAACGCGATCCTTGAAGGTGTGTGGCTTAGTATTTAACTTTCCATAAAAGGTTATTCTTTCATCTTGTACTTTGAGGAGGCGGGAACCGATAAAGTACAGCCGGCAGGACTCGAACGCTTTGCATATGATTTGCGAGATTTCTGATTAAAAACAAAAAATAGTCATTTTTTTTACAATTTAAATGATAGAAACTAACATCACAGGGCACATTTTGGTCATTGTTTATTTCACAACCATGTGCTGAGTGCCCACTCTATGCTGTAAATGCTGAGAAGACCAAAGTGAAGAACAGAACAAGGTCTGGCCCTAAACAAGCTTTGGCAAAGTAGGAGGGACCGAACTTAATGGTTAAATTTCAAAAGTTGAACCTGTTGAGCCTGCTGGTCTCTCCTGACCCTCAGGCTTTCTGCCCCTAAGACGTGTCACCAGGGAGCCACCGCGGCCTCAGAGGCAGGTCACATCGCAATCGGCACATATGACGAATGTCTCCAGTGATCCGCCTTCTGCCACGTGTTAGATTCAGGGGTGCTGTCTCCTAAGAACTTGCAACTGTCGTCCTGATCTGTGGTCTTTCTTTTTACAGCCAGGACTTGGTGAACCTGTTTCTGCCTGTCCCCTCCACCCTCCCCCTTGTCGCCACCAATTTCAGAAGTTGGCCTCCTTGGCACGGAAGAAATGTTGGTGCGGTTTGCAGCGCGTCCCACCTGTGCCCTCGGCCCCAGCGAGCCCGTTCCAGTCGATGGGCGACCCCACTGTCGTGGCCCATTACCCACACTCTCCATTTCCTGCCATGCCTGAGGCTGAGCCGGGAAACACGGGCTGGTCCCCCTGTGCGTGTGATGGCTCAGAGGACCGCAATAAATAAGCCTTGCTTTACCCAGTCCCCGTGAGCAGGTGTGGAAAGCTTCCTGGGTCAGCTCTCCTTAGTCACTGATTCACAGCCGCCTTTTTATGAGATGAAGAAAAGAACAATGTGATCGACTGTGTATTTGGGTTTTTAAAAAAAAATCAACACCCAGCTGTCAGGATATATCAGGGAAGTCGCTGATGCCGCCCCCCACGCTCTCGCCACATGAATTTGGGTGCTGCAATTTTTAAAAAGTACTTCCTCTAAATTCATAGCTCCATTTTTTAAAGGCCACCCATCAGTATTTAGTTTTCCCATAGCCTGAGCCCCACCACATCCAAGACATGGTCCCTCTGCTCAAAGACACCATGGCAGAAAGCGGAGGCGGGAGACATGGATGCAAGCACTGGGTTCAGTTACTAAACCTAGGGTAGGGGAGCTCTGTCTGGATGAGACACAAAGACAGAGATGGGGAGAGAGACTGAGAAATCAGTGGGGGGGGGGGCTGGAGGGAAAGGGGCTGCAGGACAGAGAAGATGAAAGATACCCCAGGTGGAAGGCGGGCAGTGACCCCACAGAGGACCCTAAGCTGAGAGCAATGCAGGGAACAGGGGAAATAATGCTGACAAGTTTCTTCAGAACATTTAGCATCCAAGTTCACCATACAAAAACAGCCAGGACTCTCTGGTTGTGCCTGTCCCTGTGTACCGTGTTTTACAGTTGTCTTAATCCCCAGAACGACACTTGGAAGTTGGCCTTATTCCAAGAGGGAGAACCTGACCTTCAGGGATGGTAAGCAGATCAATAACTAATGAGAGAGGAAGTTAGAGCTGAAACCCAGATCAGTCTGGCTCTGCATCAGGGGCTGCCCACACTGCCTCCCTGGTGGCAGCATAACCTTCCACGCCCTAAACCCAAGCGCAGGAGGAATCCTCCTCGGCTCTTCTAGCTGAAATCAGAGCCACCCTCATTTCCAGAATGCTCCAGGGCTCAGCACGTGATGGGACCCTGCTCACTTCCCAGGTTATCCGAGGGCAAACCCTGCAGGAAGTACACCTACTGAGGGGGGAGCTAATTGGTTTCTAAGCCTGTCCCCTTGGGGCTCGATGGGGAGGCTGGGGGCAAACAGCCCTGCCTCCACCTTCAGAGACAGTGCCCTTCAGCCCTCGACCTGTCTCCGCGGGCACTTAAAGCAGCAAAGGGACTCAATGATCATCACCATGGTGGGCGCTGTGGAGGTAGCACTGAGCGCCCAGCCACCACTTTGAGAACTAACGCTGACGTTTGCTTGGGATCTCCGTGGATCCAGGGGACTTTGTCTCCTTGTGGGTGTCAGAAGGGAAAACACTATTGCATAGAGGGGGTGCCGGCATGTTTAGTCAGCCTGTCACTTGCCCTTGAAAGTGAGCTCTAATCCCTACCTTAAAAATCTGCAAACTGAGAGAACCGAAGAGAAATTGTTGAGCTTTCTGCATTTAGCCAGGGCGACCGAGTGTCTTGTTCAAACTATGCACTTCTCAAAGTGACAAGGGAGTGTCATTAAGAAATGTACTGTAACAACAGGTAGGAAATAATCTTCCTTCTACTTCTTAGACTCTCTGAGAGACTAGATTTTTTTTTAATTGTGTGACTTGTCCACCTAGTAATAGCTATTAAATGCATTATTTGTGACCCATAAGAATGGGAAGGATCTGGATAAAGGAAAGAGAAGTAAGATGATATTTCAGCCAAGAGATGCAACCGCCCTGAAGTTATAGCTAACAGATAATTAAGTATGATGCATTGGAACAGTTGTAACCCTAACGTGTACTAGGGACACTTGTAAACATAGAATAATCAATAGCATTATACAAAGAAGTATAACTTTATCCAAATTTCCTCACAAAGGGAATCTACTTTCATAAGGAACAGCAGCTCCTACACTTTTGCATTTTCATTATTTGAAAACAATTCAGCAGTAGGATTCCAACTGTATCTGTCAGTTACTGCTGCGTAACAAACTGCCCCAAAACGTGGTGGCTTAGAACACAAACATTAATCATCTCACAGTTTCTGAGACTCAGTCCGCTGGGTGGTTCCAGCTCAGGGTGTCAAAGTGTCAACACTTTACTTTGTGTTGGTAATTAGCAACGGACCAAAGCTCAGAATGAAGACTTTGGGCCTCAATCTGGAAGTTAGTCTTTCCACCCAAAAGGGCAGAACTGGTCCAGTTGAATGCACACATGACAGACCAAGTCTGTGGTCCCACAAAGCCTCAAGTTAGAGACATAATCACGCAGGCTAAACCATCTCAAGGTACCAAGGGCAGGAACGTGCCAAGACTGAGGAATAATGGGGGTGAGGTTGGGTCTTTAAATAGAACTTGTGTCTATGATAAATGCAGACATTGAAAAAAGCAGACTTAAAAGGAAGAGTTTCTCATCTTGGCTGAATTTTTGTGTGCTTTTGAAGGATGGCGTAACAAAGACCAGGAAGGCTTATACTTCTGCTCGGGGTCACAGAGGTGAATCCAGTCAAGGTCAATGGCCTCTCCTCCTCCTGTTCTTCACCATCTGGGGTCTTCACCATCTGGGTCACTCCCACCCCCCACTCCCAATCCCATCCCAGGACAGACAGACTCAGCCCAGGATGGCCCTAGGGTCCTCAGACAGGCCCCCTCCCCTCACCCCTGTCCCCAGGGATGCCCCCACCACCCAGATGGACCTGGAAACCCCTACTCCCCCAGTTCCAAGAAGCCAGAGCCAAAGTGAGCTCAGCATCACCTTGGCAGTTTATTGCTGAGAAATCCCCCCTCCCAAAGGAGGCTTAGTGCACAGGAGTTATAATTCAGCCCACAAACATGCTTGACAAACCCTTCAGCTTTTCTTAATTCGGACACACCTTGTTTCAAGCAACAGGTGTGTTTCTTTATAAAAAGAAAAAGGAATGAATTTTAAAACACACACACACACACACAGTAATTTAAATTCACCACAGAGTTAGCTATTTAGAGGAACCCTGTAGTAAATCCTTTCACAAACTGAAGAACATTTAAGTAATTACCCTCTAATTTATGTGCTCTGTAAGGTAAACTATTTAAATGTCTGGCTTTCTTAATTCGAGGCACACCCGCATTGATAGAACTGCTTTAGAACTCATTATGGCTGACAAATGGATTTCCTTCTTTTCTTTAACAGGAAAAAACCAATATTTTGGTGAAATAGGCAGATGATATCTATTATCCTAGCAAGTGTTGTAACACCAGCTTATTGCAAAGAAGATTTCTAGCTGATCTAGGCTTACTATGATCTAGAATCAGATTGTCTTACATCTCAAAACATATCGTGAGCACAGACATCTTAAGTCGCTTGCAATTTTTATTTAATCTGTGAACGCTTGTAATCTGTATTCAACCTAGTCCTAATTGCTAGGATGGTTAACCAAGATGTGTTTTGATCTCCTCATAAGCT
This sequence comes from Camelus ferus, assembly GCF_009834535.1. Lineage (NCBI taxonomy): Eukaryota > Metazoa > Chordata > Mammalia > Artiodactyla > Camelidae > Camelus > Camelus ferus. Next base: position 12,127,554 of record NC_045731.1, on the reverse strand, counting down.
TAACAAGAAAGTGATTGACTGGACTAAGTTAATCATAAAAATATTAAAAATTATTTGAAAGATTCAATTCAGTAAAATCATATAATTGAAATATTTGGAAAAATTCATATATACGTGTGTGTGTGTGTGTGTGTGTGTGTGTGTATATATATATATGAGCAACATGTTATCTCTCACATGTCATTAAGCCAAAATAAAAAGACTCAATGACCATGTAACTTTCCAATCTTGATCATTATCGAATGGAAGCAAGTATGCTGCAGACAGCTTACTGGAATGTACACCCTGAAAGGAACAAAACACTGTCTATAATTAGGAATTGAAGTAGCTTCTTGGCCATTAAAGCGAAGAGCTTGAAAGAATGAAAACAGAGGACAGAGAGGGCTGTTGAGTCCTGTGGGTGAAGCCACAGGGGCCCATGAGAGCTCACCTGTCTTGGGACCTGTCCCGGCGCAGAGCCACTGTGCATCTCCTGGGACACCTCCACCTAGAGTCCAGTACACAGGGCGCCCCCTAGAACACAGGTCAGGGACTTCTCACACACAGGTTACCCCGGCCCTGGGAGTGTGCCAGGACCCCTACTATTCTCTCCTCTCTCCCAGCTAATCCCATAAGGCTCTGGGCTCAACACAGGCTGAGGGAAGGGCATTGTTTCAACCACCCCAACTCACCCAGGGCATACTCAGAATCAAATGGCATCTGGACACCCCCCAGACAATGGAAGCTATTAACTCATCTACATTTCAGGCCCCAAATGCCCAGGACTGACTAGTGGATGTTCAGTGGGTGAACACAAGAAGTAGCTGTAAGGCTAGAGAGCCTGGTGGGGGCTGTACTCAGATAAGATGGCACAGATTCAAAGCCATGTAGAGGGACACAGCTTGGGGACCAGGAGGGCAGGCAGACTCGAGAAGCTGGAGAAGACGAGGAATGGGGTCTCCCCTGGAGCCTCCAGAAGGGACCTGGCCCTCTGACACCTGCTGTTCACCCTGCAAGACCCATTTCAGACATCCTACAGTCCAGAATGGTAAGATAACAAATGTGCAGTGTTGTAAACCACTTAATTTCTGATCCTTTGTGACAGCAGCTGGAGGAAATCAAGTAACCCAGGTGACTCAGAGATACTCAAAAATAGAGATAATTTACAGCCATTTTTTAGCCCTAGTAACTCTCTCAGTATTGGGCAGAGAGGAGGAGAACCTGAAATGTTTGCCGAATTAAGTCAAAACTAAATGTCCATCGACAGATGACTATATAAAGAAGTTGTGGTGTATATATACAATGGAATAATACTCAGCCATAAAAAAGAATGAAATAATGCCATTTGCAGCAACATGGATGGACCTGGAGACTGTCATTCTAAGTGAAGTAAGCCAGAAAGAGAAAGAAAAATACACATGATATCACTCCTATGTGGAGTCTAAAAAAATGACATAAATGAACTTATTTATAAAACAGAAATAGGAAATAATAAAGATCAGGGAGGAAATAAATAAAATAGAGATTAAAAAAACAATAGGAAAAAATAAATCAAACCAAAAGCTCGTTTTTTGAAAAAGTAAATAAAATCGACAAACCTCTGGCCAAACTCACAAAGAAGAAAAAAGAGAGAGCACAAATAAGCAAAATAAGAAAGGAAAATGGAGAAATTACAACAAATAACATAGAAATACAGAATATCATATGAGAATATTATGAAAAACTATATGGAAACAGAATGGATAACTTAAAGGAGATGGACAAGCTTCTGGGAACATACAGTCCACCCAGGCTGAACCAAGAAGAAACTGTCCACTTGAACAAACCGATCACTAGAAATTAAATTAAATTAAATTAGCAATAGAAAAAAAAAAACCTCCCTACAAATAAAAGTCCAGGACAGGATGGCTTCAACAGGGAATTCTACCAAACATACAAAGAAGAACTCATACCAGTACTTCTCAAACTCTTCCAGAAGATTGAAAAGGAGGGGATACTCCCAAACTCATTCTATGAAGCCACCTTCACCCTGATACCAAAACCAGGCAAAGACACTACCAAAAAAGAGAATTATAGGCCAATATCACTGATGAACATAGATGCCAAAATCCTCACCAAAAGATTAGCAAATAGAATCCAATGGCACATAAAAAAATTACACATCATGATCAAGTTGGGTTCATCCCAGGGACACAGGGGTGGTTCAATATATGCAAATCAATCAATGTAATACATCGCATCAACAAGAGAAAGGACAAAAACCACATGGTCATCTCAATAGATGCAGGAAAAGCATTTGATAAAATTCAACACCCATTTATGATAAAAAAAATTCTCACCAAAGTGAGTATAGAGGGAACATATCTCAACATAATAAAAGCTATAGATGACAAACCTACAGCCAGCATAGCACTCAATGGTGAAAAACTCAAAAGCTTCCCACTAACATCTGGGACAAGACAAGGATATCCACTATCACCACTCCTATTCAACATAGTCTTATAAGTCCTAGCCACAACAATCAGGCAAGAGAGAGAAATAAAAGGGATCCAAATTGGAAAAGAAGAAGTAAAAGTGTCACTATATGCTGATGACCTGTTACTATATATAGAAAACCCTAAAAGGTCCACACAAAAACTACTAGAGCTGATCGAAGAATTCAGCAAGGTAGTAGGTTACAAGAAAACATTCAAAAATCAGTTGCATTTCTTTACACTAACAATGAATCAACAGAAAAAGAAAGTAAAGGAACAATCCCCTTTAAAATAGCACCCAAAGTAATAAAATACCTAGGAATAAATCTAACCAATGAGGTGAAAGAATTATACACAGAAAACTATAAACCATTGATGAAGGAAATTAAAGAAGACTTTTAAAAAATGGAAAGATATCCCATGCTCCTGGATTGGAAGAATCAATATTGTTAAAATGGTCACACTGACCAAGGCAATCTACAGATTTAATGCAATACCTATCAAATTATGCAGGACATATTTCACAGAACTAGAGCAAATCATAATAAAATTTATATGGAACCACAAAAGACCTAGAATTGCCAAAGCATTACTGAAGAAAAAGAAAGAGGCTGGAGGAATAACCCTCCCAGACTTCAGACAATACTACAGAGCTACAGTCATCAAGACAGCATGGTATTGGTACAAACACAGACATATGGACCAATGGAACAGAATAGAGAGCCCAAAAATGAGCCCACAAACTTTTGGTCAACTAATCTTCAACAAAGGAGGCAAGAATATGCAATCGAATAAAGACAGGCTCTTCAGCAAATGGTGTTGGGAAAACTGGACAGCAGCATGTAAAGAAATGAAGCAACAACACTCCCTTACACCATACATAAAAACAAACTCAAAATGGATCAAAGGCTTAAACATAAGACAAGAAAGAGTAAACCTCCTAGAAGAAAACATAGGCAAAACATTATCTGACATACATCTCAAAATTGTTCTCCTAAGACAGTCTACCCAAGCAATAGAAATAAAAGGAAGAATAAGTAAATGGGACCTAATTAAACTTACAAGCTTCTGCACAGCAAAGGAAACCATAAGTAAAACAAAAAGACAACCTACAGAATGGGAGAAAATTTTTGCAGATGAAACCACCAGAGGCTTGATATCCAGAATATATAAGCAGCTCATACGACTTACTAAGAAAAAAAAACAAACAACCCAATCCAAAAATGGGCAGAAGACCTAAACAAGCAATTCTCCAAGGAAGAAATACAAATGATCTATTATCACTAATTATCAGAGAAATGCAAATCAAAACTACAATGAGGTATCACCTCACGCCAGTCAGAATGGCCATCATTTAAAAGTCCGCAAATCACAAATGCTGGAGAGGACTGTGGAGAAAAGGCTGTGGGAATACAGTTTGGTGCAGCCACCATGGAAAACTGTATGTCGATTCCTCAAAAGACTAGGAATAGACTTACCATATGGCCCAGGAGTCCTGCTCCTGGGCATATATCCAGAAGGAATCCTACTCCAAATGACACCTGCACCCCAGTGTTCATAGCAGCACTATTTACAGTAGCCAAGACATGGAAACAGCCTAAATGGCCATCAACAGATGACTGGATAAAGAAGAAGTGGCATATTTATACAACGGAATACTATTCAGCCGTAAAAACCAACAACATAACACCATTTGCAGCAACATGGGTGTTCCTGGAGAATGTCATTCTAAGTGAAATAAGCCAGAAGGAGAAAGAAAAATACCATATGAGATCGCTCATATGTGGAATCTAATAAATAAATAAATATATAAATAAATAGATAGGTAGATAGATAAATAAGTAGAGAAGTAAATAAATACAAAATAGAAACAGGCTCATAGACATAGAATACAAACTTGTGGGTTGCCAAGGGGGAGGAGAGTTGGAAGGGACAGACTGGGATTTCAAAATGTAGAATAGATAAACAAGATTAGACTGTATAGCACAGGGAAATAAATACAAGATCTTATGGTAGCTCACAAAGAAAAAAATGTGACAATGAATATATATATGTTCATGTATAACTGAAAAATTGTGCTCTACACTGGAATTTGACACAACATTGTAAAATAAATGTTAAAAAATATTTTAAAAATAAATATCCATCGACAGATGACTATATAAAGAAGTTGTAGTGTATTTATACAATGAAATACTACTCAGCCATAAAAAAGAATGAAATAATGCCATTTGCAGCAACATGGATGGACCTGGAGATTGTCATTCTAAGTGAGGCAAGCCAGAAAGAGAAAGAAGAATACAAATGATATCACTCATATGTGGAGTCTAAAAAAATGACATAAATGAACTTATTTACAAAACAGAAATAGACTCACAGACATAGAAAACAAACTTATGGTTACCAGAGGGGACAGAGGTGGGAAGGGATAAATTGGGAGTTTGAGATTTACAGATAGTGACTACTGTATTTAAAATAGATAAACAACAAGTTTCTACTGTATAGCACAGGGAACTATATTCAACAACCTGTGGTAACCTAGAATGAAAAAGAATATGAAAAGGAATATATGTGTGTATATGTATGACTAAAACATGATGCTGTGCACCAGAAATTGATATATCATTATAAACTGACTACACTTCATTTAAAAAAAAACCATAATGAGATATCACCTCACACCAATTAGGATGGCTATTATCAAAAAAACGAAAGATAAGAAGTGTTGGCAGGGATGTGGAAGAAAGGGAACACTGGTGGGAATGTAAATTGGTGCAGCCACTATGGAGGACAGTATGGAGGTTCCTCAAAAAACTAAAAATGGACCAGAAATCTATGATCCAGAAATCCCTCTTCTGGGTATAAACCCAGAGGAAGTGAAAGTACCTCAAAGAGAGATCTTCACCCTCATGGTCATTGCAGCATTATTCACAACAGCCAAGACATGGAAACAACCCAAGTGTCTGTTGACAGATGAATGAATCAAGAAATGTGGTGTAGCTATACAGTGGAATATTATTCAGCCTTGAACAAGAAGATTCTGTCATTTGTGACAACACGAATGAGCCCGAAAGACATGATGCTAATTGAAATAGTCCAGACCCAGGAAGAAAAAAGTCTTCATGATTTCATTTATATGTGAAATTGAAAAAAGTCAACTCAGTGGAGGTAGAGAGTAGAACTGCGGTTACCAAGGGTGGGGAGGTAAAGGGGAGATGCTGGTCAAAAGTCAAAGTCAAAGGTTGGTCAAAGGGTATAAAGCTGTAGTTACATAGAATAAGTAGGTCTAGAGATCCTACTTACAACATGATGGCAAGAGTTAATGGTACTGGATTAAATACTGGAAATTTGCTAACAGAGTAAGTTTCAGGGGCCCTCATCACATATGTCCACAAAAAATGGTAACCATGTAAGATGATACATCAACTTGATGGCAGTGATCATTTCACTACATAAATCAAATCTCCACTTTGTACACCTTAAATGTATACAGTATTTATTTTTTTAAAAAATATGTCTGCTGAACTGAACGAAAGAGGCCATGATTGTACACTAACTTTTATTGGTTTCACTGCATTCTTCCCTATTAAATGTTGATACAGCCTTACTGGGGAGGAAGGTGGGTCTACAATACATAAGAAATTATAATTCAGATTTATTCAGCAATTATCAAGTGGAAGATTAACGCTATTTTCTTCTTTTTGAGTCTTTGATTTTAAATTCTCTTACCTTTATATCCTCATATTTCTGTGCTTTTAGATTTCGGTGTTTCGAGTCGCTAATAACTAAAAAAACCCTTAAGTGTTATTCTCAGATCACAAACACTGTCCCTCTTCAACCTACCTGAAAAGTATCTGAAATGAGTGAACCCTTCATCCCCTAAAAACCAAGCCTGGAAGTGTTGGTGAAGAGGCACAATCGTACGGAAGTTACAAATAAGCAAAAACAGGAGTTCTGCTGCACGTGACTTTAAATTTTTAAATATTAACCAACCTTGAGCTTTTCTAAAAATTAACCTGAGAATCAAAAGGGCAAGTTGCTGCTGAAAACCCAACTCTAATGTAGCCAGCATGAGAAAAATAAAAGGAGGAACGGAGACCACAGGCAGTTCCGTGATTTGCCAGAATTAAAACTGAGAATTAGAATAATAATTGGAGTCAAGATTCCAATTCCCAAATGTACCAGGGAATTTTGCCATTTCAGTATAGCGATCACATCCCAATAATGACCATGCAGTGCTCTCTCGCCGCGGGGCAGTTTCGGTCACGAATCACTCAGACTGCAGCACAGAACAACACACCTGGCTCTTTGCCGCTGCCTTCTGCTTGGTGGCTGTATATTTATATCCAGCCTCCACCGTCACTCCTCCTAACTCAGCGTGCCCTGGACAACGTTGCGCCAATCAAATACGATGCACAGTATCAAACCTAAAAACTGAAATAATGTGAAAAATGCAAAAATAGATAGCATGTTTTATCTTTTGTGTTTAAAGACATCTTAATTTTCCAAGGTCTTTCGGAGCCTGGGCCCATCTTGGTTCCTCCAGATCCCGGAGAACGCAGAGTCAACCTCGAAGTCCAGCCGCAGCTCCTTCACAATCACGGAACCAGGATGTTGGCTCTGCCTCCACTACCCACACCAGGGAACCTCGTCCGCAGTGGGAACCCCGTCCGCAGCAGGAACACATGAGAAGTCGCCACCAGCCTCAGGACATGGTCACCGGATAACACACAGACGTCACTTCATACAGCTTGTCGAGCATGGAAATGAATGAGGTGGGTCTCATCAATGCCGTTTTAGTTTAGGGAACTGAGGCTGGGCCAGGTGAAGGCATCCACCCAGACCCCATGGGATTCCACCCACCACAGCCCGGGCGCTCCCGCCAATGCCTTCCCCCTAGAGGTGGGCAGTGACAGCAGCTCCCTGACCGTCCTCCCACAGGGAAACCTGTGCTCTTGGCTCTTCATTGGTATCTATTCACACTTTCACTAAAAAGACGCTTTTCTTCTTTTTTTTATTTAAGTATAGTTGATTTACAATGTTGTGTTAGTTTCTGGTGCACAGCATAGCGATTCAGTTATGTATATGTGTATATATATATATATATATATATATATATATATATAATCTCCATCGCATATATATGTATGATCATGTGTATATATATAAAATGATCTTCATCGTTAATCTGATTTTTTTTTATGTTTCATTGAGTCACGTTTTAAATGACCACCAACACAGAGAAGAAAAAAAGACTTCCAATGTTGAATAAACATTCCTTCTGAATCCAGTATCATGCGACCAGATAACCAGACGGACCATTTTTTCCTGAATGGATCTATATATTTTTTGTTCAGAGAACTGATTTCCTCTTGAATCCATGTCAGCACAGTCTATGAGTCTATCTTGGTTCTGTGCAGAAAAGGATTTCTTTTCCTTTCATTGTGATGCAGGAGCCCTGACATCTACATATGATTTTAGGGTAAAAACCTGATTTTAAGGACAAAGAAGCTTTTGTTTTTTTCCTCTCTAACCCAGCATCTCTGCCCACTCCAGATATGAGGAGACTTGGATTCCTTCCACATGCCCCAGGGTATTGTCAGCATCTGCATGTTCAAAGCTGCTTGTAGACTGTTCTGTGTTTTACTATCAGAAAGGGCTGCGTGTTAAGGGTAGACCTGGAAATCTCTCATATCACTTCGGCTCACGTTTCACTGGCAAGAACTTAAACACAGTTCTGCAAGTGAGGCTTGAAACACGGTCCCTCGCCGAGAGGCCACACGTCCGCCGACAGCTAGATTATCACGTTGCGAGAATGGAAGCACAGATTTGGTGGGCAGCCAACTGCCTTCACACGGGGGTGTGCTCACAGTCCTGGGTGTAAGCGTATGCAGCGCAAGTCCACACTACACAAAAGAAACAACGAACCAAGGAGAGAAGACCTGAGGAACTCAAATACACAATAAACAAAACGCTGTTTTCCCCACGTGTGACTGTGAGCCTGAGTCTTCCAGCCGCTTACTGCCAATCCCTGTTTCCTTTGGACCAACCTTTTGAGAACGAAAGGACACAACACCTTTCTGAGCATATGGAAATAGGATTCATCTCAGAAGAAGAGTATCAGATAATAAAAATATTGCTGCGTGACCCAGAGGGTCAAGGACATACCCAGGATGCTTCCAAGTCCTGCAAATGATGCTGAAATCAAAACGAAATTTAAGACCCTTCAAACCCAAACATACGGGCCTTCGACACACATATGGTTTCCATCTCCAGCTGAGAGAGCTGGATCTAAATGGAGTTTCAAAGCACATATGCAGTTTCATAAATAGAATTAGGTAGATCAGGATAATTTCCAACCCAATGTCCTTTGCACAACTAAAGATCTGCTGTTCTAAAATCTAGTCTTTGTTAAAGTTTCCTGGCTGGTCTCGGATTCTCATAAAATTTGGTTTTCACATGTGCTGGGGAAGCTTTAAAGGTTTGCTCTGTGAGGAGGCTGATGAGAATGCCAGAATTTTCATCTTGGGGATAAAGTACATAACTAAGCCCTCCACAATTTGAACATTTGAAAAGTGTTTCAGTAACTCGGATTTGGGGGGTTGACCTTTCAGTAAAAGGTACAGGCCGTTGAAAGAGACTGACCAACGGAACAGTGATCAAAGTTAAAGCTAAGGTATTTCTGTGGGCAAGAGGAATTTATAGAATCTAGAATTGTAGCTCTTTCTGGTTCCTCTGTTAAGAGGCAGCAGTCAGCCTCATCTAAGGACCATAAACATGAAAATATAAAAGAAAAATCGAAAATTATGAATCTAAACCAAGTAAAGGAGTTGTGAGGATGTATCCTGGGGACCTGATGGTCCCTATTTCTTCTAAAATTAAACAGCCACAGCTTAACTCTCAATTTTATCAAGGCAATGGAGACATATGTCAGAAAAGTCCCAGCTGAGGGATTTTGTACATGGAAATTTTATATCCTGTCTATTTCATTTCATAAATGTGCTCTTTTAACACATTGTGTTCCAGGAAACCTCTGTTTGATTGGGGGGGGGGGGCATGGTTTAACGGTTTGATTCTCCACTGCCTTTGGGCTGGGGGTGGCTGATTTAGCATGCCCGGTTTCGTGATATGACTCCTCTAATTGCTATGGGTCTAGAAAGAAGAAAAAAAGGCTAGAATGTTACTTCCGCTTCCCATTGGTAAACTGACAAACACTTTATCATTTTAATAGATTTCTATCCATCCAGCATTATCTAAATATAATAGTCATGAAATCATTAATGAACATATTCCAAGGAGGTCTCTCACATTAACCATATCAACTGTACAAAAACAGGATTTCTCAGAGAATTTCCAACCTTGTTCCCTTGCTCTGTGATACAGAGGCTTGACAGTAATTGTCTGGATGAATTAATCTACTTTGTTCAGAGAAGGCTGGAAGCCAGCCAGTGTGCAAGTCTTACAGGTAAGTGATTGAAACTGTGTCTCCATATGAAATTAAGATGGTGCAACTACCAGGTGAATTCAGAATGCTCTCAAACTAGTCTACAAAGTCACGGCGGGAGAGTGGACAAATGCATGTCTTGCAATGTGCGTTCTCTCCTCTAGAGCACAGTTTCTTAGGACTTAGAGGACCTGGTAATTAGAAGCATGTTCAGTCCACCCTCTTCTCTATAGTTGGTGAGAATGAGGTTCAGAGAGGGGAAGCGACTTGCCCCAGCTCACGGCCCCCTCGGACGCCCCTTCCAGGGCTCCACTCTCATCACATAACCTGCTGCCAAACCTTCCCGATACACATCTGGAGGAAAACTCATTGTGCCAATCCTGAGAGCCCACAGTCAATGCTGCAATAACCTCAGTTTGTAGTCAACCATTTCCAAAGCTAAGAGGAGGTCACGGCAGTGGAAAATGTGGCCAGTCACCAGGCATCATGGAAGGAAGAGAAGATTCTCCAGGGAAACGGGCTTATGCACAGGCTGCAGCCCTTCTGAGTCAGGCTAATGGGATCTTCTTGGAGTCTCCTGGAAAGAAAGAAAGAGGGAAGATTGCATTTTCTCTCTCTTTTCTCAATAAGACAAGTCAATGTTGGCAGCCCACCCGCCTGGAAAACGGGATTAACAGCCCCAAGGACCCGTGAGCATCCTTCTTCCAGGGACGGGGTCACTGAACCCACAGACAGCCCTAAAGCTCCATGTTGAGGGGATCAAAACCAGCCTTTTTGTCTGGGAGAGGTGTCAGCTTGGGGTGGTCCTCTCCTTCTTCAAAGGTGGAACTCCAAATGCCAGCTTAGAAAGGTGGCATTTAGTTAGACAGACCCTCGGGCTCTTTGTCGGGCAGTTGGAAGGTTTCCTTTCTCACGAAGTAATCCTCCTCTATCCCAGCGTTACTTCTGCGCTTCCGTCTCTGTGAAGGGGTTTCCTAGAAGCAGGACAGACGACACAGCTGAGTAGGGTCACCCACCTGCTCTTCACGCGCAATTTGGCTTTGTTACTGGAATGAACGCATCCAGGTGGCGCCAGCTGCCCCTCTGGTGGGATGTCCGAGCCACAGGAGCAACCTCAAAGGACACGGGATGGAGACTTAGACATGGGTCACCGTGGGGAGTCACACACAACACACAGGACGAGCCGTCCCAGACCTTGTGGTTCTTGGTGCCAGTGGGTGAGCTGCGCTGAGCAGACGTTGTTGACCAGGACCCCGTGCTTTTTCTCCACTGCCAACGTGACTTTCTAAACAGCAGTCTCTATGACTAACTGGCATGGTCCTTCTTAACTCATCGTCACCATTCAATCAAGATACAGTCACTTAGTGCTTTATTCTGCACTGTATTCAGCACTCTTTAAGCTTCCAAGAGCAAATATGTGAATTCTCTACACCCTGATCACCCTGGGGGCTGCCTTCCCTCCTCCTGCCTCTCTACCAGCAGTCCCACTTGGCTGGCATTCAGAGCAGACAGTGGACCTGACCAGAATGGACACACAGTGTCCACAGCTTTCCTGGGCTGTTGTGACATGTGTTTAATTGCTCTGTTTGATGATGACTGTTAGAGGTGGAGCCTGGACTCCCAGTTGCGGGAAAGGTGGACAGAAACACGTAGACTTCACACCACCTCTCCCTTCCCGCTAGCCTGCGGGACCCCTGTGTCAGGTGGGAGGAACTGTTCCAGGACAGTGTACCTGTTAGGCACCAGACGCTTGGGGAGGTGGGGGGCGGTGGGGTGCTCAGAAACCATCCTTCTAGATGCTTCTCTCCAATTCTCTCTGCTGTTATTTCTGTTCCACACCTGTCCCCTTATCACCTAGACTCTTTAAAATGATAGCCACTTAAGAAAAAACAAAACAAAGCGAAAAAAACAGAAATACATAAAGGATACAGAAAATCCTTCCTTTCTTCTAATTCCAAAACATCCCCTGAGGACCCTCTTACACTGCTCGTGGGAATGTAAGTTGGTGCAGCCACTGTGGAAAACAGTATGGAGATTCCTCAAAAAACTAAAAATAGACTTACCAGTATGATCCAGCAATCCCACGCCTGGGCATATAGCCGGAGGGAACTCTAATTTGGAAAGATACATGCACCCCAATGTTCACAGCAGCACTATTTACAATAGCCAAGACATCGACAGATGACTGGATAAAGAAGCTGTGGTATATTTATACAAAGAAATACTACTCAGCCATAAAAAAGAATAAGATAATGCCATTTGCAGCAACAGGGATGGACCTAGAGATTGTAATCCTAAGTGAAGTAAGCCAAAAAGAGAAAGAAAAATGCCAAGTGATATGACCCATATGTGGAATCTTAAAAAAAGAAAAGAAGGGGGAAAAAGACACTAATGAACTCATCTACAAAACAGAAACAGACTCACAGACATAGTAAACAATCTTACGGTCACCAGGGGCTGGAGGGGGTGGGGCGGGCAAGGGGATGGGAGGGGATAAATTGGGAGTTCTAGGCTGTTATCCTCCAGGACAGATGGGAGGTCACCTGACAGGGGTCAGGCCCCCACCCCCGTGACTACCGCTGCCGGGCACCAGAGTCTGGCCAGGGGATTCCAACTCATCTGTTATTTCATTGGCAGTGATTTAAAAAAAAAAAAAAACACCCGTACGTTTATGCTGTTTTCTTCTTTCACCCGCCTTAACAGGTACTATTGCATTTACTCTTCAGAACACCTTTTAGAAAGGAGCTGTGAACAACAGTGCTGTTGCCTCTCCATCCAGGAATACAGCACGCTGTCTGGGTAGCAGACTTCAGAGGTGGGCAGTCCTCCGATGGGTGCGGGATTGTCTGACCCTGCAGACGGGTGTGCTCCGGTCCCCAGACGTCCTGGCTGCTTCTTTTCCCAGGGGCATCAACAGGCAACGTGCAGGCGAGCCGCGTGCTCCCCTCTGCTGTGATTTCATTGCTGAAGCGCTGGGGGAAGGTCACCATCAAATTAACAGAGCGGGGTGACCTGTGGTGGGGTTCACCCGCCAGGGCAGAGGCGGCCGTCGGTCAGCATCCTGGCTGCGTGTGCAAGGCAGCGGGAGGAGGGAGTGCCGGGCCTTCAAGTCAGCCAAACGAAGCAGCACAACCATATCTAGGCAGTGTTTTCTCTTCTAGAAACTAGAAAGGTCTTTAGAGACAGATGGACTTCCGGTTTCCGAAAACTTATGTGAAGCAGGGAGACAAGATGCAATCTGCACGGAAAATCGGTGTCATTTGTGTTTATGCCTTTTTTTTCTTTGCCAAAAAAACAGTAAATTCACTCTTCTTGTGTGATGAAGGCTATGCTCCGTTTTCTTTAAAGTCTAATAATACTTTGGGTAACAAAGTAGAAAAATCTGAACCTTCCCTCTTTTTTTTAGAGAATTGATCAGAGCTGATTCATGAACACATTCATTTATCATGTTAAGAAAGTAGAATTGCTTGTTGGACGGCCGCTCAGTGCCAGGAGTCGACTATGTTAGCCTTTAATCTCTTCGCTCTGTTCCTCCTGAGGTGGGTTGAATTGGGACCATTTTGCAGATGATGAAACTGAGGCCCAGGGAAAATGAAATACTTTTGCTGAAATCACACAACTAGTAAGCATTAGATCTGAGATTCAAAGGTTGTAAGGACAAAGCTCAGGGCAGATCCCCCACGGCCCACTGCGGTATCGGTAAGGATTTTACACACGGCTAAGGTAACAGCACGATAAATCCTCTAACCGTTCTTGAGGGTTGATTCAGTGCCACTGTCACATTTGCACTGTTTGAGAGTGTCCACATTAAATCCTTGCCGTGCCATTGATCCCGCCGTCTACACTCCACGCGTGCTGGTGGAGGTGTTCCTCGTGCATCAGTCCTGGCACCCTGCCTCCTGCTCACGTTCACACCCATTGTAGAGATGAGGAAAGTCGAGCTGAGTCCATAAATCACCCAGTGTCTCACACATCAGTAAATAGTGCCAGAGCCAGGAGACGCTCCAAATTCTCTTAAATTCCCAAGTCCATATCCCTTCTGCTACTTCTCATGTTTCCATCAGTAAAGATAGGAAAGACCCTCCAAACCCCTTTATGTGCTTATTTTAAAATGGAGCTCCCATGGAGGGGGCCGGCCAAGGTCGGAGGTGGGCAGGGAAGAGCCCGGCAGGGGCTTCTGCTCCTGGGAACTGACCATCAGGCAGGTTGCTCTGCAAACGGGGTTGGAGATGCCGGTGCCTCAAAGGGAATACACGGTGTTTCATTTGGAAAATGACCCAAGGACTCAGGGAGAGAAGATTTGGATAAAAAAGGATTGGACCTTTTACGGGAAACATGAGCTCAGAAGTTCTGGCGAGTGACCAGCGTTACTAAATAATGAAACAAGAGCAGGCGGGCGTCAGTTTGAAATGTAAATGGGCGGATGGAGGTGTGCTGCTGTGGTCCAGGAGCCATGACGTGACTGGAATGGTGAGCCCGCCCCCTCACCTGCTCCAAGGAAGGCTCAGGCACAGAGGCCGGGCAAGGCTACCAGATAAGGGACCCGGAACCCCAACCCCGGACTCCGGCTGCTGGTAGTGTTCATGGCCCTGTCCCCTGGGGGCCCTGACCCCATGAGATGGTAAAAAATGATGAGGAACTGCGAGGCATGAGGGGCAGAGGGAAGCCATCTAAAGAAACGTTCCCTGACCAGGCTGCAGGGGACACACTGGAGAAGACCTTTATCCTCCTGTGTGTCCCTGCTTCTCAGGGGCTGGTGTGGGGAGTACCTTTTGTCTCTCCTCCCTTCCTTCTTCCCAGACTCTCCAGTGCTCTTCCTGCCAGTGGATTCCTGTCGCTCAGAGACAGACAGCATCTGCATGCAAAGGAGCAAAAACTACTGACCACCCAGAGGAGCGCGGCAGGGAGGGGAGCCCCCACCTTATCACTCTGGAGATGCCAGGGCCAAAAACACAGATAAGTCCAGTCTGCAGAAGGCAGGAGGTTTCTCCTCCAATGAAACTCTGATCAGAAATCTCTGTTCTGGAAAAATCTGACAGCTTGGAGTGCACACCACAGCATCTTGGATCTGGAACACCTTTTCCACATGGGCAAGAAGCCTCCTCGGTCCTGGAAATTCCCTGGAAAACGGAGGCCATCAGAGCCCCCCCCACACACACACTCTACAGATCTGTTGTTTTTCTCATTCCTGACTGAGACAGTGGCCTGGGTAACTCCAGGGGAAAGCTCGGTTTGTTTGGGGAAATCACAGACACTTCTGTTCAAGGTCAAGGTGGCAGGAGAGGCAGGGAGGCAGTCAGGGGCACCTGCTGTGTGCTTTGGGGGCTTCTGGGGCCCAGGAGACCTGGGTCTACAGTGGGGTGGGGTTAGATGGCAGGGCTGGGGTGGGACAGGTGCCTAAGGAGGTCCTGGCCTAGCCCATCAGGGTGGCAGTGAACATGAACATGTCCAGGATGCAGATGAGCACAGTGTCCTGTGTGACCTTAACGCCACCCTCAGTGCCTGGACAGAGTGAGGTTGGTAGTGGTGGCTGCCTGGCCGCCAGCTGGTTTAGTGGCTGAATCCACCAGGCAGGCTTTTAGCAGCCCTGGGGCTCCTCTGCCCTGAGACAGCACTGTTATCTTCTGCCACTTTTCCCAGAAACTGACAGCTGTGGCCCCATGGCTCTCCCCCCTCCCTCTGCTTCTTCCCCTTCTGTCTGCTCCTCCTCTGCCTCTCCTCCACTTTGTACCTCTCCTCTCCTCCTTGTCCTCATTCTTACCGTCTCTCCTTTGGACCCAAATCAGAAGTGATTCCCTTTCCCAGAAATCTGTGCCCTCCTTATGGGGCCCTCTGAGGTTTTCCCATCTTCCTCAGGCTTCTTCGTGTTTTTCTTTTTCATAGTAGATTGTATTCCTTCTCATCGTTTGCAAATATTTTCTCCCATTCCATAGGTTATCTTTTCATAGCCCTTTGCTATGTAAAAGCTTGTAAGTTTAATTAGGAGCTGGAGGAATTACGCTCCCTGACTTCAGACCCTACGACAAAGCTGCAGTCATCAAAACAGTCTGGCACTGGCACAAAAACAGACACACAGATTGATGCAACAGAAATACAACCCACACACTTACGGTCAATTAATCTACAACATACCAGGCAAGAATGTACAATGGAGACAATTAAATTATGCATCATCTATGGCACCTTCAAACTTCAATGCCAGAGTGAAGTTGTGAAAAGAACATACAGCCTGCAAAGAGTAAAATATTCACTACATGACCCTTTACAGAGAGCCCAGAAATAAACCCACACACTTATGGTCCATTAATCTATGACTAAGGAGACAAGAATATTTGATGGCGAAAAGATAGTCCCTCAACAAGTGGTGCTGGGAAAACTGGACACCTGCTTGTGAAAGAATGAAATTAGAGCATTCTCCAACACCATATATAAAAATAAACTCAAAACGGATAAAAGATCTAAATGTAAGACCAGATAATATAAAACTTCTAGAGGATAAATAGAACACTCTTTGACATACATCACAGTAATATTTTCTGGATTCATCTCCTAGAGTAACGGAAACAAAAGCAAAACTAAACAAATGGGACCTAATTAAACTTAAAAGCTTCTGCATACCTCTGCATTTTGCTGGTAGTTGTGACTGCAAAGGTCAGGGCCCGGAGCAGAAGGGAACAGAGCGGCCGAGAGGAACAGGGACGTGGTGCTTTGTCCCCAGGGATGCCTCCTGACTTCCCGCCACCCTCTCCTCACCCCCACCCACCCCCAGCCCATTGCTTCAGAAAAGCAATGGAAAGCAACTTGTGCACTTGGAGAATCCTGGCTCCTTTCTGAATAGAATCCCATAAAAATGCATAAAAGTAATCCACAATGGAAATCAGAACAGAGTCAATCACCAAACACTGTCTTCTTAGAGAGAAGAAACTGCCTTGGAACTTATGTTTGGTCTTGATGCCTTAAGATTCAGGGAGACAATATGACAAAACTCTTAAGTTTGTGGACACTTTCCTTCCAAAAATGCACTGTCTATGGCGTGTATTTCTATAGGAAGATATTCCAGCTCATAATTTCAAGTTTATCGGCAAGACTCTAAAACACTATAATTTAAGGAGCCACTGTTCACTGTAAATACACATATGCGGATTGTATCCACTAGGAGATACTATTTTTGAAAAATTGGAAGTTAATTTATATTTAATCTGGGGAATGTTCTCCGAAGGGAAAAAAAAAAAAAAGCATCCTAAAGGCAGAACTCTGAGCTTGTGACTCTAGCAGCAAAGGCATGTAGAGGATCTGGGTTTTGTGTGTGTGTGTGTGTGTGTGTGTGTGTTTTCGTTTCTCAAAGAACTGTGTGTTTACACACAGGAGATTTCAGCCAGCTCTTCCTTACTCCATTTAGTAGGGAGTAAGAATCGAGTGGCTGAAACTCGAGGGAGAAGGATTTGAGTTCAGTAGGAAGAAAGGAGGCCCTGACAACAAAGCTTGTTAGAACATGAGGGGAGGTTGCCAAAAAGGAGCTTTGACATCCTTCCAGGAGGGCGTCACCCGTCCTTCAGACCCTCATCTCTCTACACTAACCATCCTCTCAAAGGAGTCAGATTAAGAGGAAAGCAGTGAGGCAGTTCCCCGAGGTCCCCCACCCCACATCTTCCCAGGACCCCCTCCTCGTCCTCATGGGTGGGGTGGTGAAGGGGGGCCCTCCAGGGGCAAGGGCCAGCTCAGCCACTTGCCAGTCATGAAATTTTGGGAGAGTCACTTAACTGCCCCATCTCAATTTTTCAGCCTCACAATAAGCATGACAATAACCACATATCCCTCCTAGGCTTGTGATGAGGGCAGAGCAACTGTAAGATGCCCATTACTGTGGGCCCCCTGGCTTGCCAGGCAAATTCTAGAGCTCCTCTGGGACTGGGAGCAGATGTCCCGTCCCCAGGCATCCCCAGGCTGCTGGGGTCATCACAGCTGGAGGGCCAGCTATGCTTGAACTTGAATGACTTTGTGTGCATTCATGAGGTTGAGTTTTTGTTCCTGCAATTCCTAGATCAGGGGTGTGTTGCCACGGCTTGAGGACTGTGCATTGTTCCTCAGTGTTTTAGAGGAAAGCAGCCCGGGTGGGTGGCGTGTGCCCCTCTGATGTGGGGGGGGGGCATTCGGTTGACCAGTAGCCCGTGAATTTAGCACTAGCCCCCCCCCTCCACTTCTTCCTCTCCCTTGAGCATCCCTTATGTTCTTACTCCTTTGCCAAAGTGCCCAACAAGAGTAGAAAATAAAATCCTTGCAAATCAAGAAATGTAGAAGGGAGAGGGTGTAGCTCAGTGGTAGAGCACCTGCTTAGCACGCACGAGGTCCTGGGTCCAGTCCCCAGTACCACTATTTAAAAAATACTTTTTTAAAGAAATTTGTAATCTTGCAGATTTATAATATATAAATATAATACATAATATAATTATATAGCAAGAATAATATAAGGTAACGAGTCCTGTTCTCAGAACCCAAAGATCAGGGTTCAAAAGCCATCTCCTTCCACGTCCAGCTGTGTGACCGGGAATTGTCTGAGATCCGGTCTCCCCCGCCTGCCGTGCAGACATCCCCAGACACTTCCTGCCTCGTGGACTCCGTGTGGGGCTGAGCGGAGGTGAGGCCCCGCCGCCACTGAAAGCGCTGGATGAACGCAGACGGCGGGGCAGTGATGCAGCGCAGACTTAAGTCACACCAGCACCGGCAGAAGTCACTGGATTCCACTTCTGCAGGGTCTGCACCCACCTGTGGAGGAGGCGGCCACACCCTCGTCTCTTCTTTGAGGCCACACTCTTCGCATTTCCCCAGGAACCTGTGTTTTGTGGGAAAATCCGAAAGCAGGTCCCAGGCACCCTGGAATCCGAGGACCAGAGAAGTGCCACCGGGAGGCAGAGCGGTTGTGGCTGCAAAGCGGAGGACGAGCCCCTCCGTGGTCTGCAGTCACAGCCTGGCCCTGCCTGGACCGCCTGGACCACCTGCACAGGAGCGCGGGCCCCTCGGGCCGCGCTTGGAGAGAAGGGCTAGACCGCGCGGGGTCGGGGACGGGGACGCATCTGCCGGGACAGCGCCGCCCTCCGGGGCCCGAGCCCGGCAGGAGGGGCTGCCCTCTGAGGACCGATGACCGCGGGCGGGCAGGAAGGACGCGACCCGTGGCACCTGGAGGCCCCAGGGCCCCGAGGGGAGGAGCAGCGCCGCAGGGGCGCGTGCAGCCTGGTGACGCCACGGCCCCCGTCCCAGCGGAGCCGCACAGTCCTCCCTGCGCGGTCCCCTGCTCACTTCAGCCCCCAACGCGGCAGTACTCCAGGTTCAGAGGTCCCGGCCCACGTGCACCCTCCGAGCCCTGCTGAGATCCGGGCGCAGCCCTCAGGAACCTGGCCGGGTTGGGGGCCGCAAACGGGACCCACCTGGGCCCCGGCTGCCCGGTTCCGAAGGGAGGTGCCGCCTCCTCATCCCTTTGCTCCCCATCTGCTCCTCCTTTATCTTCATGTCAAAGTCGTCACCATAACCTCATCACCGAAATCCCCCGTCTCCCCTCTGCCTCTCTCCATCTTTTCCTGTTTCTGTCTCTCTCCAGTCTCAGTTCTGCCTATTTCACTTTAAAAACGTGTCTCCGCTCCGTTTCTTCCCCTCCCCCTCCCCGGCTCAAGGTGGTCTTCATAAGCACGTGTCCGTCACCTTCAGCACCCGCTTCCTGCTTTTGCTCCAGGACCCACATCTCCCACCCTCCACTCCTAATCTAGGAACCAAAACCCTTCCCAAGTGTTATGTGTCTGCCCCCTGCTGAAGACCCTCAGTCACCCCCACAGCCCCGGAGGGCTCCCCTTCCCCCAGTAACACGGAGCTCCCACCATCTGCCCTCACTACAACCCCAGTCCCCCGCTAAGGTCCCCCACTAAGCTCTTCCCACAAAATTTCCCAGTGAAGCATCACATCACTGGGAGGAGGCCCTGCCGTCCCAGCTTCACAGGTGGGGAGACCCACACTTTGCCTGCTGCCAGGAAGCAGCCCAGCCAGGAGGCCCACCCAGACGGACCTGGTCCCCAAGGCACTGCCCTCTCCCACCTCTATTCAGCACCCGGTGTCACTTAGGAATTTTCAGTCCTCCCCCCCTTCCCAGGGCCAACTGCAAAAGGTTTCCCCCTCCCTCTGAGGGGCCCTTATAACTAGGGTGTGTGTCGCTCAGTGGCTTAGTTCCAAGTGTCTGTCCTCCCTGCAAGACTGATTCTTTAAAGATAAAGGTCATTTTGTGTCCCCAAGGCTGAGCACAAAGCTGACACTGGGAGGTTTAAACAAATCGAGTGACGGTCAGATAAACAAGTGAGTGGATGGATGACTGTGCTGAATTCAAAGTGGTCACACTCCTCTGTGTCTTCTGTAATAAAACTCAAAGGGTTGGCTTTGCCACCTCAGAAATTTTGGAAGTGAGTTTACTGGTGGTGGCATGTCATCAGGGCAGGACCCAGCTCCCCCCACTAAGGGTGGAGTCATCCTCACGACAAAGGCGTTTTTGTGCTTTTTCATTGTTGTCGCGGTCCTTGTTTACTCCAGCTTGTCACCGCACTTGAATTTTAAGCAGATGGGTTTGGGTTCCATTCATAATTTCCCTGATTTAGGAAAAATCATCATCGCAGACGGGGACACTGGCACCTGCCAGCAGCCAGTGCCCAGCAGCCTCTTCCGTCTTGGCACACGTGGCTGAGATCTTCCTCTCCCGGTGATCTCTCCGCAAGCTGCCTGTGATGTTGGTCCCGATGACAACGGGGCGAAGGAGGAGGCCTGGGCTCACCCTTCTGGGGGGGACATTGAGATTCCTGGGCATGGTACCAACTCAGCCATATGTCACCCCAGAAAGTAACTGCTTTTTCCATATATGATCATAACTAATGTTGCAAAGCCTGTTTTGCCTGGATCCTTTTACAGGACCTGTGCAAAATATGCTGTGAGCTTTCACTCCAGATTTCTTTCTGAGGATGAATGGCTCTGCACACACGGAAACACGCTCCTACTCTCTTCATCGGGGGTGATAATTATTCCACCGGCTAATTCCCCGAGTGTTAGTTATACAGGGTGACGTTCTGGCTCAGGAGCTGATGGAAACAGGGATCCTAATGGCCAAATACATCCTGACGTTCTCCTTTCAATTCTTTTTCATTTTTTTTCTGTCTTTACCTTTTAGAAAATGTTAATGTATTCCTGATGAATTCAGTGTGAAAAAAAATATGTTTATCAGCTTGGGTTTCAAATTTTTATTCATAATAAGAGAACAGTAGCACTGCCAGCACTTTCCAATGTCAGTCCGAGAAGCTTTGCCAGCAATTTAGGGCGTCGCAAATAAGATGACCACATGGAAGGGTTGCAGGTAAGGAGCTGGATGCCCAGATGATAGCCAGCCTGTTTTAATCGGGTCCTGGTGCCTCACTCTTGCCAGGCGTGGGGTTCAGGAAAGCGTGCTCTGGGAGAAGATAACCCTGCAAGTTGTCATTTGGTGACTACAGAAGTTAAGCCTTTAGCCAGGGCCAAATGGATGATAAGTTTGTCACTGTTAACAGGTGCTGGTTATTTGGAGCAAACCAGGCTTTCTCTTGCAAAATCAAGCTACTGAGTTTCTTGCCTGCATTTCCCCCCCCCATCCATCAAATGGGAGCGAGGGCAGGTGGGCGCTGTGAGCCTCCCATCCTGCCTGCTTGGATTTCCAGCAAACCCGCGCCCCCCCCCCACTCTCCTGAGAAGCCCACCATGAACCACCCGCACACAGCATCCACGCCGCCCAGCCAGCGGGCACCCCACTGGACACAACGAGTCCACCCAGGGGGCTGAGCTGTCCCCCCACCAAAATCCCAGCACATGAGAAGCCTGCAGCTTCGCAGGGCTCCACCCAGCACCCTAGCCGGGTTCTGTATTTTTTCTTATTTATTTATTTTTCGATCGAAGTAGGGTCGATTTACCACGTCGTGTTAATTGCTGGTGTACAGCACAGTGGGTCTGTTATATGTGTGCTGTCTTGTTCTAGGTTAGTACAAGGGATTGAATATAGTTCTCTGTGCTATACTGTAGGGCCTTGTTATTTATCTATTTCATATATACAGTAGTCTGCAAATCCCAAACTCCCAATTTATCCTCCACCCCCGCCCCTCTGCTCCTTCAGTTTTTGCGAAAAGAATTCCAGCTTGACACAGCTCCTCTCAGTACAAAGAAGGGCTGAAGCCCTGGGGAGGGGCAGAAAGAAGGCCTCTGAAAGCCAGGCAGCGGAGAGAGAGGCAGGGCTGGGTCAGCATCCTCCTTCCCACCCCGGGGCGCGGCCCGCTGGTCCCCACTGTAAACAGCGGGGAAGCCCCAGGCCCAGAGCGCAGGTCCCGGCCGCCGGGCGCCTCCAACACCTCCCGGGCATCTGGAGTAAACAGTGCCGGCCGCTCTGCGGTCAGATGGGGACAGCAGCCCTCCCGTTGTTTGGTTTCTAAACTTGCCTCCACCTCCCTGAGTCCTCAGAGAGCTCAGGGCTTGCAAATCAACACAATGTTTAATTAACTGCACATTAAAGTTTCCATCTTCCAAAGGAGGGAATTGGGGACAGTGCACTTTCGGAAGCACTCATTAATGAGAGAATAAATTCTCCAGCTTCCTGAGTCCAGGGTGGTCCTCCCCTCGCTAGAGGGTTGCCGGCCCTAATTCCCAGAGCTTGGCCCGTTCCTCACTGGAGCAGCCGAGTCCCGGTCCCCTCCCAGGCCCACTGTGTTCACCCCCTGAGGCCCAGTCTTAGTTTCACCACACCCCAGAGCACCCTGAATTCGCCTCCCAAGTTTTCAGAATACTCAAAAATGTTTCCAGTTATCCCAAATTGTGAATGCTTTCTTCTCAACATTAAAGGTGTAGCCACAGCCCTGCTATGAGAGGCATGAGTAACAGAATTAAGTGTGTCAGTGCTGCCTCTGGAATGGGTGTGAGCCACTGTCACTCCCTGGGCTTGGGAGGCACCACCATGGAGCGGGGAGGGACACAGCGCAGTCAGCTTGGCTTCAGGGAGCAGCAGCTGGGGTGGAAACACTTGCGATGGACCAGAAGACCCCCACGGCAACTCCCCTCCAAAAGGCTGGCACCTGCCCCGTGACACCAGTTACCTGCCACTTCAGGCTGAAGCCACACACACACACACACACACACGCTGACTGGAGCTCGAAACCCAGAGAGTGGAGAGAGCATCACTCAGATGTCGGTAGACTGCCGGTCCTGTTTCTACCCAAACCCACTCTGCTTCTCTGCTCATCCTTCTCCTCACAGGAGGAAGGGCAGGATGTCCCCCCACACCCTTCCTGCTAGAGTCCCTGTGGTGTCACTCGAGATAGGAGCTGTTCTGCGGTGTCCTGAGGCCATCCGTGTCCACGGCCGCTCCCAATAGTAGGACGTCTCTGAGGAAAGGCGAGGGTCACACTCTGTTTTATACACGCGTTATGCACATTTAGTGAGTCGTGCTCCCGTGTCATTTCCATGGTGCGCCAGGCTCTGTGCTTCCTTCAGAACGTAGAGGCTATCTTTCTGGAGGAGGCAAACAAGTAATTAAACAGGTAAGCAAACTAATTACGAATTATAATTAGTGTTAGCAGGGAATGTAAGGAGAGCACAAGATAGGAACTGACGGAGGGGAGGAGACCAACTCCAAATCGGATCTCCAAGGACAGCTTCCTAGGAGGGGGCCTCCTGGGGTGGGGAGGGGTGCAGAGAAGGAAGAGAGTGGGGCGAGGATGCAGCCAGCAGGGAGGACGGCGTTCCTGGCGGAGGGCCACCGCACGCGGCAGACACACAACCAACGCCCCAGAAGAGTTGACAAAGTCGATCTAGTGCATTCAGATCGGTGAGAAAATCTAGTCAAAACATGCTTGGGTATAAACAAAGCGAGCAGTAGGTGGATTCCTGGCTTTGCAGGAGGACGTAGGACTTAGCATCGCAGGCTCGCCTAGGACAGGGTTCCACACTCCAGCTCGGGGCTGTGCCACCCTCAGCTCTCTCCTTTGCCCCTCCCTTCTGACCAGCACACTAACCAAGACACTTGAGAATTGTAGGTCCTCATCCACAATCCTTTTAAATACATCATCTCTGTCCAGACTCCGGGTTTTCTCACCAGCATGGCATCATGGTGGAGACAGCACTTCAGTTTCTCACATTTTCTTCCTTGAAGTCGCTCATGTGATCATCCCACATCACGAGAATGCAGAGCGGGCTGGACACCATCCTCAAACCCCATTAGCTTGTGTTGTGGGTCACTGAAACGTGTGTCCGTTACGCTACAGGCTTCCAGCCACCTGTCTCCCAGGGTTGCATCACCAAGCCACTGTCTGCCCTCCTCCCTCTGC
Source organism: Camelus ferus (assembly GCF_009834535.1). Lineage (NCBI taxonomy): Eukaryota > Metazoa > Chordata > Mammalia > Artiodactyla > Camelidae > Camelus > Camelus ferus. The sequence continues at coordinate 12,103,294 of NC_045731.1, read as the reverse complement.
TCCCTGAGCTGTGGGGCTGGGACCCAGCCAGCCACATCCAGAGGGGAACTTGGGTGGAGACTCTGAGCGGTAGGGAATGTCTAGTGATGAGGACTTTCCTGGCTGGACCCTGACTGAGACACTCACCCACGAGACAAGTGCCCCTCTTTGTTACTGATAATCACCACCTATGTGCACAGGAACCTGGGCTGCACGCCTCGAGGTGGAGCAGGCTGAGGGGAGGCTAAGCATCAGTGTCTGTGTCATCTGATGTGGCTGTGCTGCCCGCCCCTCAAAAACCCCTTCTTCCTTTCTCCTCCCCTCTGCCTTTCACCCTTTTGGGGACCCAGCCCTGCATTCAGCATCAGGACCACACATATGATGATAAACGCTTGCTCTCAGAATCCCAGTCTAGCGGGGACACCTGAGCAAGGTGCTCAAGACTGTGGTCATATTCGAGGTGGACGGGGGTGGGAGGGAGCACAGTCGATGACCCCGTTCCCCAGCCCCGGGGGCGGGTGAGCTTGATGGAAGGCTTCTTGGAGGAGCACAACACAGGGTCAATCTTTGAGCTGCTCAAGTGGTAAGACTGACGCTCAGCAAACAGCAGAGAATTTTAGGAGGCGCTGCATCAGGAAGCACGTTCATAAGCGTGTGGTCCTTTATGCTGGTTCCCTCGCAGGTCTGGTGTTGGAGAACTGGATTTTGCTGGCCACGCCCAACTCACGGAAGACCCTCCCCTCCACCCAGAGAGCCCGATCCACTAGGGGTTTGTATTTTCCCAGAATCCATCTGTTTGTTTTACTTCTCTAATGAGGTATACAATAGGTGTCCAATTATTTCATTCCCAGAACATTCCTTCGAGAGCCAGGGATCTACTCCGCCCCATTAAAACCATTTGCAGGGATCAGCCAGCCCAGTGAGGCTGGAACCTGTAAGTCACTCAGACCCAGGAGTAGCACAATTGAACCCCCACGGGTCGGCCAAACGCTTCCTGCTGCGCCGTTTTGATGAATGACGCTTCTTCTTTAGCCTGGGCCAAGATTTCATTTGTGTGGCAATGGAACACTTTCAATTGTCAACAACAAAAGGCAGTATTTCCAATATTCCTTGAGAATAGGCTTCAAAGCATTCGGCTCCTTTTTCAAAAGCTCCTCAGCCTGATTTTGACGTGGCAGAAAAGTTTTGCGTGCATCCTCGCATCCAGTGTTGTGACAGCTGCATTTAATGAGTGCAAAATGATCAGAAAAACAGCCCTTGCCGTGGATGGCCGCTTGCTGACAGGGGAGAGGGGGTGCTGTAATCGGAGAGGGAAGTCACGCACACATCTGCTGAGGTGGATTTCCTGCCCGTCTGGCCTGGACCAGGCAGCTCAAGGCACGGCCTCGAAGCCAAATTAAGACCTGCAGACGCACATTTCACCGACCCCGTCTTCAAACAGCAGGATGAAGACTCAACCAGGTCGTCCCAGGCCATTCTCGCTGGAGGTTAAACTGTCTAAATTTTCCGTCTTCCTGAGAGAAGTTCTTTCTGGCTAATCTAACACACTTTTGATTAACAAAGTCATGAGAGGAAAACAAAAAAGGAAAGCTTTACATGATGCATGTATAAAAGCCCACATCAGAAAATGAAGACGTTTTACATGGAGGTGGTCACGGTAGATCATTGTTCAGCAAATATTCACTCCCCCACCTTCACCCCCACCCTGGACACACACAACACTGATTTCCATGGGAAGAATTTACTCTCTCATCGCATGGATGTTGAGTTTGACCTGGAGACTTCCTTTAGCCAATAAAATGTGGGCAGACACGATCACGTGCCAATCTGGCATCTAGACCTTAAGGCACACGTGCTCACTCTCCCAACTCAGAGAGTTTCCATCTCCACCTTGAAAAGATCATGAACCAGACACTTCTGAGACCTCAGAGGACCCCTGCAGAATAAAAGGCAGGTGAAACAGAACAGAACTCCTGCAGCCCATGGCAGAGTTGTCCCAACTGGCCCATGCACCTGCGGACGTCCCTGGAGGTGACCTGCCCAATGGAGCCAGCCTGGATCAGCTGAGCCGCAGATGACCCGCAGCCCAGGGACATAAGCCAAACTGGAGATTCATTTAAGTCATTGAGATTTAGGGCTATTTGTTACTAAGCATCATTGTGCGGCTTTGTACACTTCTGAGAGAAAGTCCCAACAAGGGGCAACAGTTAATGGCCTAATTATGCCACAGGAAAAAAATTTCAGCTACACCTCAGGCTTCTAGCTCCATGGGCTTGGTGTACAGGATGCAGATGGAGAAGGTACTCCAGCCATTCAGTCCTACTTATGTCAGCAAGGCGACCAACAGCTCCTGCATTTTTCACCTTTGGGTTCCATGTTGGGGTCAAGGAGTTTCACTTGAGAGTAACGTTTCCAAAGCAGCTCCTGGTCCCAACATGCTTCATAGGTTGCTACCTTCTCACACCTTACAGGGGAAGCCACAGGGACCCACCTGTGTCTGCCTCTTTCTCTAGAGTCAGTTTCGTTTCCACGGCTCCATTTCTATCTCCTCTCTTTCCTCCATCACCGAAAGACAGCAGAAGTAAACCGTCACGCTGAACCATCATGACAACGGACTCTTGAGGGGAGAACCCTGTGGGTGTCCAAAAGCTTACTCTAAGTCATATTTGTTTAATTTACGCTTCTCCTGATGAATAATTAGGGCAGCAATTAATTTTAAAATGCAAATGTGCAGTGGTCTCCCTTGTTCTGTTTTGTTTCAAATATCCTTTGTCCTCGGTTCTACTTGTGTGAGAGTCTTAATGGATTTAGTTTAGCAAAGGAATGAAATTATGTCTTCTAACGCCTTATTTACTTGATTGAATCGGACTTTTTATCAAATATTGACTACAAATGTTTGTTCAAGATCATATGCCATAGAGTTTAATAGAGATGAAAACCCATAGAACGGAAGCATCTTTTTTATGTGGCCGGTGGGTCATCTATTCAACCAGCAAATACATGGTAGGCAGAATTTGTTTATAGGCAACATATCTGTCTGTATGAACTGGTGGTGGTTTTCTACTCAGAGGGGAATCTCCCTATGATCTCTGAAAATGCCACCAAGATGTCCTTTGAGAAGAGAAAATGTTCCACCCATAAAGACGTTAAAATTAGCTTTTTCTTTTTTTTCTTTTTGCATTCTCCGGTGCTGCGAAGATTGAGAAGATGGCTAAAAGTCCACCAAATGCTCCCTTCGACTCCTCATCCATTGACCGCCTACCGACACCTCTCCCACGAGAGTGCTCTGGTCCCTACTGAGTCCCCCAGGACCTGCTCCGGGATTCAGCGGTCTGGGAGAGCCAGACAGGAAGGCTTCTGCCTATTTCTGTCATCACACTGCCTGGCGTCGTTTCACACGTGTGTTCACTGTTCCTCCTGCACTGGAATGTGACCCAGGGGGGCGGGGATTGTGTCTGTATTCTCAGCATCCAAGCAGGGCCAACTGCGAGAGAGGCCCTCAGGGAACATCTGTGGCTGTTGGAAGGAGAAGTGTGGTATTTTGGAGATGTGAAGAGGAGGAAATGAGAGTCCAGAGGATGGATGCTCTTCTCAGCACAGGGCCCAGTGGAAGGTGGGTTGGCGAGAAAGGCACCAAGGAGAAGGGGAGGGCGGAAGCACGGGGCTCCCATGAGGGCACACGCAGGAAGCTGCCCACAAGAGCAACGGCAGGAGCGTACCCCAGCCGTACAGCCACGGAGGAGGAAGTGATCTGGACTGGTTTGGGGACACCAAGGAGGTTCCACTGGAGCACGAGACCCCCTGAGAAGTGACCAGAGCTGGGACTAGACAGGTAGGGGGATCCAAAGCGGGAGCATCTTGTACCCAGATGGGAACATTCGTCTTTCTCTGGGATCAGTGCTTTTTACTCACTGATGGACACATGTAAACGCCACATTCCTTATTAGTGCAAACACTGAAGAAAAACAGTTGTCCACTTTTGGCAGAAAGCTGAAGCCCTTTTATAACAAACATGTGATGTTTTTCCACTGATAGGCGGCTTGGCTTGAGGGAAAGGACAAGGTCTTATCAACTAACCCCAAAGGGTGCCCAAACCACGCACATCAGACGTGGCTACGTTTTTCTTCCATTGTCTACATACTTAAAGCAACTCAGCATTTTGGTCTGAATTATCTAAATAATGCCACAATTCTTCATTTGCTTTTAGTCGACACTGAAGGCAAATAAAACATAAGTATAAGACTAAGCATTATTCATGTTAAAAGTCTACTTTAAAATAGCAAAGTTATTTGCCTCTGTCTTCACCCATGTGAGAAAATATTTCATACACCAAGAGCTAATAAGAGACCATCAAACAGGCTGTTTGGAGGGTGGTTTTCTTTTGCTTCCTAGACTTTTCTGTGTTGTTAGAGAAAAAAAAAAACCACTAAACGGAGCACGTAGGCAGGGACCACCACCTGCCTCCTTCCTGCTTCAGGTCGAGAGCGTCAGTAAGCGGGAAGTGGCCACCTCTGCGCTAATTACGAATTCCTCTCGTGTGCACAGACTTCAGCCCATGGATGCCAAGGATTTTTGAACTTCAAAAAAAAAAAAAAAGAGGAGGAATCACAATAAATATTTCATCAGTCTAGTCAGCCCACTTTGCTAAGCCCAGTGATCTGGCTCAGCCTCCGGGGATGACTACAGGAGACTGCCCCAGATGCTGCGGCCAAACTTACGCCTGCATGTCGGGGAGGTGGCCCAGCAGCTGTATTCGGGGAACTCAGCTGTCAGAGAAGAGAGAGAGGGTGGGGTCGCCCACACCTATGACCCTCACCACCCCTGCCAGGACACATAGCCGGTTCCTGAACTGGGCTAGTTGACCAGGGGTCCCCTGAGGCTTCGTGTGCTCAGGGTTACACTCTGATGGTCAGGAACGTGTGGATGGGGAGTTCCAGCAGCAGCAGGGAGCTGACTGCCCTCACTTCCCTGGGCCAACAGAGATCCTTCAAGGATGGTGCTCACTGAGCAGATAGTGGGCAAGCATGCGACAAGGGCTTCAGGGTCCTTCGTGAGGGCCCAGACGTTCCAGTTCCCCCATCAGCACAACATGGCCCCATGGCCGTCAGAAACATGTGTCTCCGTGTGCTCGTGTTCCCAGGTGTCTGCCTCATTTTCAATGGCTTCCTGGAAGTCCATCGTATAGATGTGTCACAACTTACTTTATCAGCTCCTGCTGGGAGGGGGGAATGGAGAGGTGATGGTCCAAGGGCCCCCGAGTTTCCATTATGCAAGTTAAATAACGGAGATCTGCTATACAGCACAATGCCTTCAGCCAACAATTCTGTATTGTGCGCTCAAAATTTGCTAAGAGGCAGCTCTTACGTTAAGTGGTCTTTCCAGAAGAAAAGAAAGACCCGTAATAATAATGAAGGATCGCTAAAAAATTTTTTAAATAATAATAATAATAATAATCAAAGAGGCAGGAGGAACCTTTGAGGGTGATGGGTGTCTGTGGCCTTCATGTTGGGGATGGCTTCGTGAGCTTACACTTACCCCAACTCACCAAGTTGTGTACGTCAAATATGTTCACGTGTCAACCCCACCTGGATAAAGTGTTCTTAAAAAACCACCTGATGAGAATTGAGGTGGCTTCCAGCTTTTCAGGGCAGAAAGGAATACCTTTGGTTTCTGTTTCTGGCGTTTTGGGTGCTAGTCTTCACTCAGGAGGTCCACAAGGAACATCTCTACAGTTAGTTTTGTATATGTTAGAGGTCCAGGACACCAGGTCACTGGACCTGAAGGTACTGGCATTTATAGGTGTGCCCTGCGTTGCCAAATTTCCCTCCAGAAATACCGAAGAGTCCTTTCCGCCACACCCTTAACATCACTGGAGATTCTAACTTCTTTTCATCTTCATCAAGCAAATAAACAGCAACAAAATGACATCGAGTTTGAATTTACTTTAATTACTGGCAAGGTTGAACGCCCAGAGAGTCATGCTTACAGACCATCGCATTCACTGCATTCTTGCTAGTTGGTAAATCTCCCCCTGATTTATTTTGTGCTTTTCATATTCTTATCCATTTGCCAGGGGTTTTCTACTTTTAGAGACAACAGCCATTTGTCTATAACCAAAAAAAAAAAAAACTTTTCTCAGGTGAATTTTGTTCTATCTTTTAAGCTTTACTTACAGTATTTTTTGCCGTGCCAAAGGTTACATTTTAGCCAGCTTTATTAAATTCATCCACTTTTGCATGACCGTTTTTTGTCAAGCTTAAAAGAATCTCTCTACTGCAGAATTATTAAGGTAGCCATCAGTCTTTTCTTCCAATATTTTTAGTTTCCTTTTTGCACATTTAAATATTTATGCCTCTGGAATTTGTTTGGAAGGAGTAACAGGGGACCCAGCCTCACAATGTCTATGTGGCTGGTCTCAGGGAGAACCAGCCAGCACTGCCTACTGAGAAATTCATCTCTTCCCCACTGGCCTGGAAAGCCACCTCATGTGTCTCTGTCTGGGCTTTCCCAGGGCCTGCCTATTTCTGTCCCTTAGCCATTACAGCTGTGACATTTTATGTTCTCCTCTAAGGCATCTCCCCAACTACTCTTCTTTTTCAAAATTTTCATGGCCTTTCTATCTTTTTTGTTTATCCAGCTGAACTTTTAATATATGTCCTTATAAAAAAATAAACTATGTTGAAACTTCAGAATTTCCATACACAGTATTATAATAAAGTTTTGCAGGAATGTTATTTACAACAGAAATCAGCATTTTTTTTTTTTCTGTGAAGGATCAAATAGTGACTAGTTTAGTCTTTGCAGGCTGTATGTTCTCCTCACAATTTAACTCTGGCTTTGAAGGTCAAAAGCACCCTAGATAGTATGTAAATTAACTGTCTCCCTTGTATATTCTTGCCTCCTTTGTCGTAGATTAATTGACCATAAGTGTGTGGGTTTATTTCTGGGTTTTCTATCCTGTTCCATTGATCTGTGTGTCATTTTTTGTGCCAGTGCCATACTGCTTGGATTACTGTAGCTTTGTAGTATAGTCTGAAGTCAGGGAGCTTGGTTCCTCCAGCTCCTAATTAAACTTAAAAGCTTTCACACAGCAAAGGGCACCATAAATAATATGAAAAGACACCAACAGGTTGTCCGTTTTTGTGCTTCATCCCGGAGAACTGTGTTTACAAAAGCAAGCAGAGATGCGATGGAATATTGCTCAGCCACACGAAGGAAGGAGGCACTGAAACACACTACAGAGGGGATGAATCTTGAAGACATGATACAAAGTGAAAGAAGCCAGACATAAAGGTCATTGTATGTACAATTCTATTTATATGAAATATCCAGAACTGAGATCCCCACAGATAGGAACCAGATTACAGGTTCTGGGAGCTGGGGGGGAGCCGGGAATGGGAGTAACTAATACTCATGGTGTGTTTTTCTAGGGCAATGAAAAAGTTTTGAAAATAGGCTGCTAGTGGTCACGTATCATTATGACTGGGACTAAACGCCCCTGATGCGTACACATGAAATGGGTCAGTTTCATGCTGTGTGGTTTCACCTCAGTTAGAAAACCCCGTGCACTATGCAAACCCCTCTCCGGGTCAGCATGTGGGTGTGGACAGGAGGGAAGAGGCCTGCAGTCTCAGGTATGTGACTGCATCCCCTGCCGTGGTGCACGGGCCAGCCGGAAAGACACTCATATTTGCCTCCCAGACCAACGCTCCTTCCATAAAACGGTGATGTTTGGAGCCACAGTGACACTGTGTGGGAACCTCCACGCCCTCTAAGTAATTTGCAGAGGTTGAAATGGACATTGACGAGGAACCAAGCAAGGAGGGGAAGAAAGCACGGAGGAATGTATGTTCAGTAAACACTGTGGCCCCGGGTGATGGATCTGGAGCCAGGACTTACAGGGCAGAGGCACCCACTTCTCCCCACCAGCATCCCCCCAAGTCTCTGCCTGCCTCCTGCTCCCACAGCCGCACGGGCCCAATGAGGCAAGCGGCCAGGTCTGCAGCCAGACCCTCCAATCCCGTCGGAAGTAAAACAGGAGATGGTGAGGATGTGGCCCAGCCAAGGGATCAGGAGGCCATGATTTACCTTCTCTCTGAACACCTGCAGGCTCCACTGATCCCAGCCTCGCCAAGCTGTGCACTCTGAGCCAGGCTGGGCCGGGGTCCAGGGCTGAGCAGAGCTGACCAGCCTCTAGGTCTCACTTAGCTTCTTGTCTGAATCTCATCTTTTAGGAAAAGTGTTTTTAAAAAAACCATCAGAAAAAATATTCTCTGTTCCAATGTCAGAGACTGCGTTCAGGAGCCTCTCATGCAGAGAACTCAACTAGGAGCAGAGTATTTCTATCCTTTAGCGACTTAGTGTCTCTCTCTCTCCATTTGTAGATTGGAACAATATATAATTTTTGTTAACTTGACAAACCAGTTTTTCCCATGATTTTTTTTTACCTTTTTGTTCCTGATGGTGCTTGACCCAGCTGATCGTACGTCCGGGCTGTGGGCGGGTAACGTGAAGCCGGTGTCCCTTCTCTCCTACTTTCAGGACAACTGAGAAACCTCAGGGCACTGTACTTCCAGAGCCTTGTGCTTGTTTCTCAGTCCTGCTGCATCATCTGACAGCCTGCACACGAGCAGAACCTCAGCCCCCAGCTCAGACCCGCTGAACAGAGGCTTCACTTTAACAGGGTCCCAGGCAATTTGGACGCACATTCGAGCTTGGGAAACGCTAGTTTGGATGCTTGTTCCCACGAGTGAAACTCAGACCAGGGACTCGGAAGATGCATAAGGTGGGCTCCCCGCCCTTGACTCTCATGAGAGCTGGCGTTGGAGGAAGTAACTCTTCCGCTTTCAGATCTCAGAGGATCCAAAACCCATCTAATTCGACTCCCTCATTTTCCAGATGATGAAATCGAAGCCCAGATCGGATGTGCTCAGGGAAAAAAACAGAACTGGAATCAAGGATTTTGCTCTCAAGTTCGGTGTTCTCACTGTGGGTCTGAAGGAAGCCAGGGAACAGTGTCCATGAGAGAAAGGGGGACAGGAATGAAACAGGCAGGACAGGGGGCCACACTGCTGCAGACTCGGGGGTCCCCCAGCATATGGGGGGAGACGACTTCTGCTACCCCTTCCAAGGCTGCTATTTTACTCCCTGAAAGCTGATCCAGATAAAGGAATCCTGACCCCCTTTGACTTCCCAGCATGGGTGTGCCTTTACCATAAGGATGATATCCTGGTCCGTGAGGTCGACCAAGGCACAGGACGATGGATAGCAGGTGTCGTTCTGTCTGCATCCCGCCAGCCACACTCAACAAGTGGTCCCTAGAGTCTGAGACACCCCCATAAAGTTTACCCCAAGGCCCTCAAAACCTTTGGCCAGAGCGCTGTAAATGCAGCAGTACACTCTCGTCAGGCTGTGTGTGGATTACAGCACACTGTGTGCAGACAGGCTGCCCAAACTCACTGCCCCACAGAAAGCTCCACTTTATGTCTAAGCTCTTCAAGCAAAGATGCTCAAGGAAGCTGACAGCCCTCTTCCTCCTTCCCCCAGCTCATGATGTACATTCTGCCCTGGACACTCTCAAATGGCAACTGAAATCGACTTGTAAGATTCTCCCCAAGAACCAGCATTTTTGTCAACAGCCAGCTACGTTAAAAATGAGCACAGCAGCCAGTGGACCTCCACAGAAACCGAGCCCAGTTTGCTGAGCACTGGGAGCGGGAGGCTGGCAGGTCTGGGCCCGGGGTGAGTGACCGGCCGTCTGCGACCTTTCCTTCCCATCCCAGTAATAAATAATCAGTTTGAGGGAGCTGATGGAAGGAGACAGGAGTGAAAAGTGGCCTGACACGTTTATGAGAAGGATTTGTCCTGGGCTTCGTAAGTACAGTGCCCTGCAGTTTTTTCGGCTGTACTGGAAGGAGGAGAGAAGGGTCACCTGCTTCACTTTGCCCGCCCACAGCTCCAACGTACGATTAGCTGGATCAAGCCCCATCAGGAAGAAAAGATAAGTGAAAAATCATGGCAAAAACCAGCTTGTCAAGTTAACAAAAATTTTATATTGTTTCCAACCCACAGATGGAAGAGAGAGAGACACCAAGTCACCAGAGGATAGAAATGCTTTGCTCCTAGTTGAGTTTTCACAAAAGGCTCCTGAACCCAGTCCCTGACGTTAGAACAGAGAGTATTTTTCTGATGGGTTTTCTTAACCCTTTTTCTAGAAGATGAGATTTGGGACCACAGCTTGCTCTGGTATCTGCCAGTTGCACGAGCTGGTGTTTCCTGGGAGGTGAATGGCGGTGAGGACGTGTTCCTTGATCTAACAGCAGCGGCTTTCCAATCGCCAGACACGCAGCGGCATCATTGATCAGGTGCCCTCTCCTTGTTTGCATTGGAACAGCAGCTCAATTTACACCAATTAAAGAATGCTTGGTTTGGGTATTGAAGAATAATTAAGGGGTGCAAATCCCCAAGGGCTTCTAAAGATGACATCTGACTGGAATGGTGATTAAGGCGTGAAGGCAGCATTAGTATTTGAACAGTTTGACTGATACACGAAATCATTACACCGTCTCTCCAGGAAGAGTGACATCAGGTCAATGTGTGTATTCGCCTGGTCACCCTAAACAAATCTGACAAGTCTAATTTTAAGTAATTGCTCAGACTTGAGTGGCCGCCTCTGTCCCCACAAGGGCAGCTGCCTGGACCACGTCTTGTAATTGAGATGTGTCTTTAAACTCCGTGTGTCAACCCAACATGCAAATGAGCTCTCAGGAAAGGTTAAGGGTTGGTGATGCTCTGGCGAGTTATTTTCCAGTCAAATTTCCACGTGAAAACTAGACTGCAGCCGGAAGTCAACACATGGCCAATTCCTCCTCATCCCATTAGGAAGGACGGGGATTCCTAGCTACATCAGACCCTCCCGTTCCTCTAGAGACCATCTCGAAGTGTGTTCCCTGGACCAGCCACACCACAATCACCTGGAAACTTGTTAGAGATGCGGTTTTGTCCCCACCTCCCCGCAGGCCTGCTGAATCGAAAACTCTGGGTTTCCAAAACTCTGGGTTAGGTTGCCTGGGCCGGAGATTTAACAGCCAGTGTCAGAGCCCAGAGAGGTACCGTGTTCTGTCCGTGAAGACCATGGCTGCACGCGTGGAGAACCACCGGCCCTCCAGCACCACCTCCATCACCGTGGTTCCTGAAGGACCATGAGGAGCAGAATCTCCGGGGATCCTCACTAGGTGTGCAGTGAGGACCACAGAGCCGCTAAGCCACAGGCACGTGGCGAACGCTTGTTACTGCTTTACAACCCGGCATCTCACCGGACCCTTCGGGACTTCTGGACGGTCCTCTGGCACCGTTAAAAGTGAGTGATGTGTCGGACAGAGAGGAGGTAAAGAAGAAGCGTCTTCTCCATTTAGAATATAATTGAATGTAATAGGATTTCCTGGAGAACGCAAGGAGGGGACCCAGATTTGGATTACTAACCAGACAACAGGTTTCTGATTTAATCATTGTAATGAATCCCTGTATCTTCTGCGGTCATATTCCAGTCTGACAACCCCTGAGCTGCAAGGAACCGATTTACTTAACGACAAGGGAGGAAATCCAATCAAAAGTGGAAAATAAGAGCAGTCTCATTTGAGGGCTGCAGGAGCCCCAGTCCCTGTGTCCCAGCAAGCTGCCCAGTCAGGCGGCTACAGTGTGCGAAAAATTAAAAGGGCTTTTTCCAACTTGCCCGCCTGCAGCAAGACAGACAGAGCGGGTTCACACCGCCTGCTCCCCTGTCCTTGCTTCCCGGACACCCGGACGGCCCAGGTGAGCCTGTGCACCTGCGCCCGGCCCTGCCCCTCCCCGCCCACCCCTTTGCCCGTCCCTCTCCCCACAGTGATGCTCAGCTGTTCAGCCTTTCATCCCGGCGCCCTGTGCGGGGCAGGGTTAAAATGTGCCTCTGAATGGGGAGGAGCAGACAGGGTGGATTAATGGCAGCGGCAGAAGAGCGATACAGCCTGAGCAGAACAAAACGAGGGCGACCCGGACCAAACAAAGCAGCACAATAGATCATTTCTGAAAAGTCACCGGGCAGCTTTGAAACCCAGGCCTCCGCGGTCCCGGGCAGTTTTCGCCGCCACGGGCTTTCAAGACACATGAATGGAAAGGGAACAGTAACTCTTTCTCCTCCCTCTTTTCAGGGGTCTTGTCGGCAGAGAAGGATTTACCATTCAATTCCCATACTTTTATGTGGGAAATTAGGAATTGGCCCCTTAAAAAGAAATTGCCTTTTTCAACTCTCATAAATTGTGGCCATTTTATAGATGGACCAACACTTCTTCTTTCTTCTCCTCCTTCCCCTTGGAGTTCATTTTTTTAAATATTCATAAATGCACACACATTTTCATCTTCGTGTTTCTCAAGAATGTTTTCTTCAGAGAGTCTCCAACCAAAGCGGTCTCTCCTCTTTCTGCTCCCCGGAGTGGTTGGTTTTCGTCCTTCGCTGTTTCTGCATTTGACCATGCACCACCATAGACACAACTTCCTTTTTGAGTAAAAAGTCCTCGCCTCGAAAATATGAACGTCTGTGTATTTGGAAAGGTGGCAAGCAAGGGGAAAAGCTGGTGCGAAGGTCAGAAGAGCGATAACATAGGATGTTGTACTGATTCCGGGACTCGGTGGCGGGGCTGTTTGAGCAGCTGCTGTCCTGGCCGGCCTGGAACACATGCTACTTTTGAGCTGCCTGTTAGAGACAGTCACGTTTTCCTGGAGGAGAGGCTCAGTAAAAGTCCCCATCTGGGAGGCCTGGCGGCAGTGTTTGCAGGGGACAGCACGGATCAGGCTCTCTCCTTCTCCGCAGCCTGCACTGTTTGGCCACGTTAATCTCATTAACATTCCCCATCAGTTTCCAGGGGGCAGAAAGGAAGGTGTGAGAATCCAGAGCTCCCGGCCTGAGCCTCAGGCCCAGAGAAGCCGAGCGCAGGCTCCAGGGCCAGCACATCTGACCAGACTCCCCAGGCTTCTTCAGGGGGCGCACACCGGGAAACCTTGCCCCGGGAAATCCAGCCACATCTGACCCCACTCTTCCCTCCCTCCTCCAGCCCCCCAGGAGGGCCCGGCTCCAAGGCCCAGCCCCGGAGCAGCTGCGCCAGCCGCTCTGCAGAGCAGTCAGGCGGACCCAGAGTCCTGGGAGAAGCCTCCAGGGTGAGTGATGGACAGGAGGGTTGGGGAGAAGGGGAGGTTTCCCTCCTCAGCAGGTCTGCAAGGCCAGGCTGGGCCCACAACCATTTCCGGATGTGCAGACGCTGAAACCTGGGCTTCCTGTCTCCTTGAACTCTTCAGATATGCAAAACACTCACCCTGCAAAGGAAGTCTCACAACACACTCAGCTTGGACTCCTCCAGACCCTGACATCACTCATCTGAAAAAAGCAATAAATCAAACAAGTTCCTATTTCTTGGGGGAGGGGGAAGTAATTAGGTTTTTATTTACTTATTTATTTTAATGGATGTGCTGGCGATTGAAGCCAGGACCTTGTGCGTGCTAAGCACATGATCTACCACTGAGCTACACCCTCCCCACTAACAATTTCCTATTTTTCGGACAATATTAAAAACCTTAGACATTTGCAGTAAGTGTATCAAACCCACACGTTGTAAACCTAAACTGACACCAACGTTGTGTCCATGTATCTCAACAAAGCAAGGGGAAATAAAACCTTCCAAAGAAAACCCCAGGAATAATGGCGTTCACATTAGCAAGGCCGGGAGCTGTGTCGTTCCCTTCCTGAAATAACTACTTGTTCAAAGTCATGTCCCAAGGAGTCAGGATATTGCTCATTAAGAGCTAACATCTAACTTAGAAAAATTAATCTCTGAAGGGAAAGGTGGTCCTTAGACACGGACCTGACTTGCTGAAGAGAAATAGGTAAGTAGCTTTAACGGTCTGGGAAGCTATTACAAATTCACTTCTCCATTTCCTCCTTTGCTGTCTCCTAAACCAGAGGTAGAAATTCCGAAGGCCGGGCCCCTCAGAAGCTTTCCAAAGCCCCAGCACAACTCCTGCAAACACTTTCAATAGCCTCAGCCACAGGCCCCGCACTGTGAGTGTGGCCCGCGGGGCAGCAGCTGCCGAGTGCTAACCAGCCTTCCCCAGCCTGCCTGCAGCTGGACAGATGTCCGCTAAGAAACCCTCTTGCGGCTTAATTCTTCCAACTACTATTTGATGTTACTACGCAAGATGGAATTGCTTCCTCTTTCACTTCACTCTCTGGAGTTGTGGGTCCAGGCTGGCGGATGCTGCGTTTCACGCAGTGGTGAAGAGACCCAGAAATTCTCTGCCTGTTGTCGCCTCTCGGGCCTGCAGGGCACGGCGCACCTGCTTGGTTTTATGGGGCTTTCAGCACATGCCGGCTCCAGCCCACGGGGAGACAGAGGGGGGCTAGGAAGAGTGACGCCCTGGGAAGACATGAGACGGCAGTGGCCCACGTCACTTCTGCTCACATTTCATCAGCAGAAAATGTCGTCTCATGTCCTGAGAGGGCGGTTGGAAAGTCAAGTCTCCAGCTGAATGATTTCATGTCCAGGGAGAAAGGAAGACAGATTTGGAGAAAGCCGGCCATCTGCTGCGTGTTCCTCAACTCCTCTCTGAGTAGAAAACATTCCGGGGCCTGTCCAGGGGGAGCAGAGCCTGTGTGCGGACTGTCTTTGATCAGAGGAAGAGGACCTCCCACCCAGGACCCCCAGCCACACGGCGGAGCTCCGGAGAGCTGGAGGGGGCAGGACCTCAGGGGTGGCAGGCGCTGCAGGAGATGCCAACATAGTCAGCCCTCCCCTTTGTTTTCACACCTGAATTTTCCCATTCAGCTCTTCACTCACCAGGCAAGGACAAGCAAACAGCAGGGAACCAGGGCGCCCGCTGCTCTGACTTGAAGGGCAGGAAACAGACTGGCAGACCTCTTCCGTGTCCTGAGACAATCCTGGCTTAGCACCCCCCTTCTGTGTGACCTTGAGCAAATTACTTAATATCCTTAAGACTTATTTTGCTCACCTCTAAAATGGGAGCTAACACACCTTGTCACATGCTCATTTTTAGAATTAAATTAGCTCACACAAGTAAAGATCTTTGTATTTTAAGAAACACGTGGAGTATAGATATTCGATCTCTTTTTTTCTTCTGGTCAGTGGCTTTTTTTCTTGCCAAGTCCCAGCCTAATAAGCCATCTCTCTCCTTCAGCCTATTCAAAGTCCCCCAGACCACACCCTGTTGCTTAAAGTCTTCTCTGAAAGAGTCCAGGAGCGTTTGTCTTTCTCCTCTCAACTCCCATCGCATCCTTTTATTGAATGCCTCGTGTTATCCACTGATTGTGTCCTAAGTGTGTGTCCATTCCCACGGCTGGATTGCAAGCTCCCTGAAAGCTCTGGGTACCATGTTGGATCCCAGTGGCTCATAACATCTAACACAATGGGACTGCACAGTAGTCACTCAGCAAACGTAGAAATGGAGAGCTGAGCAGATCAAAGCTAGGTCTGCCCGACCCTGGAAAAAGACATTAATTCAGTCCCAAACGTCGGTTGATTTAGGATTTCCTTTTCAAACAGTAAGCTGGTCTGCCGATGCGGACTGAATGGCTGACTTGCTATCCCCGTGTAGACACTGAAAGCATGGCCCAGAATTATACTGCAGACTGGAACTTCTGGTAACTCAGGATACCGCCTCCTGGGTGGTGTTTATTCTATGCCACAAACACCTGAATCACTGAAATTGAAATCCATCCAGATTCTGTGTCTGGGGTTCCAGCACTTTGTGGACTGGCACACGTGCCTGAGAGGTATCTGGGGAATGCTCGGCCCTTCAGTCCTCTGAGAATTATGCCACGTTCCAAGAAAAGCTAAACAGCTCATTCCTGCTTCACCCTCTCCTCCTCCAGCCTGGTTTCCTGAGGATACTTTTTAGCCAGACTGGTTGGTGTGTGTGTGTGTTTTTTTTAATAAGTTGCTGGAAACTAAGAATTTTCAACTTAAACGTCTATGGAAGGATTCTCGAGGGCGTCATCAAATGAAGAATATGATCCTTATTTCATCTCTCATGGATGAAAAACACATACACAGGAATGGCGGCCACTCAGCGTCCTGCGCCGACGAATTCCCCAGAGCACAGCTCAGATCCACCTGGACTCCCTCGGTGTTCTCCCTGCAGGGAAGCGAGCTAATAAGTACCACCAGTAACGAAGCTGTTCGCTTTTTTTTTTTTCTTTCTGCAATGCTTTTATCATCCAGAGAAATGGGGAACTTCGTATTTCAAGGGCTTTTTGCACGGGAAATCCTAGCACGGCTTTAACACACACTGACGTCCCCAAGGGGGGAGCTACAGAGCAACCCTGGAAAACTTGGACACAGCAGCAGCGCTTGCCCGGATGGCATCCATCAGGGCCTTCCAGAAGCAGAGTGATGAGTGTATAAACCACCCACCAACGTGGGCGTGCTCCAGCGCATCGGAATCCTTGGACCCTGTTTCCAAGAGGAGGCGTCGCCGTGGGCTGCAAAGCTCGGAGCCCAGATTCACTCCCCAAACCCAAGCAATGAGCTTAAAGCAGGCAAGGAAAATGCTTGGTTTGGCTTCAGTGGACAGTTCAGGCCAGCGTGAACTGGGCAGGCAGGAGAGCCCAAGAATCCAGTAAAATTCTTTAGAAGAGACGGGCTCGGGGCAGCAGAGGTGACCTGGCCAGGGACAATGTGATCCCCCACAAGCTAAAGACGAAGACCCCGAGTCTGTCCCAGTTGTTTGTGGTGCTGATTCGTGACAGTGAGACACATATTTTTAACTGCTGTATTTCATGGTCTCTATGGTCAACATGCATTTTTTTCATAAATAAAAAATTAAAATTACAACCTTTAAAAAACGATAAAGCCCCGCCTCTTTCTTCAAAATGATGAAACCGGCGACGGTTCCCAAGAGGACTGTTGAACTCAGCCTTCATCAAGGAGGAATGAAGGGGGTGGGGGGTGGGCTGGGAAGGGACAAGTGGTCCCCTGAGCACCGAGCAAGGGGAGGGCTGACCGGGAGCACGGAAGGCAGGACTGCAGGGAGGGGTCTCAGCAAACCCACGAGGATGCTGGACCCCTCGGTGCAGGCTGTTGGGAGCTCACTGAACTGGTCTGTGGATGGGCGGGCCCCTGTCGGCCCCGCACTCGGTGAGGCCCTGAGCAGTGAACAGGCAGGCGGCATCGGAGGACACGGAGGTACACTTGTCACAGCAAAGGTGGCTTGGTCACGTGCTCACCAAGGAGTAACTGAGTCCTGCAGGAGCAAGGCAGCTTGAAGTCCGAGGACGTTTGTCCACAAGTGTGCGGCTGGCCACATGCAACACTGGGGGCGTGGAAGATATGGCATTGGCCAGGGCACTGCCTCCTGCCCATGGTGGAAACAGAAGGCACCTTCAGATGGGTGCCTGGGGAGAGCGCAAGGGGCGGTCTGTGGATGGAGGGGTCCCTAGGGTTAAGGAAACCCAGACTAGGGTGAGCCGTTATCACCCTGGGCTTGAAGCAGCCCTGGGAAGGGCTGAGTCCCGCCCAACAGAAAAGTAATGGTGTCACCCTCGGGTGTCAGGAGGGACGAGGGCACCAGCACCCTGACCCCACATCCTGCTCCCCAGTTTTGGCTCCAGACCCAGCCAGACCCGAGGGCAAAGAGGCCATTGATGTGCTTTTGCTGACCCCCCTCCCTAGGGCTCCCGAGGGGCACACGGAAAACGTCCAGTCCGCACACTGTTTACTTTCTCAGCCTCTTCCTTCCCTACTGGACCTTACGCTCCCGGAGGGCCGGGATTCGGCTGGTCTGTTCCCTGCTGTGTCCCAAGGACCCACACACAGTCGGCACTCGGAGAATATTTGCCAAATAACTGAATGGGAGCAAAGAAGAAAACCACTTGCCCAGGATTTAACAGCAAGTAAGCAAGAAGACAAGCAGCATTTTATAAAAAGGTAAAAATAGTCCTTAACAGGGCGTTTCCCTCCGGTAAACCGCTTCTTATTTTGGCCATTCTGCCCAAAGCAAAATCCAGCCAACACATATCAGAAGGGGAATATGGGAGAGTGTAAGATTGGCTGAAAAGATTGTATTTATACTTTGCTTGGAGTGAAGAAAAGTTTGGGGAAGGGGACCGAAGAATTTTAAATTGCCTTGGAAAAAAAAAATACAAGAAATAGATCTTTCTCCTGCCTTTCAGACCTGTGGTCTAGGAACGAGGGGACAGTTGCCAGAATTATTAAAGAAACCCTGTGTTCAGCGGTGGAAAGATGTCAGGTTGTGGGTTTCTCCACCACAGGAGGTTTTGGAGACCAGCGTTGTCTGGATTTGATGACAGGTAATGACATTAACTAATTACGAAACTAATCACATTTGGAGCGGTGGAAGCTGAGACCTCGATAAGCGTGGTCACATCCCTGACTTCAGGGCTTCAGGAATCACAGGCTACGTTCTCTCCCTTTGCAAAGCTTGACCAGAAGCCTTGCGGAGTCCTGTGTCTGGACGTTTTGGAAGCTACAGACACCAAGGCGAGTCGGAACCAGCGTTCTGAATGGCAGCGCCCAGTGACCCCGCTGGCACTCTGGAGACCCTCTGAGGGTCCCGACTGGCTGAAGATGAGCCTTGCCCACCCTGTCATCAAGAAACTCCATCAAGGTCAGTGCCTGGCCCTCCACCCAGATTTCTCTGCCCCTAAAAGCCTGAAGACCCATTACCCACCCCTCTGGGCCCCCATCACTGGTTGGGTCACTTTTGACAAATTCCAGTCCATTGGAGCCCCAGTTTCTTCCTCTACAAAACAGAGAAAAGAAATCAGCCCCATTTGCCTCAGCAGATTGACGGGAGAATCCGCTGAAATAGCGTCCACTTAGCGTGTTCACGACTGTACCTGTCAACAAGGAATGTGTGACGGTATCAAGCCAGTTGACAGGCCAAGTCCCCGCGACACAAATGCCTCACTCGTCAGGCAGCTGGCCGCCTTATTCCCAGGGCTCAGCAACCCCCCACCCCGCCACTGCCTCTGCCCCTCCCACTCTCCCCGGCCCCGGGGGTTGGGGGGAGGCCCACCTCCTTCAAAGCATTCTAGCCCTTCAAGGAGATGGCAGAGCCGGAGCCGGGGCCGTGGAAAGGCCCTGGTCATTCTTCCCATCCAGGAGCATTCCTTAAGCCCCGACTCAAAACGTGAAAGGAAATGAAATCCCCAAAGTAAACACTCTCTTTCTGTCACTTGGAAAATTATCTGCATCTCCTTTCTCTTCCTAACTCACTCTCTCCAGTTAAAGCCATCCTTTGAGCTCGGCCTCACTCTGCCGAAGACAAGCCATCGCTTCAGAAAGGGAAAAACATTAAGAGATCCAGATTTCAATTAACTTTGCCATTGATTTTTGTGTCATTCTGGGGGACACATTGTTCTTTTAGCAAAGTGGGGGAAAGAACTCAAAGAAGGTTCTACTGCAGGCAGGGGGCCAGAGCTGAGCCCCACCTTCCTGGCCCCCAGGCCTGGCTGAAAAGCAGAAATATTAGGAAAATGGCCCGGAAGAGAGACCTGTGGCTGGCCTGCAGGTGACGGTGGAGGGCCTGGAGTTCAGGCGGAGAGCCGGGGCGAGCGCGCTTCCTTGTTTCATTCCAATGTAATTTATGTATTTGGTGCTTCGCACAACTCTCCTCTTTTAACTGTTAAAAATATATGTATCCAACCTTTTTTAAAAAAACTGCAATTGTTTCGTAATTGTTGAAAACACATCAATCACAGCAAGGGACCAGTGGCTCACACGCCTGCACACGCGGGCACACGCATACATACGCCTGCACACGTGGACACGCACATGCACACGCTATACAAACACAGTACAGGAAGGCACTGATAGATACAATGTGTCACGTGTCATGTCACTGGCTGTCTCCTGGAGGGAAAGAGTCTCTGGGAAAAGAGATTTAAAACAACAGGCAGTTTAATCAGGTAAGTACACAGCATCCATCTCCGTCCCCCGGAAATATGATTTCAACGCAAGGCATGAACACGACTCTTCTGAGCGGTGGAGTGAAACCCGCTGTCATGAGCGCTTTCGGGGGTGGGGGCGAGCCTGCTGGTGTGACGATGAGGAGGAGGAGGGGTTAACTGTTAGAACCGAGCAAAGGCAATAAGCTGTCATTTATAAAGGATGCACTTGGGAGTTTCCTTTTGGAAGGTTGATCCCAGCTATACTAGACTATCCTGAGGGCCTCTGTTCCTCCATCCTTGTCCTGTTTGGGTCTAAGAGACCCAGAAGGCACTTCACGAATAGTTGTAGGGCCAAAGACACCCCTGTGTTGTGAGCCCTGGAGCCTAAGCCTTGTGTCCTAACATCTGTGACACTAACCAACACTATCTTTAGTACAACTAAAAATGATGTGCTTGTCAAAAAATGAAATAAAATAGAAACCGTCTCTGTCTACCTTCGTGATGTAAGAACCCAGGAGGCAAGACTCTTGTGTGCTTGAGCAGACCATACCTGAAGCTGTGCTGCATCACGTAAGCTTCCCAGTGAGGCAGAGGGCAACAACATGTCCAGAGGAAGGACTGGTGGCCACCAGCCACAAAAAGAATACTCTTCCACAGCGTCAGAGTTGAAGAAATGGAGAGTGCTTTGCCTGGTAAGAGAAAAAGAAGAAAAAGTGTCTTCAACCATTTGGAGAGTGCTTTCGGGCATAAGAATGAGCCCTATTTTATGTGCATCAGGAAGAAAAACTAGAGCCAGTCGTGGAGTCTACGTGAAGATGGGTTTGGAGTCAACTGAAAGAAGAGGTTTCAGTTACTGCATTTGAAGGTAAGACGTACAGCCTGGAGCCACAGTGAGCTCCAAACGCTGACGGTGTTCAAGACTAGGGAACAGGCTCCTGACGGGGATGCCCTATCACACCTGCTGACAGGGCTGTGATGAGGACCAGGAGATCGTGGCTTCAGACGCCTGCTATGCATGTCATGGGTGGTGCCTTGGCCACCCTGCTCTGGGCTGCCCCCACCAGATTCAGCTCAACTTCCCAGCAACAGACTCCCGAGGGAGCAACCAACGGAGCCCCTCTGTGTAGCTCATGACTAGGCTCTTCCCTCCCACTCTGGGGCTCCCCTGGGACCCCTGGAGCATGGGACACTCCAACAAAACTGAGCAACCATGCTCAGCCCGGAAATAAGAGGGGGAAGGGAAGGGGTATTAATGTCCTGGGAGGAAAACCGTCGACCAGTTGGAGCTTGGTGCCTGCAAATAACTGTTTTCTCTTTCTTCCTCTCCCTCCCTCCACCCAGTCAGTCTCTCCCGAGACCTCATACTTGGCGCTTTGAGAGGATGGTCCCTGCATTATTTCCCTGTGACTGCTATAACAAATTACTGCAAACATGGGGGCTTGAAACAGCAGCCGTGCATTGGCTTATGTTCTGGAGGCCAGCAGTGCTCACTCAGTATCGCTGGCCCACGTGGAGCTGTCAGCGCGGGCTGAGCTCCCCCCCGGGGCTCTAGGGGCGGGTCTCTTCCTGGCCACTGTCAGCTCCCGGGGACTGCCCCCATTCCTCGGCTTGGGACCCCATCACCTCTGCCTCCACAGTCAAACTGCCTTCTCCTCTTCTGTGCGTCAAATCTCCCCCTGCCTCCTTCTTATTATAAAGACAGTTACATAATGGGAAAGAATCTGAAATATATATATATATATATATCTGAATATATATATATTCATTTATGTATAACTGAATAGCTTTGCTGTACACCTGAAACTAACATTGTATATCAAGCACACTTCAATAAAAATTAAATCTAAGAAAAAAGGAATAGTTACAGTTGGATTTAGGACCTACCCAGATAATCCAGCGTAATCTCGCCATCTCTAGATCCTTAGTCACATCCTACACTTGGATTGAACTCTCCACTGAGGAGACAGCACGGGAGCCCTTCCTCCAGCTCTCTGTTCTCCCACAAACTCGTAGATGTGACCCATTAAGAACTCTGCACACAGGCGCGGTGGTGGCAGCGGTGGTAACAACGCAGTAAGGGTTCCTGCAGTTTTCGGCGAGATTTAACTTTTTTCCCCAGAGCATTGCTTAATCACTTAAAAACAGGCTTATACGCTGAGGAATTGGAGGTAGTCTGTTTCAGTGGAATTTTACGCTGTGTTGAAAGATTTATTTCCCCTCTACAAAACATTTCCAGCGTGGTGACTACTTCTCAGTAGAATACCTGCTCAAGGATTAGAATCAGAAAAAGAAGGGTTTTCCCACAGCAAACGGAAGAAAACTCGCTTCACCACAAGAAAGTTAAATGAATTAGTTAATGCTTACAAATTTCTTCGAGATGAGAAGCGTTGTCTGTATCGGTGTTAAGCCCTGCAATGAACACACCACGTTTTGTGCTGAAACAAGTTACGTTTGTTACAACAGCAGCGTCCTGGGTCCTGGACCTATCGGAGAGGTAGCACGGACCCAAAGCTGACTCGCAGAATCAGATGCCACCACCTCCAGATTCAGTCCACAGGGTCATGACTGACTGACGCAGGAGAAGGAAGAGAACGAGGCAGAATTTTCTAATGTACCTCCCAGAGGGCTTTGCTGGTGACAGCTGCATGATGGAAGGTTCTGGAAGGTTTTGTTTTGTTTTGTCTTTAGGAGGCCACTTCACTGGTACCTTGTTTCAGAGAATCATATGACTTTCAGGTTCACAGAATTTGAAGAGCTTAAGTAGCCAATGACACTGACTTTGAGTGAGAGGGAAATATTGGCAAACTTCCCCATGAAATGGGCAAGTGTCAAACACGGAAACTTTCAAGAACTTCCCCTTCCCCTATCACGACACGGCAGGTTCAATATTCTGGTGGAAGCTGCTTCCTCTGGGCACATTTGATAATCATCACTTCCAAAGTTACAAGAGACATCATTGAAAGAATACAATCTGAACGAAGACCGTCTGGAACAGTATAGTAAAGGAAATCCACAGCTGGCAGGTTTAATAGACTCGATTAATTTGACAGTTGATACTTGAAAATGTCTCTGATGTGGATTCCCTTGGACTTTCTGTACGAAAGCCTAACTTTCAAATCTTCCAAACCTAGATTGTCTCCATCCTTTAGCTGCTGGTACAATCTGCTAGTGACATTTCAGTATCTCTCATCCTCTTTCTTGGTACGTACATGCATGCACACACATGCACACACACACGCACACACACGCTACCCAGAACAACATCTCAGGCAACAGTTTGTTGAGTGATAGGATTACTCCCCCCCCCCCAACACACCACCAACTCTCTTTCTTCGTGTCACAGATAAGGGCCAACCACTTGGGCAGCATGGGAGAAATCTACGTATTTCTGGAGGACGGCAGCCTTAGGGATCCAAGAACAAAATAATTCTGAGTCTTCCAACTCTTTATACAGTCATCGCTCTCCCTGAAAAATTCAGTCCTTTTTCCAGTTCACAGCAGGCTCTTAGATAGTGTTGACTAGTGAGTGAAGGAAGGAAGGAAGGAACACGTGGACTAAAGATCTGAGCATTCCTGACGCCATGGAAAGAAGCATGACTTACAGAATCACGCGGTGCCCTGGAAAGAGCAGCGACTGAAACCAAGAGACTCAGCTTCCTGTTCTGCCACTGGCTTTGCTCTTTGATATTGGATGGGCTGCATGTCCTCGTGTGCCAACAGAGACAACACTCATCCTAACGTTTTTATAGATAATGTCTAGGCCACAAACACAGCACCTTGTGGCCCAGAAAACACTTGGATTCACATCCTCTTGCTTGACCCACCCTACCACCAACTGGTGGCAGAAGGTACCCATCTTTTGGCCTGGAACCAGAAGTCCACATATTGGCTGTAGGTCTTGAAGTAGTTCATAAAGGTGCGCCCCAAGCCTGAAGTTCCAGCCGCGTCAGCATCTCCTCCTGGTAGCGGACAAAGGAAGAGCCCAGCCGTGATCCGCGACTTGCCACCAAGACAATCATGGCAGAACATTTTCTCAAACCATGACTTCTTCCACCAGATCCTTCTTACTCCCTGATACCTACACACCTGTCCTGGACACCCGTGACACAAGCACGTTACCAAAGGCCATCAGCCTCCCATCCAGTGAGGACCACTCTGAGCATCCCTGCACACACGTGTCTCAGCATGGAGTAGATATTTAGCAGATACTCAGCGCATTCACTGGATGGGTTATATCAAGAGTCAGCAAACTTGTTCTGTAAAGAACCCGAGAGTCAACCTCTTCGGCCTCTTGGACGGTACATTCTGTCACGCTGCTCCACGCTGCAGCGCAAAGGCAGCAGCAGACCACACGTGCACAGGTGGGTGTGGCTGTGGTCCCATAAATCTTAACTTACAAAAAGAGGCAACAGGTCAGATGCCCCCTGTGGGCCTTTGTTTGCCAAACCCTAGGACTGGAGAAAAGCCTTGATGTCAACATGATTTCAGCCCTTCCTCTTAGAGGCCGGGTCCTGACAACTCTGGATTCCAGCTCTATCCAGGCCCTCATGTCCCTCGTCTTCCACTGTCCCCTGAGAAACACCCCCTGGCAGCAGGGACCTGGAGCACTCACCCTTCACATGCAGTTGTTCTGAAAGACAAAGCAGGGGCAGAAATTAAACCCAGACCCCAGTCCTCGTGCCAGTCCCAGCACATCAAGGGCCCCTCTTCAAACGGGACCGAGGTCGCTGCACACCTAATAAAGAAAATAGAACTATTCTGTGGCTTAATCGTCTTTTAGTAAGGGTATGGGGGGCCAGGTTTACTAAAGGCCCTTATAAAACGCCAGCTGAAAGGGAAAAAAATGCTTCTTGGCACCGCAGAACCTTTTTCATGTGAAGCTACATGATCACTTTTCATTCTGTTTCCCAAGCACCCCAGGGCACCCATCCATGTATTAGGCCCCTAATGGCATGAATCTAGTTAAAAGGAACCAAGCAATTATTTTAATTAGAAGAGAACAAAAAAATAACACTCCTGGATTCTGTTTTAAGGGACAAGAAGGAAGTAGTCGGGGTTCAAAAAGATCCCACAAAATATTTTTGTGAAAGGAAAAATAATTAAGGCCAAATTTAGACCGTACTTGTGATAATGGGCCAAATAAAATGAATGGCACCACTGTGCAACTAAAACCCATTCATAGCCAGGAGCCCCAGAAAATCCATTTTTATGTGATACCGTTCGGAGAGCAGAGCCACTCTGACAAAGTGAAGTGAGCGTCGAGGAGAGACTTGAAGATCCCAGTGCATCTCCTACACAAGTCCTTACAGCATTTCTGTGTAAATGCTTTGATTAACCAGAGAAGAGGGGGAAGGATCTTGGTCCATTTGCTTTTTGTGTAGGATTATTCTTTTTCCATTGAAATTCTAAGAGTAAATTGTTCAAATTTGCTACTCTGGAAAAATCTATCTCTATAGAAAACCCTTGTTGCTAATCCGTCTACACAAAGCCGAGGCCCTCGTTAGAGAGTTCTAACCACTGGAACGGAATTCAGTCACAGAGGAGGAGATTGTATCTGTGGATTTGCCAAAACCTTGGCCTTCCTTCTGGTCACGGCATTTTGGCAATTTTATTCCATCCCAGGCTTCCAAAAAGAAATGAAACTCAAGCCAGCCAGCCGGTCAGTGTTGTCCTGTCTGTTCAAGTCCATAGGTGTTTTCTGAGCACCTGTAATGCAGGGAACACAGCAAGCCATGGATATATGCAGATGGCTGAGACCTGGACCCTGCCTGCAAGTCTCATCACAGAGAGATGCACGGGCAGGAAGGAGACCACGCAGCCCCAGCTGGGAGGGGTCAAGGCTGTCTGGGCTGAGCTGACTGTTAAAGGATGGATTCTCCAGGAGAAGGACCAGGACAGTCTATTCCTGAGGGAGAGAGCAGCACACACTCACACTGGAGCAGAGAGCCCCGTGGTGCCCAGGGGGAGCCATCAACAGCTGAACGTGATGGAGTTTGATGCCAAAGACCAGACTGGGGAGGAAGAGCCCAGTCACGGGGACTCCGTAGCGTGGTCATGAGCCTGAACTTCACCTTGCACAGCGACGGAGAGCCACCAAGGAGGTTTCAGCAGGGGCTAAGGAGGCCAGCTTTCCACTGTAGAGTGAGCATGTGGACAGCTGAGAAGAGGATGAAATGAAGGCATGTCCCACAAATGCAACAGCCCAGAGGACAAGTGGGAGTGCAGAGACGGGCGAGTCATGAGATGTGTACCATTGAAGGAGACTCTAAAAAGCAACCCTGTGGAACAGTGAGTGACTGAGAGGTCAAAAGGAGGAGATGAACTGGCTTCAAAGAGTCTCACTGAGGTCAGGTGTTTTACCCGAATGCTTGCCATTTGTCCAGAAAGTTCGCATCTTACAGGTTCTCCTTTAAACCCTGGACTGGCCTTGACCATGAGTCCCAGGATTGAGACGCAGCGGCAGATCTCAGCCTTAGGCACATGAGCATATGACTGCTAAGCGTCGCACAGAAGTCCTAGAAGAGGGTCTCACTTCCATCTACCTTCCCATGCAAAACTCACACAAAACCAGCTTCCTGCCCTAAGTTTGACGTAAAATCTACAGAAGCCTAGAATGAAAGACTGGTTGTGGTGAATTCTTACTGTGATGGTTGAATCTATGTGTCAGCTTGACTGGGCTAAGGGAGTTCTGGGTGTGTCTGTGAGGATGTTTCTGGAAGAGGTGAGAATTTGGACCACTGGGGTGAGAAGAGATCACACTCACCACTGCGGTGGGCACCACCCAATCCACTCAAGGCCTGAATAGAACAGAAAGGCAGAGGAAGGGTGAATGTTCTCCTTCCTTGAGCTGGATGTCCATCTTCTCCTGCCCTTGGACTTTGGAGCTCCCGATTCTCGGGCCTTCAGAATGCAACCAGGTGTATTATATTCTCTTGCGATAACTTTTAAAGGAGTATAATCTGTAAGAACACTGAATCACTATGCTATACACCTGAAATTAATATAATATTGTAAATCAACTCTATTTTTATTTAAAAAAAAGAATACAACCAGGACTTACACCACTGCCCCCACCCTCTACCCCCAACCCCGCAACTCTCAGGCCTTCACACTTGGATTGAGTCACACCACCAACTCTCTTGGTTCCTAGTTTGAAGATGGTGGGACTCCTTGGCCTCTAACTGTGCTAGGTGATAGGCTTCCTCTTGTACATCTATGTGTATTCTATTGGTTCCATTTCTCTAATATATAGAACCCTAATATACGCAGGACAAATGACATATATGTTTAACCACTATATGAGATTAGATTCATTTGTGTTTTAATTTCTTGAAGACTATAAAGAGGACAATTCTCACCTCATTTTATAAGCCAAGTAAACCTCAGTAACACACCTGGCAAGGACACTGCACTGAAGGGAGATTACAGGTAAATTTTATTCACGTGTATTGTTGTAAAAGTTATCACAACATGCAGTAACACATAAAATAGACAACACAGCATAACAGAGTTCAGTCTAGTCCAGAAACGTAAGATTGGTTTGACATTCAAAAACCTAGTGAATAATTCCCCACATTAACAGAACAAAGAGAAACAGTCATGTGATTCTTCTATAAATAAGTGAGTGCTTGATTTATGACAAAAGTGTGACTCCAGAGCACTGGGGAAAAGAAATCTCTTCTATTAATGGTGTAGAGTCTATGGTTATGATGGAGAAAAAAAACAAACCTGATCCCAACCTCACACCATATACAAAAGTCAATATCATGGGGGTTGCAGATCTAAATGTAAAAGGTGAGTCGGTAAAGCCTCCAGAAGGCAACATCAAAGACTATTTCGTGGCCTCAGGACAAGCAGAGCTCTCTTAAATAGGACATAGAAAGCATGACTTATAACGGAAAATATTGGTAGATTAGACTACACTAAAATTAAAATCTTCTGTTCAGCCAAAGACAGCATTAAGAGAGTGAAAAGTCAAGCTCAGAGTGGTATATGATGTTTCCAATATATATAACCAAGAAAGAATCATATTTGGAATATATCAGTGTCTTCTACAAGTCAGTAAGAAAAGATGAACATTACAAGAGGAAAATTAGTAGGACCCTTGAGCCCATTCACAAAATACCCAAATGTACATGAAAAGATGCTCAACTTATTAATAATCCAGGAAATCAAATGAAAGCCACAATGAGATTCAACTGCACACCGTGGAATGTCTAAAATCAAAAAGACTAAGAGCAGCCAACTTCAACAAGGACGCAGAGAAACAGAACTCTCACCCACTGCTGGTGGGAATGGAAACAGACACAACCTCTTTGGGAAACCATTCGCCCTTATGAAAGCCAATGACAGCCATGCCCTAGAAAGTAGTTAAGTTCCCCTCTGGTCTACACACCCAGCAGAAGTGCATGCACACGCCCACCAAAGATTTCCACAAGAAAGCTGACAGCAGCCCTCTCTGCAATAGCCTGAAACTGGCACAACCCGAACGTTCATCAAGAATAGAATGGGTGAACTGTGTTATGGAACTGATACAATGGAAGGAAATACAAGGAGGGAGAAATACTGTATTTCCACCCAGCAACGTAGGTACAGCTCACAAAAATAACATTGAGAGAATAAAACCAGGCACAAAAGAACAGCTGCCATGTGATTCCATTTATATGATGCCCCCCCATCAAAAGAAAGAAAGGAAGAAAGAAAGGAAGAAAGAAAGAAGAGAGAGAGAGAAAGGGAGAGAGAGAGAAAGGGAGAGAGAGAGAGAGAGAAAGAAAGAATCTATGGTGTCAGAAATCAGCATGGTGTTATCTTTGCAGAGGAAGGAGGGGACCCATCACAGGGACAGGAGGGGACATGGGCTACGTTCTCTTTCTCCACCCAGGGATGGTTACAGGGAAGTGTTCACCCCAGGATAACACACCGAACTGCATGCTTCTTCGTGGAACTGCAACAAAGCTTCAAAAAAAAGTTTCATAGTTTGATTTCCATTTCTGAGGGGAAGTCAATGGAGGGACTAACAGAAAATAGTACAGAATCTCTTTATTAAAATCAATCAGTGACTTGCTTTACCTGGGTTCAGTTTGCTGTCCTGAGGTCAGAGCAGAAAATGGAAAGAAACCGGGGGTACGATCACAGGTCAGTGGGGCTGGGAAGAAGAGACTGCCAGAGAAATGAATAAAACCGGGACCCTCTGCAGTTTAGCTGAGAGGTGAGGAATGCATGAGTGAAAAAAGAAAGAAATTAAAGGCTCAATGTATAAACTAATGGCATTAATGAAGGACCCCCGGGGAGTCTCATATATTTCTAGCCTTATCATATAAAGCAGAATTAAAAGGTAACAAATTTCGGCCATCTACAAGGAAATGAATACTTTTGCGAAATGTATAATTAACCTCTACCCAATGGTTTAGTCAAATCCCACTCCTCCCTCGAAGAAAAAAAAAAAAAGATTAGCTATTTATAGCAGCCGAACCAGCATCCGCAGTTACACTGACTAATATTGTGTTACAAAGTCGCCCCTGCTTCCAAGCAATAACAGACAGCCAGCTGGGGTCAGGAAGGAAGTTCCCCCTTTGGTGTAGTACCTCACCGCTCTGTCATCTCCGAGTGAACCATCCAGGCGGTGCCTGGCATGTGCACCCCGGTTCCCGGCACCTGGCTCTGGGATCCCGGCGGCTGCACACAAACCGGCTATTGTCTCCCTCCTGGATGACAACACCTGTAGCCCGTATTTAGAAAACACCTTGTGTTTCCAAAAGGTAAACACAAGGAATATAATCAAATTGTTCCTAACACTACTGTTTTTATATCAACAGTCTATAAATATATGGAAGAACTCAATATATGTGTGAAATAAACAAGGCAGGGATGCCTCTACGGAGGTAATTCAAAAGACAGCTCAGTAATTTAGCAGCTTGGGTTTTCAATTGTTGTAGTTTTCGGCACAAAACACATAGATATTATTCATCAAAGTGATTGTCCTGCACACTTGTATACCTTCTATAATTTATTTTTTTCAGGGCTTTTTACTTCAAAGAAATCACTAGCTAATGACATTTCAGACTTTAGAAATTTTTCTGATAGCACGCTGGAATTCCCTCAGGGACAGGATTGTGAATAAGTGAATTTTTTTTTTTAAAGATCATTAACAGATATTACAAACCAATTCAAACTGAGCATTTTCTTTGCAAATTACCTTTAACTTTTAAAGCCATTGGAAAAAAAAAAAAAAGGCAGTGAGTGATTTAATTTACTCAACCTGTCTACAAATTGCCGCTTTGCACTTCAGCGGTGATTGCATTTTTCAACCCAAAAACATCTCTAACTGTCTCTAATAGAGATATTTTTCCAAATTATCACACTCAATGAGTGATATTTCAAAAGATGGTAGGGTTTCATTTTTTATCATTTACAAGTTGCCCTGGAATAGAGATCTCTCTTTTTTTTTTTTTTTTTTTTTTGATTAATATGGTTAAAGTCAAAAGAGCCCTGCACTGTCTATATCTGTTGCTTAATTAAAACTCTCAGGTAATTAGCAGGTTTATCATTTTCTGGGCAAATGGACAGTGGGCTTTGGTGGTAGGCTGTAGGGGTTTTGAGGTGAGGAGGGGCTCTTTTATTTAATGATCAAACCGTAGTTGCTGAGCTAAAGAGCTAATACTTGGGGTGGGAAGCACCCTTACTCTCCCGCGTACCGTCAGGCCTGATTCCTACTTCCATCACACCCCCCGTTGTGTGTGTTTTCCATTCAAAGAGCTCCCGGGGACTTCAAAGAGGGTTGACTGCAAGCACAGGCTACGTGGGAGTCCTGAGCATCTCCAGAGCAGGCCCAGAGCAGGGAGAAACCATGCCAAGACTAGCTTGCACTCGAGCCCCCGAACCATGCCACAAAATTAGAGGGTGTCCCCTGCCTACACCACCCCACAGTGCATGGGGGACTGTCCCCAGGCTTGCCAAGCGCTGTGCTGGCTTCTCAGGCTACTCCTTATAAATATTTGATGAGCAGTGCACTATTTATGACAGAATGTTAATAAGAATATTCTTTGAAATTGGAGTCCAAGGTAGGTTTAAAAGGGGTCATTGTTTGAGGGACCGCAGGGTTGTTTTTTTTTTTTTTCCCCATTTAAAGTGCAAAATCCATTTACCACAAACCAAAGGACTCCTGCACCTTTTTGGGTGTCCCATCAACATAAAATGGGTAGGGGTCTACTATGAAGGATTCTATTTTGGGAAGGGTTCATTACATTATTGAGGATAAAGAAACATAAAAACTAATATTTTGCGTGTCCCGTGTGCCACATATTTTAATTCTCCTCTTTGCATCCTCACCAAAATATTATGCTTGTGTTAGATTGCATGACCCCCCTTCTAAAGATGGAAAAACTGGGCCTCACGGATATCCTACAAGTCGTCCACTCCAGAGTCTCACAATGGTCAGTGCAGAGCTGGTCTGGAACCCAGATCTTCCCAACCCCACAGCCCTTGTCTGTTTCTCCACCTGACACCAACTCCCAGGTGTCAGCCAGTTTCAAATGTCATGCTCACCTCTTCCAGCAGCTGCCATTCTCCAGAGCTGGAACTCAGAGCTGATGAGTTCCATCCAGTCAGTCTCAGGCAGGGAGCACAGTAGCCCACGTGCCGATGATTAAGTTGCAAAAGAAAAGTTTGGCCCCAAAGAGTTCCCAGTGGGATCCTGCCAGGAAGTGTGGAACCCAAGGTGGCCAGAGAGCTACACGAGCCTGTTTGAGTGCCATGTGTGTGTCCCCCCAAAAGCGGGTGCACCCAGATGGACCTCAGACAACGGGTGGTCCTAGCCATCATTGCCAACTCCCTGGGAGACAAGTTTGAGAAGAAGGACGGGAACAGGCAAGAACTCCAGGAGGACAGAGGACCCAGATGCTAATCTGTAGAGGCAGCATGTCCACAGTCATCACAGCCCACATTGTTAAGTGTTGGGACGGGAGGAGGAAGCTGGACCTTCCACTGATCTCCCTGGATGCTCCCCAATCTCAAGATGTGGGAGCCCCGGTGAGGTCCGAGATGTGGACACTAGGTGGTCAGAGAGTGAGATCGGGGGCTGAGCCTGTCTACCTGTGGGCAGACATGGAACAGGGGCCTGGCTGCCCCACAGAGTAATAGGAACCCCCTGACCACCCACAGGCTCCTTCCTGTTCCCTGCAGCAGGAGTCCCCAGGAGCCATGGAAAAGAGCCCAAGCAACTCCCTGAGGTCACTGTATCCATCACTGTCCCTGGGCTCACGGAAAGGTCACCAGAACAGAGACAAAGGTTCCAGGAACTGCGCACAGGGAGGTGGCTTTGCCAAGCCTCTTCCACTTCTCCGAGGCTGTCTCCTCATCTGGGCGATGGGCGATGGTGAAGACTGGGACCCCACTTCTGAAAGTTCTTCATACAGTCCCTGCTGTGGAGACAGAGTCTCGTTAACCTTTTCTTTAATTTCAGGCATGTTTCTTAACCTCAGACTTTTTATTCTCATCACTGTAGGTTGGTCTTCTTGTGAAAAGAAATCTAAATGGGAGTGATTGTTCATGTAATAGAAACTACTGCATATAAAACAGATAAACAGCAAGGTCCTGGTGCACAGCACAGGGAACTATCTATATTCAATATCTTGTAATAACCTATGATGAAAAAGAATATGAAAAGGAATATACATGTATGTGCATAACTGAATCACTATGCTGTACACCAGAAACTAACACAACATTGTAAAGCAACTATGCTTCAATAAAAAAAAAAAATAGAATGAAATGAAACAGGATGTTTTCCAAGCACGAAACATCAATTTGTTTATTTGCATTCACTCAAGAAATCTTTACACACGCCAAGCTGAGGTTTCAGTCAGGCGTTGTGATTTTGGATTTCTAAGAACACTTTACCTTGCCTTTGCATTTAGGATAAAAATCAAACTTCAAAACATGAACCATGTTTGAGCCCAGGCATGACCTGCCGGCCTCCCAGACCTCAGCTCAACCAGCTCACGGCTCTCCCGCCACTCTGGGGAGAGGCTGAGCTGAGTCCCACCACCTCTGGGGTCTGCTGTCCCTCCTCTGCTGGCCTGTCTCCTCATTTTTAAATGTGCTCTCCTCAGAAAGACCTTGTGTTGCCTTGGGATCCAAAATCCCCAGCCTTGATCGGCACCCCTGTTTCGACTTCCCTCAGAGCATCGTTTCCATGTGTGATGCACTCTGTTTGCTTGGTCCCTTGTGTGCCGTCCATCTCCTGAACTCAGCTGAGCCTCTAGAGAGTCAGAGATCATCTCAGTCTACCCCCCGCTTTGTCCCCAGGCCCCAGCACAGTGCCTGGCACACCAGGGACACAGGAAATGGTGTTGCCTTAAAGCAGGTCTACCTGGTGCGAAACAACGTAACACCCCAGGCAGACATTTGCAGCCACATGGATGGACCTGGAGATCGTTATTCTAAGTAAAATAAGCCAGAAAGAAAAAGAAATATACCATATGATATCACTTATATGTGGAATCTAAAAAAAAAAAGAAAAAAGATGACACTAAAGAACTCATCTACAAAACAGAAACAGACTCACAGACATAGTAAACAAACTTATGGTTACCAGGGGAAAAGAGGTAGGAAGGGATAAATTGGAAGTTCGAGATTTGCAGAAACTAACTGTATATCAAATAGATGAACAACGAGTTTCTTCTGTCTAGCGCAGGGAACTGTATTCAATACCTTGTAGTAACTTATAATGAAAAAGAATATGAAAAGGAACATATGTATGACTGAATCACTATGCTGTACACTAGAAATTGACACAACATTGTAAACTAACTAGGCTTCAATTAAAAAAAAAAAGAGGTCTCTACCTTGTGTCATCAGCTGCAGGGGCTGCCCTTGAACTGAAGGAGGGAGGATCTCATGTTTCCTCCTGCACACACTCAAGTTCTTTCCCCTGCAATTAATCCCTGCCTCCTCCCTGCCAGGTGGCAGCGTCCATCTGATCTGGAAGGAAGGCCAGTGTTTACTCCCAGCCTGGGAACGTCTTACCTATTCTCAGGGTCCTGTCCGCCAAGAAGGCAAGGCTTCCCCGTCATCTAAGTGTGAGGTGGCGATGAGCTCAGTGTCCTGCGGGGCCCAGGTGTGACTCTCAGGGGCTCCCTGGGGCTCCTCTGTCCGAGTCAGCACTGGGGCCAGTGACAGCGCAGAACTCAGCTCCGGTCACCTGGTGAGTTGTGGACTCCTGCTGCAGGGTGGAGTGTTGCAATTTTGTTTCCTTATTAGATCATTTTCAAAGTACAGAAAGTATATAGTTGTAACAAGTGAATATACAGGGTAACAAGTGAAACAACGCTTAGAAATGTGAATAAAAGCAAAGATACTTATTTCTCCTCATCCCAACTCAGTACCACTCTCCGGAGACGACCACGGGCAGGCTTATGCCTACATTCATGTGTTGTATGTGTACCTGTACAATGTGTATAATATAGTTATATTAATACATAGCTATATTATATATAATTTTACAGAAGTGGGGTCTAAACACTGGTGGAATTTTAGTGCAGAATCCTGTCTTCACTGGATTACTTCTTATCTACGTATATGGTTTGCCTGTCTTAAGCATGGCAACTCCAAGTACTTCCCGGAAAGCACAGGTGTGTTCTGGCCAGAGGACCACACCTGTGTGCGGCGGATTCCATCTCATTTTTGTTCTCAAACACACCTGCCTTGGTCGCACTGGAACGCAGGGGAGTCCCCAGAGGGGCGGCCCTGCTGGTGTTTTGTCAGTTGCTGGTTTGAGGACATTTGGGAAGATGCCTGCCCCAACACCCCCCGCCCTGGGGGGGACTCAGACCAGCCCAGAGCAGGGTCTCAGTTTCCTGTTGCTCCCTGGTCCCTTCTGCTCCCGTTTCGAGCTGCCAGGCCCTGGATCGCCTCCAACCTTGTCTACTTTTGGTGGCCTTCTCTCAGTAACAAACCTTTATACCAACGTCTCTTTCCCTTTCTCGCAGGCACCTCTCCCCATCCGTCCATGGGCAGAGCTGTGCAAGTCTTCACTGGGCACCCACTGACTCCAGGTAACCATTCCTTCTGACCCTCCTGGGACAGGTCTGGTCAGGTCACAAATTTGGTTAACATATTTGTTTCTTGCTGTGTAGGCTTCAAATGTATTCAGATAGGTTATTTCAACTAATTCTTACAATAGCCCATGAAACAGACATGGGTCTTCAAAAACATTAACAAGCAATTTGCAAAGAAGACATTAAAATGATCACATGAAAAAATATTCAGTCTTGCTATTAATAAAAGAAATGCAAAGTATAAGGACACTGACATACTTTTTGCCTATGAATTAGCAAATATCTATAAGAATGCCAATTCTCAGTGTTTACCAAGGGAGGACAGTGGACAGACACTAACCTGCTGCTGGTAGGACTATGTATCGGTGGCACTTCTCTGACCAATAACTTGCCAAGAACATACAATGAATTAGAAAAACATGGAATTATGCGATTCCTCTTGTAGGAACTTATCCCCAGGAAATAAATGAAATGATGTGGAAAGTTTAAGCTACAAGGATGTTTAAATATGTGACAGATTAAGTCAAAATCAAGTCATACAATAAGATACTCTGAAAAAATAAAAATAATCACGTGTAAAAAGATACAATATTGCACAAAGCTTTCTGATATAACTCTAAAAAGTTACACAAGAATATGTATTGTCTGAGTCCCACATATATGATAGATCTGCATGTGGATATAAATGTCATGTACCCCAAAGTGTTAAGAAAGGCTATCTCCAAGTAATGCCATTATTGGGGGGGGGCGGTATTTTCTTCTGTTCCACACATCTCAATTTTCCAAAATATTTTTAATAACCACATATAATTTTCTAAAGAGAAAAGCAATAAAATGGTAACATTAAAAAGTTGCCTTTGTCTAAATGGAACCAGATTCCATTCTGGCGGAATTCTTTCATCTACTCACTCATTCAGTGAACATTTACTGGACTCCTACTGTATACAAAGCATTCTGCTAGGGGATAAGGGTACAGAGATTTTTTAATTTTTCAACTAAAAAAAAAAAGAGAGAGAGGTGGCCTCTGCCCAGGAGAAGGCACTCTTGGTAAGCAGGAGGAAGCCAGTGAGGGTGCTGGTTTAGACTGGGAATGCCAAAGGCACAGCTGAGGCCATTAGGCATTATTCCTTCCTAAACCCAAGAAACAGCCTCAGAGGATGTTGATGCATCTGGCCCTGCTTGGGTGAGATTTAGCCTCAGAATGGACCTGGACCTGAAAAAAGTGGTTTCGGAGAGTGAAAAATGGAGAGAATGCTTGAGTGTGAGAACCCCCCGTGCTCTGAAAGCTCTCAGTGCGTGGGTCTCCTGCCAGCTTGAGGCAAGTTGGTGGAGTGGCGTGGCTGCCAGAGAAATGGTCCCGGGGGGTGTCTGACAACAGACAGTAATTGGCAGGCCCAAAATGATCATCTTTTGAATAAGTGGTAAGTGAAAAATTCAACAAAATTCCCTCTAAAGCATCCCCCCCTCCCCGAGTCTCCCTCTTGAACAAGCATCCTGCCTCCCACTGTTCCCAGATGACCCTCCCCTTTCCTTGCAGGATGGAAGCTCCCACACACACCAAAGCCAGCTTTCCCAGCATGGAAGCCACCCCGGGAAGCGTGGCACTTGCCGTCTGCAAGAAGTCTTTGCAGCCTCTAGGGTACCATTTTGTCACCCCATGGGATCATTGCCATACTCCAAGTCAACTCAAGGCATCTGCTTTGAGCTGTTTTTTTCCCACGAATAGTGAAGAATTTGTTGATTCTTCCCCAGAAGGCCACTTGTGACCAGTGTTCATTTGGGGGCCTGGCTGGGGTTCCGAGGGGGACCACAGAGAAGTGAGCCAGCCCTCCTGGGGACTTACCTGGTGACCTCATTAGCACAGGGTTCTAATCAACGGAGCCACCAGACACATACCTCATTTCAGGCACTGAGGCAGTAATTTGCTAAATGTTAATTCTTAGATTAACTACAGATGAGTAGAGTTCCTGGGGGAAAAGAATGAGAGAGATTTGTTAATTCTTGAAAGGAAATTTGGGTCATCATCCTTTTGGTGAGTTTTAAGATATGATTCCAACATCTGAAGATGACACTCATCAGGAACCATGCTGCCATGACTTTGCAGGGGACAGGCAGTAGTTACGTTGATTGATTGACTGATTGATTGATGGAGGTGCCGCGGATGGAACCCAGGACCTCGGCATGCCAAACACTCTGCCACTGAGCCATACCCTCCCCCTGCCCCACCATGATTTTTTTCAGTCAATATCCGATCAGGAGACTTTCAAGGAAAAACCAAAAGATGTCACTTCCACACTTGCAAAAACACTGCACTGTGAATCTGTACTGACTCCTTCAAAGTTCCTATTTCAAACTCAGGCACAGAACTCAGGTGGCAACTTGAAGGAAAGGTACCCATATCCAAGGCAGAGATGGTCCTTCCACAGTGGGAGTGGCTGGACCCCATTATCTCTCCCCCCAACCTGAGAACCCTAATTCCTATGGAGAGAAGTCCCTCCCTCCAGGGGTTGGGATCCCAGACCCACAGCCCTGTCTCAGCCCACTCCCCGCTTACCTTAACCCCATCTAGTCCCTGAGGGGCCAGTTTTACAAATAGCAAATATGGTTTGGAACAAAGTTTAGACACCAGCTCAGCATCCTGTGTCGTGTTACGTTTCTATGAATATTTCACTGACTAGTCAACTCCCAAGAAAAGTTTCCACTTTCAGGCCATTTCAGCTTCGGGGGCTCCCACCCCAACAGCGAGCTTTGAAAATGATATGGCCCTGAAAGAAGCCAGAATAACTTTTTTAAAAGATTAAT
This sequence comes from Camelus ferus, assembly GCF_009834535.1. Lineage (NCBI taxonomy): Eukaryota > Metazoa > Chordata > Mammalia > Artiodactyla > Camelidae > Camelus > Camelus ferus. The sequence goes on along the minus strand of NC_045731.1, from coordinate 12,065,506 downwards.
AATGAAGGGTGAAGTTCCCAGCCTTTGTCATCTTGTGGAAGAGCCCCTGGGAGAATTGAACATGGGCCCCTGCGAGCTCTTCCATAGAAAAGCCTGCTTGAAAATGCACACATGTCTTGCGGGAGAATTTCTATGAACGGAGAAAGGACAGGAAGCCAGCCTTGCATTTTGCACGAAAGGAGCTTGAAGATCACCTTTATATCCAGGCGTCTGCCCGCTGTAAGTGAGGAAGCCCCACAGCATCCCCGGGGAGACCAGCCTGACCTCTGGGGAGCAGCCCCGCCCTGCCACTTACCAGCTCGGTGGGAGGGGCCGTGGGACAGTCAGTATCTTCTCTGAGTTGTCAGTTTCCTCACCTGTGAAATGATGAGAATTACAGTTACTGCAAATAGCAACTGTCTCCACATGATATAATGGACATGAAATTCTTTAGTTGGCTGCCTGGAACCTAGCAACTAGTCACTGAAAGTTAACTGTTGCAGTTACAACCTGTCTCCTACACATGGCGCCCTCCGTGCCCGGGCCTGCATTCCAGATGGCCTTTCCTTTATAAACCCAAAATAAAAATTAAGTTGTCCTACAGCTGTAGCTGTCCACCCATGAAGAAGATACTGACGCTCAAGCTGACCACAGGCAAGCTGAAATAGCGCACTCTGATTCAAGCAGCTGAGAGGTGGCGGCCTGCAATGAAAAGAGCTACCCCCGGTTTCTACATGATGCCTTCAAAAATGTTTCCTCGTGGAATACATTATAAGACGGCAGAAGGAACTTTCCAAACTGGCATGATCAAAATACACAATCTTACATGTATTTCTACAGCTCTCCAGCACACCAGAATTTTAGTCAACCCAGAGATTCTCAAGAATTTCAAAGCTTGAATGTATTATTAAAAATCCACCCATTCAAATCGAATTAGGCTAAGTATATTTTTATGAAAACACAATCTGAGACAACCCCATTTTCTATTCAAGGAGCACTCGTACAAACACTTAGTAGGTTACAGTTTAAAACTTCTCCCCAAGTTCCAGTTGACCATTAGGAACTAAATAAATGGAAACAAAACTGCTGAATAGTATCTGTCTGACAGTCCTGGGCTCCATTTGCTACTTTAATCTCCAGCGGGGATAGTTCAATAAAATAAATATTTTTAATTTCCTCTATGCATTTCCTCAAACCATGCCAATGCACTTATCTATGGCTCACTTAGAAGACTTGTTAAGCAGAAACCCCCCACACTTACTTAAAAGAGGATGTTTGATTTTCTTATAAAAATGGAGCAATGGACGTGAGTGCTCATTGTTTTAATGCACCGAGCCCTTAATCATTTCCAGCTCTGATTCATCAGAAAAATAGTACTCTTGAGGGATTTTTTTTTTTTTTTGGTCACTAAATATTGTCTTTCATTTTGAGGTATTTATTTCTTGCCAGAAAATGATACTGTATTTTTTTTCCTAATGATGAAGGATGAAAGATGGAGAGAATTCCATTTGGTGATTATTGGACCACAAAGAAGTAAACCGATTCAGAAAACAAATCCCCAAAAGAAAAATAAAACACAGTATGTGAGGTGGAAGCATGGAATTCTTGGCGTATATTCAATTGGAGCAAGGATTGGTAATTTAATAACATCCTTGTTTTGTTAATATTTGGATGGGGGTGGGGGCAGGGCGGGTAAAGCTCCAGGGCTTTAGCTCTGGGCCACATTCCCTGTACTCTCTCCACCATTACTTCAGCCAGCAATGGTGTTTAAAGGCACAAATCCTGGAGGCTTTGCAAGGGATTGTTAAGACATAGGCCATGGGCAAGTATCCAAGATGCCATCTTTGCAACATAAGCCAGAGACTACAACAGAGCCTTGATCTCCTCAGGGCAGTGGGCAATGGAATCACCTCCAAAGAAAGCCCACTCTGAACACTATTCCCAGAGGCCCAGAGCATCACACCCAAATCAGAGCAGACAGGTGAACTCATGAAGTGAAACCTGCCAATTGCAATGATTCTGCCAAATCATTCTGGGTAATGGTGCCACTTTCCTTTGAACTGGTCCTTCTAGCATCCCCCTGCTGGCTTGCTGAGCAAAGTTTGGCAGGAAAAATCGCCCCAACTTTGGAAATTCTGGCCACACCTGTGCACTTCAAAAGGACATATCTGAGTGGCCTATGCGGTAAAGGAGTTAAAGGTGTGTAGTGATACCGCCCTCCCTGGGACCTGAAGGTCATGGATCATGTCATTTTTAGCTCTGGTTCTCTTTCAAGTTTAAAGGAGGAGAGAAAGTACAACTGGAAGAAAATGGAAGGGAAAAACAAGTCAAATTGAAGAGTGTGATAAGTTTAATCCAAACTCAATCCCAAAGATGGTTCCTTTCTTCCATGATTTTTTAATTCCTAGATTATGCAATGTGTAGAAAAGAAAGCAAACTTAATTACTAAAAAGCTTACCAATGCCATTGTCCCCATGATGGCTTGAAGAGAAACATGATATGCGTCACACAAGTGTGTGTTTATGATAGGTAGTGGTGGTGATGGTGATGATGGTGGTGATGATGGTGATGGTGGTGGTAGTGATGGTGATGGTGGTGGTAGTGACGGTGGAGATGGTGGTGGTGATGATGATGATGATGGGGATGATGGTGGTGGTGATAATGGAGGTGATAGTGGCAATGGTGATGGTGGTGGTAGTGATGATGGTGATGGTGGTGGTGGTAGTGATGGTGGAGATGGTGGTGGTGGTGGTGATGGTGGTGGTATTGATAGTGGCAATGGTGATGGTGGTGGTAGTGATGATGGTGATGGTGGTGTTGGTGGTAGTGATGGTGGAGATGGTGGTGATGATGATGGGGATGGGGATGATGGTGGTGGTGAGGGTGGTGATGGAGGTGGTGGATGTGGTTTTGATGATCTGTCAAATCCCCCCAAAATTAATTAAACACTTGAACTCATATATTAGAGACTTGAAAGTTGAACTCTACCTGTCTTGTCTGAGTTGTAGCTTTTTTATCCATCAATTGCTGATTAGTCTGATCACAAAGATGTTCTTTGATTAAGACCTGAAAAGCACTTTCAAAAGAAAGGGAAAAAAAGTGGAGTTAAAGCATCTTAGTGAGAGATGTGTTTCTCTCTGCAGTGAGTTTTTATTCTTCACTATTATTTTCATTATAATCATTGTCACTGAAAGCATTTCAAAGTATCATAAGATTCCAAGGACACAGAACATTCAATGCATGGAGACGGTTGTGGAGATACGGGATACTTTGTTCGCAAGGCTCAAAAATGTCTAGAAATGGGCACTGGCAGTGCTAGTTACCATAAACGTAGAGAAATCCCCTCCCTGGGTGGTTTTGTTTAATCAAGGGTGAGGTCGTCATAGGCAGGTTATTTCTATTTTTCTCCTTCTCCTTTTAGGCTCAGAATAGGATTGAAAGTCCCTGACACAAACTCACAGGCATGGTCATGTGACTTTTTGACCAAGGAACTGTGAGAAGTGACAGGTGTCACTTCTGGACAGGAGCTGTAGAAGCCTGGACAAGCTTTACCAGGTTCCCTTCCCCCAGGTACAAAGAACAGTCTCCCTCGTTCTGAGTCCCTAAATGTCTACAACTGGCAGACACCTATTGCAACCCAGGATGGACACAAAATGGGATCAAAAAACAAACTCTTCTTGTTTTAAGCCACTGAGAGTTTTCCCCCTTTATATATATATATATATATATATATATATATATATATATATATATTTTTTTTTTTTTTTTAATGAGAAGAAACTTACGGTTACTGGTGGGGAGGGGATGGGAAGGGATAAATTGGGAGTTCGAGATTTGCAGATACTAACTACTGTATTTGAAATAGATCAGCCACTGAGGTTTGGATGGTTAATTTTCTATCCCAGCCTCACCTTCTCTATCCGAACAGACATAGCCAGCAAGGAGCCAAAACAAGAGCATTTACAGCCACTGCTGGTCACATGGGAAAGGACTCTGCATCTTTCTGAGAATAAACCAAATCCTCAAGGCTTTCTGTTATCCAATCACCAACTCTGAGACATATCATCTTTCCCTGGCAAAGGTCTATTTTAGCAAAAAGTGCCAAGGATAAAGGTCTGATATGACCCATAAGCAATTGGAAGTCGCTGTGACCCACACACACTGCAAGGTACTTTAGGGTCACTTTTGCCTGAGGTTTACTTCAAACAAACCACCTTCTCACCAGGATCCAGCAGACACCAACTCCTTCTCATTTTCAGAACTGTTCATTTAAAGACTGCACAGCTCAGCGGTCTAAGCCTCCTTAAGGAACTCTACTTTTAAGAAAACCAAGTCTCACAAAATTAGTACATTTCCACATTCAAAGTGAGGTGGCAAATGTGAAAAGCCATCTGTGCCCACCCTCCCCTCCACCCCACAAACTTCCCCACCACCCAGAGCTGTAGCTTTGCACGAAAAATCTAACACATGCAAAGCATAGAGGCTCTTTGAAAATTTGGCCCAGGGTGCCTTATATGTGAGTTGCAGTCTTACAGAGGCTTGCCAACAACAGCAAAGAGGAAAGAAAAGGAAAGGTTTTCTTTTCTCTGAACTTGGGAGTGAAACATAAAACTCCTCTTTTCCACGAGGCTGAATGGCTCCAATTTTCTACACGCAAGACCATCTCTTTGTCACTATTACCTTCATCATATCCACGTGTCTTTTTAGTGGGCATTTCTTTCCTCTGAAATGAGTCACGTGGCCGCAGTAGCCCAAAGAGGGCCCCTGTTGAGGGGCCTGGAGTCCTCACCAGCCCTCAGGGTCTTTGTAAAGATGAAACGAAATGGATGATATGAACACGCTTTGTAACCCAAGAAGTGCTACATTCAGGGCATTATTTCTCCCACCACATCCACGGTGTTTGCTGCGTCTAACTGACATGCTTTAAGTTCTCTGCAGCCTCTGAGTACAGAGGAAATTAGCATCCACTGGAAATGCTCCAAGTACACAAGTCACACAAAAACCCTATGAGCTGGGTGTTATTATCTCCAAGAATGCAAAGAGATGAAGAGAATTCAGCCTTGACCCAGGACGGGGCCAGCCAGGGCATAGGGAGGGCCTGTCCAATCCCTCCTGTGTGTCCGTTGACTCAACGCACACACACAGCGCCACCTCCCATCTGGGTGGGTGGGGGCAGTTTTCCTGCGACCAGCCAAGTCTGTTCCGAAAGGACGGGTCTGTTCGCACCATCTACTTAGTGGATGAGAGGACTGCCCTAAACTGCCCGCGTGAAGTCGGCTCCACAGAACTCTCCACCTGGAGTCTCCTACATGTCACCAAAGCCCGCTGGACAAGGAAGGACCCAGGAAGGTAAGGGATGAAGCAAAGGCAGGGTCTGTGCCCACGAGGAGGAAGGGACAAGACTGAGCAACCGTGGAAAAGAAATTAGGGAGCAAGGCCAACTACAAAGTCAGTAAAAACTGGATGAAAATTAGTTGTCCATCAACATAGACTGGTTTACAATCCCAATAGCTGGGGAGATCTCTGTAGGAAGGAGACAACGTACCTTATCTATGGAAGCAACGAGAACTGGAGGTGACAGGACACTGGGGATAAAGGACAGTCAACAACGCACGAGGGACACTGAGCAGAAACCTGAGAGTGGGGCAGGGAAGAGATCCAGCAATATCACTGAGAAGAAGAGACCCACGGAGGAGAGCAAAGAAAAACAAACGTGGGGATGGGAGATCCACTGCGAATAGTAAAAGGGGGGCCAGGGCCAAGGGGAAGAAAAGCCAAGGAGCCAAGTGAAAAAAACTAGAACTAAAACTAAAACCAACAGGGTTGAAATGACCAAGATTACGTCTGCCAAAAAGTATATACACACCGTCTTCTTAGAAAACAAGTTGAAACAGGCACCAGAGGCACTAGAAAATTCACCAAGGGCCAGATCATCTGACTCAGGTTAAGAATGCTGATAAAACCATCAGCTACTTAAAAGGGCATAATAGGGGAGGGTATAGCTGAGTGGTAGAGAGCCTGCTTAGCAAGCATGAGGTCCTGGGTTCAATCCCCAGGACCTCCATTTAAAAAATAAAAACAAAAAACCTAATTACTTCCCCCACTGAAATAAAAAAAGGCATAATCAGAAGAAGAGAAAGGAAAGCGCTCTAATATTCAAAACACATGCAGGTTTCTTTAAAATATATATACACACACACATATATATATGAAATATATATATATATATATATATTTGTTGTGAACCTCCAGATTTTTAGCTGTCTTTTTCTCCACTTACTTTCCTACTTTACAGATCCCAAAAGTTATGCATTCATCTCAAATGATTACCAAAAAAAAGTTTGTAATCTCTTCCTTCACCTCTTTGCAAATGGCATCACAAGAAATTCCTCATTTGGGGGGCTACATCCCTCTTCCTTTCTAGTGTTCTTTGACTTTGACCTACTTGAACCATCCAATTTATTTTTTTTAATTTAGCTCTACTTAATTTATTTACCGAGTTAACTGGTTCACCACCTTAATTGGAATGTAGAGCTGAATTATCACTCCTTTTGGTCCAAACAGGTCAACTGTTTAAGGCTATAGACACCTGATGTCCTTTCCTCAATATTAATTAATTTGCACCACCTCTTCACAGCATATCATTGACAAAATGGCTTTTCTTAAATTCTGGATCTACAACATGAACATTCAGTGTCATACAGTGAATGTTCACCGCTAAATTCCCAAAGTTGAAAGGATAATTTAAGAGTCCAGGCCACTTTATTTGGATAATTTGTAGCCCATGCCTTTTCGGATGGGGAATTATGCCTTTATAAAGCACATTTTCTGACCTCTTTTAGTAATCTTTTCCATCAGAAAAATCTTCCTGGTTGATAATATGTGGAAAGATCTTGCGTAGGATTCTTTGAACAACTTGTAAAGAAGGAAATGTTTCTTTATTCAAAATGATAATGTTATCCATCCCAGAACATAAAAATATAATTTAGGAAACTGTCCTGGTTATCTTTGTAACGTCATGGTCCTGTTTTCTAAATAACACCTGTAGAAGCATCATTTAGATTTCTGGTGTCAGTGCCTCACTGGCGAGGAGCAAGGTGGCAGGACTATTTTTCCCTCCATCCAGATGCCTGTTTCATATTCACTTAGCAAAACTGCCCTGGAATTCACATACATCATTAGTTAATTAAATAAATATAAAGGCCATAAGGACAAAAGAAAACATTCTCTAGGTGGATTCCAGATGCGAAATCCCAGCAGAAAGGTCTCAACTGTCATCTGTGCAAATGCATAAACTCTCCAAGGTGAAATTCCATCCCCAGTTCTGAAATATACTATCCAAACCCAAAATTACCATGCAAAACCAACGGTGTTTCCAAATCAAAATATCGTGGGTACTTAAGCACAGTGAGAGCTCCCGGAGCCTTAGGGAAGGGACTCAGGAAAGTCTGAATAAGGTGCATCTCGTGAGTGTCAGAGATCTTTTTCCATTGTTTGTTCTCCATCACTTTCCATTTCGTGGGATGTCTACCATGCCCCACGGACGGCAACACTGAGTCACTGTGGAGGTAGCAATGCTTTTGACCCATAAGTTGGTTTCTTCTAAGGAGCCCTGGACATACTTTATTTCACTTCTTTGAAGCCCTTATGATATGGAAGTCAAATATTGAACACCTACGAATAAACAAATACATTGTTGACGGAAGGGGTTAGAGTTAACCTAAACCAGCTAAGGTTTTCTGATGGCTCGCCATTCCGTTTTATTGTGCTTGCTTTATCCATGTGCTCAGAGAGTTTGACAGGAGAATAATCCAAGGTAGAAAGTTCAAGTGTCCTTCAGCAGAGCCAGGAGGGGCTGGGGAGAAGTGGAGGCGACAGGACATGGATGTCTTGGGGACAGCATGGTCACTCAGATCTCTCCCAGTAGAGACAAAGGGACAGCAAACACTGGCAGTCTCTTACTTCCCTTCCTTCCAAAGATGAAAACATTACATTGTTACCCAAATTTGCTCTTACCTCCCACCCTCTGGGGTCACTTGGGACTCAGGTTGGGTCAATGAATCTCCCCATCAAGGTGAATAATGGTTAAGAAGCAGATCCTTAATTGAACTGCTTAAGGAAACACTCAGTGCAGGATGTATTTTTGGTTTTACTGATGCTTCAAACATTACAGTTATGGTCCTTTAGGGAAAAAATACACTTTTGTTTCCTTCGCCATTGAAATCTCGTTTATGTATCTCAATCCTTAATCGCATCATTTGTTTTTGTCATTTCAATTGGTCATGAAACATTCTGTCAACCATTCGAAAGATGAATTAATAATAAATAAATCTCAATGTTCTCAGATTTCCTAGTGTCATCAGGATACGTCATCAAGTATGTGATTTGTCAGACTTCATATGAAGCTCGTAACTTCAGACATCTCACTAGAGGACCCTTTCAAACCCTCCACCTGAAAAACAGTCTCCGTGGAGATCTGAACTCCAAAAAAGTTATCGCCTTTTGTTATGTCAAATCAGTTGTTAATAAGTCTGCAGGCTAGAAGAGTATCTGGGGAATGAGAGTGAAGGAAGGTGGGGTGGGTGCCGACCTCTGAGGTTGGAATCTGGCTTGCAGCGTGCATGTGGAGTTAGCCCACACGGGCCCTTACCAACCGTATGGGCTCAGAAACAGACGAATACATCTGGGGGAATCTATCCAACGAATACCTCTCAAATTAAGAATTTTTGCACAACAGATCGTGTTGTCTTTGGAGGTTGGGTCTATAAGACACCATAATAACTAATTATAAAGTGAAAATCTAGGAAGCCTTCTGGATTCAGAGCTACACCCTGTGAAACATACGGAGATTGAGGCCAGCAGTGCCCACTACCACAAGAGTCTCCTCATAAAGGTGGGTCTCTCCTCGCTGACCGCGTCTCCGCAGCCTGGTGGAGTGCTCCTCCCCTGCGCTCCCACTGGGATGCCCTGGCCACACCTGCCTTCTTCATTTACCCTCCTCCAAGGAAGTCCCTCTGACCTTGGGGTTGAAATAGCGAGCCGAACCTCGTGGAATTTATCATCAGCCTGGCATCTGTGCTCAGCAGCAGAGCCTCTGAATTCAAAACAGGACTGTTTCCTGGCTCAGAACTCCAGCTCCAAATTCCTTCGGCTCAAAACTGATGGGAAAACAGATCTTCAGCATTCTTCTGATTTAGAAATCATTCAAACTGACAACAGATAAGAAATTGACGAGGAGACTTGAAACCCTTCATTTACATAGCTGTCTCTCTCCCTTTCTACACAGGAAAGAACAGAGCATCCTTAACCTTGATTTTCTCACTTCTCCCAGTTTAAAGCACAGCCGATAACATTAATTAAAGTGTGTGTGTGAGCTGGAGGGTACAAGTTCTATTTCATATGCTGTGCCACATGGCATTCTAGAAGCACTGTACAATTTTTAGGTGTGCTTTTTTTTCCCCCAACTTGCTATGTATGCAGCCATGCACACGATTCAGCAGAGCCTCGCCTAGATGCCACACAGAAATGCCACAGTGACAACCTAAAGATGAAGGCAGGATAAATGTTGAGGGCATTGGTGACTTGAGCACTTAGGTAGATGGCGGCAAATTTCTGACTCGGAACTAGAGAATGCTGGTGCTGGAAGGGGCATTGAGATGGTCTGGTGCAATCCTTTCGTTTCACAGGTTAAGACCTGAGAAGGTGGATTAAACAATTAGTAAGGAAGAACCCCAAGTATTTCTTATGATGCCAAGTCTTTCCTCTATGCGGGTCATAAACCCCTTTGAGATACTGGTATAAGGCAGGTCTTTACCAGAGAGGGAGAAAAAAATACCTTCTTCCTGTATACACACACCAGTGTTTGCACACAAACTCAGGAGGGTCACAGAGACCCCAGTGTCTACTTCTGGCTGCCTGACGGGCCATGGTCCCCAGATTAAGAACTCCTAGCCCTTCAGAAGCAAATTTTCTAAGTAGAAAGTGCTCCTTTCCACCCCTTTAAAAACTTATCTCCTCGAGGATGTAAACTAGAGTGAATGATGTCATCTATACAGTTCGGGGGGAAGCAATCCCAACAACTCAAAGAGAGGAATTAAGCCTTCATCAACATTTCCATATTTTTAACGTATTAAGTAAAAAAAAAAAAAAAAAAAAAAAAAAAAAAAAAAGCCTCAGAGAAATTTCAACCTACATATATTTTACTACCAATTTCACATATGGACCTGGAAGATGGTTTCTCCTAATACAGAGATGGTTCAGCAGTATTTAAATGATTCCTTATTCCAAGTCATATAAATATACACCAGATGTATCTTTTGTAAATGTTATGTTTTTCAACTTCTCAGCATTTGCAAGTAGTTGAAAGCTATGTCAAGCATGCTTTAATGGGGCATAAAAGTATATTGTATTCAAAGAGATGGCACGGCTCTGTAATAGGTGAAAATACAAATGTTGTCAATGGATACATTTTCATTTTATTGATTTACACTGCATAATAGAATGCCCTGCATTCTCCTTTCCATGCGAGTTCTGTATCAACTGAAATATAACTAGGTATTTAAAAATCATGCTTACATTAATGGTTTCTCTAAATGACGAAAAATCCAAAACACAGAATTTTGTGACTAGAAGGCAACTCAAAGATCAACCAGACCCCGTACCCTGATTTACTAGATGAAAAGCTGAGACCAGAAGGGCAACACTGGGCACCCAGGTCACTAACCTACTTGCGGCTTCGCGCATGGATTTATAGATCCCGAAACCGGAGGAGCCTTACTGATCTCTTTGTACTTTCTGCCTCCTGACTACCTAAACAAAACAAAGCAAAAAAATAGAAAATACAAAAACATATCATTTACTGATTTCCCGAGACTTACCAGGAAGCAGACGTGATCTATATTTTGCAAACTGTCAAACTATCTTATAGGAAGTAAAATACAGGAAGTAAAATGCCAATTGCTATAGCATTAAAAATTGTCCAAAAATATCACAGCACTATTTCTCCAGTATAAAATTCTAATAGACTCGAAATTCGCTTTTATATTTTTAATATAAAAGATAACGGTAGTAAATTCTTTTCTGAACATTTTCTTTGAGGTAAAATATTCTATCAAAGATGTTTAGGAAATATATTCAAGCCATCTGTAATTGACAGTTCATCTTGAAAAGAGTGCCTTTTTAAATAAAAGTGAACATAGACTGAGAGCTGACCATAAAACTCTTGTTTATAATTTTTCTCTTTTTTTTTTTTTTTTTTTTTTTTTTTTTTTGCCATGGAGAATGCAAACCCTATTGGGTATCATGTATGTGACCTTCTAATATCTCTAAGCAAGAATTTAAGGGTATGCAACTTCACCCTGGCTCATTTCTCCCAAATTCATTTCCTTCTGTCTCATATTTTTATAAACTGCCTCAAATCTTGTCTTGGAATGAGGCAGAATATTAACAAATTAATAACCAATTAATTATTGGGTGAAAGTCATTTTCTGAAAGCCTTTGACCTTTACAAATAACGTCTCACCCTTTGGGGGCCAGTGGCCGTAAGGAAGATTTCGCTTAGAATAAAATCACTGCAGAGGTTTTTTCCAACCTTTATGTCACTGTCACGGTGGAGTCCCAGTGTTTCTCAGAGTTCCACAGCTGACTGTCTTTCCTCCTGGACCCTAAACAAAACCCCATCCTTCCCCGTCTCACCAGGAACCAGCCTGCCTGCACACACTCTGCTCTCAGCCCAGATGCACGGCACTCCCGGGGGCACAGAGTGCAGCCTCGCTGATGTATCCTGGACTCCCTGGAAACAGCTCCATTGTCTCCAAACAGCACCGGGACGAGGGAGAAGGTTAAAGACAGTGGCTCTGCTCGTAGCTGCGAGGCATCGCCCAGCCCTTAGGAAGGCATCTGTGAGCTGAGAGCAGAGTGAGAAGCAGAACTAGCCCCACGGCTCCTCCATCAGCCTGCAGGCAGACAGGATCTCCGGATGCGAGAGCCAACGTCAAGTTTAGGGACAGTGCTTCCTCCCCAGGGTGCTCGGATACAGAAAAATGGACACACCACTGTTGTCTACTTAGTGCAAGATTTATAGACTGTCTGACAGCCTTCCCCCTGCTATATACCTCAGTGTAATTGGACCACCCAAACTAAACTGCAATACTGATCGCAGGTTTATCTGTGAGCCTTATTCTGTTCTCATCATCCCCGAGGGCTGGGAGACATGGCCACCTCTGGTCCTGGTGCAGACGGGGCTGCGAGAGCCTGAACCACCCTTGTTTTGACAGGAGACTGGCGGGGGGCGCTGCGCTCACAAATGCCACAGGACTGCTTTGCAAGCAGGCACAGAGGCATCCCTAAACGGGGGACATCTGGGGAGCTCCAAGAAGGGGAGAAAGCAACAGGGTCCCCAGAACTGGGAAAACAGTAAGGCACCTCTGTTAAAAGCACACTGTCCCCAAGAGATATGACCAACGTTCAAAACTGGGCGACAGCACTCGTGACCTTGGGCACGTGACCTCGCCCCTGGAAGCCTCGGTTGGTTCATCTATCAGACCAGAATGTATGGTCAGACTGGATACAGGCTACACCTCAAAATGTGTTTTTTTTTTAATCTTAATGGAGGTACTGGGGACTGAACCCAGATCCTCGTTCACGCTAAGCATGTGCTCTACCACTGAGCTATGCCCTCCGCAGCAGATGACGTTTAGAGGCTCAAATAGGACAATGCACTCAAGGTGAATGTTTCAATATCTGGTACTTGATTAGTCCCTAGTAAAGCGTGGCCATTATTATTACTGCTGTCATTGTTGTTGTTGTCATAGAAATTCTCTTTTGAGTCTATGCTTGGAAACGAGAAAAGATTTGCTTGCAAGCGCTCACCTTTTCTCATCTCCCCAAACTCAGAGATGGAGCACAGGCTGCTGAATCCTGGTGGACCACCCATCCTCCAGCCCATTCAGAGGAGTTCAAAATGGAAGACAGAGAAAAGGATGCCCAGGGCCGCGTTCTGACCCGCTGCTGCATCCCCAAGCATGGTTACCTCGCTCCCATGACAAAGTCCAGGCCGAGGGTGGCAAGAACATCTTCAGAAGGAGATGGGGGCAAACCTCACAGACAGGCCCTTGCCCCGGTCGCCCTCCCAGTTTATTGTGAGGACAGTGGAATCCCTTCTGTTTCACTTCCCTGAGGTCAAGAGGGGGAAATCCCATCAAACTTGAAGTGATGGATGTTAGGGGTTGGGCGTGGGGGGTCCGTTGCTGAGCAATCTTGCTCACCTCCAGCGAATCCACGGTTCACCCTCCATAAAGACCCCACCCACACTCAAATTGATTGCCAACAATGGTTTCTTCCCGATTTCACCTGCCCCACTGCCACACCACCCCTCCCGTCCAAGTTTCTCCAGCGCCTTGGGAAACCAGTTCAAGGCTTTCTCCATCCCCCAGGGTATCCTACCCTATCTTCAAAGCCCAAGCCGTGGCACAAGAAAACTTAAAAACAGACAACAACCCTCTATTCGATGCTTACTTCAACCATCCCTTAGGAAAATGTAAATAAAACTTGCTTTTCCCTCTCCACCAATTTAGCTGTTAACCAATGCCACTGAATTGACTAGGACTGCAAGCAAAAATCAGCTCACCGCCACAGCCAAAGCAGGTGCCGCACTGACCTCTCAGACCCAGAGTGCAGAAAGCCTGAGTGACTGGGGAACTGCGTCCAGTCTCCTTGGAACGAGAGGAACTTACTTTACTTGTAAAGCAAGTTGCCCTCAGCAGTCCCCCACCTCACCCCACACACACACACACACACACACACACACACCCTGTGTGAGAGCTGGGCCCGGTGGGCTGGGCCTGTTCAACAGAGAGGAGTGAGCCCCGTGGGGCCTGAGAGAAGGGAAGAGAGAAGGACGTGCTCCTGCCCCCGCTCTTTAAAGGGCCACTCACGTGACTGCAGTTTATTTCCTGTTGTCCGCTGATTTCACGTCCAGGGCAGTTCATCAGACGGGGCCCAGAGCCTCACACATGAGACCTTTCCTTCCGGCTAACACAGTGGTTGCTCACGTATCTAACGCACCAGTGTCAGTGTTTCGCAGCAGCGCTGTTCTCAAGATGCTTTTGTATTTATTAGAAAGGATATTTTTTTAAATCGCATCAAAACTCTTTTGACGTCTTGGGTTGTTTTTTTTTTTTTCTCCTTTTCTTGAGGGAGCCTGCATTCTGGGCGAAGGGCGGTTAACAGTAGCCAGTCCCAATGGGCCAACATCTGCTTCTTTATGGGAACCTTACTTGCCAAGTGGCTGGACAGCAGTCCCCACTTGGTATTCATGGGAAGTGCTTGCTGAACAATAATGACAATAATTGCCTCTGATTCTTGTGTTTACAACACTGCCAAAGTATCATTAGGGCCTTATTTATAGATAATAATGCTTATTAATCACAAGTATTTGAATTTTGGAATGTATTAGATTAATATTCTTTTGTACCTCAGTTCTGTACTAATGCTGTGAAAGACATTTACTGAATGCAACTCATTGGGAATGCTTATTTTGAGCTGCAAAATAATGTGTGTAATTTGCAGGTGAAAGATAAAGAAATTACACGGCTACCTCTCGGCAGCCTCCACCGTGATCGATGACCAACATGGAGAGTTAGGCCCTCACTCTAAAATGGGAAAAGAAAGAAGCAAAATAAATATCGCTGTAGGACTTACTTCCAAAGAAAAAAAAAAAAATCTTGTAAATTCTTATGACAGGAGAACTTCCTAATAATAATGTCTGTTATCTTGTTTGGCCATAAATGTTCGGTGATGGTGTGACTTCGTTGACGAGGGTCTGGGGTGAGGAATAATTAGTGGTTCTGTAACAACTCCACGTTGTCTAAGTTTTTGGAGGCTCAAGGGAAAAAATCCTGTACGACTGACTAATAGTTGTAAACAGCAAAAGTACCATCTTCAGTTTAACTGCCCACTTGTTAAACAGCCTTCACTCATTTATTCATTAAATCTTTCTAGATGTTTAATTTCTGAACAAGCAAACATTATAGCTATTAAATGCTTCCTTATTTTCATGTGCATCTAGAAATAGCATATCACCACAAATTTCAAAAAATGATTGCACTTTTTCTAAGATTAATACGAAGAACATAATTTCCATTAATGTACCTGAAACAACTTTATAAATAAGTATAAAAGCATTACTAGCCCAGAGTTTTCACCTGGCCACTCCTTCCTGCTATTACAGCAAACGTGAAACCCTCAGTGTTTCTTTTTTATCTAGCCTACATTTTTATTTGTTCTTGGAGGAGTCATGCTTTATGCGTCAGAACAATACTTCAGTTGTTGAATTAGATGAATGCAAGATGTCGTGACACAATTTCCCAGAAATTTTTGAGAAAGAAAGCCAAGCTTATTCATATAGATTCTAGGTGCTATTTTTAAAATAATATTTGCAACTAGATATCTTTTTAGACCTTGCCTGTAATTAATGTTTACTAATGTCCTGTAAACTGAACCCAAATCATGCTCAAGCTTATCCTCTTCTACCAAAGGCTACTGTAAAATTGTCTACCACCTACAGCACGTAACACTGTCACATCATATTTTTGTCCCCCAAGACAGTAAAAGTGTTGCACCTTTCAATTTGCCCAATTGCCCTGAGCAAATGGTCCTCCCTAAAAGACCCCTGAAAATGCGTTCAGCAAACGTTCCCATGTCAGAGCACACAAGGAGACTCCCATTCTAATTCATTAAATGTACAATGCTAACATTTTAATCCATTGCTGAATGTAAATAACTTTAGCAATCCCAGTTGGACTATTTAACATTAATTTAACGTATTTTATAATATGTGTGTGTATCTCCTCTCGTGGGGCTAAGTAGGAAGGTGAACAATTATCTAATAACTTCAATCAATGTTCTCAGCCAAACTGGCAAGTCAGGCCCCTCCACTCTCTCATTTAAATCTAGTAACTGTCACCTGGAGGGCCACTCAGGGGTGTGCTCCCCTCTCCGAATTGGTACAATGAGGGCTCAAGTAATACCTTACAGAATCAGTTGCCAGCTTACAAATTTAACCACTACAGATAGTCAATCTACACTGCTCAAATTTCACTCTCTCTCTCTCTTTTCCTTAATAGCTAGGCAGAAAGGAAGACAGCAATGCCTGAATTCTTCAAATAATTAATTAAATTCTCCAATTTATTTTGCCTTTGGTAGACATCACCCGGTTATGATGCTAGTACTTGGATAAGGAAAGAGAATAAATGTTTTAAGAGCACAGACACCCTCTCACCTCGATGGGTACCGGTCATAGTGTCTCAACAGTGAGGCTGAGTGCCTGAAATCCCCCTGGGGGTCCCTCTGAACCTCACTAGAGCAGTCTCACCCAACTGCTTAGTCTAAGAAAGAAAGAGAGAGAGAAAGAGAGAAAGGAAGGAAGGAAGGGAGAGAGAAGAAGAAAGAAAGAGAAGAAGAAAGAAAGAACAGAAAGAAAGAAAGAAAGAAAGAAGAAAGAAAAAGAAAGAAGAAGAAGAAGACAGAAAAAAGAATAAATAAAAAGAAAAAGAAAGAAGAAAGAAAAGAAATAAGAAGACGAAACGAAAGAAGAAAGCAAAAAATACCTCTATGAAGCCTGAATAAATCCCTCCCAGGAAAGAAGAAGAAAGAAGGAAGGCAAGAAGAAGAAAGAGGAGGGTGTAGTTGTTACCTGTGCGTGGGGTGGAAGGAACTTGTTAGTCTATGAAGTTGGAGTTTAATTTGAAAGTATTGGGAAGAGAATTCACTCTGAAAAGTGGTTTCACAGAATAACTTGCTCTCTACCAACATCCGAGCAGTTTCCTAAAAGCCTGGTTGGATATGAAACTTGAGATCTGCCAACATTTTATAGTTGCCCTGAGTTAATAAGCATTTCTCCTTCTTTTCTTTAACTGACAATTTTTTTTAATAAAATTGGATCTCAGATGCCCAAACTCTGGGCAGGGGCCAGGAGGGGGTGGCGGTCATTTGCTATATTATAGTTGTGTCTGCTTTTTGGCCACAGAACACCAAAGTATTTATTCTTACAAATCTTTCTATATGTGTAAC
This sequence comes from Camelus ferus, assembly GCF_009834535.1. NCBI lineage: Eukaryota > Metazoa > Chordata > Mammalia > Artiodactyla > Camelidae > Camelus > Camelus ferus. The sequence continues at coordinate 12,048,457 of NC_045731.1, read as the reverse complement.
TTGAGCCTACTAAAATAGTCCTTCACTCACTTCATTGATTAAATCAACAGAAAAGATTCTTTTACACTTTTGTAGTAAATGACGCTTCATCCAAATTTTTGAATCTACACTGTGGATTTTTAGATTATATAGCCTGTTTCCTAATATCACACCACACCATTAGATAGAAAACTTTCTAAAATAAAAGGACTAGCTTATTTTCACAGTTGATTTTAAACCCCGTCTAGAGTAAAATGTTTTTACTTCTTTCCAAGTAATATTCTTTTTTTTTTAATTTTTCATTTGCGGTACTTCCATCATGTTAACTTCAAATTTTTTAAGAGATTAAAAAACAAACCTCAAAAAGCAGTTGGGCTAAACTGATTTTTATTTTCACAAGCTCGGCACTAATATTTAGACACTACCGATGAGTCATCAGTCTTTGAAATACTCTCTCTGAAATAAACAAGCAATAAATTATATGTGGGAATAAATGTCATCATAAACATCGTATATGTTTTTTCAGTAAAGAAATATACATTTACATAAACATAGAAAAGCTAACAAAATATTTTGTAATATTAGTAAAAATAACTCTGACATGAGACAGCTCCTTCTATCATGGTCCTCAAGAAAGATGCAAAACTTTATCATTTTGATTCTTTCTATCAATAAGGAGAAAGAAATTTTCAAGCATAACATTCAGGTATAACATCTCTTTACATTTGCTCAGCACAAACGGGCATTTGGATTCTTGCCGGTGTATTCATTTTAACTGTACTTTTTACTTTCACCCCCCAAAAAAAGTCTTTGAAAATGGAAAGATTCAAAAATACTACCTAAAAAGAAGCAAATAAGTAACATGTCATCCCATATTCTACAAATCACTTCAAGGATAAATATATGCTTACAACTTGCTTTTACATTTTGAATTATCACTCGATGACTGAATGTCTTTTTTAATGATACAAAGGCCCATAAAATTAAACTACTTAAAAATGTTTTCTTGACAGCAGAAAAGGAAAATTAAACTAACGCTCTTTTTCACTGCGTGCCGGATTTAATTTTGGTTCTAAGACAACAGTATTTAATTTGCAAGGGAAAAAAAAAAAGAAAAAAAGTAACTGAATTTAGATAGATGTTTACATTCTAAATGTACCTTCTGAAGTATGGTGCCCTTTTCATTTTATGCAAAGGAAGTTAGGTTCATAGTATTTTTAAATGAGGTGTGCTGAAAATATTAATGTGTGCACAGATTTTTTTTTTTTTTTTTGCTGATTTCTGTGGTGTCATTTACAGCTGGCACAATTCAGATTTCAAAAGAAATTCTGACTTTTTTTTCAGCAGGAATAAAAACTCTGCCTCTTATTTTAAGACTCTTATAGAATGTATTGTTAATCGTGGAAGTTTGGTACATTACACATGGGCATGTCACATGCAAATGTATTCAGTGGGGTATGTATATATTTTGTTACGTTATGTACATAAACATCTACCCTCGTGCATATGCATATTTACATCATGCGTAAATATGTGCATATTACCAAAGGGTCCTATACTGAAGAGGAGGAGTTTCTAGGGACTGCCATACAATATTTTAGTTAACTGTTAACTGAGGGCTGTTTTCTATGAAAGTAACTAGGTTTTCTTTTTTCTTTCTTTTTTCACAGTCCCAAAGGTGGGCGTGTATAGACGTGGTTTAGTTATTCCTGTTTTCCAAAAGGCTAGTTTTATCATCTTATGTCAACATATGCTTTAAATAAATTAGTAATGCCCTCGCCTTCACCTTGTCCTTCTCTTAGGAAGGCCTATGGGCAAATAGCTTGATAAATAATTCAAAGAAAAGCTAAACTTTGATTCCAAAAACAAAAGCTCATCTGGTTAAACATTAACATTTTACCATTAACATTCTTTACTAAGATTTAGCTGTCTATACATTATCTTATGAAAAGGAGTGATTCTGAAAGAGTCTGAAGACACTGGCTGGTGAGGGTCTCTTGAGGTGAGTGTGTATAAATTTCACTTAGAGCCTTTCGCCAGCACAGAAGAGCTTATAAAGGATCATGGCTAACAGTAAAACCATCTGATGTCCATCTAAATCCAAGAAACAAAAAATATGTGTACCACTGGGCTTCCCAAGTTATTGAAAGCTCTCAGATGCAAACATTAGGGCAAAAGGAGGACAACTAACAGTATTGATAAAGTTTATTTTTAGGATCCTCCGAAACTCATGCCATCAAAAATACAGTTGGGCGATTGGGTTCATATTCTGTGATGGAGAGAAATGTTTAGCCTTTTTCTGAATTCCCTCTGCCCTGTTCTCCCCTCCAGCGTTGAACGGTCTGGATGAGACTGGTTCATGTTGTGAGGAGGGATTTCATTCGGTCCAAGTTTTCTTCTGCTAGTCTGCTTTTCTTTTTCAAATAAGAGATAACTGACAGCCCTGTTTTGTATGAAATTATGGAAATCACAGACTGGGAGAAAGGGGAGTCATTATTTCAGAACTGAAAAGGTGCGAGTGTCTTCATTCGGCCCCCTCCCCACAAATTTCCCATCACTGGAAAGGAGCCAGTAAACTGGCTGGCTGGTCAGCTAAAGAGACCCAAAAAGTGGTTTTTCAATTGATTCCTATCTCCACCCGACGCCTCCCAAACTAAAAAACAACCTCCACGCAGGCCATTTTAAAGGCCAGGACAGAGAAGTAGCAGATACATAAGCCCCAGAAACGTGGCTTCCCGGTGGGTGGAATCCAGTCTCCAGGGCAGACTGGTGGCTAGAAAAATGCTCTCGGGCGCATCTGTCAGCGAACATTGTCCCTCTCGGCTCACCCTCGCTCACGTGAGTCCGGGTGTTCGCCGAACATCCTTGGGCCACAGAGGGATCTCTCTGGGACGCAGATGGGATGAAGGCGAAGGAACGAGACTCCCGCGTGGGGGGCGGGGGAACTCTAGGTGGCCGATTTAGATCTCAAGGCTGCACCAGAGCATCCCTCACCGCCTCCCGCCCTGCCCTGCGCGCGCACACCGCACTCCCACGTACACACCTCACACACACACACACACACACACACACACACCCGCACATGCGCGCACACCTGCACACACACACCCGGACCCAAACACCGCACATGCACACACCCGGACGCACACACACCGCACGCGCACCCCGCTCCAAGCCGCTCTCCTCGCCAGACGCGCCGGAGGGAGGTGAGGCGGCCGAGCCCCTCCCCGCGCCCGGCACTGCCCCGCGAGCGGACAGCGCGGTTCTGGGGCCTCCGGAGCCCGCCCGCTCGCGGGAAGGAGGCGCGCGTCCGCCGGCTCCAGCGGGGGCGGCCCGACGCCGGCCGGAGAGGGACGCGAGCGAGGCGGAAGGGCCGGGGAGGGGGGACCGGCCGCGCCCCCGCGCCTCCTCCCGCGCGCTCTCCCTCCCCCTCCTGCGCCACGGCCGGCAGCTCGCGCGCGGAGGGGGCGCCGGCTGTGCGCGTGCGCGCGGGCCGGGCGCGGCCGTGGGCAGCGCGGGGAAGCCACCCGGGCCGGGCCGCGCGCGGGCGGCGCGCTGGCTCCTCCGGCGCCGGCCTGCAGGGGGCGCGGCGCTCGCGGGGCCCCGAGACGCGGAGGAGGGGCCGAGGAGGCCGGCACCGAAGCGCGTTCGGCCGCGCATCTCCGGAAGGTCGCGTGGATCCCGGAGGCCGATGCTCGCTCGCCGGACGGGGACGGCGTTTTCACACTTGTCACCAACTAGTCGGGCCCCGCGGCCGGAGGGATTCGGGAACTGGCCGAGGGAGGGCGCCTCCTGGCCGGTGGCCTTGCCTTCCCGCTCGGTACTCCGGGTGGGGAGGGGGGCTTTTCTTCTCGCTCTCGCACCGCCGCACCCGGCGTCGGAAAGTTTCCTACCACTTGGGGGACGGAGGCGGACGAAGTGCGAGCCTGCTTCCAGGCCGGGACGACCCGAAAGTACCCGAAGTGTCGCCGGCCAGCCGCGCTCCCGGCTTCCCCAGCAGTCACCGCCCCCCCTGGCCGAGCGGCCCCGTGGACGCCGCAGGCCCTGGGCCGGGGGCCGCGGAGACCTGGGAGTCCGCCGCCCGCCCAGTGGGCTCGGCGCCTCCACCCGCGGGGATTGCCCGCCCTGCGGCGTCTCTAGAGGAGGACGATGGGGGCCGCGATCCCATAGGAATGGAGTTTGCGTCCTCTGGGGGCACCTAGGGGGCTCGGTCCCGCCCAGGGCCTCTGCAAATCCTCCAGGAGGGCGCCGGGGCCGAAAGTGCGTTTGGAGTAGAACCTCGGACTCTGGGGTGATTCAACGTCCCTTTCTCACTCCAGAAGTTCAGCTGAGCTTGGGTTGGTGACTGTCCCCCGTCCTGATCTGGACCCAGCACCCAAGGCCAGAGGTGTGCAGATTTTTTTTTTAAGACTCACATCGTGTAAGTGTGAGATTTTTATCAGGCCGCACAGATTACTTAAAGCGTACCATTTCTCCGCGATTCAATTTTATTAGGATTTACTCTCATTTGTGCTTGGCTTCTCTAGGGAAATAATGCTTTGATTAATGTAATCCTGGCCCGGGATCCGCCACATGCCCCTCGCCCCTCTCCCAAGAGAAAGGGGCCTGTTTGACAAACAATAACAGAGCAGCAACTCTTGCAATCTGCCCACACCTTCGGGGGGTGGCTGGAAAGAGGGTGACACACGATCACACGCCGTTTGCTAAATGCAAGGGTGAGTAGAGGGAGCGGGCTCTGCAAGGGATGAACTTTCCAGACGCAGAGTCCTGGGCCCCGAGGCGCGGGGGCTCACGGGGAGGGCCCCCGGGCGCGGGCCCGCGTGGGTGCCTGTGCGCGCCTGCCCTCTGCTCGCTCAGGCGGTCTGTCTCTTTGTCCCTCGCCACAGGCCTCGGCGACGGAGATCTGCGCGCTCCCCGGGGGCAGCCCCCGTACCCAGGGCGCGTCCACAGCGCCCACGCGTGGCCCCAAAGCACCTCGAGAGCAGATCTTAGGGGAGAACTAGGCACCGACCCGAGGCGCCCCGCAGCTGCCTCAACCTCGGCCTGGAAGCTAGAACGCAGGGCCAAATTCAAGGGCTCTCCTCATGCATAGATGCATGCACCCACCCAGCCGTGCACACAATACAGATCCGCCGGCGCAGGCCCCGAGAGCTGCGCTCGCCCCTGCTGCGGGCTGAGAGCGGGAGCCCCCTTCCCGCTCTCCCTCCTCCCGCACAGCCCGGCCCCCTCCCCGAAGGAGAGCAGCTCCATTACGAAAAGGAGCGCAGAAAGGAAATCCCAGGCTCCGAGGCGCCCGCCGACGCTCCTCTGGTCCCCAGTCCCCACCCCCACCGTCCCCAGCTCGGGGAGGGCGGGGACGCGGCGGTGCGAGGGGTCCTGCCCTGCTCCGCCAGAACAAAGCCCACCGCGGGAGCCCGCGGCCGCGCACCGAGCCGGTGACAATGGCGAGGCGGCGGCGCCGAGCTCCACGTCCGCGCTCCGGAGGCGGCGGCGGGCGGGAAGGAGGCCTAGAAGATGGGGTGCAACTTGTACCGGGTTTTCCCGGGCGGCGGCATCTCGCTGCTGCGTCCCGGGTGACCTGTTAGGGTGACTCAGCGTCTACCTCGTGCTTCGTCCCGCACCCCTGTCTCCATCTCTCCGGTGCCTCCGGCCCCGCTCTCTTCCCTGCTTTCTCCACCTCACTCGCTCTACGTTACTCCTTCTCCCCTGGCCTTTTTTTTTTTTTTTTTTTTAATCTCTTCCCATTTTTCTTTTCTATAGAAAAGCAATGCTAATTCGAATTCTGAAGGCCGCTCTGGGTGTTCAGATTAACAGCTCGGAAGCCTTGCAGGGCAGTGCGGACGGGAAAAAGCAGAGTAATGGACGCCTCTTAATTTTATTATGCAAACTGTACTCTCTGTAAAATAAAATGCGGTCTAAGGAAGGGGAGTCCGGCCCTGGGACCTCCACAAGCCACCGCCTAGTTGGGAGAAGCTGCTTCTGGGGACCACAAATCACAGGAGAGGTGGGCAGGGAGACCCCACCGCTGCAGAAATGAGACCCCCAGTGCAACCTTTCCAGGGAAAGTTCCAAACCTCATTTCCTAACCCTGGAAAGGAATCGCTTGCCAGACCCTAGCCCTGAAATCATAGTGCCTCCGAATTTCAGATGCTTACTTGGATAGTCCGTAGTTTTCCTAGTAAAGTTTTATCTGTTTAATTTTTGCGATGTGAATTTCAAAAAGAGGGAGCACGGCCTGTGCCATTTGGACAATACATGCCTGCACTTCTGGAGATTTTTTGCACCCTGACATACATGAAATTAAGATTTGACGTCTGCCCAGCACCACTGTAAGCCTGAGATCCTCCCCTTGGGCTTCACTGAGTAACCAGGCTCCCTATGGGAAATTCAGGAGGAGGGTGTGAGTGGACACGTAACTTTTAACTTGGGGCAAACAAGCCCCAGTTGCATGAAGTTACAGTGAGCAAGGTCACTTGGTTCAACCACCAAAATCTCTTTGCCAGATATTTTAGTGCTGAAATTCTATTGCTGCAAACCATGGAGTAGTTGAGGTATCAAATATCAGTGAATATTGGTACTGAATTTTCAAAGTGAACAAAATAGCCACATTTTCTTCAAGACCACCCCACCCCCAACTCTGGGCTGCTGGTCCAGGATGGGCCTAGGGAGGAAGCTGGAAAGTGAAGTGGGAGCTTCAGTATTCACAGGAGAAAAGACAGCACAGGAGCATCATTTGGGAAAAAAATACCCAAAAAAGAGCAGCCTTCAGCCTGAGCTGCAATCTGAACCCTGTTCCTCTGACAATAGCTAAGTTCAAGTGTCAAAAATCTAATAATAATAATAATTAATAAAAAAAAACAGAGGTCTGCAACAAAGGCTCTTCTCTATCAGGAGACTAGCCAGTTCCAATCCAGAAAGGAGAAGCTGTATAGAGAATTTGGGGGTTTGGAGCAGGAGGGTGTCCTCCCAGGTAGAAAGGAGAGTTAATTCTGTTAGGGCCATGAGCTTGGAAAATCCAACCACCCCTCTGGCAAAGCTGAGTTAATATTTTGTTTTTAAAAACACAGATGCAAAAACACCAAGTTGACCTTGGAATATTTGTCTAGCTAGACATACCCACATGTTTTTGTTAATAAATCATCATCATCCCTCTGGTCAATCAGCCGGGTTCTCAGTTACCTCGTCCTGTGAATTTAAATTCCAAGAAGACCATTGTGTTGGTGGGGGGTGAGGGGAGCAGGCAAGAATAGTTCATCGGTTGTGCCAGCCACGACTTCCCCAGCGATTGGTAGCTCTCATTACCAGACTTGTCGGGTGTACAGATGCAGCTACCGTGGGCAGACTTGGAAATGGGTCGTTTTTAAAGCGTCCACTTGATGACCAACTTATCGGGCTTTCTTAACTCAAGACTCCACAATCTGAAATGGCCTGTGGTTTAAAGCTGCCCTCTAAGCATCAGATGTAAAGCTTCTTACTTTCGGGTGAGAAGTCGCAGCTGTCTGAATTTATAATTGCTCCTTCAAGCCCATCTAAGACAACGAAGGGCTCGCTCCTCTCCTACAGATCAGATAAACCAGTTATCAAAGTGATACAAAGAATTGGGAGGAACCACCGGTACGCTTCAGAAAACTTCGCGAGACTTAAAAACAACTTATCCACTGCCAAAGCAACAAATTCTCATTTCCACCCAAAAGCTACCGTGCACGAGCCCTTTCCTTTGTGTATGGCCTACAGTGATTATATAGCCCCATGGATAGTGGTCACATAGCACAGAGATTAGAGAGTGTACCCAGCACACAGTGGGTTGTGAGTATGCCAAACACTTCCATTTGTAAATGCGAACAGCAAATCTGAGCTGAGCTGCTACAGTATCAGACACAGCACCTTCTCGTTCTCAAATGGACGCAAATGAAGAAATACCCACTTCGTATTTTGTGCATTTGACCCAGGTAATGTTCTTCATTCTCTCATTTGGCAAAAGCAATTTCACCATCCCCAACAATTAAAAGTCTGTAGCTTTGCCCAGCTCTCTGGATCTTAATTCATACCCAGCTTGATTATTTCCACCTCCAAATCATTATAGAATATGCTAACTCGCTCTCTATAATAATGTCAGTCCTGAAATTAACTTGTTGCTTTACCCAGAATTATTCTTTTTGGTTTTCTTTACTTTCGATAACCTAAGACTGTAGATATCAAGAGAAGCACACTGTTTTTTTTTTTTTTTTACTTCAGGGTTGTTTTTTTTAAAGTAACTTTGCAAATAAGGAACGTACGTACGTAGCAGCCAAGATAGTAACAATCCCAGATCTCATGAAAAGTGATACCAAAAATGATGCTCTATATATGTACTCAGCTATGCTTTGCAAAATGCCTGCCTAAATTGAAAAGTTCCTCTTCTTCTTCATAATTTTTAAATGCATTTAGCAGCTCGGGGCATGCAGACTAACCTAGAGCTTTGAGGCACTGGTCCAGTGCATGCGGACCTCCCCCAGAAGTCTTTTGTCCGAAACATCCAGAGAGCTGAAGAAAAAGTGATGTTTGGACTCAAATTACATAGTTTCTTCCATTTTCCACTTTGTTTCATTAGCACAAACCTGACAGTTACACTTCCCGACTCTGGATGTGAGAGCTCGTGGACAAAAATCACGGAGTGAGAATGGTTTTCAAAGTCTCCTTTGCTTATGTTACTCTAATAATCTTTCCACCCTCCTAGATGAAATACCATTTAAATGCAAACCTTGTCTTTTTCAAGTTAGTTTCAAAGAAAAACTTCTGGCTGGCTTGGAGTCGAGTTGGAAAGAATAAGGTGTCTTTCCCCCTCCTCCAGAGGACTAGCGGAGCCTCCAGCCCTGGGCCCTTCCCAGCAGGTGCTGGGACACACTCGCAGGTGCAGGGAGCTGCTGATCCACGAAGTCGGTTTCTCCCTCCCAGCCTCTCCCGGCTTCTCTTAGTCAGGCTCTCTAAATCTCCTTGGGAAAATTGTGAGTGACAAACAGACTAATTCCTCAGAACCAGGAAGGATTTGCCCTTCACTATTTTAGGAAGCTTTCCACATAGCTTTTCATCCTTCGCCACAATCAAGTTCAGTCTTCCTTGGCAGCATCTAAAAATCTCTGAGGCAGAAACCCAGTGCTCTCTCAAAACTTTTCTTCAACCGTGTTAAGTCACATTGTGCTAAAAAGTTTCCAGCCCACAGTTACCTCTACACCATGGCCGGTTTGTATTTCCTTTTCCCTAACAAGCCTTTCAAGGATAAGTCCAAAATCCTTCTACAACCAGAGCAGGTACCAAGAATGAAAGGAACCACTAAATATCAAATGGAGTAAAAGAGAGGTCCAAGATGCCGGGCTAAATGTGCAGGAGCATGAGTGTTACTGAAAAGTCAAAGCATGCATTGAATTGAAAAGCGTTCACTATTTAACAGATAATACCTTTAGGGTGGATTTTATCTTCTTGACTGTTTCCAAAACAACAACAACCTGCAAGGTAGCTTCTGAAGTAGCTAACTACATAACCTTAATGATTTTTTTGAAAGCGTTTTTGCTTTCACAGCCTAACTGTTTTCCAGACTTCTATACAGTGCACGGAAAGAAATGGAGGAACACTTTTGGGGACGGTTTTTCTTTCAGGGCCATTTCACAGAAGGGGCTGGGTGGGAGATGGGGAGGGCATTGTCCTCCTATTTTAAGGCCCTGTGTTATGCAATGAATTCACTCCTCGAGCTGAATATGCATAGAAAGGTAGGGGCATTTGTTCCTTTGGCAAGTTTGGGAGAGCAGATTTGCTTTTGAAACGGCTACATTTTACTCAGTACCTGCTAAGACGAGTCAGTGCGCCCCCTGCTGACAAGTCAAGAGTGCGACTCCTGGGCACTTCCAAAGTTTATTTTGTTCAGTAAACCGTGTCATATAAAATTAACAACAACCAATAAAATTAGCTTATATGTTTCAACTGTAAAAGTCCAAAACAAAATAAAGCTAGTTTTGGGGGCGCTAGAAATCTCTAGCTTGGCTTCTTCTCTTTGGCTGAACCAAGGTCCTTTTATCTAAAGCCCAGTGCACAAACATATAGCTTAATGTGACTAGTGTTCTTCCTTTTCTTTCTTTCTCTATGGCAACCAATATGCTCTGCTCAGAAATGTTCCCCATCAAGGAAACAAATGATCTTCAGGGAGCGGCTCTATATGGCATCTGGTCCAATGGAGCACAGAGAGTTAACCTCAGTCAAAAGCGACGCTGCCAAGCACGCAAACAAGGAGTGGAAAACCGGCGATTCTTACCACCCACCCACCCCCCCCCCGACCAAAACCTCTTCCTCCCTCCTGACAAGCCATTTCATTGATTTGGCATCAACTGTTTCCAAAGAAATTACAAATTTTAAATCGCAAGGTGTTCTGGATACAAAAGGGCAATCATATCCCAGCCATTTGATTCTACCCCCTCGGCGCCCCAGACGCGACTTCCTTTAAAAAGAACAAAACCAAGAACCTTTGAGAATCCTCTCCAGCCCCGTTGCACGAAAGTAAGGTGCTCACACGGGCTTGGACGTGGCCTAGCTATTTCCTCCACCCATATTCCTCCAATTAACTTCCCCTAGCAAGCAACTGCACCCTTAATTTGTACAAAACCCAGGGACGGTGGCAAGGAAGGGTGAGGGTTGGGTGGGGGGGCAGGGCGGCTGTCAAAAATAGGAAACAAAGTAAAGCAGTTTGCTATGCTAAAGCCCCAGCCTCCTTTGGGAATAAAGTGTAGGATGTCCTGGTTAGTTTTGATTGATCACCCTCTTTCTGACAGACTTTCCCTATCGAGCTGGGAGGCTGCAGCCAACCGCCTGCTCCCCAGACACCGCATTAACCAGGGGTGCTCCGACTTCCTGCCTCTTCCTCCTCCCCTCCTTCCTTCTTCTCCCGCTCTCTGCCCTCCCTTTGCCAAGCCCCCTCCCTCCCTCCCTCCCTCCATCCCCCTGCTCCCAGCAGGAATCCCCCACCCCAACTCCAGGCAGGCACACACAGTTCACATCAGCCCTGGCTACAGAAAGGGGGTTTCTTTCCCTCTAGCCCTGATTCTCCAGAAAAAGAAAGAAAGAAATCCAAAAGCAAGAAATATTTATAACAGTGCTTCATAATCACTTCTTTTCTAGGGCTTTTATATTTCCCTGACCATCAACAATTAAAATTAATAGCACTGTCTTCACCCCTCCACCCAACCCCGCCAAAAAAATAAGTGCCTTGCTGTGGAGAGCTTTGGAATGAGTCCATCTTTTTATGTAATATTTTAGCAGAGCTGGGTTTTTTTACTCTCCCCCCAACGCTCTTTCCCTTCCTTCCTTCAAAACAGTTGCTCTGTGAATCCTGTCTTGTCCCAAGCCAGGAAAATAAGCTCCCAAACCTACAAGAGCATAAATAAACCAGAAAGGAGGGGGAGAAAAGAGAAAGCAGGGAAAGAAAATGTAAAACACTTACCGAGCAAACTTCCAGGGTTATACTTTAAAATAAATGATGTTTTATTGTTTTTTTAAATAAGATGACTGAGGGGGAAGGCATGGTCTCAACTCCCCAGAACCAGAACGCCGCCGCCTTAGTCTTCCCCTTACACTGACTCCTCGAAGCCTAGCTCTCCGCTGGTCTATTATTTTCACCAAAATATATGAAAATGTATGCAAATGAAAATCAGCACTAACTGTTCTCCCCTTGTTATATACTTTGGATTTTTTTTTCCAGACAAAACAATCACACTCTGCAAAGGGAGGGGGCGGATGGGTGGGGCTGGGGAGCGAGTGGAGAACTAAGTATGCGGAGGGGGAGGACGAAGGGGACAGACCTCGGAACAGAAGGATATTTCTGATTTCGAGGAGCACGGCGTTTTGGGGGGCTTCCCGGACGCGCATACACCCTCCCTGAAAAGAAAGAAAGAAAGTGAATGTGTCTACAGAGGCGCTGTATCACGTTTCACCAGGCCACCTGAGGCTGTTTTTGAAAGCGTGTACTGTGAAATTCATAGCAGTAATTTAGACAAAATCCTCACTGTATATTAATGAAAGGGCCCCATGGCTCTGTTCCTATCCTCCCCATTCAGTGTAAACAAAACCACGAGACTCTCCCGGTTTTTGAGCCGGATCCAAGCAAAATCGGCAGGAAAGGAAAACACGGGGTGTTGGCACCGACGACTCAAACGTCTACACCTGGAGATCTCGGATTTATTCAATGAAATCTGTGTTCCATCTTTCATCTATACATATACGCGTACATAAATATAAAAAGGAACCTTGGAAGGGGGACGCAGAGGGAAAAACCAGTTCTAGCTGGGGTTTGGTTACCGCTGCCCTTCGGGTCTGTATCTTAGCAGTAATGGCTTGGCTAAAACCTACCCAACCAGGGCATCTCTCAGCCCGCACGCCGGAGCTGCCCCGGATCCTACACGAACGCTACGCGTCTGCCGCTAACCTGGAGATCTCGCCAGGGCTGGGCACAGCGGCTGGGCTGCAGAGCTCCGGCTCTAACCGAGTGCCCCTAGCTGCGCTTGGCAGAGGAATCATTCGCGGGAGAAGGGCGGCCCCGAGCACCCCGGCGGCTCCGCGTCTGCGTCCGGGGTTGGCGAGCGAGGCGGGAGCCCGGGACCGCCCGCCGGAGCCGAGGCCCGGGCAGCGGGCAGGGCGGGCGCCCCGCGGCCGGGTGCGGGGCGCACGCACACGCACATGCACACTCATTAGGGACGATGTATTTATTGAATGTCCGAGTCGGGTTAGTTCATTGGAAATCCCCGAGGAGGGTTCAATTTGCCCTTGTTTTCGTTGCCACTTTCTCTTTTTTCTTGGTTCGCTGAGGCTCCTCTGTGCCGCGTTTCCGCTCGGCCGCGTCCCCCACCCCCGCTCCTCCCGCCCACCCCGCGCGCTCCCCCTCCCGGTCCCCTTAACTCTTTCCGCCGGGCCCGGCTGAGAACCCGCTCGGCGCCGCCGGCCCCATCCACTCCGCAAACCAGCTGAGGCAGGAAAGAAAGGAAAAGCACCACCGTGCCTAAGAATAGCGAGCCGGCGAAACGCCACCAATACCAACCGCACCGAAATAAATAAATACACACCCGCACCCGCACACAATGTGAGCGGCGGAGGGCGCGGCTGGCGGATCCGGTTCCTTAGGCCGCTCCCGCGGCGGCGGGCTTCCTGACGCCTTTGGGGTGGACACACTTGCGGTGTGTCTATGGGGGAAGGTCGGCCGATGGCTCCGCCGCCCGGCATCCCGGGACTCGCCAGGGCAAGCACGCTCCTCGCCGGAATCCCAGCGGAGGGGGCGGGAGGAGGGAGAGGCGGGGGTGGGGAGCTCGCGGCAGCCCGCGGTCCGTCTCGCACGCGCGGGCACCGCGCTGGTCCCAGGCTGCAGGTTTCCCAGACGATGGCATCCGAGAACTTAAACAAAGGGGGCCGCCGCCGGCGCGAAGCGGCTGAGGAAAGTTGCGGTGGCGGATTTCCAAGGAGCGTGGCCGCTACCCGAGCTCTGGGCGCCGCGAGCTCCCCCTTCCCACCCCCGCCGAGGCAGGGACGGGGGCCGTCTGGCGAAGGAACAAGGAAACTTTGAAACCACTGGGGACACATCTGCCTATAGGTATTAGCGTGAATGGCGCATCCGTGCCGCGCGCGTTACAAATCTCTGGGATGGGGTGGGGGGCGGGGAGGGCGGCGACACAACGCAGTACCAGGTGGAGTGGGTAGGTCGCTATTTTTCATGATTTTCCCTCTATGTTCTCCTGCTGACCCCCCCTCCTTCTTCCCACCCCACTCCCTTTCTCTCCCCTTTCTTTCCCCCTTCCCAGACCTATTGCGATGCCCAGCGCCACGAAGGGAACACCAACGTCTCGGCCGGACACTAAGAGTTAAGATGTGGCGGAGGGGGTGGCGGGGGAGGGGCGGGGAGGAGAAAGTGGCGAGCGGGAGGGAGGCGTAGGGGTTGGGGGGGGGGGCGACAGATTTCCAGCTTCTACGACGCTCTGCCTAAATTAAAAAGCAACCAATCGGAACGGCCGGAAGGGGGGCCGCGCGTCCTAAGCCAGTCATTCCGGGCCTGCCAATCACCCAGCGGGTAGCCAATCAGCGGGGGCCCTGGTGCTCGACTTCCTTGTATTTGGGAAAGTGTGGTGGTGGGTGCGCGCTCGCGGCGGAGGGTAAACATTCGACAGTCCCCGCTCTGAGAGGGAGGGACAGAGAGCGAACTGTCAGATCCGAGCGGATCGGGCGGGCGAGAGAGGGAGAGAGAGAGAGAAAGAGGGAGGGAGAGGGAAAGAGAGAGGGCGAGCGCGCGAACCAGGGCGGAGAGCGAGCTCCCGCGGCAACTCCGCTCCGGCACGGCCAGCGCCAGCGCCGTCGGTGCACCCTCCAAGCCGCGCACGGTGCCCACTGGAGTTGGTTGTGTATCAAGGATCCCATATATGCACACACACACCTCCACCAATGCACTCTTCTTCCTCCTCCTCCTCCAGACCTCTGCTGGGAAAAAAATAAAACACCAACCCCAACCGTCAGCAGCAAGGTAACAGAGAAACTCAACCTCGTTTTTCTCCTGTTCAATTTTTTTCCTTGTTATATTTGTTTCCTAATTTCTGCCCAAAAGGAAAGATGTCGCATCAGGCTGTGACTGTTGCGAGGAGAATGAAAAAGGACTCTTGTTTCAGAGGCAGCCAAGAGCTCCAGCAATAGCAACTTCAGAGAAATGCACCATCGAAAGAAGTTTTCCTAGGACACAACAAAACTTGAAAGGAGAGGACCAGAGGGGGAGAGCAGGAGCCAGCCTCTCCTCTCGGCACGCGAGCAGCCAGCATCACCACGCCTTCAAGGACGGGAAAAGTTTTCCTACTCTGAGGGGAGCCCAGTGAGCTGCGTTCCTGGGGAGGAGGCACGGAGCGGCCAGCCGCTGGTCGTCCACGGTTTGGTTAAGAAGAAAGGAGCGGCTTCTTTCTTTGTGTTTCCCGTGAAATCTCCACTTAGCAGGTGGACCGAGCCCCGGGCCCGGGCCGAGTCCGCGCTTGGCCGCGGACAGGAGGAGGAGGAGCGCGAGCCAGCGCGCCCGGCCCGGAGCCCCAGCGCAGGCCCGCGCCCCGCCCGGCGAGCCCCGCTGGAGCGAGCCGATCGCGCCGGGGCTGGGGGGCGGCCACGACCCCCCCTGAGGGGGGCGGCCACGGAGCGCGCCCCGAGAAGCGAGACCCCCTCCCCAGAGCGCGGCTCCTGCTGCGGCTGCTGCTGCTGCTGCTGACCAAGGCCGGCCGGCGACCCCCGCGCCCTGCCCAGCGGCCTTGCAGCTGCAGCCGGCGGCGGCGGCGGCGGCGGGGGCGGAGGCGGCGGCGGCGGAGGCGGCGGGGCCGGCGGGGGCCCGGGGCGGGGGCGGGGGCGGAGCGGGGGGAGGCGGCGGGAGGCGGGGGGGCGCGGCGGCGGCGGCGGCGGCGGCGGCCGCGGCCGCTGCTGCGGCGGCGGCGGTGGTGGCGGCGGTGGGGTGGCGGGAGCGGAGCGGCATGGCCACGGCGGCTTCTAACCCCTACCTGCCGGGGAACGGCCTGCTGGCGGCCGGCTCCATCGTCCACTCGGACGCGGCAGGGGCCGGCGGCGGCGGCGGCGGCGGCGGGGGCGGTGGCGGCGGCGGCGGCGGCGCGGGGGGCGGCGGGGGCGGCATGCAGCCCGGCAGCGCCGCCGTGACCTCGGGCGCCTACCGGGGGGACCCGGCCTCCGTCAAGATGGTGCAGAGCGACTTCATGCAGGGGGCCATGGCCGCCAGCAACGGCGGCCATATGCTGAGCCACGCGCACCAGTGGGTCACGGCCCTGCCCCACGCCGCCGCCGCCGCCGCGGCCGCCGCCGCCGCCGCCGTGGAGGCGAGCTCGCCGTGGTCCGGCAGCGCCGTGGGCATGGCCGGCAGCCCCCAGCAGCCGCCGCAGCCGCCGCCGCCGCCGCCGCAGGGCCCCGACGTGAAGGGCGGCGCCGGGCGCGACGACCTGCACGCGGGCACCGCGCTGCACCATCGCGGGCCGCCGCACCTCGGGCCACCGCCGCCGCCGCCGCACCAGGGCCACCCCGGGGGCTGGGGGGCCGCTGCCGCCGCCGCCGCCGCGGCCGCCGCCGCCGCAGCCGCTGCGCACCTCCCGTCCATGGCCGGGGGCCAGCAGCCACCGCCGCAGAGTTTGCTCTACTCGCAGCCTGGGGGCTTCACAGTGAACGGCATGCTGAGCGCACCCCCGGGGCCGGGCGGCGGCGGCGGCGGCGCGGGCGGCGGCGCCCAGAGCCTGGTACACCCGGGGCTGGTGCGCGGGGACACGCCCGAGCTGGCCGATCACCACCATCACCACCACCACCACGCGCACCCGCACCCGCCGCACCCGCACCACGCGCAGGGGCCTCCGCACCACGGCGGCGGCGGCGCGGGGCCGGGACTCAACAGCCACGACCCGCACTCGGACGAGGACACGCCGACGTCGGACGACCTGGAGCAGTTCGCCAAGCAGTTCAAGCAGCGGCGCATCAAGCTGGGCTTCACGCAAGCCGACGTGGGGCTGGCACTGGGCACGCTGTACGGCAACGTGTTCTCGCAGACCACCATCTGCCGCTTCGAGGCCCTGCAGCTGAGCTTCAAGAACATGTGCAAGCTCAAGCCGCTGCTGAACAAGTGGCTGGAGGAGGCGGACTCGAGCACCGGCAGCCCCACGAGCATCGACAAGATCGCGGCGCAGGGCCGCAAGCGCAAGAAGCGGACCTCCATCGAGGTGAGCGTCAAGGGCGCGCTCGAGAGCCACTTCCTCAAGTGCCCCAAGCCCTCGGCGCAGGAGATCACCAACCTGGCAGACAGCCTGCAGCTCGAGAAGGAGGTGGTGCGGGTCTGGTTCTGCAACCGGCGCCAGAAGGAGAAGCGCATGACGCCGCCGGGGATCCAGCAGCAGACGCCCGACGACGTCTACTCGCAGGTGGGCACCGTGAGCGCCGACACGCCGCCGCCGCACCACGGGCTGCAGACGAGCGTGCAGTGAAGGCACGGGCGCCGCGCGGAGCGGGCCGCCGCCGCCACCACCGCTGTCATCCCGCCGCCGCCCCCGCCGCCGCCGCATCGGGCCGGGCCGGGCCGCCCTCTCCTCCGCCCAAAGACAGGCATGCCCGCCCTGGGAGGAACGGAGAGGGACGCACCGAGGAGACGTGGTTTGAAGTCCAAGGAAGGAGGGGCAAGCAAACAAACCAACAAACAAAGCATCACAAATGCCCAGACTGTTTTATATACGCGTACATGACAAAACCAGAAGAGAAAAGGGGGCGATCATGCGATCTCGTTTATACCGTGGTGGTGGTTCGTTTTTGTTTTGCTTTCTAAAGAAGGGTGAAGATGCCTAGCGCACCAAAACTGCACTCGTGAGGTTTTTCCCACCCTGAGAAATCCTACATGGCGACGGTGGATAGAACCTAGCACCTGCCTCGTCTTCTCCTCTTAAAAATTGAAAGAAAAAAAAGATTTTTTTTCTTTATAAAGAAAAGCATCCTCCTCACTTCCACCCCCTCCCTCCAAAGGGCCCCCGCCTCCAGAGAGCCAGAGAGCCACCGAAACTTTGTTTCCTGGGAGCGACCTGAAAGCAAGCAGAGGCACTGGGTTCAATCAGGGGTGACTCTGCGCTCCCGAACCCTGCTTATTCTTGTCCATGTTAAAGTCACTTGGGGACAAATTGACTGTGAAACGGGAAGGAGAAAAAAGAACAGTTTCCAGAAAACAAGAAATATATATATATATACTCACAGCTTCTGAAATTAACAGACTGATAGCAAAGCCAAAAGAAAAAGAATACGTATCCTCAACGTAACCTTGGAAATAAAAAGCATCACGAAAGAGCAGAGGGATGGGCGAGGGAGCAGGGGACGTCCACCGGCGAGTGAGGGAGGCCCCGGCCAGTCCAGGCACGGGCAGGCGGACTGGGCGTGGAACAAGGCCCGGCTGCCAACCCCGGCTCATCTGCGGCCGCTCGGGCGGACGACGCCTAGAGATGCCACCGCTAATATTTTTTTTATTAATATTTTTTATTTTTTATTTCTGGACTGACTCAGATCAAGGGAGTTAGAAAGACAGCACTTCTCCGGACTCCTCTCCTCAATCCGTTGCCAACTTTGATCGAATGGGTGCTGTGGAAGTGATTATATAATACTGCCCTTTCCAAGCAGTGTTTTTGGTAGGTTTTAATAAACAGACTTTTCAAAAGACGGCAATATAGAATTGTTAGATCCGTTGTTGATCTAAAAATATTTGCTTTATATTTTCATTAAATGACTTCTTTTAATATTTTATTCAGAATACTTATGAACTGCTGCAAAACGGTAATTTATTTTTCCCCAGATCTTGTATTACGTGTTTTTTTCAGACGAGCACAAATCAAAATGAAATGAAAAAATATGGACAGTTGTTAGGTAATAAGGGTATCTTTTGATGTGATCATTTGATTGTAATTTAATTTGAGTAGTGATTCCGTAAGAGCTGATCGAGAAAATAAATTTGTTAGAATGAAATAGTCTGTGTCTGATGCATAAACACTGTGTGGGAAGAAAAAGAGTCCTCTAGAAAATATTTTTTTACTAATACAAATCCTTAAGGGATAGTGCTAAGTGAGGAAGTAGGACCCTGCTCCACCTAAGATATATTTGCAAACCTAGAGTAAAGGTCAATGACAGAAACCGCTAGTAATTGACATAAATAGTCACTCCTTGTTAGTCCATTAATTTCACTATATTCTTCTCTCCCTTAATTTTAGTGGGTGTTTTTAGTATTTTTCAGTGAGATTATCTCAATGCTAGTCTTTTCCTCAGAAATACCTGTGTCCTTTCATCATCTTTATCAGAAAGTTGGACTACATCACCAGTAAAAAAAACATGCCAACTGATTATTAATGGTTAATACAGAGTGCCCCCCAAAGTTTAGCCTCTCTTTTTCCTCTCATCCCCCACCTCCGCCATATCACTTCGTCTCTTTCCTCTTCTTCTGAAGATTAATACTTGTAAAGAACAGCTTACAAGTCGATGAAATATTTTTATATCAATTACTTCTGGTGAATAATTATCTGTAATTAAGTTTAAGTTATTAAGCTGTTTTTTTTGGGGGGGGAGGTTGTTTTTCCTATCATGAAAGTAGTTCTAAAATCCTGATTATGGCCCACACTGCTTTCTGTCAGTGTGATTACCAGTTCAGACTTAAGCTTCTAGGTTTCTGTGTTTCGGTCTCTCCCCAGTATGATTCTAGATCTTCTTTCCTGGTGCTGGGGTTTTTTGCTTTTTGATCACTCTTTAGACACACCCTGCAGAGCGGTCACATTTATCAAGTTAATGTATCAATATTTACAATGTGGGAAAGTGAAAGTGTCATGCCTCAGGTTGTAAGTAACAAGACAGCAAGACGCAAGAGGCTCTGCTTAGTTGGGTCCGTTGGTATTCTACTTTAAAAAAAAAAAAAAAAAAGCTTTTGGAGTGAGAAAGCAATGATTTTGCAGATTAATTTCCCCCAATCTCATCGAGCTGTCACTCACTTTTCGCATCTTCTCTCATCTTCACTCCCTCTCTCTGTGATATCGATGCAGGGGTTAAAAAACCCAGAAAACTGTGAGAGCAACAAGGAACAGTTATTTCTTCCAGACAGACCCTGTGCCACTTTCATAAATCAAGCCCAGCCAGATGGCCATGTATTGGGTTGCATTATTTTAAACACCAAACCGTACTAAAAATCACAATCATTTTGATTTGTGAAATCTGAAAAAGGCCATATTTATTAAACAGAGAGCAGGGGGAAAAAATGAAAACAAGAAACCACAATTTACTTTTCTTTGCCTCCTTGTGTTCTGTTTCTCTTGCTATTGTAATCTCTTTGCCCAGCAAATTTACAACCTGGAGTGGGGGGTGGGGACCAACTTCATCATTTTTCCAGGGTCCGCAGGGGCAAGCACAGAAGGCCCTATTGGAAAGCTGGGGATTGGGTGTGGTTGCTTTAATATGGTGGACGCTCCTGGCACGTGAGATGAAATATTGTTTTCCCTATGGGACTGGCAGTGGTTGATCAGACAGGGAATGGGTCTATTTCACATTTTAGGAGGTATCTGCTTACCTATTTGGCTGACAACAAAAGAACTGACATTGGATTTCACACTGTTTTCTATTAAAAAGGAACCTTTGCTGATTACTCTGGAAGAAGCCCTGATTTGGGGGTAGCAGAGTAACTTAGTTCGAGAAGCTGGGAGAGCTGGCCCACTTTCTTTCATTATTTTGTATTTTTGAAAGTGAGCTAAGGCTTGCACTCCATTTTTTTTTTTTTTAAATCAGCCCTTTGAATGTATTTACAAAATGAAAGTCATGGCTGGAAAACAAAAGAGGGCAGAGATAACTGAGAGGTTTTGTGCAAAGGCTTATATTGTTACACATGTAAATAATGAAAATATTGTTATATATCACCAGATCTTTTTAATGAATTTGGTCATTGTGTTCCTTTGCAGCGCAAGTGTCTTGTGCTTCGTCAAGTGTCCATTTGTTCCCTCCATTTCGGCCCACCCTCCTCCTCCCCTCCCAACCCAGTGACAAAGTTCTGTTCCATCAATCTGGCTAATCCCAAACTAGGCCCATTTATAATCTGCAGTCTCCTGTGGCCCCTGACCAGTTGTCCAAGCCACAGCCATCTCATTCACCCAACCCTCTTCCCCTGCAAGTCTGGGCGATAAATCATTCAAGGTGTATTTAAAATAGTCACTTTGCTGTTGTTGATCTGCTTTTTTTTTTTTTTAAGGACTTAGCCAAGGACTACTTCTTCGTTCCAAAACAGAACTATTCATTATTAATCTTAGAGATTCCTTCTGCTTTCCCTGTAGCCTCAGTGTTTGCGTATTACCACATCCATAATCTGTTTTGTATGAATGGTTTTCAACATTCAGAGAATACTTGGTTCTAAAATTAAATGCAGTCTATGCTATGGATAGTTTTATCGATAAGTGTAATATTTTAAATAATTTTAACAATTAAATTTGTTTTTTAAATTATATATTTGTAAAGTATTTATCCTGTTGGAAGCAACAATATATTGTTGTATTTATTCATTTATTTTTGTAATAAATGATCAACCTCTTCAAGCTAAATCAAAAATGACACTTTTATATATGTATACAAAATGCATTTTAAGAGATGGGCCTATTTGCACCAATTTGTATGTAAATAGAGGAGGATCCATCAATAACTTGTAGCTTTCAGAACTAAATTGAAGGAAGAAACATTCTCTCCACATGGAGTTTAGTTTGCCCAAGTTCCAGGGTAATTAATCAAACTCTAAAATGGATGCAACAAGTATTAGCACTGGATGCAGACTTGAAATTAATTATTTAGGAGGTGGACCTGGTTTTTTTCAAGGCAGAAGGATAGAAATGAAAGAATTCACTTCTTTCATGAATTGCACGTGGCTGGCTGGCTGGACTGATTAGACTAGATGCTAAGGTATCAGTGATAAAACCCCGTACCTGGCTATGCTCAGACGTCTGTGGTGGGAAAGGGTGTTGAAGGAGAGTTAAGACTTTGAGGTTATCAGTGACCCAGAAGCAAGGTGATGTAGGAAAAAGAGTTGTGTGATGTTTAAAAAAAAAAAAAAAAAAAAAAGATCCTCTAAAAATGTCCCTGAGTGAAGACCCAATTTCTCCTCTTCCTGTTACCGAAGGCAGGAGCAATCTGTACAGGTGTGGTTGTGGTGGTGGCGGTTGTTGTAAGAGTGATACGTGTAGGAAGTGTGGGGGTCACCTCTCCAGCTTTCCAAGTTCTGTAGGTCACTTGGTCATCTCCGTTTCTCAGGGCGGCTGTTCCGGGGGCCTGAAGGTCACCCACGTGACCTCCTGGCTGCTAGAGCCCCACCGTGGGCTTGATCTTGATTTCAATAAGGAAATCAGAGGGCTCTGGGTTTGCCTCCTGAACTTTCCAGTCTAGGAAAGGAAACAGTGCGGAGGCTGGAAGGGATGGGTGGGGGTGGGGGCGGCGGAGATGGCAAGGATACTTGTGTAATCAGATTCTTTGATTTTGTTAGCCTGGCTCATGGCCTATTAATTAGATTACTCTCTCTTTCATTCTTGATTTCACATCCGTGTTTGTTCCTGTCTCCTAAAATGTGGGCGCGAGCGTGGCGAGCGCTATGATGTCACTGCCGGCCAGCGGCGGCCGCCTGGCCTTCTGGAGGGCCGTGGGCTGCGTTCTTGATGAGTCGGGTCTTCCTCGAGGAAGAGTCGTTCTGGAAGTGACCTCAGAGGGGTCTGGGAAGAGGGCAACTGGCCTTCTCGCGGCGGCTGGGTGCGCGCGCGCCGCGTGCCCGTGGATGCGGGCGCGAGGAGGGCGCCGCGCAGAGTCGCGGCCGGGCCTCTGCACCCCTGGGTGCCGGCGGCTGGCTCAGGTGCAGGGCCCGGCCCAGGTGGAGGTGGGGGATCGGAGGAGCGGAGGAGGAGGGTGCCGGCGCGGGCCGCCGGCGTCCGAAGCCCAGCTTCCCCCCGGGGTGCCGCGCGAGGCCGGGCGCCCAGGTGGGGCGGTAGCTGTCAAGGGGGCGGGAATGGGGGTGTCCCGACCCTGCCCGGCCCAGCTCTGCCCGGCAGCCGGGCCGGAACAGCTGCGGACAGTCCCACAAGCTGTTTTCCTCGTGGCGACCATTCAGCAAAACGCACGATCCTTTCTCAAAGATTTAAATTTCGCGGATGAATTACCATACACCGGTTGCTTAGCAACTAAATTCAAGCAGGGCTGAGAATATGCAAGCTTTTTGTATTCTCATTAATAAAAATGCCACTCTGACACAGCAACCCGACTTTGGATCACTGCAACTTCTGTAAAAGCCGTAGGAGAATACAAACCGGTCCTGCCATTTAATTACAGATCAGAATGGCTTGAAACGCGATGTTTTGTTCATCTATCTTCCTAAAAGCGATGTAAAAAATAACGGCTTTTCAAGAGCACTAGTAAATTCTTCTTCTTTTTTTTAATGGAGTTGTCTATCGGGGTTACTGATAATTGTCAACTGAAACTTTTGGAAACAGGTTGAAATTTCCCCCTTCGTCATTAATGCTCAATCCTTCAGCCCACAGCCTCTGACCCTGCGCTCCGTTCACAGCCTAATAATTACAATTACTGCCCTGATTCTGGAACAGCTCGGGCCTCGGGAGCCCTGGAACTTAAAGGACAGTTGGCACAGCAATCGACAAGGCCCGTGGCTGGAAAAAAAACCTAAGGACTTGAGGACTTGTGGGAGTTTCGTGGGGAGGCTGAGAGGTCGCCTGAGCGGCTCAGGCTCCGGGCGTCCAGAGACAACTTCTTGGAGGGCACAGGGGAGAAAGGGCAATCGCCCTCTGCTCCACGTTTGCGGATTTTCCGTCCTGGGCCTGGCCTCCTCTGCCGGGAATTTGGTCGCCGCCTCCCCGTGCGGACGATGGAGTGGAGAGGGCTGAGCCCCGGACCTGCTGGCCGACTGTCTCTGGGCCCCACGCCCGAGGGCCCTGGAGGAAGAACGCAGGTGGAGCTGGAGCCACGGGTCTCCAAGGTCAGGGCCTGGGGTTTCCATCGGGAACGCTGTGTGTCCCTTCCCGCAGGGTGCCGCGCAGGGAGGGGACGCACTGAGTCGGAACAGGGCCCAGCCCTGGGCTGCAGGCCGCGGGCGGGGGTGCAGGGGTCAGCGGGGCCCGGCCTGGTGCGCGGCTCGCTCGCATTGTTCTCAGCGCGCCGAGGCCGGAGCGGGTTGCGAGCGGGGGCAGGGCGGCGGGAGGCCGGCGCTCGGTGGAGTTTCGGGCACCAGGCCCCGCCACCGGCCCGGGCTGGAGAACTGGGGCGCCCCCACGGACGCTGGGGTCGGCCGCGTGTGCCCGGCCGCGTCGCGGTCCCCTCCCGGGCGACACTGAGCGGGCGGTGGGCGAGCGCGGCGGCAGGGGAGGCAGGGGTGCCCAGGCCACCCGCCAGAGGACTGCGCGTGCACCGCCTCTGAAGCTGCCCGAGGAGGCCGCGGTCAGCTTTAGAAAGATGCGGGGCCAAAGTGAAACTCCCTAGATTGGTTCCAACAGCGTCCCCCCCGGCAGCCGAGCCCCTTCCTCCCACTCTGGCAAACCTGCCAGAACTTCAGAGGTTACTTTCCCCCCAGGTCAGCCTGGCTGCGTGAAGACCCTGAAGCCCCCAACTGACTCAATTTAACTCGGTTTCTTTGCAGAGAATAACCAAAACCAAAAACCCAAAACAGTGGATATTAAACCAGAAGTTGAATGTTTGCCACATTAAATGCTCAGAGGCACCGGAGTTCTCAGGAAAACCTACATAATAAACAGGAAGCCATTTATTTACAAATACAATTGCTCTAGACAAGCCACATTCCATGTCCGTAATTCATTAATGGAATTCGTTCCTTTTCTTCCCGTTGGAAAGGGAAATTTTAGCTTTTAAAAATATCTGGGTCTTGGGGGCAGGGGAGGAGAGTGGCTAATTTACCTGTTCCTAGAAAAAGAAGCAGTGGTGTCTGGCCAATTCCTGCCTGTGGGGACGTTAAACAGTATAAAATAACCATTTAAAAGATATTGAGAGGTTTTGTGTTTTTTGGGTTTTTTCTTTTTTCTTTTTTACTCTTCAGAAAATAAGTTTGTTGGTAGTCGTTGCTGTCCCCAGAGTTACCCAGTGAAATTGCACTGGTAACATAACCCTAGTTGGAGAGCGTGTGCGTGCATGTGAACAAAACTAAAATTTAAATGACTTGAGCTGGCTGGGAACACAGCAAAATTTTATCGTAAAACTCACTTCATTGCCACCGTTTTAGAAATGTCTGTGGCAATGTGCCTGCTGCCCCCCCCCCCCCCCCCGTTTCCTGAGTCACACCTGGGGTGATGCAGGCTCTTGGCTTCCCCATTACCAGTAAGCCAGTATCACTTACCTGGAGAACTTGAGTCTGGTCCTTATTAACTTGGGAAGTTTTCTTGAAGTGAGTCCCCTGCCTCTGCGAGTTGGGAGAAGTGCATTGTTTGGGAGAGAGGTCACATCCAGGGGAAGGTAGAATCAAGTATGAGTCTCTGGGTGACCCAAAATGAGTAAACATCAAACGCACAGGACACACCTGAGGTATGTTTAGAGCCTTGTGAAGTCCCCAAAGGAGCAGAGTTTACAAAGGACAAAAGGAACACTAACTGTTGTCTATGTTTCATTGTTGGAGCTACAAAGTAGCAGGATGAACACTGAGAGGAAAGCAAACACATCTTTTTTTAATTCAAAAACAAAAACAAAAGGACAAGGGATGTTCTGACGAAGAGCTTCCTGAGAAATCGCACATTAGTTCTGTCCTGCAGGGCTGCCTCCCTCCCGGCACAAGGCAAGCCCATTTAGTAGGCTGGAAATTTGCACACTGAAATAGAATAGATATTCATTTCAAAGAGCTCGCCTTGCACCAGCCCTGAAATAAAAGATGCCCAAACCTACCACCCTCAGCCCACCCAGTTTCAGGCAGGACCACTTAGAGGAGTGAAGGGGAACCAGGCATGGTGCTTCCATTCAGCCCCTGTAAGAATCTCAGAGAGAGAGAGTCTATTTTTCATTGACATCTCCAAGGTTGAAAACTCTCCAGTAGAATTTTTAAAAATTAATTAAATAGGTCCAGTCAGAAAGGACAGCATCACTTGCTCAGGCAATCCTACTGATTGTAACTCGTGCTCCTCCAAGATTTCTTCCAAACAGGGCTTTAAAAATGTTTCAGACCTGAGAGATGTCTGACTCTTCCAAGATCTGTTTAAGAGTTGTCCTGGAGGTTTTTTATGCGAGAGGGATGCTAGGCAGGTCCAGTGACATCTGCGGGAGTGGAGGTGTGGATATTCAAGGCACTGAGCAGCCCGCACTTAAAACAGGGTTTCTGATTTTCCATGAGGGGGCCTCACAGGGCAGCACTGCTTACCTGTGTCCCTGGTCCCACAGGTTTTCCTCAGTGTATCAAAGAGGAGGGCCTGCAGGTGAGGGGGTGGAAGTAAAGGGAGAGACCAAAAGACAGGTCACTTAACTATCCCCTTTGTTCTGGGCCTTGGACTGGGGGTTCCAGGAGGGGAAAAAACAGCCTCCCAGGAATGAAGCCTCTGTGTGCATTACCCCGACACCCCCACCATGGCCCCACCCCAGCCAGGAAACCAAGTGCTGGCTGATTTGGAGCAAATGGGTAAACTCGAGGAATTCCTGTGTGAGTGTTACCTAATATATAGAATTTTCTGCAGGGAGAGGGGCTCAGCCTTGATTTTTCTCCAAATGACTACGTGCAGGCAGAAGGGACTAGAAAGAAGGAATAAGGACAAGTTAAATAGAAAAACCATGGGGAAATGGGACTTGTGTGGCCATATACGCCGATGCATGCAAGCTGAGGCACATGTGAACAGCCACTTACTGGTACATCCTGTCTGGGCCCTGGGCATCTTTAAACATCCTGCCTCTAGCTGTATTTGGCTAAAGAGGAGTGGTACCTAACTTGGGGGTTGAGGAGGGCAATCCTATCCAGGAATACTGGGCCCTGGTTGCCCTGTAGGAACCAAGTTAGTGAACACCTTTTCCTCACCTTGCTCTTTCTGTCAGAATCCTCAAATCCTCACTGTGGGGGGGCAGGCCACCCCCTGGCCAAGGCCCTGCTGTGCACACCCCAGCCACCCCGGCCTGAGGCAGGAGAGCTGTCCTTTCACCAGCAGCAGGAGGAGGAGGGCGCCGCTGCAGCAGCCCGAGGTCACATTCAAGAAACCTGTTCTTCTGGGAGAACTTCGCCCCAAAGGCGCAGGCGTTGCAAACCGTGTTCTTTTGCCCCCAGCGTGAAGGGGAGATGAAGCCAAAGGACAAGCATTTTGCAGGAGGGGATCTGGAGCTGGGCGGTGGGTCCCAGCAGATCCCCAGCGACAGGCCCCCTCCGCAGGGGGTGGTGATTGGGAGTGGGGGGCCAGGAAGGCGCGCCAGCTGACAAAGCTGTAACAAAGGATTCCAACGAAAGTGGTACCACGGATCTTTACAGGATCGCACACCTTCCAGGCGTGTCCCCAGCTCCCCAGGACAGAGAGTCCGTTGATTGTTCCCCGGGCTCCGCGGACGTGCCCGGGCTGTCAATGGTGTGGTGTTGCTTCGCAGCCGCGCCCCGCGCTCCTGCAGGCCCCCGTGGGCAAGGGTGGGTGGCTGGGCCCCGGCCCCGGGCAGCCCAGGGAGGCGCTGGTCTGGTTGGGCCACACGGGTCACCCTCGGTTGGCCCCGGGGAAGGTGGTGGGCGGCGATCTGGCCTGGCGATGCCTGGTGGTGCGGCCCTGAGGACTCCCCGCGCATCCCTGCTGGGCGAGAGCGAGCGCACTGGAGAAGGGAGCTCGCGGGGCTGGCGGGCATCTGAGTCACCAGGGCCTTGGCAAGAAAGCAAGCAGGAGACAGTGGAAAGGACGCCTCCCACGACGCGATGCTGGGTCGCTGGCCGAAGCAGGTGGGCAGCCCCAAGGCCTCCGCCTGGGCCCTCCATCCTGCACCCTAGACCCGCTGCCACGGAGCCCTGGCGTTGACCCTGAGCTCCAGCGCAGCCTCGGCCTCCAGCTGCTGTGTAGCAATTGGCGGCTAGGAATTGGTGCCCTAACACAGAGGTCGGGGTCGGGAAGGGTTGAGACCAGCACAGGAGGGAGAGGGAGTGGGGATCGGGAACCCCAGAGAGACCTGTGACTTCACCCTCACGCTCCCACTGGGTTCCAAGTTTCCCAGTGCAGCTCCCACCTGCCTTTCCCAGTTTCCCTGGGAGCTGGAGGCCCAGAAGTGGGACTCAGTGAGGCCAGCAGGAAGCGAGAAGCTAGGGTCCAAGTTCAGGACCAGGGGTAGGTGGAAGAACCCATCAGGCCGAGGTGACCCTCCGCCGGTGACAAAGTGGGTGACAAGGACAAAACCTTGGGAGAGCAGTGGAAGTAGGTCTAAAGTGTGGTCCGTGATTCTCTACTTGGCAGTGTCCCCTTTCTCTGTTTCAATCCCGGGGAGGCCTCTGGGAATGGCTGCTGACCTGGGCTTCCAGCTGCCAGCGTCCACC
Organism: Camelus ferus; assembly: GCF_009834535.1. Lineage (NCBI taxonomy): Eukaryota > Metazoa > Chordata > Mammalia > Artiodactyla > Camelidae > Camelus > Camelus ferus. The sequence continues at coordinate 12,020,445 of NC_045731.1, read as the reverse complement.
CCACTGGGCCTCCCAGCTCCTGAGCTGCCCAGAGTGGAAGACTTGCCCAGGCTGGCCCCGGCCCTCAGGCCAGGCCTCCAGACGCCGCTGACTCCCCCACCCCCATCCCTGCTGGCCTGAGCTGGGCTGGGCCTGCGACCCCACCAGGGGCCCCGGCTTGGAAATTCCAGCCAGTCAGCCCAGCATGGCAAGAGGGCTGGAGGCCCTGAGTGACACTAGCTCCTACCCCTGGCGACATACAAGTGTAAATGAGATGCATTTTGGCTGATCAGTCCACTGTATTTTCTGCAACTTAATGTGTCTACGTCTTGTCAACTCCTCCAGTCGGGAAGAATAGCGGAAGATTTTAAAGAGAATTTGTGTGTGTGTGTGTGTGTGTGTGTGTGTGTGTGTGTGTGTGTGTGTGTGTGGTTTCCAACTCCAATTCCATACAGGGAGATGGGTGAGAGTAGAGACAGAGAATTGCTGACATGAACAACATGATATAAACCCTCCTCAAATGCAACTTTAAGCCACAAAGAAGGAAGGAGAAAGAGGTGGGGGTGGGTTATGGCGGCTGGTAAGAGACCCTGGTGGAACCGGGTGAATCTAACTGGGAAAAGTTTCAAATTGTAAGTTTCTTTTCAAGAACAAAATTCATTTGTATTTACTTGGGTGTAGGGGAGAGACCAGACTCCTTCTCCGGCTAACCTAACATCTAAGGGGCCACTTGGGGGGAGGGTTGGGGGACTCATTGGGAGGGGAAAGGTTTTCTGACACCGCAGAGGCTCCAGCTGGGAGCATGTCCTCTTCATATGTCAATTTCCAAACAAGTTGTAAGGAAATTGAGGAAACTTGCCTCCAAGGCTCACCAGATTCCCCACCGGGTTTCCAAGAAAGCAAGTCTTCTCAGGGATGATGGGGGCCTTCGGTAAGGAAAGGGGAAGGACCACACGACCTCTGGTGTCTGCCCCAGGCGGCCTGGTAGGGTTCACTGGGGAGCTTTCTTCCAGCACGGAGCCTGGTAGGACCCAGGGCCAGCTCCAGCCTCCACTCCTGCCCCTCTTCACAGCCATGTGTTGTCTCAGGTTTGTCTGCAGCTGACCCAAGGAAGGGGGACAACAGATTTTCGGAGCCCTGTTCCCCAGCCCTGGCTCTCTCCCTGCTGCCAGACTCTGGGGTAGGCAGGGCTCCCACTGCCCTGAGTTACCGGAGCTATGTACTGGCCTCTAGTGCCCTCTTTCCTGGGAGTCTCAGGGTCAGCAGGGAATTTGTTGCCGAGTATGGAGCTGCTGTGTTAAGATCTGTCTCTGGGGTCAGCTGCCCACTCAAAGGAGCTGTGAGCTTTAACCCGCAGGATTATAGGGTCTTCTGGGGCTGCTGAAACCCTGACCCTGCCTCAGGGGCCTCTGGTGGAAGCAGAAGCCAGGCCCATCTCATTCAGGCGAGGTTTTTGGACCCCTCAGGTGTCCAAGATGATCCCGCCCCATCCAATTTGGAAGATTCCCTTCTCTGCTGTATTCCTTGGCTGAGGTGTGAGATGCCCTCACTGCAGGGCAATTAACTCCAACAGACTGGAATGGGGCGGGGTCACGTGCTTCCCGGTGAGAGCAGCGGCCACCCAGCACTCTGAACCCATGCAAACTTTTCCACCGCTGAGCAGAGGAGTTTGCTGGTCGCAAGTAGCTCAGGTTTCTGCTGTTCAGCCTGGGCACTTCCATACCAGCCTGGTAAATACATCAGATCCAGATGTGTGCTACTGCCCTGGGCTTCCACCAAGAGCCAGCCGAGGTGCTGGGGAGACATTCCGAACACATTCGCTGCCCCGGCTCGGCTCACCCACAGTCCTGATAGGCTGGTCGGGAGGGCTGAGCTCTGGGGAATGAGCAGAGGGGACACCTCCAACTTGCCCGGTTGCTTAGCCTGACTGCATCACGGTGGCTGTCCAGGGCTCCCGCAAGCTGCCCTCTCCTTTTTTCTTGCTGTGGATTCCCAAAAGCAATTTATTCCCTCCCTCCTTCCCTCCATGCCACCTCCTCCCATCCCAAAGCTGAGCATGGATTTCCATTTGGGATGAGAAGGGGTACCACCAAAGAGACAAGGAGGGGTGGTGAACCACCTTCAGCCACAGTAACCTTTACACCAACAGACACAAGTCTCACTAACCTCCTCTTTTGAACAGTTGCTCAGCTTATGACAGGCCGAAACCATCTGAACTCAAGAGCAAAAAGAAAATTTAAAACCCAGACCAAGTTACTTATTTCTCCTCTGCTCCCTGAGTTCACCAACCCTCACCTCCTCAACTCCCAGCCATCCCAGTCTCCATCACCCCATCTTAAAGATTTAAAGCACTTGTTTCTTAAACTCTTCCAGGGCTTTCAGCATTACCAGAGTAACTGGAGAGAGAACACACCCCGCCTTGAGCCACTCAATTCTGCATCCAAGCCAAATAGCCACCACCATCAATTACACTTTGCATAACTTGACACGGCCAGAAATGAAGACTCCGTTATTTACCAGAAGTAGAAATAAACTTCACTGAAAGAAATAAATGCAACTTTGACCATGGGATACCTACTGGCCCTCTGAAAACATCACCTCTGTCTTCCCACCCCCTTTACTGGGGTGGAGTGCTGTAAAAATCCAACGCAGCAGAATTTTGAAAGAGCGTGATCACCTGGAGCGGGTTTGGAGTCCTAAACTCCAATCATTAGTAATAAAGTCTTTAATAGTCATAATTGGTATTTAATTGCTTGATCTGATTGGTGCTTTATTCCTGACCTGATTTAGTTTCACCCGGAGGTACAGGTGGTCCGGGATCAGTGGAGGGAGGCCATTTGCAACTTTTTCAAGCAAAAGGGAAAGTACTTCTGTTATATTTGTAGACATGTGTCTCACATATTTCCCCCTGTCTTTTGTAAACTAAGAATAAACATTACAGATCTGGGTTTTAATTTATCCAGATGGAATCATAAAGTACCTAGGAGATTATACACACACACACACACACACACACACATACTATGGAATTGAGGACACAAGGCTGCTCACACTGAAAGGAAGGAAGAAACTCAATACTGAAGCGGAAAGAACTGAACCGCCAGCCGAATCGAGTAACTAAGCAAGTTCACTTTATTCCTTCGCAGGAAGAGGGTGCGCGGCGGCGAGGGCAAGTTGCCCCGGGTCTTTGAACAGGGACATCGCGAGGCGGGTCAGACCTTCCCACCAGCGGCCCCTGGCCCCTCATCACCCCCTGGTCCCTAACACACACACACACACACTCGAGCGCACACACTCGCTGCTCTGTGCTGGGGTCTTCGTTCCGCCTGGCTCCCCTTCCCAGAGCCCTGCCGGCGGGAGCACCGGCGGCCCTCCCTCTCCGGCCCCGGCCTGCGGCCCGCTCCCCGGCGCCCCGAACTTACCCGGCGCGGTCCTTCCACTCCGCACACAGACAGGAAACCGGCCTCAGTCGGGGCAACATTTGAAACCACACTTTGTCGATACCATCGGAGACGAGCGCACACTTGGGGCTCTGAGCTCCCGAGCCCGCTTCTAGCAGAAAGCCGGGGGTCCGGGGGAGGGCGGCCGGGCGCGAATCCTCCCTCCAGCCGCGCGGCCGGCTTTCTTATGGAAATGAACGCGGCAGGCCGCGCGCCCCGGCCCGCGGTTCCTGTCCTGGCTGCGGGGACCCGGGCGCGGGGCTCCCCTCCGCCCGGGCGGCCGGCGCCCGGCATTAAATATTCATAGAGATCGCTACTTTCTTAAAGGAGAACCCACCGCGCGGGAAAGTTCACAGCCAAGGGCAGGCACAAAGGAAGGGCTCGCTGCTGCGGGTTTGAGGTCCGGGAGGCGCACCCCTCTCAGCGGCGGGGCCCGCGCAGGCCACACTAAGGAGGGGACTGGGGAACGGGAGCGCCTTATCGAGTCACTTTCCTTGGAGAGAGAGGAAGGAGAGCTGAACTTGGTGGCGGAAGGAAAGCTCGCTCCCTGATCGCTGAACGGTTATTTAGAAATAAGCCCTCGCATCTGACGGCCTAGAATCCTCACGAGCTTTTTTTCCTTTTTTTCTTTTTTCTTTTCTTTTTAAGGAGGCCGCTTGACTTTCATTCGAACTCCACCGGCATCGGGGGCAGCAAGAAAGTTTGGAGTGTGTTGGTGGAAACGTGAGCGCGCGGACCAAGTTTATTAAAACCTTGCAACGAACAACAATTTCAGTGAAACTGTTAAAACAACAAAACCCGCACCTGCCCGCTTCCCTGCAAAGCAGAGACCCGGCTTATGCAGAGCCGGGCGGCCGGCGCGGGAACAGCGGCCGGGTGCGGTTTGGAGACGCGTGTCTGCGCCCTGGCTCCTCCGATCCCAGCAGCGCGGCCGGGCCCGGGGCTGACCCGAGTGGGTGTGGGGCGGGGGGCGAAGAGATGGCAGCGGCGGCCGGCGTGCCGAGGCCTCCAGGGAGCGCCCCATTGGGCCGGCCTCGCGCGCCCCGACAGGCCGGCTCCGTCCGCTCCCGGCCCGGGGGCTTTGTGTTCCCGGCCCGGCGCACTTTGGCGAGTGGTCGGAAAGTCTCGAGCGCCATCTAACGGGAGCAGCAAAAGCTGACGCCGGGTGTAGGTTAGGACGGGCCGCGCGGGCCGGGCGGGTCCTGCGCATCTCCTCCCACACCGGCTGGACGCCACCCCCAACGCGCGCACCACGCACACCCTCGGGAATCCGCGGAGCCTACCTTCCCGGGGAGGGGACGGGAGTGATGCGGCGCCCGCCTGCCCGCCTGCGTCCGCCCCCTGCGCCCCTGCCCTCTCCTCCCTTCCGCATGCCCCCAGGCCGCGGGGGAAAAAAGATCGTCTTGCACCTGCCTTAATGGGACCCTGGTGTCCTGCAAGCGCTCCCTTTTTCCTTTTGGCCTGCGATGGAAATTACCAAGAAGTCCTGAGCGGGAGCACCTGTTTTCCGAAAGGATCAGCCACATAATGAAGGGGTGTGCAGCCAAAGAATCTTCGAGAGGGATGGGGAAAGGCAATGAAAGAGGATAATGGTAACAAAACAAAAAAGTGCCAGTGGAGACAGATTTGGTCCTGACGGGATTTGGGAGAGCTTCAGGGTCTGCTATTTGCAGGAGCCTGAGGAGAGGGGAAGCCCAGCTGGGGCCTAAGGGGAGGCAAAGGAAGCAGGGCCCAGGAAAGGATGGAAGGAGGGACCCAGCACCCCAGAGGTAGGCTGCAGCCTGAGGGTGCTTAGGCCTTCCCAGGGTTCCAGGCCACCATGAGGGCCAGGGACCACGGGCGATGCACATGGTGCCATGTGCTCCTGTCAGCTCAGGGGATTTCTGCAGAGCTGGGAAGTTAGAAGGGCTGGCACCCCGACCAGCTGTGAAAGGAGGACCAGAAGGGAGGAGAGGTGCTGATCAAGGCCCTAACCACCCACCCTCCCCAGATCTCACAGCTGCTGTCCGTCCTGATGCTTTGAAGAGTGGGTGACCTGTCTCCGTGCCTGCAAACAAAGGACCAGAGGCAGGAGGCCGGTGGGCAGCCGGAGACACCAGGTACTGGCCCTGAGGATGCAACTCGCGGCTGGAGTCTTAACTCAGGGAGAGCGGTGGAGCTCCCAGTCCAGGCACAGAGCTGGTGAGGGACTGAGAGTCTCAGGCCCTGCCCTGCTGGGTGGGTAGGACAGAGATCAGAATGCCTGTTCCTCTCTCAAGTATGCCATGAGAGTAGAGCATGATGTCAGGTGGACAAATGGTTTTTATTGTGGTAAAACATGCATACATACGATTTACCATCTTAACCATTTTTAAGCCTACAGTTCAGTGGCATTAAGCACATTTCCACTTTTGTCCAACTATAATCCACCACCATCCACAAAACATTTTCATCTTCCCAAACTGGAACTCTGTATCCATTCAGCACTAACTCCTCACTCCCCTCCCCCAGCCTCTGGCACCCACCATTCTCCTTTGTCTCTATGAACTTGATTCCTTTGCGTCCCTTATATAAATGGAATCAGACTGCATTTGTCCTTTTGTGACTGGCTTATTTCACTTAACGTAAAGTCCGTGTTATAGCATGTGTCAGAATTTCCTTCCTTTTTAGGACTGAATCCTATTCCATCATATGTATAGACCACGTTTCATTCATCCATTCATCTGCTGAAGGACGCCTGGCTGTGATCAGCTTTTGGTGACTGTGAATCATGCTGCTTTGAAAGTGAGTGTACACCTATCTCTTGGAGATCTTACTTTCGATTCTTTGGGGTGTGTACTGGATTGCATAGTGATTCTACATTTAATCTGGGGAAAGCCTGCATTACCTTTCTCCATGGCAGCTGCATCATTTTATGTTCCCACCAACAGTGCATGAGAGTTCCGATTTCTCTACATCCTCACCAACACTTGTTATTTTCGGTTTTGGCTTCTTAAATGACAGCCATCATAAGGGGTGTGAGGTGGTACCCAATTGTAGTTATGAAACGTTTTAAGTGTAAATTTACAAACGTAATGGAGTAACACTAAGAAGGCAAAGTGGGGATGGGTCTCAGTAGAGGGGGAACATCCTGGTGATTATTTCAAATCTCTGCTCTTTAATTTTTGAGCCCAGTCCTACCAAAGGGGGAGAAGAGAAACGATTGAGGAGGGGGCACACAGACCTAACACTGTTTGATGGTCCTGTTTTTGGCCTCTTTCTAATCACAAGCTGGAAAATTGAAACGCTTTCATATTAACCAGCCCTGTTCCTGTCTTTGCTGCCAGAAGGAGACCAGAGATTCAACATCTCTTGGGAAGAGAGAAGAGAAGGGAAAAAAATATATACCGTGCTTGTCTTCTGCCTGGATTCTTTGATTTACTCCATTTGGAAGAGATGCTAGTGTCCCCAACGTTGGCAGTGTGTATGGACTGGTGGGACTCTCTGAAGTCCTTTTTCCTAGAAAAGAGCTGAGAAACAGCAAGTGTGCGAGCGGAAGGGCGGCCGTCCCACTCCGGCTGGGAGCCGTCTCACTGCTGAGCACCCCTCTGCTCCCTCCCGCGGCCTCAGCTGCTGGTGAGCTCAGCCAGCCTTGTGAGGAGTCACTTGTGGTGGATTTCCAGAGCACTCCGTTATCCTTTCCTCTTCTTTTTAATATTACAGCCTGCGGAGACAGGTCAGTGTTTTTATTGCCCACATTTTAAGTGAAAACGTCTAGAGTGGGCACAAGATAATCAAGGGAAAAGACTGTGGTGCCAGGGTTGCACCCAAGCTCCTAGCCCCAACTTGGCCTTGGCCACTGGACCACACTGCTGCTTTCATCTGACAGGAGGGCTGGCACCGGACACAGATGAGAGAAACCAGAGCAGCCAGCCTTGGCAGAGACCTCGACCTCCCTTCTGCTGCCGGGCCAAGTCTGCCACTTGCTGCGCCGCGGAAGCTCTGCGGTGCTTCGGGGTGGGGGGGGGGCGTGGAGGGAGGAGGTTTCGGAGGCACCTCCCCGCATCTCGGCTCCGTGGGGCCCAGCCTTCCCCTTTAATTGCTGCGGGGGATCCCCAGAGAGGAGGCTGCACTGCACATCAGGAGCTCCTTACCTTAAGACAAAAGAACACAATCGCGATGGTGCCACCCTTCCCTCTTCCCTTGTTAGAGCGACTTCCAGGTGAGAGAGAAGATGCCAGAGGGTTACGTTCCAGGGGCGCTGAGACTGGGAGGCCTCTCAGCATTCTGAAACGGCTTTGTAGTGTTTGGATCCAAGCCATTTGCTTCTAGAGAGAATCACATTGGGTAGGAGCTTGCCTTTTCCATTTGCAATGGCTTATTAAGTATAAGCATCTCTCTTCTCTGTTTACTGAGCGATTAGCTCTCCCGCCAATGACCCTGCCGGGGAGAGAGCCAAAGTGTGTCCTGAACACACAGTTAGCCTGCAGCACGTCCTTCCCCCACACCCAGAGGCCCACCCACAGGACTCGTGCTTAACGCTGGGATCTTCTTTTTATAGTCGGCAACGAGCATCTCCGCCGATGGTGCGATGTCATCGATGCCACCCGTGTTTCCCGTTCCATCCCAGTCCCAGCGGAGAGAGAGAAGGGGGACCCGGCGTGGCAGAGGCGGGCCTGGGCTGTGCCGTCTGCACGTGGCTTGACGGGGAGGCCACAGCCTCAGGGCTCACGTGCCATCGCTGATTCTTTGCTGTGTGTCCCACAGAAGACTGTCCTTCCTGTCCTCACAGGACAGGACAAAAAGAACAGAAAAGGCTCCTTCCTGCACCTGAGTGCAGGCAGTTGAAAATTCTGGAAACCCATAAGCAGTAAAGATTAACCAGATTCTGGCTGATTAGTAGCTGGTCACCTGGCTGAACTGGCTGGGTTTGAGTAGGTCAGTTTAGTGGGAGGTCAGCCCACCGGGAATCAGCCCGACTCCAAAGGTCGCAGTGAAAATAAAATCATGCCATTTACCCACATTTCAGAGACTGAATTCGGTTGTAAGGCTTGGTCTGGAAAGAAGGATTAATTATTTCCAACTAGGTGGATTCTGCGTCCTCTCAGCCAGTTTCTCCCTCGTGCTATGGAGAAAGCATAAGGTATATCATCGATGTTGTGATATAAACACGTCTCCCTGCCTGTACCACGGGGTAGGCTAATGAAATAATTCAATCAGACCAGCTTCCGCCTCTGCCACGTTCTCAGCGGAAGCTCCGTGCTCTTGTGCTGCTGTGCTCAGGCTGCGCCCGTGCTGTTCCGCAGCTAGCATCCCGACGTGAGGGTGGTGTTTGCTGAGTCTAGCGCCCTCTTACACTTACAGGACACAGGACTGCCGCGGGTGCCGGCTATAGGAGCTGGCATCTCGTCTAAGGGCTGGGATTACTTCGTCTGCCCCTCATCCCAACCTGACCAACCACTAAAGAAAAGCAGACTTCTCAGCTCGCACTGCTGGGGTGGGGGGAGGGTTCTGGGGTGGGCAGCAGAGACAGACTTGAGCTCTGTTTGAGCTTCAGTGCTCAAAGTGCTTCCCACATTTGGGCCGGAACACTTAAAGATCGCTGCCTAGTGCTTTGGCGAGCGGGACAGGGCAGCGGTCGTGGGGTGAGAGGTGCCCTGGGACCAAGGGCACCGAGTCCTTCCTCTCCCTAGGACCTCCTCCTGTCCCTGCAGCCTCAGTGCTTTGACTTCAGGCAGAGATCCTGTTCCCAAGCTGCCAGGGTTCCCTTTGCACCTGCCGAGGGTGCAGGTGATGTGGCCGCATCACAGGATGAGTATGGCCTGTCTTCCTGGAGCATCAGAGCACCACGTGATTCTTTAGGGGACAAGCTAAGTAATTTAACCGATAAGCTCAAACTCTATCTTTGTAGAAACACAAGCATGAATCTATCCTCCAATAGCACACAAAATCATCATATAATTTAAAAACAAAAACCCAGACTTCAGATGCATTTGGTGATTGGAGCCGATGGCTTTGGACCAATACCTGGCCCTTCTCCTCCAAGCACATGCGGTTTCTTCTGACATTAGTGGTATTTTGGTGGAAATTTTTGAGAATTCTGCCTTATAGCATCTTCCCCCTCCTTTACGTGGTTGAGAATTTAAGTTTCAGGACATTATATTTTAAGATTCATCCTCTCCCCACCCACCTCCACCCCCCACCACATAGACAGATTTGGGGCCACCTGTTCACTCCTCAGCCAGGAGGATGGAAGATTCCTGCTGCCAGATCCTTGCCTCCATCCCGCGGAGTCTGCAACAATGCCCTCCAGCATGACGGGAGGAGAACACGCCCTTGGCTCCACTTCCAGGTTCGGGCTTGGACGGCGTGTGGTCTGTGCAACCATTAACCCATGGGACTGGCTGGAGGGGCACCAGGTCCCAAGGGACACAGCCCAGAGGCCCCCTGTACCTCCATGTCCCCTGCCTGCTCCAGGGTGTGCTCTGCACCCGACCACGCTCCCTGCTGCGATGTGTGGCCGTGTTTGTAGTCACTGCTGATGCCACTGATTCCTCCCCTTCATACACGTCCACGTACATCTCCTCTTGTTCTTTTGGGCAGTGACACCCATTTCTTTCTGATGTGTTCGCCTCCCCACACCAAGGGATGGAGGCAGCACCCAGAGAAGAAAGAAAACCTTTTCCCCTGCTTTCCTCTTTTCTCCTGAGGATCAGGATGCGCTGGGCTGGCTCAGTCCCCTGAAAGCTGCAGCCATCCCTGTGCTCCCAAGCGATGCCCGTGCACACAGAACCCACCTCTTCCCACAGCCATGTGCTTGGCAGAGGGTCTGTCTGTTCTGGGCAGGGGTGGGGTGGGTGCTTTGTTCCACTAGAGAAATGAAGACAAGCTGCCCTTTGCCCTGAGCAGAGATGGTGAAATTAGACTCAGGTGGTCATGCAAATGCTCTGAAAAGTCAATGAGGAACAGACAGTGTATCAAAAACAACATATTCCACGAACAAGGCGAAAGTTTTGTTTCCTAGAGGTTTTAGACTCTTAGAGGGTGAAGACAGCTAGTTTATGTCACATATAACCTTTTAATTTCCCGTCTAGTGTCTTCCACTTACCGTCTTCTTTCATTCACATCCAACCCTCTTTTTCTCCTGTACAAAGATCACACTGAAGTTCACTGTGCCCTCTCTGTGTCTGTCTGTCTCTCTCTGTCTGTTTCTCTCTCACATGTGTCTCTCTGGTACCCACACGTCAGGGTACAGTCTGAACAAATATAATATTTTATAGCAGTTTCTCAAACTGGCTCTTCCACAGGATGCCTTGACTTTCTACTGATATAGAGCCTGAGGCATGACCAAAAAAATCAATACATTTTCCCGAATTCAGTAAAATAAACTTGATTCAACTTCTGGGCGATAGTGATTGGCTGGGCGGCTGGGCATGGGGGCTCCCCGAGCTCCTCTGACGCGTGGCCGATGCCGGGTGGGCCTGCCCTAAAAGCTGTCTTATAGCTGGAATATCTGTCACAACACCACCACTGTCCCCTCCCCTCCACCGAATCTCCAGGTTGCTTTTTTTTTTTTTTTTTCTTCCTTCTTTGGAAATGAGAGAAGAAGAAGAAATAAAACCCACATTTATGGGGAAAATAATGAAGCAGGTTGATATCTTGCTTGTTGCCTCGTTGGTGGATGTGGACTCACTGAGAGATTAGGAGAGCCGATGAAATCGACTGCCAGGGAACGGGTATCTAAGAAATCACAGGGTTTCCTTCTTTGTATGGTTTTCCCGTCTTATCTGAGTTTAAAATTTCAGATACTGGTCTGACTTAATCAGCACACTCCATGGGAGGAAGGAAGACCTGCATGTTTTTATTTATCCTTTTCTTCCTTCAGCCTCCCCAGTCTCTCCGTGGAGTAGATGTTAGAACTAAAACGGTGTTCGCCCTGATTTTTGAGATCCCGCATGCTGATGGTCCGAGTAACCCTGTAAGTTCCCCCACCCCCGCCTGGCATCGTGTGACCGAAACACTCAACGTCCGACTTCAGAAACAAACTCACACTCCAAGTTGTGTAAACCTTTGCCCAGGATTCTCCTCTCCTCTTTTTAAATTTCAACTTAACTTTCTTCCTCTAGGACAGAACCATGGAGACATATCACAGAATAAAATGAAAGCTTTGCAAAGTGTATTTAGGGTAAGAATTGACTACCAGAACAACAGGTGAAAATGACAGGGAGCAGAAAGCAAGAATGGTAAGTATCAGAAAATAACAGCATTCAAATGTAATTCTGTGCCTGGAGAGGGCCTGGGGGGGATATTAGCCCCCACCCGTTTCCAGGGCAATGCCACTCAGAGAGGAGGGATGGCCAGCGTGGCGTCCTCCTCGTGGAAAGCAGGTCTTTCCTGTGGAGAATTACAGGGGTTACCCCTAAATGGATTAAGGGGAGGCACTGGAGGAAAAGAGCTTGTGTTTTCTGACCCTCGAGAGGTGAGAGGCCCGCCCCTGGTGGCCAGGGTGTTGGAGGGGCGGGACGCCCTGGCGGGTGACGCCCGAGCCACGCGGCACCAGGCAAGCAGCACCTGCCCCCGACCGACCTGTGGTATAGCCTTGGCCTTGGGACTCTGTGAAGCAGTTTAAGACTCTGGATTAGCTCTGGGCCATAGGAGCTGCACACTGACAGCATCTTTTTTTTTTTTCTTCAAATTGGGCATGAAGGCACGTTGCTCAGTCTTCAGGCAGGGCTGGAGCGGGCCATCTTCCCGCGGTGGGAGCTCGTGTCGTGCACCGTCACTCGCGGAAGGTCTGGCAGAGGACAGCTGGAGCCATCGCACAGCAGCTTTGGATTCTGTCCAGCCCCCTCCGCTCTCAGCCCAGCTCTCTCCTTCCAGCATCTGGGAGACTGACAATTTCAAGTCTCCACTCCCAGAACAGAGGGGAAAACACATTTCCAGGACCCTCCCATCCCAATCGTATGTTTGATGTCAGAAAATCAGCATGTCGTCTTGTAAAGATGCAAAAGTTTCGGAACAAATATCCTTAGGGTTCTGACCACAGAGAAGGTTATGGACGGTAGTGGGGGGGGGGGCTGTTTGTCCCTCCAGCAACAGAAAGTCAGGACACACTTGGGGTTGAGGGGAGCCCTGTTCCTAGGGAGACTTTCTCAGAATTGCAAGGCTGGCCATCAGGCTTATGGTCAGAACTAGGAAAGGGGCGGGGCGGGAGGAGGGTGGAAAGGACGCCTTCCCTGGGTGACTCCTCAGTGACACCTTTCAAATCCACGCAGGTGACACGGACACGCTGTTACCTGTGGGGACTGAGAAGAAGAGAGACCATGCTTGTTACGTTCAAGATGACCCCCGTCAGATCGGTGGGGAGGGGGCTGTGGAAGGGACCACAGGAAGGGTTGAGTCCAAAGGATGGCACACAAGTCAACTCGAAACTAGTTTGGAATAGTGGTGAAAACCCAAACACGCTTGTTTGGAGGGCAAAATCAAAGAAATCCACTGGGAACAAATGCAGAGTAACTGGAGGATGGAAACAACCAGAGATGGAGAAAGATGGGTCCCATGTAAGAAAACGTGTGGATTTCAGTTCACCATCACTCGCTTCCTACCAAAGAGTACCCGTTTGCGACGTCCTGTGCCTTCTGTATAAACACCCCCGCTCTTGAGAAAGACACGTTTTCCTCTGAAAAGCGCACCCCTGGGTCTTCCCGGGGGCAGCCTAGCTCCGTGTGCAAAATGGGCATATTTCTACAGTCTCTGAGAGGGCAAGCCTGAAACACTCTGCAAAGTGTGAAGGTTTGCGAGGAACAAAATGAGTGTTTCCTGTTGTGCGAGAAATCAAAGGGCTAATACGGGAGAAAAACACTCCAGGGGGAAGGGCACCTGGGACCCCAGGCGGGCAGCATGTTGGCGTCTCCGCCTCCTTCCCTGCGCTGTGATCTGAGAAGCTTTCTGAGCATGGTGAGCACATTGTGTGTTGTTGCTCAAGGATTTCTGCATCTTGGAAGGGACGGGTCCTGATTATGAGCAGAAGGAGTGAAGTGTCTCTCAAAGCATGGTTTTGTTATCTGGACTCCAGAAAATGCGTATGTGAATATCACCCCCAGGAGAAGGAAGAAAACACGGAGGGGAGATGTGCTGAGCATCATCGGATGGAGCCGGGGGTTTCCAGCTCGATTTTGCCGCTGCTTCCCCAGCCGTCCACCCTCTCCACCTCTGGAGAGTCTCAGTCACCAGTTTGGGGTTTCCGTTTACCGCCTGCAAACCCTGGCCCAGGGCCCTCCCTCGTTTCTGCTTCATCGCCTGCCTCCTTCTCACCATCCAAACACTGGGAGTCAGCGCCTCCCAAGTCACGCTGCTGAAGAGAGGGGAAAAACTTTCTGCATCAATACTGCAAAGCCCTAAAATGCTTGTTTGCAGCGGTCCTACTCAGTGACCATCATCAAACAGTGACGGTGCTTTTCAACATAAGCTGCACCCAGCTCCTAGTGAGCACGTGGGGGACTCTCTCTGCCTGACAGTGTGGAACTCGGTGTGAGAGGTAGCAGGGCCCCACCTTCCTGGCTGCAGTTGTAACACTAGCAGCTCCTAGGAGCAGAGACTCCACTGCTACTAAATGTTTTCCACGCACGATCGTGACAATCTTGTTGAATCCTCAAATGTGCATTAAAAAAAGAGCGAGAGAGAGTATGTACTTTATAAATAAGAAAAGGGAAGGTCAGAGGAATTTGGTAACTTGGTGGAGGGCTCCCAGCTCATCCCTGGGGCCTATACCTTCCAAGCCTGGACCCTCTCCTCACGTGGACCCCCCCCCTCCTGTAAAGGCCTCGGCTCAGATGAACCACGATTCTGAGCCCGAGACCCACACTGAAAGGGCCGCCATCCTGGTTCACCTGCCCAGCAGGTAACTGCCTTCCTCCGCTCAGTGTTTCCGGCCAGCGCCGTGCAGGACCCGGAGCAAGCACCTGGGAAAGGCTTGTGAAGTCGAATTAGTTTTCAACTTTTGCAAAGCTCTTAAGTCCTTCGTGTGAAGAAGCCCACCGTGGCTAGTGAACAGAGGCTCCGAACTCACAGCAAGCGTGTTATCAGGCCATCCCGAGCCTTGCTGTTTACTCACTGACTTATCAGGATCCAAAGCGAAGGTGCCAAGCCGGCCTGGGCGGCCTGCTGGGTGTGATCGGGAGCTGGTTTGTGATGGTGCCTGCCCTCCTCGCCTGGGCCAGGTACGCCCCTGTTTCTCCAGGGACACCCCTGCCCCATGGTACCCTGGTGGCCGATTCTTGTGGCTCTCACCCCTCAAGATCACCCTCCCTCCCTCCCTCCCTTTCCTCTCGTGACCACAATCGAATATCAGAGAGGAGGGACCTCATTAGCCAAACTCCGTGTCTGGAACAGCCTGAGTTTGATGAGAGACAGGAAGTGACACCAAGCACCCGTGGAAAGGACACAGTGCCACCCAGGACTATTTCTAAGCTCGTAAGTGCCCAGTGGAAGGCACCTGGGGTTTCTCTCTTCTCGCTCTCTGGCTGTGCTGGGTCTCCTGCCTTTCAGTTACTCTGGGAAGTGTCCATTTGTCGGTTCCAACGTCTGGGTCTGGGTGCGTGTGCCTGGTGGGACACAGCCAGCGCAGCCAACGTGCTCCTCCGCATCCACCCTGCTCCTCCGCGCCCGACGTGCTCCTCCGTGCCCAGGTGCAAAGGCAGAGATGCCCACCCCACCCGTTCCATCCTCAGGCCACCGGGCCCGTGTCCCGGAGGCCAGGCCGAGGAGCCTGCAGTGGAATTTCCAGAGCAGGGCAGCTGCGACTGCTGGGGGCTGTGAGAGAACAGGTTCAAGGGCGCCTAAGAGGGTAAAGAAGAGACGGGGTGGGCGGAGCCAGACCGGCTCAGTTCACTCCCAGGCCCCTGCAGCCTCCAGCTGTGCAGCCTCAAGGGAGTTCCTCCCCCTCTCTGAACTCGAGTGTCCCACCCTGTAAGCTGGAGAACCTCCACCCTCGAGGTTTTTGCAAAGCTCAGATGAGACCGTTTGTGGAGCATTTAGCGTCTGCGGTGCGTCCCGTGAGCCTATCCCCGTTGCAGGCTGGGCCCTGTGGGGCTGACTCATCTTCCTTCCCCGTATGCGCTTGCCCTGAGGGATGTCATTCAACCCCATTTAATATATTTTATCTTATTAGTTATTTATTATTTTAGACGACTATTACTTTACTTTGTAACATATTGCAGGTTAATATTTTAGTGTGTTGAAAATTACTCCGTATTTTCTAAGGACTGAATATACACTAATGAATAAAGGCTGGGTGTCTACCACATGCAGGGCATGAAGACAGGAAATGGCCTGTTGTTTGCCGCTCAGGTAACTGAAGCAATTTGACAGAATGTTCAGGACTGTTTACTTCAAACTGTGGCAGCAGGGCTGGTAGAGCACGCGCTTGGCATACACCAGGTCCTGGGTTCAATCCCTGGTCCGTCCATTAAAGTAAATAAATAAATAAACCTAATCCCTGCCCACCTCCCCCCACCCCATAAAAAATACTTTAAAAAAAAATATGGTAGCAAACTATCATAGATGTATTTGAAAACCGATTCCAAAATGTGATGGAAGGGTTTGGTGACAACTGGATTCTGAAGGATTTCGGGGCAGACCCCCAGAGTGGGAGGGTGTGTCATGACTTTGGGAAACGAACCTCTAGCTGGCTTGTGGGGAAAGATTGTCTCGTCAAGCAGAGTTTCTGCTCAGAGTCATTCAGTAAACTATAACATATTTATGGGAAAAGAAACTTGATACAAATCTTTTGTTTCCTCAGAGTACTTTAATGGTGCAGCCTCCCCAACATCAAACATTTCTGTGAAAAATTAAAAATTCAGTCAATCAACCAGCTGTTTCTAAATATACAAAAATCTGGTACAAACCACCAAAATTTTTCACTCCAGGGTTTGAGAAAAACATCCTTCAGACACAGCCAAAAGCACATCGTGCACAGAGCTCGTGAGGAATGCAGCCTTCCTGAGGAACGAAGAGAAAAACATCACGGGCAAGACTTTCCCATCAGGCGACTCAAGTGCGCGCCTGAAATCAGAGGAAACCCACGGATGACGTGAGCCCAGGCTCCGAGGTGAGGTGGGGGCCTGGACGGGAGGCCCCCCTGTGATTGGGACCACGGACTCTTCGCTGACCAGATGGCAGGACTAGACGGAGTGGTCGGACCTTCGACGTTCTGACTCCATCATTTTGTCATCATCAGGTTCAGTGATGAAGGTGGTTCCCCCGAGAGAGGGACGACTTAGAAACGTCTGCTCACTTCCCCTGGCACCAAGAACAGCCCACTTCCTGCTCAACCTGCCTCCACAGGTGCTTTGTCTTCTTAGAGGCAGAATTAGAGGAGCTGCAGCTTTTGAGCATTTCAGGTCATTTGAGTGCTTAATAATCTCAGCGGTGAAGACCTGACCATCTCAGAGATGCAAGCTTTAGATTGACAGGATGGCAGGTGAGTGAGTGATGGAGGTCAAAGAGGACAGTCTTCTCAGAGGGGTTTGGCTGCACATATAACCTGCACTCTGCGGTCAGATTCAGGCCATCAACATTAATGCTATTACCTTAAACTAGAATGGCTCGCTTATTCACAGAAAACTCCAAATGCATAAGGACAGGGTGGCTCTGAAGAATTAGGTTTTACAGGCAATGGACAATGTATATACACACCAGCATACAGTCTGAATTTCATGACCCTCTGAGTCACTCAGCGATGCCAGGTTCACCCTTGCCTTTTGAGAATGAAGTGAACACATGTTGGCAAAGATGAATTAGAAACATCCCTAAAATATTTATGGTCCCCAGGAGTGTGTCTGTCATTGGTGGGGTGGCTGGCTCACTCTGGGTCTGATTTTATCCTGAAAAAGTTGGGTCATCACCCCGAAGAGAGAGCTGTTCAGATCAGCTCTTTGGACCGGAGAGAAGACAGTCCACCTAGGACAGAGCCGCTGGGGTGAGGTGCCCCAGGGAAATCCAGCCGCCCTGGGGTAACCTGCAGAGAGCAACGGCCGACCTCTGCTTGGTACCTTGGGCCAAAATTATCCCTACAGACAGTCTGCACAGCTTTCAACAAGGATGATAATTACCAAACTGAATGAGGACTGGAAGATGTAGTGTGTGGGAAGGAATTTACACCAAGGAGGTAAATGAATGATGCTTAGATCATCTTAGCTCTCGTGGTTCTAGAGACAACATATCAATGTATTATATGAAATGACATGGTTGTAGGTACTAGCATATTGACTGTGCTAAATGTTTGTGGTGGAGGATGGTGGGTCACCGGTGGACTCCAGATCTGACTGTCCGAACTGAAAATCTTTTCCTGCGAATTAGCTCCGCAGCCTTCAGCCCATCTCTCAGCATCCTTCTGCCTCATCATCCTTGTGTGTCCAATGTGGTTTTGCGAAAGTTTTTGTGAGGGTTAAAGGAGATCAGATGTGTGCAGGCAGTGAGCAATAAATACCTAGCACCCAGCAAGCACCCAATGCATGTTCCGCATTGTTAGTAAATTAATAATTCGACAAGGACTCCTCCTCAGCTGCATTCACCATATTGTCAGATTGCTTTCATCTAATGACTTCACTTTTAAAGCTGCTTTTATGAAAAATAAAATTAAAAAAACAAGGACCTACTGGACAGCACAGGGAACTATAGTCAATTTCTTGTAATAAGTTATAATGGAAAAGAATCTGAAAATATATGTACATGTATATATATGTATATTAGCTGAATTGCTTTGCTATATATCTGAAACTAGCATTGTAAATCAACTACACATCAGTCAAAAATAAACTTAAAAACAAACTGCTTTTATACACTTCTCTGAGATGATTCATTTATTTTTTTCTCATGATCCTCTGGAGGTATCCAGGCCAGGAATTTTCAATGACAGGTGAAAACTCGGGCCTGTGAGTTCCAGTGAGTTCATGGTCGGACAACTCATGGTGACAGTTCCCTCCTGGTCTGCACCCCGCGTGGCCCACCCCTGGGTCTGCATCCACCAGGGGCAAGGACAGCACCTTCGTCCACCGCAGTCAGCCCAAGTTATCCCTTTACGCAGGGCCCAGGGAGCTGGCTGCGAGCTGGGCCGAGTTCTTCAGGATGGAATTAACATACAGGTAGATAAGGCGAGTTACTTTCATGAGAGCATCTGGCCATTTCAGTGAAAAGCAGTGTCTGGAACATCTACAGAGACAAAGGCCCCAGGGCCGGACAGCAGGCAGGCTGCGGGGAGCTGGCCTTTCCCCCCACCGGGTGTCATCCAGGAGCCGCATGCCCCCACCCCCACCCCCACCCCAGGAGGCTGGAGGAGCAGGACACCGGGGCTCCCAAGCCTCCCCCAGAGCTGCTGGGTCTCTTCGTGGCCTTGGGGTTTCCTTTATTTCTGGTCATGTGCCCACCTCTCCCCCTACAAGTGCTGTTTTCTGGAGGGACTCTGTCTAGAACTTGACCCCAAAATCCCAGTCAATCAGTTAGACCCACTGGCCCGGCCCATGGTGAGTCCTCCGCAGCCCCTCACTCCAGGGTCTCCCCCATCACTGGCCACCACATCTCAGACGCCCGGTTTTGCCTTTTTCTCTGCAGGGTTTTGACCATTTCAGAGCCAGTCAGACTGGGTGGAAACTCAAGGGTTATTCTTCCTAAAAACGTCTTCACTTCCAGTTGCCCACGTATTTGGGGGAACAGCACAAGCAGCCGGGTCCCCGCACATCTCTTCCCTGGTTCCGCTCCTTTTCATGCTGCAGTTCACAGGATTTTACTCTCTACTTTCTGGTTGTTTATTTTCCTTAATAGCCTTTCATGAGGGGTCTTATCAGAAGCTTTCTGAAAAGTACAGTAAATTACATCTACTGGGTCAAATTTGCCTGCAGTTTTATTAAGCTGGAAATTGTTCCTGTAATGTTTCCTGAAAACGTCGGATACTACGGAAGCCACGGACATGGTAATTAACATGCAGTTCGAGGAATTCAGGCCCAGTTACCCAAACACACGGGAAAACAGCAGAGCCGCAGGAGACAAAGAAGCTTGAGTCCTGCCACCCTGCTCCCGCCTCTGTGTCACCTGCCGCTTCCTGTGCCCAGTGGTCCTCGGAAGTAAAGGTTGGGTCCAGAGGATAAACACACTGGAGAGAAAGCTTGTCTATTGCGGGGTTTGGAGCATTTTCGTAACCACATAGGGTTTGCTGTGTCCAAAAAGAGCATCACCAGGCACTGAAGCCTCTGGTCCAAGACACAGGGCCAAAGGCCGGGGAGCACAGCTGCCTCTCTAGGAAGTTCTCAGAACAGTCCCCCAGAGACGGAGCAGCTCTGACCCGCAGGTGGGCAGCTGAGTGTATGCTGCCAGGTCGTCGCAGGGACAGATATTCAGGGAGAGGGGCTTGGGAGGTGGACGGTCAGCATCAGGAGGCCTGAGCAGCAGGGAGCTCGAGAGCAGAGGCGAGAGGCCAGAGTCCCAGAGTGAGGCGGGAGCAAGTGCTGAGGTGCTATGTAGGGGCGGGGGCGGGCCGGGGCCTCAGGGATCTCAGGACTCTGACTTTCCAGCTGGGTGTCTCCCAGCCCTCCTGTGTCCTCATGCAGGTTAGACCGAAACCTGGCTGGAGAGGGCGGCCTCGCCCTGTGACTGGTGGCACAGCTGGTCCGCGTCTCCGGCACACCCTCCCCACCCACGAGTTCTCTCAGGCTGGTACGTTCCCCAGGCAGCATGGCACAGTCCAGAGGTTTAAGGCCAGACCGGGTCCGAGTCCAGCTGGATGAAGGAGCTCTGTGTGACTCCAGGACAAGGGCCCCGTGACCCCGGCAGCTTGTGATGAAGGTTACACGAGATAGCGCTGTGTCTCACAGTCCAATCCGCTACATGACATCTGCATCAGTCACCAGCTCTTTGCATTGAATGTATTTTCCTTAGTTTTTAAAATCATCTCACAGCCTCATCCATCAGTGACCCAAGAAACACCCCTTAGGGACAATGAGCTTGTGCCTGCATCCCTGGCTCAGAGCCTGGCTGAGCGGGGAGACCCAGGAGATGCCAGCCCCCTGCGCAGCCCCTGCCCTCCTCCTCGTCCCTCCTTAGACCTGGCTGAAGCCTGTTCACTGCTCCCTGCCCAGAATCTCCTGGAAGGTGCCTGTTTCAACCAAGATGAACCTGGCTGGATTTATGACAACCTCACACCTGACCACGGGCATTGCCCACGAATCCAGCGCCTGGACCAGCCCCCCACCCCAAACATCCCTGTTTCTTCCTCTCTCCTTACAAACTCACCATTAAAATCCCAGCACACCTGTGATGGGAACTTCAGAGGAGACTGAGATGGAGACAGAAGCAGGGCTAACACCCAGAGGGTTGTGGGGTTGGAAGGACTTCACTGGATGCTGAAGAGAAGGGAACCAGCAAGGGAACAGGGTGGCCTGAGATCACACTGCTGGTAAGAGTGGGACCGAAAGCCTGGACCCTCTGCCGTTCTGAGTCTCTGTTTCTACAGAAGCTGCTGGGAGCTCCTTCGCCCAGGACTGGAGACCGGGGCCTTGGCTCCCAGAACCAGCAGGTGCTGGGAGCTACTCATTTTAGTAGAACCACACCTGGGAGAGAAAAAAGAGGCTCTTCTCCGTTTCCCTCTCTGCTCCCCCATTTCGACCTGGGCAGCCACCACACAACCACCAAACCAGCCCCTGAGAACCTGCAGTCAGTCCACGGACCACGTGGTGGAGAGAGCCTCAAACTCCCCTGAAAGGCCAGAACCCACCCAGAGCCGGCCTGGCCCTGCCAACCCAGAGGTCACAGATATTCCGTGGTCTCGGGCTCTAGAAAAACACCGAGGATCAGGCAGTGAAGACTCCGAAGACAGCCTTTTTTTCTGCACTCTGCCGGAACACTGAGATAAAAGTGAACCCCCACCTCACGTCAGATGTTTTGAATGCATTTCAGCCACTGCTTAATATTTGAGAACACTGGACATGAACTGACATTTCAGCATCCCGGCAAAGGACAAGCACAGAAGCCGATAAAAGCTCCCCTTCTGAGGCCTTAAGAAGATGGACAAAGACAGAAAGTGGCTGGATTTAAAACTCTGACCCATGTGGCTACTGAAAAGTCTGAGAACATGCATGTCTTCCTTCATCACGGACCAACTGGTTGTAGCCCAGCTCTGTATCCCCCAGTGTGACGGAAAGTGGAGGTGGGGCCTCCAGGAGGTGACAGGTGATGGTGGTGGAGCCCTCATGATGGAATCAGTGCCCTCGTGGGATGAGGACTGAGAGCTAGCCCGCACCCTTCGCATCTTCCCATCAAGTGAGGATGCAGTGGGAAGCTGGCCTGAGGCAACCCGGACGGCAGCCTGAAAATATTGCTGTTTAGACTAGAGACATCCAAATATGATTGTAAAATAATAAATCTTCATACCATTGTGATAGATTATGCCGTCAATTTTAAAGGCAGGATTTGTTAAGTAACATTTCAATACATAGTAGAAATTCTAGTATCAAAAACGTTACATATTTAGTACTACAACCTCTATGATATGGAGGTAGTCTAACACAGATGGCTGGCATATTTTACTCCAATAAAATAAAGCATGTGCTAGTGATTCTTCACGTAGATCTTGCTAATAAAAGGTACAGATAAAAAATATTTTTAGAAAATGAGAAATTTTGACTTTTTTCTACATGAACTTTTGAATGTTTTCCTCAGGTGTTAGATTTAGGATAAGACCATTTCCCACACTTTGTGTACCTTTCTCTGCCTCAGTTAAAATTCTCACTAAAAGGCAAGCATTTTGAAGGTGAATAACCACAGGGTGTGGAGAGAATGCATTCCAGGAGTCCACTTGGGAGAATCAACATTTTTTTTCCTGTTAAATTTTTCATGGAATTCCTGCTAATAGTATGACAGGTACCTGAAAGCAGAGTCACAAGATAAAACAGATACAGAAAGTTATTCAATTAGTGATTGGAAGGAAAGAGGCAAGAGAGCTTTCAGTGACTCCTGAAAATTCTCCTTGCAGAGCAAATGCAGGGGGGTGAAAGCAACGGTTCTGTCCAGGTGAAGAAATTGGAATCGTAACACGTGAGCATCTGATGCTGATGAGAGGCCGTAGATGGACCTCTCCTCGATGGGAGGGAACTGGAGAAACCGACGCACAACCTGTGGGTCCAAGGTATCGATGTGTGTGCCTGAGTGTGTGTGTGTTTGCACTTAGAGGAAACTCTGCCCCAGCCCCGCAGCAGGAACCCGGGCAGGCTTTTCGGGATGGGGCCTGGTTCTTCCCTTCCTATTAAAAGGGAGAAACTGGGAAAAGACCCATCTCCCTCCTCCATGCCTGGGGACCCGGTATTTTCGGCACGATGGAGAGAATCAGATCCGTAGGCACAAAACACAGCCCTCTCCATAGAAGGTATCTCTGTGTGGCGTGTCACAGTCTATTATGGGTTTGCGTGGGGCTGGATTCGATTAACTACCCGAATCCAAGTCAGCCTTCAGCATAGGAAAATATTGGCTTGGAAAAGACTTCTCAGTAACGAATATAATGCAGAATAGTGAACGGTAGCCAAAAAGGTACAAAGGTGCAAAGCCAATCAAGGAAGGGCAGATGTTTAAAGACGCCCTTTGCTATTCAGGATTGTGATCCAACAAAAGCAGGTACGTTTCTGCTTTCTCAGTTTCCAAACAGGAGAGAGGCCCTTGGAGGGTGTCTGACGCTCTTGCCCCTTCTACGCTCTGTGCGCCCGGCAGGGCGGGGGCGATGACGCCGCAGCCGACGGCAACCAGTGCCAAGCAAGGCTTGGATATTGGGAATTTGGGTGAGGAGAAGGCACTCCAGACCTTGCAGGTGACATTCAAAGACTGCCCGTGTGTTTCTGTGTGTGTGTGTGTGTGCGCGCGCGCGCGTGCGCACGCGTGCATGTTTGTGGATACCCACATATAAGAGGCCAGTCTGGGGAGGGTATAGCTGAGTGGTAGAGCATGTGCTTAGCGTGCATGAGGTCCTGGGTTTGATCCCCAGTCCCTCCATCAAATTCATTAATTAATAAACTAATTACCCCCCCAAAAATAGCAAAGCAAGACAAAAAATATTCTAAAAATAAAATTTTTAAAAAGATGCCAATCAAGTTCTGCTTTCCAATGGACGAAAGAATCACAAAACCAAAGCCATGGGTCCACACACAAGCGGGGACGGAATTAGGTAGTTTGTCTACAAGCCGAGGTCGAGAGGGGCCCGGGCGTTGGCCCGACGTAAGCAAAGCAGCCGGATGGTCTTTGTTCCACCTGACTCAGTGACCCCCGGACTTTGCACCTGCGGAGGGCTCGATAAAATAAAAACGCCATGGTTTGAGCGTATCCCAGACGAAAAGCCATAAAATATGTATCCGCAACGTTGGGTTACACATTAGCAACTGACAACTGCACATCAAAAAAAAAAGTGTCCTTATTCTCCGCACACCTGATAGGAAAACCCGGAATGAGTAAAGAAGAAAGAGCTGTGTGCAGGAGAACCTTTTCATTTCTTTCCTTCTATGTACAAACATGAATAATTTGACATGATGTTTAGACAGTTTCTCCCTAACTTAAGTCTTTTAATTAAAATGAAAGGAAGGAAGGATGCTTTAAATATGAATGCGGGAAGGTGTGAGCTGGCAGCCGCAGCCCGCCTGCCCCGTGCTCCGTCACTTGAGAGCACAATAAACTCTCATCTTCTCCCACTGTTTTTTCATAATGTTTACGGTTGTTTTCGGTAACACGTAAACCGTGCGGGGTGCGATATCCCCCCTATTACACGTCAGGGGCACATATTAGACGAGAGCCCGTGCTTCCTCTGCTATTTACCTTCCTGGCAAATCAGTCAATGTATTTTCCTCGACTCCACCAGGCAATATTGCAGGGCTGCCTGCGGCCGGGAAGGTAAATGCTAACTTTTCGGCCGGTGCCAAACGGGCATGCCCCGGGCTCAGCACCGAGTGAATGAGAGCAGTATATTCTGGGCTGAAAAATGGGCTCGGATGTCGGCCCTGGTAAATTACGTGATGATTAAAATGTGGCGCGGTCCAGCCCGTATTATTTCATTTTGCCTTTTGCCGGCTCCCCGCTGACTGCCCCACCTTGCCTCTGGTTCCTGTGTGCTTAACTTGTAAAAATGCTAAACAAGTTTTGATATTTACCTGTTTATGATGAAATTGCAAAATGATCGGCTTCGTTCTGTTCTAAACTAAGGTCTGCATTAAATGTCATAGCATTTATCTTTCATAAAATGAGACAGCAAGGACACTAATTTCCTAGGTATTCAATCACTGCCCTGGACCACTTGAGAGACAGCCCAGAAGCGAGCCTGCCCACAGTTCACAGCTCACTGACAGCCCTGAGATAGAATCATAAAAGTCAATTAATCATTAAAAGCTGTTACAAGCACATATCGAACCAGTCTGGCACAAAATGTTAATCAGTCCAATATCAATATAATAAATTCCTGCAAATTGGAGCGATCGATATGTTTAGGGCCTAATGAATCAATCTGAGGGCACCAGGCCGCTCCTTGGGGTCCCCGTGACATAGCAGCCGGTCGAGTGCTACATCTCCAGGCTCCCTGCCAACAGAGGTCACCCATCCTAACAGGCTGTTCACTTCAGCCGCAGTTACCACGGTGACAGCATGTCACCACTGCCCTCATGTCCTTCTAGGTAAGGTGGAAACCAATGCATCACTGCCTTTGATGGATTTGTCAATAATACTTAGCTGGGGAGGGGGGCAGCCCACAGAACCCTCGCAGGTCTCAGTCCCTGAGCAGTTTGGTGTGATTTAATTGTCTGAAGAGGTGTGTGCTTCTGCATATATGCAGGGACTCAGCGGTGGTTACAGGAAGAGGGAGTCGGCGGTCTGGCCGACTGTGTTCGGAAGCCTTGGGAAAAGAGCCCAGGAAAGAGCAGGCGGCCTGAGCGACGGCCAGGCTGGTGTTACATTAACCGCCGTGTAAGTAAGAAGTACCCTGCAGCCTCTCAGATTAAGAATTTATTAGCTACAAAATTTTAATACATTACTCATGAGTGGAAATGGAGTCGGCCTTCACTCCTCCCAGGCTGAGTCTCTGTAGCTAGACGCCAGCACATGGGCTTTGGATGCTGGCCAGGAAGAGCCCGTCAGGATAAATTTGGGGCAGCGGGAATAGCGGGTGGGGGTCTGTCTGGGGTCCTCTCCCTCCCTCCCCACCTTCTCCTCACTGCCTATCACCTGTGACCTCCCTCTTTCCCAAGCGGATCCAGAACTCAGAAAGCTTGGCACAGGGAGGACTCACACCAATGGGATTTTCCAGCAGCCTCTGCATCATCTGTTTTTCAAAACCAGGGTTTGTATGTTTCCAACCATTTTTATCTTTCACTCTGCCTATGAAAACTGACCAGTGAAGGGAGCCAGGCGCTGTTTCCACACTGCAGAGTGAAATGAAACCTCTTTCGAGATAAAAAAATCTCAGCTCCTGGGACTCAGGGGAATCATCGTGTTCCAGAACCTTCACTGTCATTTAACATAAAACATAAAGGTTAACACTGAATAAAATAATATCCTGGCTGATTATTTTAATAGTCTCAAAGTACAGCAGTTTCCCCCTGGATTGCGGTTCTCGAAGGCATGGACGATGCACTCTTCTGAGGATTTTAAGATACCTTTATGCCACACCAATGGGATAGTTCAGCTCGGTTTTGTCCCGAACAATTACCAGGTGTGCCTCTCTCGCGGTCACCTGTCCCCTTACAGAATGATGGAAGCTGTGCCCACCCAAAGAAATGTTCATTTCTACTGGCCAGTTATTTTAAAAGATTTTTTTGTTCTTACCTGCATAAAAAAGAGGAAAAAAATCACTTTTTATAACACTGGTCTGAATTATGGGAACCATCAAAACAAATTACAAATTCTACACTAGAGAAATAACTATTCAACACATTGACACGGGGATGTTCAGGGTGTGCAGACAAAGGTAACGCCGTGCCTCCGCTTAATTGCCCTGACACCGCGCTTAGCTCCTCCAGCGACTCTCTGAGAGCTCAAAATCTCTCATTGTTATTAATTGTATTCCTTTCAGAATGTAATGTCACATCGCTGCAGGCTGAGCTAATGAAACATACCCGTATTACCAAAATAGGCATATTTCTTTTTGTTCAACGCATTCTATCAAAACTGTCTACTAAAGACATTGTGTTAAAGATCCTTTCACTGAGTAATATAAAGAATCTCTCAACTACCTCAACATTTCTATTACACGATTACCAAAATGCCCAGGAGGACGGAACACTATAGTGCGAATCCAGTTAGCCTATAAGACTATAGAAATATTGCTAATTCCTGCCTCTGATTTATGTTAATATTAATGCTAGATTACGTGCTACGGCTTCCGCACGGCCACTGCATACCAATTCGCACAAAGGCAGGGCGCCCCCACGCACCGCGGCTCTGCGCCTCTATTCTAATGAGAATCTGAATTATTTATCTCTATTTATCCTACAGGAGTTCGCTCGACCCCAGTCCCGTCTTCCTTTCCTGCTGCACATCAATGCGTGTAAACATGACTTCATAGCAGCTGCACGCTTCACATGTCCTGTCCTTTTCCAGCCACAAGGATACACACTTGGCAAAAATGTTGCTCCACTAAGAGAATTCGTTTAAGCATTTATTTGAGGCAAACTCTCCTAATTAAGTCAACTTTAACACAGACACGCAAATGGCAGCGTGCAGATACGTCTGGCGCCTAACGCAGTCTGCTGAGCCCAAAAGTAGTCAGTTGCAGCAGGCCAAGGAAATGGCTAATAAATCCCACCTCTCCTTTCTGTAATCTCGCTGCTGGGAAACCAGTTGTCTGTCGGG
The DNA here is from genome assembly GCF_009834535.1 of Camelus ferus. Classification (NCBI taxonomy): domain Eukaryota; kingdom Metazoa; phylum Chordata; class Mammalia; order Artiodactyla; family Camelidae; genus Camelus; species Camelus ferus. Next base: position 11,993,206 of record NC_045731.1, on the reverse strand, counting down.
GGCTCTGAGGGTCTCAGGGCAGGATTTTCCATTCTGCACCTTGCCCCTTGTGTCAGCTCCGTGGAGATGTTTTGGTGGTTCTGATTTTGCACTGATACTCCAGTGAATGACAGAATACTTCTGCATCCCTCTTGCTCAAGGACTTGGCAGAAAGGCTGCGGTGGGTTGGAGCAACTGACAGTCTTGGGGAGGATTCAGCCCGTGGCTGTGGAATGGTGTATAAGTCAGGTTCTCCAGAGAAACAGGACCAGTGGGACACATATACATGTATATAAAGATGTATTATAAGGAATTGGCTCATGCAATTACGGAGGCTGAGAAGTCCCACGACCTCCTGTCTGCAAGCTAGAGGCCAGGAAAACAAATGGTGTCACTTTCCCACCCAAGTCCCAAGGCCTGAGAGCCAGGGAAGCCAGTGGTGTCAGTCCGAGGGCAGGACAAGACTGATGTCACAACTCAAGTCATCAGGCAGAGGAGAGCGTGGATTCTCCCTTCTTCTACCTTTGGGTTCTATTCATGCCCCCAGGAGATTGGATGAAGTCCACCGACACCAGGGAGGGCCAGTTACCTCCTTCAGTCCAGCAACTCAGTTGCTAATCTCATGCAAGAACACCATCATGGACACATCCAGAAATAATGTTTTCCCAGCTATCTGGGCCTCCCTTAGCCCAGTCCAATTGACACATAAAATTAACCATCACAAAAGCCTTAGCTTTTCTGGGATGGAGAAGATTCCGGTGGGGGGGGGAGCGGAGGCTGGGATATGAAATAGGGTGTGGCGGGAAACTGTAGGAAAGCATTTACAAAGCTTTATGAAACCAGTATTTCTGTTGGAAAGAGTGAGCTGTCCAGAGTTGGAATTCCCCGTGTTTTAGGGAGCCTAATGTGGCTTATGAAAGTCACACCTACTATTCTGTTGCTGGTGAGGGGCTGTTAGAAGGTCAGCTACTTGGGGCTGCTGAGCGGAGGTTGAACAACTATCTGAGCCCGCTGCGGTGTAGTGGATCAGATGCCACCGACAGGCCCAGTGTGAGGTTACATTAAGAAGAATTTAAATAGATAAAGCAAAGATTTTGGATTTATGTATAAAAATGTACCCAAAAAAGGTAAAGTTTTAATAAGCATGTAAGGCAAGTAGCAGTACAGTGGAATTAATCCAGTTAATAACCAATACATCGTGGAAAGCGAGTCTCAAACATTAGAAGAGTGGGACCGGAGATGTAATCATTCGTTATTCATTTACACTATTCCTTATACAAGTCAGGGTACAGTATACAACACACTGCACACGTGTCCTGGTACACCCTGCAGAAATTCAAACTCTGATGTGCACTGAGATTGGCTCACGGTCCCTGACTTTTATGATTCCAAGTTCCCAAAGGGGAGACTCTGAAGTTCTTAAGACCATGGGGCATACGGTTCTGGAGAGGGACTGGGAAGCCAGGCAGACAGGCGGCAGTAGCCGTGCAGTTTGGGGAGGCGAGAGGTAGAGGCCAGATCTCGGCGTTGGCCAAATTCCTCAAGCCCAGTCTCTCCAGCTGGACCCGTGAAACAGGATGCCAAGTAACTGGGAGATTCTGGGAAGGGAGCCATGATCCCAGGAATCCTAGCCAGCCCCTAGACCTGGAATCAACCCCAGGGATATTTAACCAGCACAGACAACCAGCATCACGGCCACAAGGCCAGACTGGGACCAAGATGGGTCTGGAAATGAGCAGCCAGACACCTGGCGCTCTGAGCTGGCTAGCTGCCCGTGGTCACCCCCAACACCACGACCTTTCATTTCATACAGTTGAAGGTTTGGGATTCCATCAAGCTGATGGAATTATGGAAGGCTTTCACTGTACCTTTTCTTTCTTGGAAACTTTCATTCTATTATAAAAGCAATACATGCAGCTTGTGAAATATTCAGACCATACAAATATGGGTAAAGCACAAGTCCTTTCATTCTGACTCTCCAGAGTTATCCACGGTTACTGCTTGATGTATGTTATTCCCAATTTTGTATTTATGTATGTGTCAATATGTAACTGACGAAGAGTTTTGTTCTAACAAAATTACATTCAATGTGCCCTAATATTAGACATTCGTGTGTCTTTTAGTTTCTTAGAGCTGCAATAACAAATTACACATTACACATCAGGGGGCTTGAAACAGCAGCAATTTTCTCTCTCACAGCGCTGGAGGCCAGAAGTTCACGGTCAAGGTGTTGAGAGAGCCATAGGGAACAATTTGCCCCGCGTCTCTCTCCTGGCTTCTGGTGGCTTCCAGCAATCCTTGACATTTAGATGATAGCTTCAGCACACCAAGTTCTACCTCTGTCTTCACGGGCCGGCTTCCTTTTGTGTGTCTGTGTCTAAATTTTCCTCTTCTTATAAGGACACCAGTTATTGAATTAGGCTCCCCCCTCCATCCAGTATGACCTCATTCCTAATTTGATTACACCTGCAAGGGTCCTATTTCCAAATACGGTCACGTTCAAAGGTTCCTGGGGTTAGGACTCGAGCAGATCTTTTGAAGGGACACACTGCAACCCACAACAGTGTGGAAATATTTGGCTGGATATATCCTTTCAAAGTCAGGAGCAAATAGGATTTAAACCCCCAGAACGGAATGAGTTCAATTTTATTACGTTTGGGGGTTTCCTTTGCTTGCTTGCTTGCTTGCTTCTTCAGCACACAAACAATTTTTTCTATTTCTGGAGTCTGAGTTGGCCCTTATTCCTCACCTGGATTCAAATATTCGTAATATGCCTAAGAAAGTCCTCCTCACTCCAAGATTACAAGGTGTTCATTTCTTCCCCTTTATATCCTTGATTCATTTGAATTTATCTGGGTGAGGAGAGAAAGAATGATTCGGCTTCCTCTTTTCAAAGGGCTGGTCGACTAGCCCAACTATATGTTTTTAGTCCAACTTTTCTGCATGGATTTGCCACTTTCATAATGTAGAAAATATTTGCATATATGTCAGTCTGTTTCTTCACTGCCCGTTGGGTCCTTTGACAGAACAGTGTCTCCCCGTTTTCATTACTGTTGTTCCTCCCCCATTTTATTTTATTTTATTTTTTTGGTGATAGGAGGTTTATTCATTTATTCATCTTTAGAGGAGGTACTGGGGATTGAACCCAGGACCTCCTGTGTAAAGCAAGCACACGCTCTACCCCTTGAGCTACACCCGCCCCCTCGTCGCTGTCATTTTATTTGCATTTTTGTAGCTGGTAGAGACTGTTTTCTGCGGTGACTCTGTTTTCTCTCCCAGTGGCTATTCCCAGCATAACTGTTCACACCTCTGGATGAACTTGGTGTCATTTTGTCACATCAAAAAAAAAAAAAAAAGTGTTGGGCTGGCCGAGGGGAGAAGCAATTTGAACGGCTGCCGTGTTTCCCTCTCTAAGTGTCCCCACTTTCAGATCTGCTTTCCTTTTTTCAGCGATCCCTCGGCAGATTTTTATCGTTTTCTTCACATAGGTTTTTGATGTTTCTTGTCTAATTTATTTTTAGACATTTCCCGTTTTTGTTTGTTTTCTGTTGTGAGCGGAATCTCCGGGTTACACCCGTTTCTCCTCCTACTCATCTCCCACATCAATCTGTTGGAGCCCTGGTGGTTCTTCCCGAATCTGGAATATGTGTCAAACCGACTCGCCTCCCGGTTGCCAGCCCCCCGCGCCCCCTCACCTGGGTGGAAGAGGACTCTCTCCACCCACAGGTCCCGCAGTCCCGTCTCTGCGTATCCGCTGGAGTTACCTGTTTCGGCAGTACATTAAGTCCCATCAGCAGTGCTGCCCCTTGAAGCCCTGAGCACGTCTCCATCTCCCGCAGGCGGGCCTTCTGTGTGATGCTGCCCAGGTCCAGCCCTCCCACCTGCCTCCTCACCGCCCCTATAAGGCGCCCAGCTCCTTCCCTCAGGCTCCTCCCCCTGGCTCTTTGCTGGTGAGCTGCATCTCACTCCTCCTGTCCCAGCTCAGATCTTATCTCCTAGGAGACGCCTTCCCAAACCCCTCTGGGTCACAGGGGGCTCCCCCAACCACCGGCCCCCGCCTCTCTAACTCCAGGGTCCCATCACTTTCCCCTCTTGAATTCCATCACGGCCCTTGCCACCGTCTGAAAGTCTTTATTTATACATTTATATTTCTGTTTTGCGTCTTCCCTCTAATGGCAGGGCAGCTTCTCAGAGAACAAGATCCTGAATGAGGACGTCTTTGTCCCCGGTGCTCAGCACTAAAGGCTCTCAAGAAAAAGTGTGTTGAACAAATAAAGTGTTGCCTCCCCTCTTCCCCCCACTCTCTCTTATGTTTGTATGAAAAAACACTATTAATTTTTTCTTTTGTGAGTGGCCACCTATTTCTTTTGCTTTTAAATAAGATTTTATTTAACTCTCATGATGTTTCCCAGGTCATATCATATCATATCAATCTGCAAATTATATCATCTCATCTTATCATTCTATCAAATCACATCATATCATCTGCAAATAATAAAAGTGTTGCCTCCTTCTTTCCACTACTTACAGCTCTTTTCTTGTCGTTGTATTTCCTTTGACTCGTACTTCTGGAACATTTTTTAAATTATAATTTTTTATTCATGTATGCATTTATTTTACAATATGATATTTTAAAAATTGAAGTACAATTGTGTACAGTTGTATGTTACTTCTAGAACAAAATAAACAACATTGATGATAATGGGGACTCTTGACCTGGTACCGACTTTCAGAGAAATAGTTCTCTTTGGGGGTTTTACCGCAAAGCAGCATTCTATGACACAGATGCTGGAACGAATATATGTGTATGTGTGCACGTGTGCAGTTTGATCATGTTAAGAAAGTATAGATCTAGACTCAATACAGGAAGGCGTTTTTATAACTCAGGATTGGATATCATCTTTCAGACGTGTTTTAGCCTTTATTCAGATCAACAAATGATTGGTGATTAACTTAGCAGAGTGGTGAATTATATTAACTGATTTCTTATCATGGAACTGCTATTGCATTCGGGAATTAACTCCATTTGGTCTTTCTTTTTATCTTTTCTTTTCTTTTTTTTTTTTTTTTTTAGGAGAGGTAATTATGTTTATTTATTGTTTTTTAATGGAGGTACTGAGGATCGAACCTAGGCCCTCGTGTGTGCTAGGCATGCTCTCTATCACTGAGCTACACCCTCCCCGCTATGAGCTCTCTTTTTAATATACTGCCATTTCCCTTTGCCAATATTTTATTCAGGATCTTTGCAGCGATAACCATGAGTGCCCCTACATGTAAGTGTTTACTCGCACACTGTTCACCGCCTAGGGCTGTAATTGATGAACTTGGGAACAAGAATATCTCTAGAAGTGAAGCTGAGGGAGAGAAGGGAGAAGGCGGCAGGTTTCCACACTCTCATCATCACACAGGTTCATAACATGGCAAAACATTTTGATCATTCTGTGAAAACACCTGGAGTTTAACCCCAGTCGATAAAATGCCCTGCAGAACTCGTGTGGTCACGCAGAACACAGTTCCTGATCAGAAGATGAGAGGGTACCATCATTCTCTAACAGTAGAAGTACAGCATTGTCGAAGTGAGTGACCTTTCAAGAGCATGTGACCACCCCGTCCGAGGAGAAAGGAGGAGCCAAGGGATCTCCCACTGGCACAGGTGTCCCCAGGGATGACCTGGGTCCACTGAGATCACATGATCCTTGATGAGCTAATGGTGGTTCACAAGCAGAGCAGAAGCAGAGATCGACTCCAATCAAGCAGAAGTGAGAAGGAATTCCCTCTCCCCCAGCAGTGTAACCACTTGGGTTCACTTCGACCTAATTTATGTGTGGTTTCACTAAGGATTCCCCGATAGTCTGCAGCAAAAAAGATAAACACTCACCCCTAATCTAAGCAATGCATAGAGACATCAATTATGCTGAAATATTTAACTTATAAACGATAACTTGTTAAGAAGAGATAATGATGCTTAATTCACGACGGCCTGCTGATAATCCTAGAAAACATTTTGTCTGGCAAAAGGGACATAAGTGTATCTTTTGAGACATTCCTTTTTTCTTTCTTTCTATTTCTTTTTAAAGTACTTGCACTTTACAAAGATTCCTGGGGAACCAGATGGGTGATGGAAAGTCTCAAAATACCAGGTTCCACACATGATACTAATATTAGGGGAAAAAAGTGATGCTAGGAATTATTTAGTCATTCTGAAATCTGTCACTTTTAGAAAACAATGAATCGTGTCACACTGTGTTCTTACATTTTCAATACAACTAGTGAATCACGAGGCAAAAATCCCTTACGAGGGTTAGTCCAGGCCCCTGCCTTCCACCTGAGAAAGAATTCCTAGCCTCCTGCTAAGGGAGGAACTGTCTGGGGTCCCAACTGTCTAGAGGATCCCCTGAGAATCCAGACAGGAGCCCAGGAGTCACAGGGGGGGGATGACACACCCACATCAGCCTGGGACACAAGGAAGACCAGCTAAGGGCTGTGTGAGTCACTTCAAGAATCTGGCGTCAGGAGCCCTTGATCTCGGAGTCACCTGAGCGGACAACCCGCCCTCTGGTCCAGCTGGACCTGGCCCCGGATTCGTGTCTGCCCTGAGGTCTTTGCCACCCCGGCTGCCCCATTGTAGCTGCCTGAGCTGGTTTCCCCATGGCCACCACCTGTGCTGGCCACGCTGGCCACAGGCTGGGCCGGATCCCAGCCTGCTTCCCAGCTGGGCCTCCAGCAGCCACAGTCAGCTCCCATGTCGGCATGAGACCATCTGAATGGAAATCCAGTTTTACAAAGCGCAAGCGACTGGTAACGAAGACGTGAAGGATGCTTATGGGGGCTTTATTTAATCTGAAGTCAATTGTGTATTCTAATTCATTAACAAGGGGAAGAAGGCAGAACGCAGGAGTGCTTAATCTCAGGTCATCGTTCAATGAGAAGAGAGCCCTTCTTTGTATGAAATTCTTCGGGAAATTGTCCATTTCCCATTTTCCCTGAAAAATCTATTTTTATGGAAGGACTTGGGCCCATCTCATTCTGTAAGAATTAGATCTGACTTCATTTGACATTGTGTAAACAAGACTAAGAAAGGTCCAGCCAAGGGCTTGACTTTTTCATAATCCATTTTTATTTTGTAGAGAGGATCTCAAAAGGACATTAGTTGCAACAGAAAACTTTATTTTGGTAACAATGAAGTATGTGAGGAAAACCTGGTAGCCCTTATGATAGAATTAAAGGTCCAAAAAGCGCTGTGAGTGAGGGACCTGGAGATTCTTTATATGGACATGGAGCTCTTCTCCTCCTCAAGCGGCTCTGCTTTCTTTGGGGGTTACATCAAGGTCAAGGTTGGGCACCGGTGGGGGCTTCCCTGAGATGTAGAAGAGCAAAATATCCACAGGTAGCCTCTATTGTGTGAATTAGGTGGGAAGGAAACAAAAGGCACCCTCAGGGGCTCCCCCGACCCACTCAGCAGGCCCGGGGGCCGGCCTCCCCCCTCACTCCCAGCCACGATGGGCAGGTGAGGTGCTTCGACTCTCTGGGCCCCGTTTCACTCAGCTTTCTGCGTCACATCTCTAGCATGACAGGATGGGGCAGAAAAGTGAGACTGTCCAGTCTGCTGGGGACGCCCCATCCCTGCCCCAGGCGGGTGCTCGCTTTTGCTCGCAGGGTGAAGACAGGGTGACGCTGGCATCCTCTGCTTCTGAGGGGTAGGACAGCCTCCGAGTCAGGGCCACCCTCCCCTTGCAGGCTGGTCTGGATCTGCTCCAGATGGAAAGATTCTGGAACGCGTTCAAGTGTCACTCATCTTCAGATTTGCTTTCACCCAGTGAGTTTTAGTAGTTGAATTATGGCTCCTAAGATCCACGGTTTGATTTACCTAAACTGAAGAGGGAAAAAGCAGTGGCGCTTAGTGATCAGCCTTCCAGAGGGTCTCAAGCATCCCAGACGCCGTGCAGTTCAGATGAGGCTCTGACCAGCTTGTCCTCTGGCCCCTAGGCCAGCAGCAGGGCTTCGTGATGCTGACACGCAGAGCAGGCTTGTTGGGTTTTTTAAAGGATGGAGTCCCCGGCTGCTGTTAACGCTGCTGCCACTTTTCCCCATGCCTGTTAGAGCTGGGAAATCACATCCTATTGGAACATCCAGGCTGCCAGCTCTGAAGTCACCAGCCGGTCCAGGAATTGAAAAATCGGAGCTGTGCTGCAGAAGGTCATACGGAAGGAGCACCTTACAAAAATCTATGTGGATCTAACATATAATGGAAGAGAGTCTGAAAATATATATGTATGTATGTGTGTAACTGAATCACTTTGCTGTACACCTGAAACTAACATTGTAAATCAACTACAGTTTAATAAAATAATTTTTTTTAATCTATGTGGCTCATGTTGACTTACCAAGGTCTAAGTGAAAGCTGTGATTGCCCACGTTGGTATTTTTAAAAACTCTTACTTGAGGTATAATATACACACAGAAAACACACACATACCTCTGTGTCCTAAGTGTACAGCCTGATAAATTTTCACGTTATTTTATTCTTATTTGGATGAATAGTCCTTTATGTACTTCAAGTATAAACAGACGCTAAGCACGTTTTGATTATCCATCATTAAAATGGAAAAAAAAATTGCCCCTATATACAGAGCCTCTGTCTCTGAGTGGGGGCTCATTTACAGTGAGGGTCCAGCTTTTTAAGCTGGGAAACCTTGGTGCAGAAATGATAGCTGGGTTTTCCCTGGTGCCTCGGTTCCTGCTTCCATTCCAGCTCTTCTGTCAAAGCCACATATTTACCTTCTCTGCACATGCTCTCGGGATAGTTCTGTGTAGGAGGAACACAGCAGCAATGAGCATCTCTGTTTTATTAAGTTTGTCCAACAACAGAATATTGGGTCTGTTGGCCAGAATCTGTTAATCTGTTATCACGGCTCTCTCCCAATACATCTCGGAGAAGCTGTTTTCCAGCACATTCTTGGGTTCATACTTGTCCGTGGTGTTAATCCACTTGGTGACTCAGCAGAGGGCTAAACTGATGTCAAATCTTAGTGGCCCTTTTCTGGGTTATTATGGTACATGTTGGAGGAAACTTTCTCTGCTCCACATCAGGTTAATTCATGATACGAGCTGGTCATTGCTTCTCAAGAGTTCAAGTCCACACTGCAGAAGCTGAAAGAAGAAGGAATTGGAAAAAACCTCTTTGTCATGAAGAAAAACTAAGGTGAAAATTCTCTATCTTTGTGTAACTTCTGGACCTGATATTTTTAGAGTCATGCCAATCAAATCAGACTAACGAAGGGGCAGAGATGTCAGCGTGAGCCTGGGCTGTGTCTCTGGGGAGGGTCCAGGTTATCTGGGGATGTTTGGCGACTGGAAGGAGGAGAAGATGAAGCAGAGCCAAGCTGCACGTGGACTTGGCTGGGCTGAAGGCGGGGGCAGAGGTCTGTGCCCTCCGTGTGATGTTCCCTGGGGAAGGGATGGAAAAGAGATGAGAGACAAGACCATCTTCTGCCTCTTCTCCCATCAAGGGTGAGTTCCCAACCCTGACTCGCTGTGATCAGCTCAAACTACAAATGGGGAGAGACTCCCTGAGACACAGGCACCCGGAGGTGTCCACACAACCAGTGCTCAGAGGGGCAGCTAACCCGGCCCATGGCTAGAGGATGTGCAGTGGGCAGTGGACGTGACTGAGGGCCATGGTCAGCCAGGAGGTCAGTGGGTCAAGCTGAGGTCTTGCACAAAGACAGAGACAGAAGAAGCCATGGAAATCTGAGTTATTTCTTACAAATAAATCCCTACCAGGATTCACCATCTGAGCGAACCAAGGGCAAGCTGAGTCAGTTAAATCAGAATTCATTTGTTTTTCCAAAGTCACCAGTCATTAAAGCATTGACAGAGTGCCTTGTTTCGGGGAGCGGACTGCGGTCCAGGTGACCCTGCAGTTCCAGCAGACCATCCCCAGGCTCATTTTTGTGAACTAACCAAAGACAATTCAGTGGTTCAACATAGCGTCAGGGCCTTAGGGCAAATTTGAGCGGCAGGCAGTGGTTGAAGGTAGAGAAAGGCTGTTGTCTCCTGCCCACAATCCTTTGGTCCACAGAAAACAAGACTCACACAAAACGCTTATTAAAACTCAGGATGAAAAAATATATCTATCATAGAGCTTAGGGAAGTCCCTGTCCTCTGTCCTCAGCTCTGAGTGAGAGGTTCTACTGTGGCCAACACGTGGCGTTCCCTGCAGCCCCACCAGCCTGAGAGAGAGTCCTCCTCAGTGGAGACCAGGGCTCAAACCACTCCAGAGCCTTGTTGACACAAGGGTATTGGAGATCCCCCCAGTCCTTCACGTCAACCACAAACTTAGATGCTGCTCATTGGACAGAACCAGTGAGAACTCGTTTTTAGCATCTATTGTGCTAATTGTCAGACCCCGGAGAGCAGGTTTAGACCACAAGATTTGAAACCTTTGCCTCTGGGGTGTGGGTTCCTGATGAAAGTCCCCCACCTTATAGCAAATCACCCCTGGAGTGTGGCTGTCTGATTAGGGTCTTTTAAATGCTAAATAGCCACTCCCAGGGTTTTCATTGAAAGCACATGTGCGCCCCGACCACACATCACGTGGTGGACACTGAAGTATGGAAAGTAAGTGGCCACTTAGCTGAGGCGGCGGAGGGCGCGCTGACCGCAGGGCCGCCCTTCACAGGAAACAAAACCACCTGGGCCCCAGCTCACTCCCAGAACATATAGAAAACACAAAGAATTAAGTAAATCCAATGTTTGTGCCAACTCATATAGTTTATGAGACACTGGCTTGCAGGAGACTAGATTTAATCCCCATTTTCAGATAAATAATAACTCATTTTCATAATGAAGAGCTCAAGACAGAGAGAGCCTGGGGCTTCACACGAGCTCCAGATCAGAGGACCCATCACTTCATACATCATTCATTCAACTGGCGTTCACGGACGCCGCCTCTGTGCAGACAGGTGCCGGGAGGTAGGATGAGTGGGTGGGTGACTCACCTGTGGCTGGACCATGAAGTAACTTAGAGCTTATCAGTTCAACACAACAAACGTTTATTTTCTCACAGTTCCTGGGCTTCAGGAGTCTAGGCGAGGCTTACCAGTGTGTGTCTGGCTCAGAGTCTCCGGCAAGGTTGCAGTCGAGCTGTCTGCTGAGGCTGCGGCCGTCTTGAATCACAAAAGGGGCCGGAGCACCGGCTCCCATGCTCACTCTGAGGTTCTGTCTCCACAGGGTGGCCTCAGACCTGGCAGCCGGCTTCCCTCAGAAGAACAGACCCAGGAGGAAGCATCCAAGATGGAAGCCACGGCCTTCCTGTCGCCTAATCTCAGAAACCACCTCTGCACCTTCGATCATATCCTGTGAGTGCGAGTCAGTGAGTTCGGCTCTCACCTAAGGAGGGGGAATCCTGCAGGCATGTGAGTCCCAGGTGGTGGGACCAGCAGGCATCACAGAGGCTGCCCAGCAGAGGAAGTCATCCTCCGCCTTCCTTCCAGGAGCTTACAGTACGGCCGTGGAGACAAGGATTAGTGAAATAATTCCATGTACAACTACACCTGCATTTAGCTATAACGGACGTATGTGCTATAACGTAGGCTCAGAGGTTGTCAGAGTACGTAGGACACTGGTCTAAACTAGCCTGGGGAGTGATGGAAACGGCGCTCTGCAGGGGAAACTCACACACACACACACACACACACACACACACACACACACACACACACACACGGAGAAAGTCATGTGAACATGAAGACAGAGAGACGCCGCTGCGCCTAAAAGCCAAGGAGGCCAGAGATACCAGCAAACCTCCGGAAGCCAGGAGACGGGCTGGAACCAACCTGCCTCAGGGCTCCAGCGGGACCCAATCCTGCTGCCATCCTGGCCTCCAGAACCAGGACCCAATAAACATCTGTGCTGCCACTTTTTAGGGAGCCCAGCAAACCGGTAACACATGGCACCTGTAAAAACAGCCCCCAGACTTGGAAAGAGACAGGTGGGAAATTCTCAGTGGTCACTCATGGATAAAAAATCCTAAACGACCCGCCCTGCCACGAGCACAGCGTGCGTGTGAGCGCGCACACTCGTGTGTGCTCACAGGCGCGGGCGCTGTCAGTCCACCTGGGGGAGCCCGTGAAGCAGCAGAGACACTCCCGGGCCCTCACACCTCACTTCCTCCTGTGCCCTTTTGAGGGCCCAGCAGTGGCTTTAGGGGCCGAGAGGTTTTGGCCACCTGGACATCTGACTTCTTCGGCAATTCAGGGACCTCAAAACGCTGTCGTCTTTTGGTTTATTTGGTCAGACACTCCAGCCCTGTGTCACCTACCTGCGGACTTTACATACAACTGCCTATGGAATTTAACCCAGTTTCCCTTTGGGTGTCTTTTACACATGTGCATCATGTCCAAATAAAACAGAATTTGGCACCAGAGGTATCTAAAATACACACCCGGTCTTCATGGTGGACGCCAGCTTCAAGAACTCAGAAGCTGCAGGCCAGAGGGCTGGCGAGCCATCCCGTGGATGACAAACGGTCCCTGGCGATGACCTGGGAGCCAGATCACAGACCAGTCCGGTCTCAGTTCGAGGGGAACGTGGGTGCGGAAATGGTGAATTACAATGGAGATAGGCTACTTCCTGCTGCTTTCAGCAGAGGCCTGAGAGATCGCGATGACCCCAAGCTAGCGGTAGTCGGCGGTGAGCAGGGATGAGAGGGGAGTCTGTTTCTGTGAAGCGCGGGGCTCAGTGTTCGCAGCATGAACTCTGGGCTGATGGACAGACGGAGGTGAGACGCCAGCTGTCACCGTGCCCCTAAATGAAGCCGTTGTAAGAAAAGCTGCAGGCTTAGGAGGAGCTATTGTCACCCTAGTCTTTTCCAGGCACCTCTGTTTATTATAATTACTATTATTTGGGGGCAGCCTTGATGTCTTTGTCCAAGAACACGTTTGGTAACTTGCATATGGGATCACTGTGTGGCAGTAAGTCGAGAAGCGCCTTCAGGGAGCAGAGACACATTCTATTGGGTGTTGGGAGCGTGTGCTGGAGAGACTGGAAATAAGAGAAGATGAGGGAGGGAGGGTGAGAAATGCCCAAGGTTTCTTCTGGGTCCCCTGGGCTCGACTTCTTACTTTCATCCTCAAAATAGAAGCAAAAGAGAGCAGGGCGGACACTGTGCACCGACCAAACCCTCCCTAGAACGTGCAGAGCTGGGCGTGTCCTGGAGAATCCACAGAAGGCACAGGGGACAAGTCCTTGAATCCCCAATTAACGTTAAAACTGCCCAGAGGAAGGCCACGAAGGAAAGCTGATTGCTTCGTGATGACTCAGCCTAGAATTAAAAAGAAACAACCGTTACTTTTCCTTGGATTAGAGGGAAGAGCGGCTTCTGACAGCAGTTCTGAACCTCCATTCTGACAGACTCAGAGAAGAGTAGCCCAGCCACCAAGGGCTTGGACTCCGAGGGAAAATTTCCAGATGGGGAGTTCTGTTTGTTTGTTTAAAAAAAAGTTTGGATCAGGTGGGGGTGCGCCCTTTGGGTGGCTTTAAGATACACACGAACAGAGAGGAAAGGGCAGAGAAAGAGAAAGAAAAAGAGAAGGAAGGGAGAGAGAAAGGGACCAAACGCTCGCAGATATAGCACGTTTTTAAATTAAAAAATCTTTTTCACAAGGAGACTGGACGAGGGGTCAGGGAGAGGTGAAGGAAGACCAGATTTCCTGACTTTCCCCGTCTCACTTTACAACGGAGCTGCTGTAAGATTCTCAACACATGTGGATGTGGAGAAATGGAGGCACGAAAAATATCCTCACCGGCTATTTTTTTTAAAGGAAGATCATTTTTAAGTGATCCTCCTTAAAAAAAAATTCCAGCAAGGAAACTGCTGCACAGAGAGGTCAAGCCGCTCCCCAAGAGCACGCAGCTTACGGGATCCAGACATCAGGTCTGACTGCGCACCGATCCTATGTGCTGTGTTCTCTACATTAGGGCACGTGGAGGTCAGGGGTGGGGTCTGGGGCCCAGAACAGCTCCAGCGGCACAGCGAGTCCCCTCCATGTCCCCGGTGCGCCATCATTTACATCACTCTTGTCTCAGAATCCTGTGCTCTGAATAGCTGACCTGAAAAGTGCACGTCCACTTCGGCGTTCATGTCTGACCCTGCGAAGTGAAATACACACCCGTGTGCGGCTAAAAGCCAGATTCTCCTGAAACATACAAAAGATAAAGAAAGGTTTCCCTTCCTTTTCCCAACCTACTCCTTTCCCCAGAAGAAACCACTGTCAACGAATCTGTGTGGGTCCTTCCAGAAAAAGGTCCTAAGCACAGAACCAGGTCTTTTTTTCTTATTATTGAAGTAAAGTCGATTTACAATGTCATGTTGGTTTCTGGTGCACAGCATAGTGATCCAGTTATACACACATATGTGTTCCCTTTCATATTTTTTAATATAGTTTACTACAAGATATTGTGCATAGCTCCCTGTGCCGTACAGTAGGGCCTTGTTATTGGTCTGTTTTATACACTGTAGTTGGACCTTCTGCCATGCTGTCTTAATCCAAAGGAGTGATCAAGATTATGAGAATTTGAGGTACAATAATCATGAGGTGATCATACATTTTTGAGTTTTTGTTATTTTTTTTAAATGTAACGTATGGAAGATAACAGCTAAGGCTTACAATAATATAACAGCTAAGGCTTACTTTTGATCCTGGCACAGTACAGATTTCCTTATATCTGTTCCTCAATCTTCACCACAGCCTTATGCAGTAGATATTGTTGCAGTTTTACAGATTGGACCCGTGGGGACCTTGGAGAGGGTCAACCTCTCAAAGTCCTAAAGCCAGCACCAAGGGATGGGGGCAGGAATCGCCCCTGGACAGGGTGACACAACACCACTCCCCATCTTGCATTGTTAAGCACAATAGATCGCCATTCGTTCCAGAAACGTCACGGGCATCTTGGAATACAGAGAAAACAAGAAAAACCCCACTCAGAGGTCACTGCGCCAGTAAAATCCATACTCTGGTTTATTTTGGCAATTCCTGCAGTGACTTGCTTTCCTGAACTCAAAATCTAGCCATGGAACCCCACCCTGATCTGGTTGCCTGTCCTGCGAGTGTATTTCACAGGCAGAAAGTCCTACAAGAGGAGAGGCGCTCAGATGCTATTGGTTAGACAACAAATCATGAACTTGTCTGAAAGCAGGACTGTCCCAAAAATCCAGAACGTGCTCTGTAACTGAGGTTACAGAGGGGGAGAGGTGTGATGTGATTGTGTGGTCTTCCCACAGGGGCGGCCCCAGAAGGGGCTTCAAGTCGTGGGAGTGGCAGCTGCCTGGAGGCTGGGCAGCAGCATCAGAGACACCCCCCAACCCCCGCAGCCCCCCGGCAGCCCCCGGCAGCCTGCAGACCCTGCACACCTCCCAGAGCAAGAGGACCTTTCAGTTTGGGTGGACACGGAAGCACAGGACTGTTGTGAGGATGAACACCTTAAAATTTTTCTTTGGGAAGCAGTAAAAGTTGACAGTTTGGGGAGACTCTAGGGTGACTGAAAGACACGAGGAAAAGTTTCCAGGTCAGAAGAAGCAAGTTGAGAGTGAAAGGGAGCTGGGGCAGCTGCAGGTACGGGGTCTGTCTGCGTGGAGATCGTGGCGAACAAGGCAGATGAGCCAGGGAATAAGAGATGGAGGAAGGAGAGACTCTCCATCGGGGGGATCGCTCCAGGGGTCGCCGGGCATTGTGGTCCCCGAGTTTCCCCATCTCCATCCCTCTGGCTTCCTGTATGTCCTCGCTGAAGCCACTTTAAAGCCAGTCACCCAGACCAAAGGTGCTTAGAATTGAGACATGTTATAATGATGTGTGTTCAGCCTCTGCCGGCAGGACCTCCAAGCACAATAACTTAGCGGAAAATAAACAGTTATCTGACATACATGGAGGGGAAAAAAGCCAAGCGCTAATTTCCATTTTAAATTTCCATTCCCCTCTTGGTGGATGTATATGAGCAGCCTGGGCTGCAGTCATCGGGGGCCCCTGACTGTGTCTCCGGTTACCGACAGAGCAAGGAACGCTGACCAGGACCACGTACAGACTAGCATGTTTAAGGGTAGCTTTTCCGTCACTTGTATCTGCACATATTAGGCACCCAGTGAATTGTTTTCGAACAAAAAAGGTTAATTTGGCTCTGTACAGTGTGATTTGTACAACATGCAAAGAGAACTTCGGTGACACATCGATTAACCGGGATGGTTAACGGATAAGAGCCTTGCTTTCACAAGCCACACAGAGAACTAAGGCGAAAGTTCTGAGGTGCCTGGGCAGCCCGGTGACCAACCCTCCGCGGAATAAACATGCCTCTGTATTGTGTGTCTGTTTCCATTTCCAGATACAAGAAATAGCTCCCTTTTGTAAAATTATAGAATTGTAAGTGAAAAGACCAATGGATGCTGTTAGAATTTTGAGATCCTAATTTGCAAGGATCCATTAAAATTTTTCGATTATGAAACCCAAGTATCCACGTGATTTTTATTGTGTTCGTGTACATTTTTGTGTTGAGAGATCATGACGTTTGGAAACAAAGGTATTGCTGGAGAAATGTTCTTGGCTCCGTGAATGCTCAGATGACACTTAGCACTCGTCCCACAGAAGGAATACACTTGAACCTCTGGAAGTAACTGTCACGCCACAGGGAGATGAGAATGGTCTGTTCTGCATAACAACTCCGGTACTTCGATAATGAAGGTCTTAGCCCAACAGAGTGAAAGGGATGCGTGGCTGGGAGCCTCTCCCGGAGTCCCGTGGCAGATGGAAGGACGGACAGACTGATGCACGGATGGGGAGGTTGAAGTTCACACTCTCAGCAGACTTCTGGGGAACAGAAACGTGCTGTAAAAAGGATGCTGTCTTTGCTGAAGAGGCTGATGGTTTCCATCATTCCATACACAGAGGCTGCGTCGAGGGCTGCTCACGGAAGTCCTATCTCTAAACAGGCTTCAAGTCCCCGATAGGATTTTAACCTTCGTGTGCCTTTCCTGGGCGTGTTCATTGGGCCGCTATTCTCAGCTTCATCACCTACCATCCGGTAATAGGCTGATTTTGACTGTGCCTTGGGACCTCACAGCCCTGAGCAGGCATATAGAGATGCTGTCATTCTCACCTTCAGGGAACTTAGTCTTCCTAGGAAGATGACGCACACACAGCCGTGAAGAGACAAAGCACCCACTTCCCAGGCAGGAAATAAGTCATCTCCCCGTGAGCCACCAGGGAACCTCAGAGAAGGAGGAGCCTCCTTCAGGCAAGAGGGGCCAGGGCTTCGTAATGGTGCAGGTGTGCTGCTTCAAGGTGAGTGTGATGGGGAAGGAGGAGCAGGTCTGCAACCCAAGCCCGGCTTCTTGGGACGGGACATCCCGCCCGCCACTCATGTTTGTGCACGTGGCTTCGGCTGTCAGAGGGGCCCCCTCCGGGCAGCCCCCACCCCCTTTCTACCCCCATTTATTCGTCTGCTAAAATGACAATCCTCCCCAGCAGCGTGATGCTCACAGAGAGAAGCAGAGAGCCAGGCCAAGAGCAAATTTTTCTACCTAATCTCAACCTTCCTTTTTTATAAACTGATTCGCAAAACAGGCCTTACTTCAAAGATCGTGTTAGTTGGTCACGGCTGTTTACAGGGGCAGGGAACCATTTGCAGCATTATTATTATTATTATTATTATTATTATTATTATTATTATTATTATTATTAAAATGTAATCTTATGTTCCTGTCTTTCCAACGGCATCTGGACAGTCTTTTCGATTCTCGTCTGGCGATCATGAAATCATTAAAAAATGTACCAGAACCCTCTTTGCTTACTTCGATGCCATTTGGAACATATGTGATTAAATTGAACACTACTTGCTCATGGGTTTTCTCTCTTTTCTCTCTCCCCTTGTTTTTAAAAGCCCTGTTTGAATTCAGTCCCTAAAAGAGAGCGGCGTCTGAGTCAGGCTGATGCGGGGAGGCGCCTGTCCACGTCCTGCACACAGCCTTGATCTAGCCAGCCGAAGCCACCCAGCACATTTTTGTGGCTTCAGTCCCCTAGAGTCTGGGGCCTTTTTTTTTTTTTTTTCCTTTTTCTTTAGATTCCAAGTTGATTTCATAGCAATAATAGCCACCCAGTTTGGGCGTTTCACAAAGAGTTTGTAGATGACCACGGGGAAGGCAGCTCTGCTGTGGGGACTGGGAGCTAAAATATCTTCCAGCGCCTAACAGACATCAAAGAACATCTTTCCTCGCGTGGAAACCACATTGTCAGCCTTTCCAGCCGCGGGGCCCGTGCTAAGCAGGAAGAGAACAGCCCGGCTCACCCCCAGAGGGGCTTCGCGGGAAAGAGATGCGAAAGGCTTTTCCAGAAGGGGCTTGCTCCGCTGCATGAAAGGTTCAGCCTCCAGCCTCTCATTCAAAAAAGTTTGTAAAGCCTTTTTCAGGAAACAATTTAAACCCAGCTGCACTTATCGATCAGTGATTTGATTTTGCTTTGTGAGGAGGGATTTGTAATCTGCTTTTAAATGTTTTTGTTCCTGGCCTTCGTTGATAGCAAGTTCTGCCTGAGGCGACGTCTCAAACCTTGTCACTGGGGCTTTCGAGTTTCTGTGAATAACAAGAGTAACCTGAATCTGGACCCCCACTCCGCCCCAACCCCTGCCTTTCCCTCTGGGCCCAGGAGGAAATGTTAGGGAGGTGTAGCTACACCTACAACCTATGAGAAAGGAGTCATTTGTCTTTGAAAGAAACGGGACAGAAAGTGAGCAAATTCCGTTTACAAAGTCAGAGAGCCAAGTAGATTTCGTCTCCCGAGTCCTTCCCGTTAGTCTTAAAAAGGGTCCAACTCCTCACCTCTGTCTCTGCCCAGTGTCGGCTGCAATTACAGAAATAAACTCCAAAAAGACCTGAATTGCAGCAGAACATTCTATTTCTGCAAGAAATGGATTTCATAGAAACCTTTTTATTTACAGCTTTCAAAAGTGGTCATTGCGCCTTTAACGGCACAGCAAGCTGTCAGTCTTATGTTCTCTAAAACACCGTAAAATCGTGGCCGCTCTATTATTACAATATGAACTGAAGAACAGGAACCAAGCTCTTAATTTAACTAATCACTTCTGATATTTCCCATCTTATGGAGAAACCAAAAACACTTACACGACGTCTGTCTTTTGATGTTTTTTAATGAAATGCACACACAAGGTATTTTTTTTTTACAACGTAAGCATATGCTTACACGTGTATGATCTTTATGAGTTTATTTAGCAAGAAACCAAACATGCGAGGAAAACAGACTTTTCAAGGGGGCCTTAATTGTCCTTCCTGCATGTTCCACAGATCGTTACTGAATGTTTGCAGGTCCTGCGCGGAACGACTTTCCACCAAAGTGGAGGGTAACGTGTCTCCGTTGTTTATAAAAACGACAGCCCCTAATGGGCCATATCAGCTTTAACACAAACGATTAAATCCCCTTGGTGAACGTCGCTGTGCTCTGTTTCGGCTTCTTGTCAGCTCTGGGACGGAGGTGCAAACTCCAAGGACCCCGAGCGCACAATGAGACCATTACAGATGCTGGTTATCAGATAAGGCTGAGAAGGATGTTTTTCTTGGGCTGCTCACAAGCAGTTTGAAAGAGTCGGGCTCCGGGTTTGAGGTCCCGTGTTTCTTCCTCTTAAACTATGAGCAGCTGTCTCACATGACCCACTTCTGGAGGGCCCTGTAATGATTTCCTTCCTTCGGAGGCTTCGGGAGTCCTCCTTCGGCCCTGTGAAAAAAGGGACAAATATTTTAATCCAAGCAAAATGCTGGAGCAGGTCTTGTTGGTTTCAGGGAAGAAACTCAATCCAGCTCCAGCACCGAGTGGAGGCCTCAAATTGGAACCATCTGGGCGGCAGAAGGGCTCCAAGACCTTTGGGGAAGGCAGGGACAGCCTGGCCTAGGGCTGCGGCCCGTACACCTGCAGAGATGCCCGGGACCCAGTGGGCGGCTGGAAGTGGCCGGGCATCGGCCTTCGCCAGCGCAGAGCGGCCGGGCTGCCAGCTCTAGAGAGCAAATAAGGCAAGGTGACCCCTTCCCAGGGGACGGCTGATGGAGTAGATGTTCCTCCTAACGAGCAGGATGCCTCATTTTCCTTTTGGAACCCCTCTGACACAAATGAGACCGAAACACACATTTCCCCACCCTTTCATTTTGGAGGTCAAAAGGGAGAGTCTTCAGACTGGGACCTGCAACAGTCTGGGACTTCTCCTTAACGCTGGGAGGATGGAAGTGGGGAACGCACGCGCCTGTTTCATATTCCCTGCGTTCTATTTCTTTCTTTCTTTCGTTTGGTTTGCAGGGCTGAGTGGCTACTGTCACTCTCTGACGAAGTGACCGCACTTTCCTAGTGGGCCCTAGTGTCCAAACGGGGAAGATGCATGCCAGTTCCCGGGAGGTTCTCTGAAGCAAAGTATTTTTGGAATTTTTGTCTTGCTCCTGCATCCACCCACTTTCAAACAAAAAGGCCTAGGATCTTGGCTCCGTCTAAGACTGGAAGTCTTACCGCTTATTTTGAAACCCAGCTCATCATATATCTTCCAGGAAGAAAATGGGACACAAAGAACAGATGGAAATTGGACATAAGTTGTCCATTTAATACATACATTTTCCAAATATTGGTTGATGAGGAGTATGTCCTTTTTAATCTGGGTCTTAAATTACTGACTGTGGTTGGAAGCGTAATGATTACGGGGTGGCCATCACAGAACCCTAAAAAAATATGACCAGACAGGATACACCTCAGCCCAGAGGTCAGACGGTGACACAGCGGGAGAGTCGGTTACTGGGAAAAGCAGCTATTCAGGGAAAATCTATGAAAGGTGGCTGAAACACTGAGTTTAGTTAAATTTGTAGACGTGTAAGTTCACCTGGCTTCTTCTAACAAACCTTTCCTTTAGGAACCAATGGATCACACATTTCTGCTTATTGTCATTAAATGTATTGGTTTCTTGTAATTAAATTTATTGACCGATGGAAATTATATAGTTAACATGCAGATACTAGACCTGAGGTAAACAATTTGTATAGTTACAAAATAACAAATTGTCAGCAAGAATCCTTTTTTTAATCCCCAAAGGGAAAATAAACATTTCAAAATAATAATTGGATAGCAAGGCTCACAGAGCATATTTCATTTTGACAAAGTTCTGAGACTGTAAAGGACATACACAGTGCAAGCTTCCCGGACCCTTCGTAAGGCAGTTTGGCGGTGCCAGGCTCGCCCCTCAAGCACCCTCCCCGGCACCCCTGTTCCGAGCCCCCTGGGAAGACTGCAGGAGTGTGTGTTGGGCTGACTGCTTTTAACCCTGTTCCCAGTGTATACGCAAGAACATTTAGATGTCTAACCAAATCTTTTTTTTTTAATTGAAGTATAGTCAGTTTACAACACTGTGTCAATTTCTAGTGTGCAACATAATATTTCACTCATACATATACACATATATATTTCTTTTCATATTCTTTTTCATTGTAGGTTACTACAAGATATTGAATAGAGTTCCCTGTGCTGAATAGTAGAAACTTATTGTTTGTCTGTTTAACCAAATCTTCGTCCTCTTTCCTCCTGAAAATGCTTCACCATCCTGCCCAGCACCCAGCTACACCCAGACAGACCTTCACCCCTGACTCCTCGGCCGGCACAGCTGACCGCCAGCCACGGGGCCAGGCTCAGCAGACCGAGCTTCTGTGGAAAACAGGTCGGCTGAGACCGGGAAAGGCCCCGTGGAAGTAGCAGGGCGGCCAGGCATGGGGGCAGCTGGCCCTTTCAGGCCATTACACTGGCCCTTTGAGAGCAGCTGGGGTTTCTCCGGGAAACACTGGCAGCGTCCCGTTCCTGTAACGCCGAGGACGCCTGTGCCCTGTGTCGGGCCCAGCGGGCCAGCCGCTCCCATGAGCTGTGGGTTTCTGAAAAGCATCAATGCCTAGACTCAGGAAACTGAGAAGTTCAGTGGGTGACTTTATTCGTATTTTTACATACAGGGTTTGATGTCATCAACGTAC
The DNA here is from genome assembly GCF_009834535.1 of Camelus ferus. Taxonomy (NCBI): domain Eukaryota; kingdom Metazoa; phylum Chordata; class Mammalia; order Artiodactyla; family Camelidae; genus Camelus; species Camelus ferus. Next base: position 11,971,182 of record NC_045731.1, on the reverse strand, counting down.
GCCTAAGTTAAGGCAATGATTATAACAATCAGGCGGCCACGAAGTTAGTGTTCTGATGGTTGTATTTGCAAAGCACATTTTCTACAAATAGGAACTAATTGACAGAAATATATTTAATATATAAATACACATGCATAATACACACACACAGACGCATACATTTATTTAAGAGAAAGCCCACCCTGTTCTCAGGAAAGGACAGTTGAAAGTGAGTGATTTCAGATTGATTTCTGAGCTGGGAAAGTCCTTCTGATTTCAAAAGAAAAAAATGTCTTTTTGGCCAAAATGGTCAGAAGGTGATGGGGACTGACCCTCCCCCCACCCCCACAGCCCTTTGCTGCCAAATCTTAACTGCCTGAAAACTTACGGAAATCTTGATTAAAACTAGAATAAAAATCTCCAGTCGCCTTCAGCAAACCACAACGCACGGGTGGGAAAAGTCGTGCCAGGCTGCAGTCGAGTTCCTTGGCGCCCCCTGAAAGTCCTGCTCCCTTCCTGTTTAATAATTAATTCAACTTTAAAGCCCCAAGGATCTGGACTCGGCACCAGCTTCACAAAGCCGTACAGAAACAAAATGCTTCCAGAACTGGAGGAGGGGACAGAGGAAGAAAGAATCTAACATTTCAAGAAACATCACCACATGGGGCAGGCGAGCGGGGGGCGGGGGTTGGAGGTGGAAAGAACCAGGGTGGAGAAATTCAAAAGAAAATAAATACACACAAAAGCAAGGTTATTCACAGCTGCTGGCACCAGGACTGGGAGGGCACAGTGAGCCCATCCCCTCGGGAAGCAGGCTGAGTGCCCACGGGCTAGGGGGGCCCCGGGGAGTGCACTCCATCTCTGGAGACAGAGAGACCCAGCCTCTGCTCGTGAGTCAGAGCAACACACTGGAAAAGGCATCAAAGGTAGGCCTGTGCCCCCTCATCCTCCGCCCTGCCCCTAGACCCCCGAGTCTCAACCAGAGGATGGCCAGGAACACACGGATGGAGGAGAAATGTGGACATACACGTGCACACACGCAGCTGAGAGGGGGAGGGGCAGGACTTACTGAGTGCGGCTGCCCTGTGCATTAAGAACATCACGGAAAACCACGCAAGTCACTAGACTTAAATATTCAGTTACAGAAGGTAACACCCACCCACCCTCAGAGGCAAACTGCAGAAAACACCCGGCCGGGCACCCTGCATGGCGCTTTGTGATGTTTAGAAGTTGTTTGCTTTCTCTAAGTGGGTGAATCTGGCCCAGAGAGCAATGTCCTGAAGATGCCGAAAACAGGCAGAAGCCCCTAACAACTCATCAGACTCTTATCACGCACACGTGCGAGGAAGGGTGTCTCCAGAAAGCAGGCAGGCAGACCCACTCCACCTCACCATCCGGAACTGAACCACGCGGGCCACGTCTTCGCACACGGGACATCACGGTGTCCCAGAGCATCGCAGAGATGGAACACACCAGCCACGGACAGATTAATTAAATGAAAGAAAGGCCCAGTGGCTGAAGAAAAGAGAAACGCTATTGAAGCACCAAACTGTATTTACTTTTCACCATCATTGCTATAAAGAAGACATGGCACAGAACCCCGCCCGTCTGTATCCACTGAGACCCCAGTCGGGTATTTTGAAAAAGACATTTATGTAATTAAATGGTTGAGTTGCACAAATAATGCCCTGGATGTTTTTCCTAATCCTTAAAAAGGGATAATCCTCCACAATTATCAAAATGATGTGGATTTCCTTTATATCTTACAATATACACCAAGTAGTTACAAAATGTTTAAAGACACCAGCTTCACGGCCATTTCCTCCCACGTCAGACCCGTGGCGTTGCCTTGAAAAGGCCTCAACTACTTTTTCCTGAATTCCTCTTGACCAAACCCTGGAAACTGTGCCAACTCGAGTTGGAAACCAGTTTTCAGTTACTAAACAATTTCAAAACCAGAAGGTCAGTATGTTTGCTCTATTTTTGAGTCAGTGAATAGCTAGCTGCTGGTTTTCACTTTTTTTTAAGAACTTTATTGTTTTGTAGTATTTTTTTTCTCTTTATTTGGTGGGGAGGTACTTAGGTTTACTTATTTATTTATTTTAATGGGGCACTGGGGATTGAATCCAGGACCTCGTGCATGCTAAGCACGCACTCCACCACTGAGCTATACTCTCTCCTGTTTTTTACTTTTCAATTCCAAGTTCAGGTTTAAGAGTATGTCCCTATTTTCATGTGAAGCTCATACTGCTTTGGTTCCAGGAGGGATCCGACCTCAAGTCAATTACCTAGTCTTTCTGTGCCTCAGTTTCCCAGCCTGTGAAATGGGGACAATCATCAGTCTTAGCTCACCAGGTTGTGATAAGATTTGCAGCACGATCACACGGGGTGTTCAGCACAGCTCCCCTCCAACTCAAGAGCAGTGGTGTGCAGTCTTTCCCTGGGTGCCAGTCACCCCCCTACTTCAGCTACACTCCCGGGGGGTGACCACTGAACCCACTTAGTATGTGCTGAGTCCCTGGGTGCCCCTTTCCCTTTCCAAAATTGGTGCATTTAAAGGGTTGCAAATTGAATTTCTGTAAAGCCAATCATATTTCCAATACACAAGGGAGGTTCCCCTTTGAAGGAGCCTCCACAGTGACTCCTTTCTTAGAGCAGCCAGTTCCTTCCTGGCGAGAGCAATCAGGTTATCTTTTCTCTTGTCTTTTTAAAAAATGAAGCTGAGCATTTGCACGAGGCAGGGTGTCGTAGTGGGAAGAACACTGACCTTGAGACAAGCTGGTCTCTTGGCTGGGCCTGCTGCTCACCACGTAAACCCGGGCAAGTTATACACCCAGCTTCCCCTGCAGCTGGAGTGGGAGCTCACAGCCCTGCCGGGGACACCAAGAACCTGCAGGGCAGACTGAGCCTCGAGGGCCTGCGGAGATGCTTGTTTCTGAAGGGGTGGGGCTGCCCGGTGACACCCACAGCACGGGCCCTCACAGAGCCATGAATTAAATCAGATGGACTTGAGGATTCACAAGGTCCACCCAGTGCCACAAAGCTCTGATTCCCTGTGAATCCTGGACTCACTGACCCCAGTCACTAAATGTCGACTGTGCCCCATCCTTTCTTTTATTTTTTTAATTTCCATTTTTAAAAGTTGAAGTCTAGTTGATTTACCATGTTCCAGGTGTACAGGAAAGTGATTCAGTTATACATATATATATATACATACATAAATCTATTCTTTTCCAGATTCCTTTCATTATAGGTTATTATAAGACATTGACTCTAGTTCCCTGTGCTATACACTGTGGGTCCTTGTTATTTATCTCTTTTATGTATAGTAGTGTGTATCTGTTAATCCCAAACTCCTAATTTATCCCTCCCCCACCTTCCACTTTGGTAACCATAAGTTTGTTTTCTGTGTCTGTGGGACTATTTCTGTTTTGTAAGTAAGTTCATTTGTGTGTGTGTGTGTTTTAGATTCCACATATAAATTATATCATATGGTATTTATCTCTGATTTACTTCACTTAATATGATAATCTCTGGGTCCATCCATGCTGTTGCAAAGGGCATTATTTTATTCTTTTTTATGGCTGAGCAATATTCCATTGTATAAATATATCACAACTTCTTTATCCAGTCATCTGGACATTTAGGTTGTTTCCATGTCTTGGCTATTGTAAATAGTGCTGCTATGAACATTGAGGATGCATGTGTCTTTGCAAATTAGAGTTTTCTCCAGATAAATACCCAGGAGTGGGATTACTAGATCATAAGGTTAGTCTATTTTTAGTTTTTTAAGGAAACTCCATACTGTTCTCCAGAATCAGCCTGGACTTTCAATGCAATTCACAGGACCTGGCAGGGTAGGTCATTTGAAAGGATATGAATGTGCCCTAAAAAGAGGGAGACGTGACTCTGTGATTAAAAGAACAGGCATCCAGCCTGACTCTGGGTAACCAACATATTTCTGGGGGCCAGTGTCTTCTGCTTAGAATTTCCCACACAAGTTAAAATGCTCTGTTGGAAATTCGTGGGTAAAAGAGGGCTCTGAAGAAAACACCAAGACATCTCTACCATCAAGCACCCTTTCTGCAATCCTCCCCCCAACTGTTGGCAAGATGGCGCACCTCACATAGGGTGGCCTGTGGGCCCTGGAGTCCCACGCGGCGCAATGCCTCACCTCAGTGCTCTCATCTGGAAAGTGGGGGTGACAGCCTCAGATGGCTGCCGGGGTGCTTACACAGGCTGCTGCATGTAAACCCCTCGAGAGAAGACACAGCATGGACCAACCTCTCAACTGGCGTGGGCCATCAGATTATGACAGCAGCTGTGTTTAACCAAAGAGCAATCACAGTGGCACAACCAGTAGTGCCAGACTGAGGTCCTCGAGTCCCGGCCTTGGTTTGCTAGGGCTGCAGTGACAAGTCACCACAGACTGGGGGGACTGCACAACAGAAACCTACGTCCTCACAAACCTGGAGGCTGGGGGTCCGAGGTCAGGAGGCCCCTCCCGTGGCTGATAGAGGCTGTCTTTTCCCTGTCTCCCCAGGGTCTTCCCTCAGTGCCTCACTGCATCCTAATCTGTTCTTATAAGGACACCAGACACACTGGACTAAGGTCCCACCCTCACGACTTCATGTCAACTGTATCCCAAAAGACCCATCCCCAAATACAGCCCAAGGCTGAGGCCCTGAGGGTTAGAAACTCAACCTATGAATCAGGGGGTGGGGCTGGGAGGACACAACTCAGCCCACTGCAGCCTTTGTAACAGTCGAAGCATTGCCTGCATTAAGTTTTTAAAAACAGCAGAAGTTCAGATGTGCACACTTGGATACACAAACAAAAGATGGGCAAGATATGGTCCAGCCACACTGCCGCTATACCATCCCTACGATGAAGCGGTAGGGGCTCGCTGACTGCCTCCCCGGAAAGAACAGCTCCCGCAGACTATAGATCCTGACAGTCAAGCGTTGGTGGGGACCACGGTGACACCAGCAGAACTGACGAAGGGGTAGACCTGTTGACGCAACTCAGTGAAGCTCTGATGACACAAACCAAGAGGAATCTTTTTGACCCAGGTCCATGCAGCCAGGAAGGGCCCGGAGAAGCTTGACCCCCATTCCCCATCCTCCCCCTACCCCCAGTCACCTGTATGTTTTCCGTAGCATCTCTCACTTTGCCTCCTTAGTTTTCGGTAACCGATGGGCCCTAGGCCTCCCACCGTGTGCTCTTCTCCCTGAAACACCTTGTCCAGAACTGCTCTCGACCCCCAGGCCATCACCGTGCAAGAGAGGGTCTACTCATTAATTAACTGATTTCTGTTGTCCAATTTCTTCCCTGTGTCAGTTTAGATTCTGTTCACGTTTCTTTCAGACTTGGTCTCTTAGGGGCTCTATTAGACTCTTCTTTGGGGATTTGCTGAGCATTCCCATCCAAGGAAGGTATCTGAGGGCATAGAATGCCATTAAATATTGGTCACCCCATTGTTTGAATAGGAAGCTTTCAAAGAAAATTAAAGTGAAAAAAAAAAAAAAGACCTGGTATTGGTTATTAACTCCCCCAGGGTGACTTCTCTTCAGGGGCAATTAAGTAGCAGCTCTGGGCTGTTAAGTTTACTGGTTTACTTGTAGATGGCTCGTCTTCTTCAAGGACAGCCAGGGTTCACATCGGCTTTGAGTTCACGTGCCGAGGCTACGGCTGCCTCCGCAAATCCAGATTTTATTTGAAATCATAGGTGTGACCACACGTGTGTGCGCTGACCTTTCTTTAAGAAACAAGTTTTGCTTTACCAGGTAAATGCCCGTTTGGTGGAATTTTCGTGGAACGCTGGTGACATCCTGTGGTCAGTTGAGTTTAAGGCAGCCAGTCTTTCTCAGCAGCCGTCTCAGGGAATAAAGAAGCCAATGCCCCCACACAAATCCTAGTTTGTTTTGCAAAACCAAAAAGGCAAAAGAAACGCATGCTGATTCCTAAACATTTTTGCAATCTGGGCATAGCCTGTTTTGAGCAGTGCAATTTTTCGGTGAAGGTAGATACAACAAATTCTGGTAATGAGTCTTTTTAAAGAGCAATCCTGCAGACACGCAATACAGCTTCATCCAGGAAAGAGGGTGAGTGCCGTGATGTCAGGGGTTGCCCTGCGACCGTACCTGGTCCCCACCATCTGCTGCTGCCAGTTCTCTCCTTGGCTCCACGTCTGGTCCTCACAGGAGACAGCCTTCTGGCTTAAAGGGAAAACAGTGGGTATTTTGGCATTTTTACACCACTGACAATGAATTGAAGCCATTCAGTTGTAAACGTGGTGTTAACACTTGAAGGTTTCCCCTGGCAAAGCAGGAGCGGCCAGTGTTGACTGGAGGCAAAGACGGAGGTCTCGGGGAGCAGAGCCAGTCCCCAGAGCAGCCCACCGAAGGGGCTCGTAAAAGCATTTGTCTGTCGTTTAGAATCACAACTCGGCTCAACATGCGTGGTGCCGGGAGCAGCCGGCTCGGTGGAAGCCGTGGAGAGCGGGCCGGGGAGTAGATGCTGTTCTTCTGTTTATTAAAAACGGATGGGAGCACTTGACAGAAAAATCAAACTTCTGGTCATGGCTCGTTAAGCCCAGTTGTATCTGTCAGGGGTGTGCGTGCAGCTCCCACGAGCCTCGGGCAGGGCATTACAGCTGAGCTCGGGTCTTCTCGCTCATTTTGAATAGAGCAGGGTGCCAATCACCTTGAAGGGGGAGAGGATGGGAGGCTATTTTTAACCCACCGACTTCGGTGGACATTAAATAAAAAGGATCATGGTGGAGAATTTTATTGCCAATATTTGTCATAAAGAAGCTGAAAGGTAAAAATGAATGCGGAATGAAGTCTACTATCACAGCTCTCTTAGGACTAGCACAGCTCTCAGAGACAGACCCCCAGGCAAACTCTGCAGACTCCTTACATCTGCATATAGTCATAGAAACGCGGTCCTCCAGGAAGTAATCTCCAGGCATCAGTCTCCTCCCGGGAGATGGAGAATCTGGACAATGCAGACTGTTTAAATCCAGCCAGGAGAAGGGACCAGCCGCGTTCCAGTCCCTCTGTCAGAAACCATGACCCTATTTAAGAAAATGTATGTTCACAGCCTTCCCTCTGCCTGATACAGCCTTACAGGGCAGGAAGACCGCAGGACCAGGAGAAACGCTGGTTTTCCTGCTGATTTGGGGCTTGAGATCTGAAGTCACACTCTGGACTCTCCCACAGCCTCACAGTCCTCGTGTGTACGAGGCAGAAAGACAATAATCTAACCTCTGCCCCTCAGGATGTCAGAAGGATGTCATCTCACATGACACACGTCAGTCACTTAAATCCAGCACCTGGCCCATCGGAAGCCCTCAGTGGAAGCTATTCTCCAGGCTTCCTAGTGACCCCATCATCAGCATCTTCATGGAGGGCACTGTTTCTCCGAGGGACATGTCAGGGGCATGTGAGGTGACAAGGGTAAGGATGGAGGAAAGTCCAGCTGGATCAATTTATTCCACCGGTTGGGGTGATTATTCAAGGAATCATCTTGAATTCTCTTCTGGGCCAGATACAGTGAATGCTACGTAGAAGTATTCAACATAGCTTCAGCGTTCAATAAACTTAAGTCTACCCCATGTTCGTGGACACAGGAAGTTTCCGTGTCGGCAGCCTGAGGTCAGCAGCTTTAAAGCAAAGTGGGTGAACCCTGAAGGGAGACCGTGCTGAGCAGAGCGAGGAGTCAGCAGGGAGCAGGGGTCACACCGAGCACCTGCTGTGACTTGGCTTCACCCCCCGGGAGCCCAGGACCAGCAGGAACCATGCCCCTAGGTCTCCAGAGGGGCCCAGCACCTTCTTGTGCATTCCCGGTTCTTTTTAGATTTGGTTTTTGTTTGGAAACATACACACTGGGTCCCTTTCTTTGCCTCTCTGCCAGTGGAGAATTGAAACCAAATCGTGTGGGTGGGGCAGGTCTGGGCTGGGATAAGATCTGACAACTTCCACTGTGGTCTTTTCTTCATCCACCACGTAAACTGCCAGTAAATCCTAGGAATCATTCCTGACCACCTACAGTGGTGAGCAGAAGCCTTGGTGGCAGACCTGTTGGGAGATGCCCAGGTGGCTGGGCTGCTCCGTCAGGGACTGCGCATCCCCGGCAGAAGGGAGCTTCACCAGCACAGAAGTATGCGATGGAAGACAGTCGGTGTTGGTGACACTGGAGAGGACCAGCAGGACAGGGCAAAGTTCAGAGCAGAGAGGAAGCCCTTCTCTTGGAAGCCATCAGGAAAGCTTTCTGAATTAAGATGGGCCTTGGAGGGCCATTAGGGTCTGGACAAGTGTGGTGGACAGAGGGCAGTCCACATGGAGGGGCGAAGGGACCAGGAGCTGGGGCCAAGACGTCACCGTGTTTGTCCAGGAAAGAGTCTGAGGAAACGCGCAAAGCATCCCCTGGAAATCTCCGCTCGGTGAGGACACACAAAACTCTTCCAAGGAATGAATGCTCTGCAGGAGAAACTTTTCCTGCTGATCTCATTGGAACCGGTTCATTCCACGGTTCATTCCAATGAATCAGATTTGGGAATCTAATTAACCCTGGGGTTATTTATGCTATAACTCAAACCTGTTTACACCCCACCCCCTTCTCGCTGGCCCTGAGCGCAGGAACCCAAGGGCTGCGGCCGCAGCGTCGTAAAGGAGCATCGCGCTGTGAGCCATATTTTCAATTTTTATTAGCATTTCGTATTTGCCCACAGCCTGATTTCTCTTAGGCTTGACGCAATTTGCATGATTGAGTTAATCCAAGTGTGAAATGCAGTTGGACCCCATTCAATGGGTGGCCAGAAAGGCAGCGTTATTAGGACATAAAAGAGACAGCACAGCGCTGCCCCCGCAACTCCAGGTGCAAACGGGCCTCACGGGGGCACCTGCCCTGGGCCGGGAGCGTGCTGTGTGCGCCGCAGCTCAGGGCGTGTTTCCAGGCTCTTCCACCCAAAATGTGTGTCCGGCGGCGAGGCGCAGCCTGGTGGTTCCACTTCACCTTTGGACTCATCTGGGTGCAGAGCCCACTCCACGCAAAGCTGGGCAGATCCTCCTAGCCCCACGCACCCTCTACGCCCTCCCCAGAATCTCCCAGGTGGCCGGGGTTTCTGCTCAGCTGTCCCGGAGCACAGAGAGGGCCAGGAAGCTGGCTCCAAGGACCAGCTGCTCACCCATCGCTGGCAACCAATCCATTCCACAGCGGGCCCGCTGCCCTCCAGACCCAGAGGGAAGACCCAGAGGAGGGGCCCCGGGTGGAGGTCTGACCCAGCAGCAGCCTTGCATTTTTCTTTTTTTATTACAAACTCCTATAATAGTACTCTGTAACCCCTTACACACTCTTAGGTGTTTTTTCAACTAGTTTCACTGTTTTGTGATTTTTAAAGCCACAATTATTTCATATCAACATTATTAAAACCATATCTTAGGGTTTTTATTTCACCATCTTTAAAAAATTAGTACTTATAAAATATATCACATCTTCATTTTCTCAAGACGTAAGTGACGTAGGGTATTTTACTCATTAACAATTTTAGAATTGATTGGCAAACTAATCCTAAAATGGTGTATTTTCTCATCCTGGGAGACTAAATGTATATTAAGATGTGGTGGAAATTTAGTCACACATTCCTGTGCCTGATATACTAAAATTCCATTTTATGGGGTGATATTTAGAAATCTTGCATATTGCTCTTACAAACTTAACTGGCTTGTTTCTATAATTTTTGCTTTTTTTTTTCCTCAGTGACAAGATAAGGGAGAACGTTTCACACGAATATTTGTCGAAACTTTGCACGTAATACATTGACTGTATAGATCATTTTACTTTTTTTAATTCCTGGGAGAGTAAAAGCCAAATTGGATATGTTTTATGTTTTTAACATTAAATTTTGAAGTACCAGTGACACAGTTGGGTACAACATGAGACATTGAGCAGATCAATGCAGATGCAGCAAGAATTTGCAGATTCATTGCGGTTTTATGCTTCTCATTAATAATTATTTTGCAACATCAGTGTCCCTTACTCTCTTCTTTCCAGTCAAATGGCCAAATGTAAGTTTACACTACACAATACATGACTAAGAATGAAAGAGAGTAAAACCTGCCCCGGAGTGGGACGTGGCCATGTGGGCAACCATCAGCTGGGTGTAGACACACCCCTGCCACCCAGGTTATCCCCAGGCACCCACCCAAGGCTCACAAACTGTCTGGACAGAAAAATATTTCAAGAGTTATTTTCTCTATAGAATCCACTGAACCATGTGATGCCCTGGGACACACATGTGCATCTCAGACCTCAGGGTGTGGAGCGGTCCAGGAGCGGACACCAGGGGTTGGACATTTGGGGTCTGGGTAGGAAGGACAGTGGAAGAGAAGAGGAACAGGGTGGATGTTTACCCTCCTGCTGGTGACAGGCTTCCTTCAGTTTCATCCCCCCAACCCCCTTCACTCCCGGGGTGCTTGTATCTGAAGGTCCTTGTCCCCCAAATTCATGAGGGTTTCCTACCAAAACTTCCCCCAGAGGGAGAGAGGGGAGGGAGAAAAAGAGAACAGAGAGAAACATATGTCCTCAAGGAAAACACATAACCTCTCCTCCAGCAGGGAAAGGTGCTTCATCCGGCAGCCAAGGCTTGACCGTGTGAGAGACACTGGACGTGGAGCGTTAACTGAACCACCAGCTGTCATGCGCGTAATGCTGCAGCGGTGAGCGAGGTCGTAGAGGCTGACGTTTTGATTTTGTCTGTATTTTCAGTCTCTCAACAGAAAACCCTAGATCCCAATTCTGTTCTCTTGCTACAAGATACAAGCCCGTAACTGAATTTCCAGGTCTCACTGTGATCGAATGATTAAAACTACCTAGCCCGTTAGCCTGGGACATGACCGGTTGCAAAAGATACAACTTTTCTCACGTGACAGGAGTTAACCTGCAGTCCGTGGGGAGAAATGAGCTGGAGGACACCCATCTCGGGACCAACTGCGACAGGCCGTCATCATAGTGTCCACTGTCTGATCTTCGTTAGATACGTGACCTGGGCAAGCTTGGGTCTGCCTGTCCGTTTCTACCTGGTGGTTGAGCTGAGACTGGCTCTGGGTAGGAAGACAAGTCGTGGGTCTGTTTCGGGAGAGTGACGGAGCCTGGGCTTCCCAGCACACCCCCGACCCTGCTGTGCCCTCCTCACTCACCTACCGCGTTGGGTTTGGGCTGTGGATTTTAAGAGGGCTCAGTCCTTCCCCGTTACCTCACTATTGTGTTCCCAGGGGTAAGTATTTAACTTGTGCAGAGGAGAGACTCAGTAACTATTTATTTAACAGATGAATAAATCTATGAATGAAGGGAAGGGTGAAAAATGATGAAATCTGCACATCCATCAAGTAATTCCCACAAAGAAAGTACTATTAAAACTGCTGCCCCTTTGCCATGGCCAGTCCTAAATGCAGACCTGCAAATGCTATTAAGAAAGAAAAACACTCCTGCAGTGTATCTGTCCTGCTGACAGTGGGTGGAAGAATATGTGTAGGAGACTATTTCTTTCTTCTGTTTTTAAGTATAACTTTTTATCATGGAAATATTCAACTATGCACAAAAGTAGAAAAAGAAATGGGCTGGACCCCCCCATACCCAACACCTCACGTCAGTGGTTATCTACATGAGGCTGAAAATCTGTACCCCACTCACTCATCACCCGTCAACCTGCACCAAATTGTTTGAAAGCAAATGCCAGACATTATATAATTTTGTCCATAAATATTCCAGAATACATCCCTACAAAATAGTTAATATTAATACATGCAGCAAAGTTAACAAAAATTCATTTATACTTTCGAATTCCCAGCCATCATTAAAGTTTTCCACATGGTCTCATAATTTTTATTAAAATTTAATTTATTTAAATCAGGATGGAAGTAAGGTCCAATATGCAATTAGCTGGTATGTCTCTTCAGTCTCTTTTCATCTCTAAGTCTCCCCTCCTCTTTGTTTTCTTTGCAAGTTACCTGTTGGAGAAACCACGTTGTTTGCTTTGTCAGATTTCCCACCCTCTGGATGTTCAGTGCAGTCCCATGGTGTCTTTTCATGTGCTTCTCTGTCCCCCGTATTTTCTACAAACAAGTAGTTAGACTCGGAGTCTTGATGGGACTTGGGTTTGTGTTGTGTAATTTCTGTTATTACCCCAGGAGGGGGTGATCATATCCAGCTGCCTCTCTCTTTTGTGATATAGATTTTGATTAGAAGGTGCAGGCACTGTCAGACTGACCTGTCCCCGATCTGGTCTCCATCACCTGCTCTACTGGTTTAACCAACATTCATGGTCATTGATTAGATTCATTCTTTTGTTTGGGACTGTGAAATAGTGCTATTCTATTTCTACCATTTCTTTCAAAGAGCACATTTCTTAAAAACAATATACTAGTCTCTGAGCCTCCACATCTCATCCATAAAATGGGCGCAATGATACCCACCTTCCCTGCCACACAGAGATGCGGATGGGGATGTACGAGGCTTGTGGTAAGCTGAGGCCACGTTCACGTGTGTGGAGACATCATGGATGTCTCTGAACTGCCTGGAGAAGGTGCCAGCTAGAAGTCCTACAGCCCCCAAGCAGAAGGGCTCAGCCCACATCAGCAGGGCTGTCAGAGTTGCCTGGATGGAGAAGCCTTGGCTGAGTGAATTCTCTCCGCCACACCGCAATGTAACTTCCTAACTCAGGGGAAGCAAAGACGTGGGAACCCATCAGAAGCAAGGCGGGGCGTGAAACTCGTGACCTGAGATGTGACACCTACAAGGTCTTGGTTCTCTCTGTTACAGGACAGGGTGGACATGTGATTAGGGGGAGGGGGCGAGGCCAAACCCCACAAGCAAAAGATAACCAGGAATCCTCTCTGGTGGCGAGTTGGCACCATCTCCTCACCCCAGCCTGGTGGGTTTGTCTTGAGAAGAGGTCAGCCCAGTGGGGCTTAGGGCAGGAGAGCAGATGCTGGCAGAGGAGAAGTGCAGGTTCTGGGGCACCAAGCCCTGGCCCCCCTCTTTACGAACATGATCTTGTTTAATTCTCCAAATAGTCACCCAAGCCAGGCATCACCTCTGTGGTCTCGGAGATGAGGGAGCTGAGACCTGACTGGCCAAATATCACCCAACTTATAAATATTAGCTCCCGAAACAGACACCGTGGCTTTCTGAGCCCACCTCTATGCTGTGGACTTTCATAAGCTCCTGGTTAGCACATCATTGTCCTTGTTTACAGATGAAGGAGAAGACGTCACGGCTGAGCACACTTCCCTGACTTCCACGGTGAAACTCTGGCCACAAGACATGTAACAGCTTCTAAAAGGCGTCCAAAGGCTTTGAGTCACAGTCCCCCTAACCCAGAGCCTGAAATCCGTTTCTGTCAGCTGCTTCCTTTGGTAAAAAAGCTCTCTCTCTTCTCCGAGGTCAGCATTCCCAGCAGCGTCCAGCTGGAAGAATAGGCAGGTGCTACTTTTTTGGTCTCTATGGCCACCATTTCCACTTTGCTTCTGCTGCATGGACTTTGTCAGCCTGTTTCATGTAAAGCAGAGCTGGGCGGGGCCGGAGGTCCTTGGCCCTGCGGCATGCACCACCCCGGGCCGCAGATCCCCCCTGGTCATGGGACTGTGATGTGTACATCTCAGGGACACCAAGCCTGATCAAAGCGGCCTTGGAATTCAGAAAGAGGCTGAAATCTCCAAGCCCCACGGATGTCAGTCCCTGGTAGTGGCCTCACCGCAGTTTCTGCATCTCGCTGAGCCTAGCCAGGACACCGAGACCACACTGGCTATTTTAACAGAAATGATTCGACATAACAAACTGTTAATGAGATCCTGAGGAGCTGAAAAGGGAACACGAAGATGTCACGGAGCTGCACCTCTGATGGGGCGAGATGCAGCTGGTTTTGAGAGCGCTGGACCAACTACATTCAACTGCTCCTGCCTAAATGAACCGCGACCACGTGAAGGCAGAGACGAGGCGACAGGGCCGGGGTGACACGCCAGGAACAGGAGGCAGACAGGAAGGAGCCTCCCTTCTCTGCCTCCAGACGCCGCCATCCTCCAGCAGCCCTGCTGGCAGAGGCCATTGGGGACGCAGCTGGCAAAGATCCGGTGTGGTTGCAGAGTCCCAACACGGGATCACAAATCAGCAGACACACAAGTGGGTTAAGAGACAAGAGCTTAGTCACTGGCACACTTACTGAGACTTTGAAAATAGCGTTGACACCAGAAACTGAAAAAAAAAAATTTAAATTAAAAATCACACCACTAAAAGATATTCTTTTGGGAAAATGTTTGGAATTTAACCACTTGCTTTTTATATTAAGCCATCGCCTTGGTACTGGAAGGCAAAAAAAAAAAAAAGTGTTACGTTATTATTGGAAACCCTGCATTCAAGTAATGCAAATCTGTCTTTGAGTTCATTTAACAAAGTGACACTTAAATTACTAAGAAGAATGGAATAAACTCTATGTTATTTGCACTCTCCCAATACACTGGGATGAAATTGTCCTGGGATCAGCAGCTGATTAAGCTGATTATATACCTCATACATGTAGGATGTGGTTTTCAACCGGCCACAATCAAAATACAATTTACTTCTGTTAGTCTAATAATGCAGATGCTATAAAAGGCACCTCCTGGTAAGTGTTTTTCATTTACATTCTCCTACTCTTACCGGGTATTTGCATAGCCCTGCACTATCTTCTCCCTGCCTTCAACTCCAAGTTCTGACTGTGGAATCTGGGTGGGGGGTGGCTTTTCCTGATAAGAAGAGGGGGCCAAGCTATGGGCACTGGGAAACCACACACGCACACACAACTGCTAGCCTGCAACCTGGCGCTAAGAGGTGGGCGGTTCCTGGGAAGGTGTTGGGTAAATAGGTGGAAGCCAGCGCCCAGGGGCAATGGACCTATGAACCAAAGGCATCCCCCGTGTGTGTCTGTCCAAAAAACAACACAGGATTAGCAGGCACGTACTACTCTATATAAAACAGCTAACAGCAAAATCCTCCTGTGTAGCGCAGGGAACTATATTTAGTATCTTGTAATAACCTATCATGAAAAAGAATATGAAAAGGAATATATGTATATACATAGATAGATACCTGAATCACTCTGCTGTACACTAGAGACTAACACAACATTGTAAATCAACTATACTTCAATTTAAAAAATTAAAAATAAATAAAAAAGAATGTAGGCAAGAGGTCAGTGATGCCCACGGGCAATGATCATCGAAAAGGCAAGGAAACCACTTACCTACTCGCCACTCGGAGGACTGGGCCAGTCAGTGCCTGCTGTCTCTCCTGTCCTCGGTGTGCCTTGCATACCCCCCAGACCCCAGAGGGGAGATGCCACAGGAAGTTATCCAGATGAAGGAAGTGTTTCAAGTTGGACAGACCCGCTCTGACAGGTGCTACTCCTTGGAAGAAAGAAGATCGCCACTGAAAGTCAGTGAGGCATTTAGCCAAGTGGAAATTTCTCTAGGCCTTGCCAGTAGAATGGATTTAAGCCAGGACAGGAGGAGAGCACGGGGCAAATTTCACTGTGAAAAAGAGCAGAAAAACAGCACGATGGCTGGAAGGGGTGTGGAGCCAGGGAAGGGGTCACAGATCTCACAGCGCCTTCATTAGGTCTCGGGGAGAACTTCACCCGGCGTTCTGCGTGATCCTCTGACATCGGTGGAACCAAGAACTGATGGGCTAATAACATTTTCAAAGTAGACACTTTAATTTTTTGAGCAATTGTAAGCTTACAACAAAATTGAGCAGAAAGAGCAGAGAGTTTCCACATTCCCCTGCCCCCCACACACACACAGCCTCCCCACTGTCAATATCCCACACCACGTGGTGCATTCGCGGCCATGGATGAACTGACCTTGATGCAACGTCACCCAGAGTTCACAGTTTCCGCTAGGGTTTACTCTTGGTGGTGTGCATTCCAGGGGCTTTTGACAAATGTACTAACATTTTTAATCATTGAAAATAAATTGATGCAATAATGACCTTTTATTGTGATGAGAACACGTGACGTGAGATCCACCCTCTTAGCACATTTTGAAGTGCACCATACAGCGTGGTTACCTACAGGCCCGACGTTGCACAGCAGGTCTCTAGAACGCGTTCATCCTGAGTAACTGAAATTCACACCCGTTGTCCAGCAGCTCCCCGTCCCCTCCACCCCCGTGCCTCAGGCAATTACCATTTTACTCTGTTTCAATGACATTGACTATTACCAAAAAACTGAAAGGTAAGTATTGGGGAGAATGTGGAGAAATTGGAACCCCTATGCCCTGTTGGTGGGAATGTGAAATGGTGCAGCCACTGTGGAAAACAGTATGGAGGGGTCTCAAAAAATTAAAAATAGAACTTCCTTATGATCCAGCAATCCCATTTCTGGGTAATTTATCCCCAAAATATGGAAATCAGGGTCTTAAAGAGATCTCAGTCCTCCCACATTCATTGCCGCACTAGTCACAAAATCCAAAGTGTGGAAATAGCTTAAATGTCTACTGACGGATGAATGGATAAAGGAAATAAGGACTCTGCAAACAATGGAATACTATCAGCCTTAAAAAATAAAGAAGTCCTGCCCCGGGCGACAATATCAATGAGCCTCGAGGATACTATGCTAAGTGAAATAAGCCAGCTACAAGAAGGTGAATATTGCATGCTTCCACTTCTCTGAAGTATCTCAAAATAATGACATCTTGAAGAATCATTTTTAAAATAATTCAAATTAAAGAATTTTAAGCAGCATTTTAAAAACCATCTAAGATAGCATTTGAGATAATAACATTTTTTAGAGTGGTCCTGTTTCATCATATACTGTTCTGTGGGATAGTCAGGGTAAATATTACCAACCAGAGTTTATAATTTTGAGAACAAAAGTGCAAGCATCTTGCCTCAGAAGGCAGCTCCATCCCCAGGACACAGGACAGAGAGCAGACCAGGCAGTCAGCCGGGACCCAGAGCTCAGTCCCCCAGAACCTGCTTACCATCCAAGTGATGCCAGCGCTGCTGGTTAAGGTGTTACCAGGAGCAGTCACACAATGTGCCTAGCAGAATGTGGGAACTAGTTCAGCCTGTCAACGAAAGGCTGTATACAGTGAAAGAACGTTTCAACAGCACAACTGAAAGGTGAGCCACAGACATCAATCCAGACATGTCCTAACTAAGCAAAGTCCGATTGCAGTCATGTCTACTATTTACAGCATCCCTACACTCCGCTCAGAAATTTACACACCCTGTTGCAAACTCTCACCAACCGCCTGCATCGCTGGGGCTCTTGCCCTGATTACGCAGACCCCAGAACTGAGGTTCAAGGAGGCTTGTAACTAACCATCTAGAAAGTGACTGTGATGTATCGTGGGTGTCTGACAACAGAGCACTTGTTTATTTCCTCTGCATCTTGATACCTAACCAAAAAAAGGCGGGGGTGGGGGTGGCTTTCTATTTACCACTCACAAATATCTTCCTGGAACAAATGAGAATTGTACATCTGACAAACATGCTACTTAAAGGAAAATAAATAAAGGTAACCCACCATCTGCAGTGCTGAATGCATTCTTTTCCTTCTGGAGAATACCAGACAGTCCAAAAAAGCCCCAGAAATAGTGGTCGATGAGAGATACTCAAACGCTTTGTGAACTCAGCTGGTAAAGAGTTTAGGTATTTGAACACTTCCCTTCGAAAACCACTATGAAGTGTTACTGTGTTGTGGCCAAAAGAGCAAAGTGGGCCCTTGCTATATTTTTTTAAACAACCTGCACAAATCTGTCATCTGCCCAGAGAAGCAGGCGTAGATAATACTCGGTCGGCGGAGTGCCGAGATCTAGACGGTAAGGTCACGTTTCCATCATCGCATTGTACCACATTATGTGGCTACTCCAGCAATAACGCTGGTGATTACGTATTGGCCACGTGCCTAACTGCTGCTTCGCATCTATAATTTAAGTATATATCACGCTGAATAGTGTTGTCGTGCCAAAGCCAAGAGGTATTTGGTAGCTGGGGCTCTGCCCCGTCCCAGAGACACAAAGAAGTTTATTCTGTTCTCCAGCACGCAGGTGTAACATCAGAAAACGCCTCGAAAATTCCACCCATGCATTTGCCTGGGAAAATAGTTGATTCTTTACATTATAAAAATATACTGGCTTTTCCATTTGAGTGGGAGGCTGGGAATGGGTAGAAATGTATCATTTCCAGCTGATATGTTTATGTTCTTGAAACCTTGAAAACATTTCAAAATAAACAGCCCTAAACAGTTAGGGAGCTGAAATGCTTGTCATACAAATTGTTTTGCCCTGAACCTTCACCTGTGCACGTGAAGATTAGATGAAGTTCATTTCAGCACACTGGGAATTTGTCTTTCCAAAAAGCCACTCGCTGTGGACGCAGGGTCAGGGAAAACTCAACTATATTCTCAGACTTAAACGCAGTGAATTTCTGGCAACAGATTTCAAAAATCTCAAGAACTGCGGATGGGAGGTGGTCATCATACTACGTACACTGCCTGCAGCCACACGGAGCAGCACACAAGTGTGAATGATCAGAGCATCTGCCTACAGTACGTGTCGTTGAACTTGAACTCCGTTGCCAAATGGCCTTGGCAACAGCTTGGGCTGTTTACAGAAAGCCTATTTCGCTTCTCCTGAGCCCAAATTAGTCTTAGAATGTGGTACCTACACAAGGAAACGAAAGGAAGGTTTATTATTTGACACTGTGGACCAAAATGTGGGTGGCATTACTGCCCATCTTCCTGTTCTCACTTTCCTGGTGTCGTATCCGTGTCATATCTGGGCGTTCTTAGTTGTAAGTGGTCAGAGAGGTGATGTCAGTGACCTCCCAGATGGACTGGCGTGGCTGCAGCTGGTCCCCTTTTCCTGTTATGCGTCTTGTCCTCTTGGGAAATTGAGGAGGCATTTAAGCCTTAAAACAGTGTGGCAAGTTACTAAATGTAGCTGCAAATTATTTGTAACTTTACTCATCAAGAGGTGGAAACTAATTCTTCTCCCCTCAAGTTTGGGATGCTTGTGGCCTGCTTTGCAGAAACAGCACAGTGGCAGTGAGTCACGTGTGTTCCAAGCCAGGGGTTAGGAGGCCTTGCTGCTGGTTTTCCCACTGCCAGGTACCCTTTTCCCTCCACGTGGATGAGGCCAGGCTGGCCTGCTGGACGACAAAACACCACATGGAGAAAGACCCTGCCTCCCAGGTGTCCCAGCCTTCCCAGCTGAGGTCCCAGACATGTGAGTGAGCCTTGCCAAGAAAAGCCAGGCTGGGACTTCACCAGTGGGCACCCCAATGAGCTCAGCCCAAATTGCCTAAGTTTGGGGCAGCTTGTTACTCAGCAGTACATAACTGTTACAAGCACTCTGTGAAAAAGCAGGGATGCTCCAGCCCAGCTCTCTTCTAGTGATTCCCTCTCCTCACTCAGCCTTTCCATTGATGGGAGCCGGGTTCTAATGGGTCCTTATCTGCCAAAGCGGTTATATCTGCAATGGCATTATCTGCCTTAAGGAGACAGGCTTAATTGTGAAAATCAAAGGGTTTGTCTAGACAAGGGATGCTGGTCAAAAAAAAATTAATTCTAGTCTACTGTACAAATTAAACCAAAAGAAAAGTATTATCCTGAGTTGAAAGAACTACAGATGAAGGGTCTCCAGTGACCAGAGTCGCCAAAGAATCAACAGAAATGCCTCACAAAAGTAAAAAGTAAGTTTAAAAACTGCCGGGAAGGACCAGAGAGCACAAGGCTCTCTGAGGAAAGGCAGGGAGACCGCTCCTCCGTACTCACCCTCTCTGCTTTGACAAACGATGGGGGCAAAGCTCAGAAGTGAAGAAAGCTTGTGCCCTGTATCCTTGGCCTCCCTGCAGAAGACGCCTGTTAACAGTGAACTCAAGCTTAAAGACATGGTTATGGGAGAGGGGCCAGCGCATCAGAGGGGCCCGGTGCTCAGCTCGGAGCTGGTCCTCCACTGTCGGGCAGAGCGTCCGAGCTAGTGTGGGTGACCGCGAGGTGCGGTGTCAGTATCGTGTTCAAAAGGGAAAAACCGATGTGCTAACCCCTTTGGCTCCACTTCTGCTTTTAGTGCCCTAAAATCGCCATTGAAAAAAGAGTCAAAGAATCACCTGCCTCAGAGAAGGCAAACATTTGAGCTTAGTCGTCTCAAAAATGTTCCCGGGAGCCGTAGCGAATAGGTTTCCCTACATCACATCGGCCCTATATGTCAGAGAGCGAGGCTGTACGAGGAGGATGGCGTGGTCAGCAACACCCGGTACGTTCTCCCCGCAGTACCAGCCGTGCTGGGCTTCCCTCCACACCAAATTCACTTACCCTTAGAAAGAGCTACAGGTGGATCTCAGACTTAAATGTAAAAAGTAAAGTTTTTCACTCCAGAATATGGGCTGAGACTACTATTCTAGCAAAACAGACATAATCAAAGCCTGGGGGCTGGGAAATCCACACACCCTGTTAATAGGCAGAAACCAGCTCTTGAATGGATTCTTTCCCATTCTAGGAAGAAGAACACACACATACGTTTTGTGTACACACACGTGTGTACATTAAATGCTTCCTCCTAGAATGTGTGTGTCCGAACACATTTTTTTATTGCTCATCAGGAGACGGCGAACATCATTTTGAAAAATTACAAGGAAAACCTGTTTCTGAAGATGACTTACTATAGAAATCAGAAGAAAGTTTAATTAACAATTAGGCATCTTTATTAGGGTGAAAAAAATCATGTCCTCAATGGCATAAGAAAAAGTCACAGACATAGAAAACAAACTCATGGTTACCAGGGGGAGGTGGGGAAGGGATAAATTGGGGTTTGGGATTTGCAGATACTAACTACTATACATAAAATAGATAAACAACCAGGCCCTACTGTGTAACACAGGGAACTATATTCAAAAAAAGAAAAAGAAAGTTATGATGAAATGCTATACTGAGATGAAAAGAAAGCAGGGAGAAATAAAGAAGTGTTCAGGGAACTTACGGTCAGTAACACATCTATAACTTCAAGTTTTTTGGTTTTTGTTTTTTGTTTTCCAAAGGACTAACTAGTAGCTTTATTTGTGCTCATTAAAAAAAAATTGTTTTACAAATATACACACTTTTATATTTTAAATATTCAATTATCTGATAAAGCATGATCAATACATGAATTACCCAACTGCAGAGCAAAGCTAGAAATGACCCCACCCCAACTGCATAAGATATTAAAGATACTGCGTTACCTACCCCTCCTTCTGAAGTCCTTACTCCCTCCTCCTGGACTGCAGTCACACAGTATCAGCTGACCTGAAGACTGAGGTCAATCCCATGGGTAGTCAATCAACCACACCTCTGTGATGAAGACCCAGTGGGGACTCTGGACATCGGAGCCCAGCTGAGTGTCTCTGGTGGGCAAAGCTGCACACACACTGTGGCTCATGGAGTCTGCGTGGGAGAGTGTCCTGACTCCATGGAAAGAAGTCCTGCACCTTTCCTGGACTCTGCCCTGTGTGCTCTTCCCGTTGGTTGATTCTAATCGGTACCCTCTCTGTGAAGTAAACCAACTGCAAATACAAGCTTGTGGCCAGTTCTGTGTATCTTTTTAGTGAATTTCAAACCTGAGGGTGGTCTTGGAAACTTCCCCAAACTTGCAGTTGGTATCAAAACTGAGGGCAATCTTGTGTGGAGCCTTAAATATTTTTGTGTGCAATGCCACTCATTATTCTTTTAGTCACCATTTAAAGGGAATTTGTCCAAATTTCTTCAAAAGAAGGCACACAAAATAATACGAGGGATACTGTTAGAACCTGAGATGCAAGACTTTGCCAGCTTATGTGAGGGAAAGGCAGTCCTCTGGCTTCCCCATCCCCCGCCTTCGGAAACAGCACCTTCATTTGCTGCAGTAACGATGTTCAATGTAAGGTGCAGCCGGTGTCTAACCTGCAGACCAGAACTAACTCTTTGATTAAACTGATAAACCTTTAGCCAGACTAATCAGGACGAAAAGACAGAAGACAAAAAACAAACAACAACAGCAACAACAACAAAAAAAAAACCAATATCAGGAGCGACCTCTTTAAAAACTAAAGAAATTATGTTTGAGGTTAAAACCTCCAGGCCCAGATGCCTTCAATTTTGGTGAAAACTCCCAAACATTTAGGGACAAAATAGCACCAGTTTAAAATGAATTATTCCAGAAAGTAAAGAGGAAGGGATACTTATCAACACATTCTATGAGGCCAGGATTACCCTGATGCCAGACCAGACAAAAACATCACAAGAAAGCTAAGATCAAAACCCTTTGTGATTGTAGAGTGAAAACTTCCAGACAATTTTTTTTAGAAAATTGAATACAGCTTCTATCTATCTCATGACCAACTGGAGTTTAACACAGGAAAATAAGGATGGTTGAAAAGCCAAAAGCCAATCTAATTCAGCATGCTATCCAACTAAGATGGAAAACCATATGAACGTTTCCATAGATGAAGGAAAAGGACTTGAAAGAATCCAACATCCATTCCTGATAAAGTCTCTGAAGACTGGAGGTGGAAGGGAACTTCCTCAGCCTGGTTCGACGCCTCTGTGAACAGTCTGCTGCTAACGTGAGAGACAGGGTGCTTTCCCCTGGTATCAGAAACTTCGAGGACGTCCAGTCTCAATCCTTCTATTCAGTATCACACTAGAGGTTCTAGCCCATGATATAACCCAAGAAAAAAAATTGAAGGACATCCCGACATGTCCAAGGGAAAAAAAAGATTTGTGCACTTTAGAGAGAAATCAAAAATGCCAGATGAATGAGAAAATAGATCATGGTCATAGGTCAGAAGAGCTGAAATTACTAAGATATAAAAAAAACTCTTCAGAATTGATGTATAGAATCAACAAAATAGTCGAAATTTCTACCTGTCACAGAAATGGAAAAACTCCTTGTAACATTTACATGGAAATGCGTGGGGCCTAGAATGTGATATTGAAAGAACAAAGATGATAGACTTAAACTATCTGTTTTTAGCTTTATAATAGTCAAGCCACAGCAATCGAGATAGTGTGGTATTGGTGTTAAACAAACAGACCAATAGAACGGATTGTAGACATAGATTCACACATAAATGGTAAACTCATTTTTCAACAAAAGCATCAAAGCAATTCATCAGGGGAAGGAAAATCTTGTCACCAGACCGTGCTGGAACAATTGGATAACCATATGCAAAAAAATAACCTCGAGCTTGACTTCACACCACCTAAAAAAAAAAATGACTTTAAATGGATCATTTAGCTACATAAAAGAGCAAAAAACTAAAAGCACCCAGAATAAAAAACAAGTGAAAACTTTGTGACCTTGAATTCAACAAAGCGTTCTTAAATGTGGCACTGAAAGTATGAAGCACAAAAAGAAAAATCAAAACAATTGGACCGCATCCAAATTAAAACCTTCTGCTCTTCAAAAGACAACGTTGAGAAAATGAGAAAGCAAGCTACACACTGGAAGAAGTGATTTGCAAAACACATATTCCACCAAGGGCTTGTGTGTATAAAGAACTCTTACAACTCGAGAATAAGAAGATAAACCAATTTTTTAAGCAGATGAAAGATTGAACAGGCACTTAGCCAGATAAGATATACAGATGGCAAGTAAGCACATGCAAAGATGCTCAACATCATTATTAGGGAATTTTGAATCAAAACCATGAGACACCCCTACAAGCCCACTAGAATGGCTCGAAGTGGAAGGATGAACCGCACCAGTTGCTGGTCAGGTGGCAGAGCAGCCCTCACTGACTGCCGGTAGACAGATACAATGTCACCACCACTTGGGAAAACAGTTGGGTGTTTTCTTAAAAAGTTAAACATACATCTACCATGTGACCCAGCCCTTCCACTCCTAGGTTATTTATCTAATGAGGGGACATGAAAGCACTTGTCTGCACAAGAACCTGCACACATGTGTTCACAGTAGCTTTATTCATAATAACCGAAAACTGGAAACAACCCAAGTGCTCACTAACTAGTGAACAGGTAAATCAATTATGATTAATCTATATCAAGGAATGCTACTTAGATATAAAAACAAATGAACTATTGATACAAAAAGTATATGGATGCATCTGAGCGAAAGCAACCAGAACCTTGCCTCTGAAAAAAAGGGCGTGTACCACATAATCCCATCAATACAAAATTCTAGAAAATTCAGACTCATCCATTATGACAGAAAACAGCTCAGTGGTTGCCTGGTGCCAGGGCTGGAGGGAAAGATGGCAAAAGGGCACAAGGAGACTTTTGGTCCTGATAGGTCTGTCCACTATGGTGATGGTGTTGATGGTTTCAGAGATGGAGACATCTGTCAAATTTTATCAAATGACACTTTAAATAGGTGTAGTTTGTGTATGTCATTTGTATCTCAGTAAAACTAGAAAAAGAAAAATATTCATCACCATTGTCGGGTTAGAAATTAAACACATGCATCCCATACCAAAATCAACAAGATTATAGTTGTGGTGGGTGATAAAGGAACTGTTTCTGCCTGACACAACTCGTCCTTGAGGACGGACTCGACAGGAGGTCCCCTCCTGGTCTAGAAGACAGGGTGAAGCCAAGGCAAGTCTGCATGTTAAAGCAGGTCACAGAGGGCAGGCGGGGTCAAGGAGGAGAATGCTGACCTCTTCCTGCAATGAGGGACAAGGTCGGCAAGAAGCAACGTTCAAAATGAACCCCAAGAGACTGAAATAGAAGGAGAATGAACACCTGATAGACTGACTGAACAAACACACGGATGGGGACGGGCTTTCAGAGCAACATCCATCCTCTGGGTGGCATAAGCTTCGCTCCAGGGGTATTCAGATCTGTGGTCCTACCACTAATCAAATGTAACCCTGTATTTTTTAACATGAGCCTACATTTGAGCGTCCTCATTCTTCGTAGGATGCTAGTCCTTTCACAGGCACTGCAGTGTGCCTGTTCATGTATCTATAGGAACCTCGTCCCTAGAGAAGTTCTTTTTAAACCCAGGTCCTTTCAAGATAGTTAAGAAAAACAAGTGTTCCCTTTGGCTCTGAAGGTACATTTAATAATAGCTTCCTTTAAGTGCTCAAAGCATTTTAATATAACGTTCTTTTTTTTCAATTATATAAGAATGGCAAGGGTAAAGAAAATATTTACAACATAAGAGAAGAAGGAAAAAAGTCTCCCACAGCCATGCCACTCTGAACATCCACTGTTAATATTTTGGTGTTTACTTCAAGGATTTTAATGCACTCTTTAACATTGTGGTGACTACAATACATATTGGTGTTGTTTACTTCAAAGAATAATTTTTATGTCCGTAAAGGTAATTAATTAGGTGACTGGGTTTATTTCCACTTTAGATCTGGGAATTAGATCTGCTCAAATACGAGGGATGTATCAGTGCAGTATGTCATTAGGAGACGGTTCTCACATAGATGTTTGTCTGATGGATAAAGAACAAAAAAATTAAAGCAGCAATTTTTACAGATAGCATTCAATATGAACTTACTCAATAGTAAATGTATTAACACGCTCCATTTAAAATCAGCTAATGGAGGGGAGGGTAGAGCTCAGTGGTAGAGCACATGCTTATCATGCATGAGGTCCTGGGTTCAATTCCCAATTCCCAGTACCTTCAACAGAATAAAAAATCAGCTCATGGGGAGTTAAGCATTATCAAGGGCTGTTCTGAACTTAACAAGAGTCATCAGTTTCCTGATAGTCAACTTTGAGCCAAGAAGAGGTTTGTCAATGGAAGTGTGTGCATGTGATGAATGCTAATTACATGGTTCCAGGTCTCCTTTAGCCGATACCCTGGCAGCTGTCACTCGAGTTATTTTATAAACTTCTGAAGCAGCTGTCAACATTCTGAGGGGGAAGCTCTTCAATCAATGGATTGACAGAAATGCAATACTCAGATTTTTCTGAGCAGAAGGCAAGAGAACATAATATCCATCTATTTAGTGATATAGCCAGAGAGGAGAGGGAAGGATTGATACTGCCATTGTATTGTCAAGTGTCAGAGAACATTCTCACGCTCACGGGCACGGAAAAGAGATTATGAGAACGCACTACTTGGGGGAGCCCCACAAAGTCAAATGGGACATTGGAGTGTCCTAAGGCCACAAGCAGTGCAATCTTATTTTCCATCAATAAGGAAGCTTCGGGTGGTGCAGAGCAACATTGTAAATCATATTTTAATTAAAATTTTAGTACTCGTTGATGTTATTTGTTTATTGTCTCAATAAAACATTTTTAACAGATGACATCTGGACATTTTTGCTTAATTTCTCTTTTTTTTTTTCTCTATACAATTCTTTAGTAAATCTAATTGTCGAAAAAAGCATCAGACTGACAGGTCTGGAAAATGCAGCCGTTTCTTCAGTCTCAAAATCCATGTGCTCAGGAAAGAACTGCCTCGTGCTGCTACGCCCTTAATTCCAGGCTAGAGAGACGACCTCTTATGAGAAGGTTCAAGTCACTTTTGACCTTGATCTAGCATTTTTGCCAGGGTTGCAGCCTTAAGTGAAAAAATGAATGTCCATCAGAGAAGTACTTTCTGGAGCTGAAATTAGGTTGAATTCACCATATCTTTCCATCTGCACGTGATCTGAAAATGATTCTTGAACCAGCACGACCTACTTAAAAGTAACCCAATTTTTCTTTCCAAGAATGGAGGAAAAGCCTTGCCTGCTCAGACTTTCAGTGTACCATGTTCCTGTGTGGGTATGTCATAATTTGTCCTGTGCTGATGGCCAAAGGTTTGAATTAGGGAGGGTCTGTTTGTAGAAGTCTGCCTGGTTAAGTCATACTGGCAGAATATAGAGACCCATCTCTGCTGATAATTGAATACATGAAAACATTTTGCTGTCAGTGCTGTTCCCTAATAGGTGGAGATACCAGTAGTCACGGTGTGATAGCTGTGGGCAAATAAAAAGCCCAATAAATAATTTTAAAAAAATAAAAATACAGCTATTTATGTTTTTAGACACAATGTATAAGGATGCAATTTTGTGACATCAATAACTGAAAGGGGGCAAGGACAGATCTGTATGTTACTGAAGTTAAGCTGGTATAAATTCAAATTAGAGCGTTACAAATTTAGGATGTTACATGTCATCCCCATGGTAACCACAAATAAAATATCTATAGAATATACACAAAACGAAATGAGAAGAGAATGAAAATACTTCACTGCAAAAAAAAAAAAAAAGTCAACCAAACACTGAAAAGACAGTAATGTGAAAAAATGAGGAACAAAAATCTAAAAGGCATATGGAAAACAAATAGCAAAATGACAGAAGTAAGCCTCTCCTTATCAGTAATTACTTTAAGTGTAAATGGATTAAACTCTCCAATCAAAAGGCAGAGATCAGCAGACTGCATACACATGACCCAACTAGATGCTGTCTATGAGAGACTCTCTTTAGATGGAAGACACTAATAGGTTGAAGAGAAAAGATGGAAGAAGATATTCCACGCAAATAGTAACAAACTAGCAGCATTATTCATAATAGCTACGATGGAGAAGCAATCCAAGCATACACTGACAGATGAATGAGTAAACAGAATGTGGTGTATCTGTACAACTCCACCTTAGAAAGGGAGGAAGCTCTGACACATGCTATAACGTGGATGAGCCATGAGGATCTCGTGCTATGTGAGATAAGCTGATCACAAAAAGTCAAGCTGTATGATTCCACCTACATGAGGCTCCTTGAGCAGTCAAATTTATAAAGAAAAAATAAATTAAATGGTGGTTGGGGAAAAGAGGAGTGGAGAGTTACTGTTCTGTGAGTTTCAGTTTTGCAAGATGAAAAGAGTTCTGGAGGTGGATGGTGGTGATGGTCACACATAATACAAATGAGCTGTAGATTTCAACTAGTCCAGATGAAAAATTGTATGTTTTGTGTGTTTTACCACAAAGAGAAGAAAAGAAATGTCACTAACAAGCTAGGAAGGAAAAGGTCTACGTGGAGAGTACAGTAAGTCACTGAAGGAAATGGCAAGTCAGGGATGGAAGCGACATCTCCACCGACTATCCTCTGAACCCTCGTTGACTCACTCTTACTCTGAATTCGGAGAGTAAGCTTGAACCCTGGGCCAAGGGAATATTTCATGAAACGTGGATATCAATATTTAGGGCAAATCAGTATCTGTGGTGATGAAGTTATTTCAAAAATCACTAAAGGATTTTTTTTGTCGTATTGAGGATAATTTTTTTTTGTCCTCTGTTTGTGTGTAGAAATTAAGAACATAAGAAATTTAAGAGGTAATTCTATTTTCAGAACTGATCTACCAAGATAATGTTTTATTTTTCCTTTGAATTATGTTATTTTCATGGAATTAAAAGGTGTTTTTTTTCTTTCTAAAGATAAAATAACACTTTTCCATTGTTAATACTTGCTTTTAGCATTTAAAATATTCAAGCCAGTGTATTCAGCCTTGACATAGTTTCTAGTATGCTTAAAATACAATTAGGTTGTTGTGAGTATCAAATGAGGTAAAATATGTAAAAATGCTTTATAAATAAATTACTGAATAAATATAAGGTATACATTTTATTGTAGATATGGTTATAAATCTAATTTTGGAAAGAACAAGTCTTATGAAGTGGAAATTTGTTTAAAAAATAAAACATAGAGTTGTGTATAATGTGCAATAAATTCACTTTAATTAATTCCTCAAGGTGCTGAACTTTGGGTTTTTGGATTAAATAATCATCATAATACTTCATTTATAGAAATATGCAGGCACTGGGTCTGCTCGTAAAATAAAATGGAGGTTTCTACAGATATTTGAACGGAAAGTGTAACACCAATGATTTTTTATTGAAAGAAAAAACCAGTTTTAAAAATAAGAAATAAAAAGAATAAATAGAGGGCGGAGAGTATAGCTCAATGCTTAGCACGCACCAGGTCCTGGGTTCAATCCCCAGTACCTCCATAAAATACATACATACACACACACATACGTAATTATCTCCCTCTTGCCTCAAAATAAATAGAAAAGCCCTCTTCTGAGTGCGGGAATAGGGAGGGGGGCATGTGCCAAACCCCCGGCAGTCCACTTTATTACCCTCCCCCCCAACCCCAGCCACAGAAATAAGCCACAGCAAGGACATGCTTTGGGGGCACTGATATGATCGTCATTATTTTCTGATTAATCAGTTTACATTTCCCTTGCTTCGAGAGCTAAGACGCTATTTTCTAAGGATAGAAGGCAGACATCTTCTGCAGGGGTAAAAATCCTCAATATTTTCTGTGCAATAGAAACAGGAAAGGACCCAGTAGACAACAGTACCGTTACTATAGCGGCCAGTCTTACTCTGAGTTAAGCGAGCATCAAAGCAAATTCAGCTGACAGCAGGGAGAGCAGGGGTCCGCAAACACGCTCAGAAATCCTGCACTCATACCCACTCGATTTAGGGAAAGGAAATCAAGCAACAAAATTAGCAAACACAATGACGATATGACATCGAACAGAAACTGGAGAACAATCAGCTTATGAATCTTGACTGCTGAAGAACGGAGGAGACAGGAGAAAACGACAACTTATATTTTACATATTTATTCATTCAACCAACAAGAATTTATTGATCGCCTAAAATCAGACCAGCACAGTCGAGCTGGGGATACAATATGATCCAAACCGACGTGGACTCTGCCCTCAAAGGATTCGAAAAAGACTTCAAATTCATTTCATAAGCATATACAGATGGGTGAGGCATGGGGCACCCCTTGGGCTGGTACACATCACAGCAGTGCCAGTGGAATTCTCGGGAGATGTTCCTCCAAGTTCAGCTACAGCTTGACCCACCTTCCCTTTCAGTGATGTTGTAAGTTAGTTAATGCCAGCTAAAACATCCCAGCTACCACTGAGCACAAACTGATACAATGTTAGTAACCCAACTTGTGCCCGTGGTTTAGCAGGAATCCCTCCCTGATGCTCAGAAAGAGTGAACCTACAATATTGACTATACAAGTACCAAAAACAGAAGCTGAAAACCAAAATCTCATTTCTTTTCTACTGCTTTCTCTTTCCAACAATAGATCAAATGTATAAAAATTAAAATCTGGAAGTCACTCAGACTCGTACTATCCATTTTATTTCCCTGTTATAAACTGCATGAGTTGTTGAATTGTTAAATTGAACTCTTGATTCTGACTGCATGGAGACACATTGCTCTGATTCGAAGTTATAAAGAACATGACTATTTGACAAGTGTGGACCCTGAGGTCACTAACCTACACCAAAGACTGTCGGACACATTTATAAAATGACAGGAAATCATGGATTCACCATATAAGCATAAATATTTCTAAGTTTCAAGGTTATTAAGAATGTAACCCTAACAGCTTCGTTTGAAAATTGACATGCTTATTTCAGGAATCTGCATTTCCCAGAGTAAAGTGTTCATTTGAGTCTAAAGTTAAAATAACAGCACGCAGGTGTGTACAATCTAATCACAGCAAACTTTATTCAGAAAGAGATGTCGACAGTTTAATCACACACTAGGCTGTGATCTGTTCACTGAAATTGGACACAATTTCAGATTTCAGTTATGATACTTGATTTTGGAAAACACTTGGAAAATGGGCCAGGAATGTTTCCTCGGTGGAAATAGCAAAGGTGGCATGCAAATGCTTGAGAGTCATTTAAGGGTACTGAAGAATAATTTTTAATCGCCTGATTTGATAAATTGAGATAGAAAATTTCACTTTGTAGGATTTATAAAATGGGGTGGGTTAATTGCCTTCAGAGAGAGTTCAAAAGTGGTTCTGCATAATGGTAAAGAAATGAGTTCGACGATTTCCTTATTTTGATTTGCAACTCTATAAAACATTTAGGAAATAAAACCATCTTGATCCATTTGGCAGGAAGTAATGTTTTCCTTCTCAAACTCCCAAATTACTTTGCAGTTCTTTCATGACTATGTCACAGTCTTTCCAGAATGATCAGATTTGTGCAAGTATCTTTTTCCCGCTCGAAGTTGATAAGCTCCTGAAAGACAGGTACCATCTTAATACCCAGATGCTTCCAATCACAGAGCCTTGCAAAGTATGTCTCAATAAATAATGGGTGATAAAGATAAAAGTCTTTGTGTAGATTCACTTCTTACTATAATTCATAAAGGACCAAGGGGAGGGTGTAGCTCAAATGGTAGAGCACATGCTTAGCACGCACGAGGACCTGGGTTCAATTCCCAGTACGCCCATTAAAAAAATGATAATAAATAATTTAAGTTCCATAATTCCACTTTCCAGCTGGGCAGCAAAGTCAGCAGAAATGTTGGGCAGGTTTTCCATGTCTCCAAGTCATGAAATATTCAGTTTTCTGAAAAGGTTGGCCTTTTGGAAGAATCCTCTCGATCCTAGAGCCCGAACACCCCTAGCTATCTTTGAGTAGACAAAATCTGAGTCGTTTGGGGGTTCATGTTTGAATGGGGAAGCATCTATCAAGGATGTAGGTGCAGTGCTCACAGTGGGCACTGGAGAAGTCAGGGATGCAACAAGACCCCGGGAGCAACCAGGAGCAGACCACTGAGAATGGGGCAGGACACGGATGCAGGGTGTGTGACCAAATGAAAGCACCCACGTTTAAATTTCCCAAACATTGCTGTGCAAGCCAGAGAACATGTGTCTGACGGGCAGCCAGTTTTCAACCTCTGAGGCACAACCGAGCAGATGTAACCTCACACCCTTACCTAGGAGGAGGAGGGGATGGGTGAGCAGCAGGCAGAGCTCCGTGGTCGGTGCTGAAGCAGGAGGACAAGTGGGCTGGTCCCTGAAGAGAATGGAAGCAGTGAGCAGGTGGATTGGAGAAAGGCAAGAACGAGGCTCTAAAGCCACTCTGGTTAACTCACGGTCCTGCCCGGGACGGGCGTAACACAGACAAGCGTGGGCTCCAGCCATGTCTCCTGGCTCCATCTCTTCCTGGTTGTGGGACCTGAACAAGCCATCTTGCATGTCCACACTTCAACATCCTTACGCCTCACATGAGGATAAAAGTGTCTCCTTCATGTGGCCGTTCCGATTCCATGAGAGAAAGCTTAGAGCAGTGCTCACTTCATTCCATGTTGCATTTTATAATTCTCTTTCAATTGTTTTCCATACATGTGTGTTCCTGTGTACATGCATGTATAATTTACATAATTCTCTTCTGTATTTCTAAGAACTGCATCCCATGCTCCATCTAAATCCATACATTTTCTCTGATGGAGGCAGTAGAGATTTGCTCTTTCCTTTACTTCTGCAGAAGAGGAAGAGTGAAAATTACACTTCAGTATGTTTTTGAATGAGAACGTTCTCATTTTTCAGATCACAATCTTTTACTTATTTACATTTTCAGGCTGCATCAACCATTTAGGAGCAATGCACTTTTTAAGTTGCCCCCCTGCTGTGTAAAGTGGTACTTCCTCTATGGGTCCTAAAACAGTCTCTTTTATGCCTCAAGATGTTCACTTTAGTTCCAGTTTTTTGGAATTTGATGATTCAGCCTGTTTATTTTAGCCATGCCCTTAGTGATTTTATTGACTCCAATTCTATTCCACTCCGCAAGAACTAGCCTGTTGACTATATCCAGTCTATAATCTTTTTTATGTAGTTCCTTTTTTTCAGATCTCCTTTACCTCCACTCAGCATCCTTCACAGGGGAGTCTCGACTAAGCCCAAATCCATGCTTAAGACGTGGGTGAAATAGTCACAGAACATTTTCTATACACTGTTATTTCAAATAGAGGAACCGCTCATGATCCCAGCACTCTGTGAGGATAACTCCTTCCACTGTCTAAACGCACTTTAAAAGGATGGCTTAATCTACGACAAGTAACTACAAACGTGGTCAAGGGGACATTGGCCTACGCACACTGCTCCTTGAACTTGTGTGTGTTTGAAGTCATTGTCAATGCACAGCAAATGGTGTGATCAATCCGCCTTTATGCTCCATGTAAATTTGTTTTATTTTTGATGACGAAGCCTGGAGGAAGGATCCTTGAAGCATCACAACAGCCCTGACTGACAGCTCCCTGAGTGCTGTCTCTTTCATAGCAAACGTAATTGACAGCTTGTAGGTAAAGAGCGTCTGTAGCTCTGTAGGATTGGGTTTGCATTGAACACAGTGGGGTAAGAAAGCAAAGAAGGCATTTGTTCTATTTCTTATTTATTAAAATTCCATTCATATAATAAAATAGATGCATCTTGGGAGAAGAGATTTACTTGTGGCCTGAGACAGATTCAGGTTTTAAACTGTTCAGGAAGCCTAGATAGATAGATAGATAGATAGATAGATAGATAGATAGATAGATAAATAGATAGGTAGGTAGTTAGGTAGGTAGATTATACAGATGGTTGGATGGATGCATAGATAGATATTATGTACTTAGACTACCTCTACCTCTTATAAATACTTTTAAACTTTAGTGAAATGTACATTA
The DNA here is from genome assembly GCF_009834535.1 of Camelus ferus. Lineage (NCBI taxonomy): Eukaryota > Metazoa > Chordata > Mammalia > Artiodactyla > Camelidae > Camelus > Camelus ferus. The sequence continues at coordinate 11,937,748 of NC_045731.1, read as the reverse complement.
CTCATTTCCACACGCCATACATACTGTTTATTTACCTGGGAGTGGTCTATAAAACTAGAGTTTTTTTATTGAAGTAGAGAAATTTTTATTGCAGATGAATATCAATGCTTCCCGCTACGTGTATTCACAACTTTTAGATATTTTTAGAAATTCAAGAATAATAATATAATGAACACCCGTGTATCTACCAGTCACCTGCAGGGAAAGAACACAGACAGGAGCACTGACACCCCTCTGTGCCCTGCTCCTGACATTCCTCTCTCTTCTCCCTGCGGGTTGTAATATCCTAAAATTCCTGCTTATTACTCTTTTGCTTTTCTTCGTGGTTTCACAACACAGGAATAAACCCTTCAAAAGTATCTTACTTAGTTCTGTCTGCCTTTGAACTTCATGTAAATGGAATCATCCTATGGGTATGTAGGTGACTTTCCATTTTTCCCTCAACCTGCTGAAACTCATCCACATTCTCTAGTGTAGTTGTGGTTCATCTATTGTCACTGCTGTAGGGTCCTTCTCCATCCATTCTCCGGTCAACAGGGAGGGTTTTCTGTGTGTTGTTACAAAAGAATCGATGCCATGAACATTTTTATACATGGATCCTGATGCACTGTGCAAGAACTTCTGCAGGATATACATCCAGAAATGTAATTGACAGATTGTAGGGTGCGCACGTCCTAACTTCAGATCATTGATTCATTGATTTCAGGAAAACGGTGTCAATTGACATTCTCAGCAGCTGCATCTAACAGCTCCGTGTGCTGCTTCACTCCTCAGCAATGTTTCAACTCTCCTGATAGTCACTTTTGAAGCTGACTTTGCAGAATGGCCATCATTAAAAAGTCTACAAACGATAAATGCTGGAGAGGGTGTAGAGAACAGGGAACCCTCCTACGCTGTTGGTGGGGAATGTAGTTTGGTGCAGCCACTATGGAAAACAGTATGGAGATTCCTCAAAAATCTAAAAATAGACTTACCCTATGATCCAGCAACCCCACTCCTGAACATATATCTGGAGGGGACTCTAATTTGAAAAGATACATGCACCTCAATGTTCACAGCAGCATTGTTTACAATAGCCAAGACATGGAAGCAACCTAAATGTCCATTGACAGATGATTAGATAAAGACCATACTTCAATAAAGAAAAAATTGTTAAAAAGAATCTTTGTAACACACACAAAATATGCTGACTTTAGAACCAAACCCTCTCATTAGATGCGACTCCTCCATGTTGGACTGCTGGGACTTTATGATCCTGATGTGGGACCTGGGATGCCGGATGCCTCCGACATAACAGGTGCTCAGTAAATGAGAGAAAAATTAAATGAATGAATCTAAACTTTAGCTGTTTGGTACAATTACAGATTTTTTTTTTCATATTTTAAATGCTGATCAGCACATTCCTTGATTCCAATCTTTCCTTCTGTCTCCAAATGATGCAACTAACGTCAACCCACAGTTGTGTATTTGTTCCCAAACTTAAGGCTACACAGGGAATTCAACGCAGCAGTCCAAGGGCTGCCCCTAGAGGTGGAAGATGTTATTACACTTGCTTTACCGTAATCTAGTAAAAGATGCTAACGTGAGTTTCAGAGAAAAAATAAAAGTAAAAACCTCCACAATTATTAATCTGAATTTAGTACTTATGTAGTTTTTATATGCCCTGTGTCATATTTTAACAATGATATAAATTCTGCTTCTATATACTTATTTGATTGTTTTACACTTGGTTAAATTTCCACAATTAAGTTAAAAAATTTTTTTTACAATGTGTGGGAACTGCAGTTTAAAAACATCTATTTTAATGAGCTATAAAGTCTTGGTTCCCAAATGCTAGTTCATGGGCACATCTGATAAAAGTTTCCCTAGCCTAAAAGGTAATAACAAAAAGGACAGCGGAGCGAGCTTTGCATACAACTAAACGCACTCCATCTGAAGGACCGCACTTCATTCCCAGATAATGTTACTTCTACTTTCTTAATGCTAAAGTGTTTTCTGTGTTTTAAGAAATAATGGTGATAGTAGATGGCATTTATTTGCTTGAGAGCTTGGTCTCAGAATTTCCGTGTGTGTGTGTGTGTGTGTGTGTGTGAGTGTGTGTGTGTGTGTGTGTGTATTTGTGTATTAATTTTACTGATCCTTCAAATCTGTGTTTGAAAACCCTTTCGGAACGGTTTACTGTATCATTTTACACGTATTTCGTAGAAAGCAGGCTGGGAGTTACTGTCGGAGCACAGGGGCCTCAGAAGGGGAGGCGTCCTCATCTGCATTGGACACCTGATTATTTAGTCCTGGCTGGATTTCCAGGGGGTGCTGAGCCCCGACAGCACGGGGGTGACCTGAAAGGGCCTGTCCTCCGCGGCTGGAGGGCTGGCCTCAGCGTCTTGCACTTAGGAAGCGGGGGCTCCAGCCGCCGGGGTAGGGGAGCCCCTGGACCCGTTGCACGTGGAAGGGAGGAGATGGGGTGAAACCCAGGCCAGGAGGGGGTCAGCAGAGAGGGAAGCGCGGAGCCGGTCCCTGCCGAGCGGGAGGAGCTGGGTGATGCAGGCGGAGACAGGCGGCGCAGGGCGCAAGACGAGAGGGCTGCAGACACAGCCACGTGGAAGCGGCTCCAAGGAGACACCATGGACGACGGACCTCAAGATGAGCAGCTGGGTAACGACGCCAGGAAGCGGACCCGGGGCGGGGTCGGACACGCCCCGCGGACCCAAGCACCCAATCAGCGACGAGCGGTAGCGGGCGGCAGGACACGCCCCCTGCTCCACAGCCTCTTCCCGACAGCCTCTGGGACCCGGCTGCCTCGGCGCCTGCGCAGTCGGCAGGCCCCGCCCCTTCACCCTCCTGTCCGGGTACCCCGCAGCCAACATGGCGGCTCCCTGTGTGTCCTGCGGCGCAGCCGCTTCCTACCGGCTCTTTCTTGCGGGTAGGGTTGGCTTTGCCCGGAGACAAGGCCTCTGGAAAGCCGTGGCTGCTGAGTTGCAGACAAGTACCCAGTGCCAGGTAGGACCTGGGGAAGGAGGTGCGCTGGCCCCTGTAGCACAAGGATGTGGCGCCGGCGCTGCCAGGGGCCCCTGGGGTCTCAGGCGCCCGGGAGAGGGCTGAGGTGATAGAGGCGCGGGGCCGCCCTGGAGGGTGTTTCTGGTTCTCTCAGGGAGGAATGAGTTCTTCCTACTGGGTACAGTCCAGAAGGGCTGTAATCTGGGGCACCTGACTCAAGGTAGCCCCCGTAGGTATTCGCTCCCTTGAGATCCGGAGCAAAGAGACGAGGACGGTTTGAATATACCTTTTTAGCTTAATGGCCACGTTCTGACTTTGTTGAACGTGCCGTCGATATTTGGGGTTCCTGCTTTGTAACTGCCAGAGTTGCTTTGGACCCTGCCTCCTTTCAAGTATAGTCCTGGTGGGGGGGCCCTGTTAGCCTTCTAAGAAATGTCCCTTTTGTTTAAGTAAGGCAAAGTCAGTTTCTTGCTTGCATCCAGAGACCTCTAGCTGATAAAGGTAAAAAGCCATCCAAAAGGGTTACTGTAATCACTCTCATGGAATCCTTATACTGTTTCTTTCTATCCACATTTTCTGTAGTCTGACTTCAGTCTTTACCTTTTCTTTTATATCCCAAAGTTTTTTTTTTTTTTTTGCTTTTCTATTCAAATTAGCAGCAGTTTCTTCTTTGTTTCATTTTTGTCCAGTTGAACAAAAAGGAAACTCCTTAATACTCCTGAATACCATTTCAGAGTGTGTAGCACTGGCATTCGGCTTCTTTGGGAACCTGCTTGCTTGAAATTATAGTTGTCTGAGCCACTGATTATCTTTCACAAGACAGATTTGTCAAGTTATATCTATACCATTCCATAAAAGCAAAATTAGGAAAATTCTCTGTCACAACTTTTCAGCTGGAAATAGAACCTAGAAAATGTTAGGAATTGTATCTAGCAGGGGCCAAGCAGACTCTCTCCAGGAATTCTTACTGTTCTTAACTAGAGAGCTGGTTGTTTCACACTCAGTCTCATCTTAGTGGGTTGTACTAATGAATAATGGACTCCTTAGAATGTAAATATTTTTGTCTGAATTTATTGCTGGAATAGTTCAGAACATTTAATAAGTATATTCAGTAGCCTGGTACTGATGCTGTGAGGGCCTGTAGCTTTAATACATACTATGAATTTTCAGGATGTCAAAATCTTAAGCAGTGTTACAAATGTCTTTGAAAAGAGCTTAAAGAGATTTTATGGAAAATAGCAAATTGAGGACTTTTTTTTAAAGCCACTTCTAAATGAACAGCATTAAAAAAAATTTTACAAATATTTTTAAGCCTCATTTATGTTATGTTGAAATCTTTTCTTTCAATTTGTTTTTTCTGCTAGATATTAAGGCTAAGACACACCACAGCTGTGACAACAAAGAAAAATGTTGCAGCCTTAAGACGTGAAACTTACACAATGGATTTTATTAAAAAGCAGATTGAAGAATTCAACTTAGGAAAGAGACACTTAGCCAACATGATGGGAGAAGATCCAGAAACTTTTACCCAAGAGGATATTGATGTAAGTACAGTTACTCTGTTGGAAAAGTCATCACTGTAGAGTTGTAGACACTGAAAGCTCTTGTCTTCAGCCTGAGCCTTTAGTTCTGTGTAAATTTTAATCAGACTGTCAGAATAAAGGAATAAATAAAGGAAATGCCACGATCTGCAAGTTGGAACCATGGTTTCAGAAAGAGATGCTACTCTACTTGAAGCATTGTAAAGTAGAGTGAGTTTTAGATTTTAACTAGAAATGGATGCGTTTCCTTGATTCCGGGTCACAGGAGCCACTGTGAATGCTTGCACATGATTTAGAAACATTTATCCTGTTGTGTGTCTTAAACTCAGCTTTTTTACAAAATGATAAAACAAATGGTAAGTCTATAGGAAATCCCGTAAGTAACCCCAAGCCCAGAGTTTTTATCAAAATAATTATATTTCTGTATTTTCAAAGCAGGGCATGCCCTAAGTGATTTGAGGTAGGGTTAGAATTCTATTCCTGTTTGACTCTTGAATTATTATAATCCTGATAAAGTAGTAATAATAATACTTTTTGCTAGATATCCCAGAGTGGCTAGCAAAGGAACATAAATTTAACCACTCTGAAGCTTGTCTAATTTTTAAAGAAGAAACATATCGCGTGGTGTTTTATATTTCCCCAAGGAATAACATCTTCATATAGATTTATTATTTTATATGACTTTAAATGTTATTCTTGTAATCATTTTATAACTTTATCCATTTTAGTTTAATTCCCATCTTTTTGTATACCTTTCCTAATTATTTGTAAATGGTACTTCAGTATCTCTGTAAGGTACCATACCAACATTTTTGATTAAACCAAAAGAATTTCTTACTGCCCCTCTGGTCTAGACGAATTGGAGTTATTGACCTTATAGCTGCTGTCCTGTTTTTGAATCTTATGGTAATCTGGACAGTACTGGGGGATATTAAGAAAACTACATTTTTAGTAACACTAATTTTATCATAGGTAGTATAGATATTGCTCCATTTTTAGACAACGAGACTGAGGCACAGAAAGAATAAGCATCATGTTTAAATATGTAAGTGTGGGAAACAGAAAAGCTCCAGCATGTTAAACATCGAACCTAGTGTTCTTTCCTCATATCTGCCTCATTGTGTATACTTTATAAACAGTAGACACCTGACAGGATCCAGAACGTATTACATGATGTTTTAGCTAGACAGTTGCATACTCAAAAAGTTATGATTTTTTAAGGAAAACTTGGGGAAAAGGACAAAAAACAAAACAAGATCTTTTCCTTCCCCGTTTCATAATATGTGTCCTTTATAAAAATATGGAATAATGAGCATCTTAGTACAATGTCATACTGTAGATTTTTGTTCTCCAGATAGTATATAACCTCTGCTGCCCGAAATCGTCTCTCTGAGACAACTTCTTTGGCTGTTTCCATTTATTTTTTGGTAGCTGTTTTATTGAGCTGTAATTCACATACCGTCTGAAGATTGCCTGCAGTTCACTGGTTTTCAGTCTGTTCGCAGAGCTGTGCGTGGTCATGGCATTCTGCCTGCAGGACGTCTCCCTCGCTGGTCAGGAACCTCCATACCCTGTAGCAGCTCCTCGCCAGTCCCCTCCCCCCCCCCAAACCCTCTGGCTCCAGGCAGCTGTTTCTACTTTCCACCTCTATTTAGGTGCCTATTCAGGACATTTTATGTGAACAGACTTATAAAACATGTGGCCTTTGTGACTGGCTTCTTTCACTTAGCACGCTGTTTTCAAGATTCAACCATGTCGTATCATGTATTAGTAGTTGATTCCTTTTTATTGCCGAGTAAATCCCCGTTGTACGGGGTCCACTGCATTTCTTTTTAATCCATTCATCAGCTAACGAGCATCTGGATTATCTCCATTGTGGTTATTATGGATAATGCTTTTATGAACATGCTTGTAAGGTCTTTGTGCTTTCGTTCCTCTCGTGTATATACCTAAGAAGCCATTGCTAATCCAAGGCCATGAAGATTTACACTGAAGTTTTCTTCTGAGAGTTTTATAGTTTTAGCTCTTACATTTCAGTCTTTGATTCCTCTTGAGGTGGTTTTTGTATGTGATGTGAGACAGAATACCCAGTTGTCCCGGCATCATTTGTTGAAAGGGCTGTCATTTCTTCGTTGAATTGTTTTGTCACCCTAACACAAAGTCAGTTGGCTGTAAACATGGAGGTTGATTTCTGGACTCTTAGTTATATTTCACTGACCTTCATGTTCATTGTTACGCTGTGTGACCTGTTTTGATTACGGTAGTTTTCTGGTAAGTTTTGAAATTGGAAAGTGCTAGGACTCCTACTTTGTTCCTTTTCTTCAAGGTCATTTTGTCTATTCTCTGCCCCTTGAATTTCCATATAAATTTTAGGGCGAGGTTGCGTGCTTCTGCAGAGAGCCAGCTAGGATTTTGCTAGGGATTGTGTTCAATCTCTAGATCAATTTGGGGAGTATTTATCATCTTAAGTCCTCTGCTCTGTGAGTATGGGATGTCTTTGTGTTTATTTAGATATTCTTTAATTTCTTTCAATGATGTTTTACAGTTTTCAGAGTTTGGCATTTCTCTTAAGTTTATTTCTGAGCATTAATTGCATTTTTATTCTATTGTAAATCAAATTTTTTTATAGTTTTGGGGTGGATATCTTAGGATTTTCCATATGTAAAATGTTGTCACCAGCGAATAGAAATAGTTTTACTTCTTTCTTTCCAGTCTGGATGCCTTTTATTTCTTTTTCTGGCTGATTCCCCCGGCTATGCCAGCAGTGTTGTTGGCTAGAAATAGTGAGTGCGGGCTTTCTCATCTTGTTCCTGGTCTTAGAGAAAAGCATTCGGTCTTTCGCCGTCAGGAGTGATGTTAGCTGTGGGTTTTTGTAGCTCTTTATCAGATCCTGGAGGTTCCTTCCCATACCTAGTTTGTTGAACGTTTTTATCATAAAGAAGTGTTGGAAATTGTCAGATGCTCTTTTTTGCTTTTATTGGTGTGATATATCACATTAATTGATTTTTTTTAACTTTTCTTTATCTTTATTAAATTAAAATAGTAATGACTACCTCCATGTTATTCTTAGGACTAAACAGACACAAACAAAAAAAACATTTATGACATAATAAATCACAAAGTCAGTCATAAAGGACAACCTCATTTTACCTGTAGATTTGCTCTGGGAATCATGGGAGCAAATGCAGAGTTTTGTTTGTTTGTTAACATTGTTCAGTGAAACATTACTTATGAATAGCAAAGCCTTTAATATGACCTAGAACTAACAGTGTTAGATACCAGTTAAGACCCAGAAGAATCAGAGATCTTACCTCTGTCAAACTTGACTGATACTTTAAAGGATACAGGTTATTTATTTATTTATTATCTTTGGGTATTAATTGATTTGGACGTCAAACCAACCTTGTGTTCCTGGAATAAATCCCGCTTTGTCGGGGTGGTGGGTCATCTTTTTTATGTGTTCTGGATTTGGTTTGCTAGCATTTTGCTGTGGATTTTTGTATGTAATGGATACTGCTGTGTATTTTTCTTTTCTTGTCATGTCTTTGTCTGATTACCAGAGTAATACTAGTCTCATAGAGTGAGTTGGGAAGTTCTCCCCTCTTCTATTTTTGGAATAGTTTGTGAAAAATTGGTATTAATTCTTCCTTAAATGTTTGGTTGACTTCATCTGTGAAGCCATCTGGGCCTGGGGTTTTTGTGTGTATATGTGTGTTTTTGTTTTTGTTTCCTTATAATTACTGTTTGCCTTTAAAAATTGTCCTCCCCTTTCTGCTTGTGATCCATGTGTCCTGAGTAACTGTTCTCAGTAACGGGACACTCCCGCTGCCATGGCAGCATTTTTTAGCATCTCTTTACTACCTTTTCAGATGCAGGCGAAGCATGTTTTGGTCACTGACAGAAACAAAGTCTTTCAGTAGTTCTGTAATCCTGTTGAAGGGATGAACATTTTCACAACATAAGTATTCCAAATGAATTACATTGTTTAGAGTGGTTAGTTCATTGCTTGAATGTTTAGTCAGAATGTTAGTTTGGGATGTTAAAATTATTTCATGAGGATGTAAGTTTTAGAGTAGACACGACCTATAATGTCATTCAGTTGCCTAGTTAAAAGTCCAGGCTCACTGTATAATTTTCACGTAGGTAAATGAAGTGTCATTGTATTCAGATTAAACCACTTGTTATTTTATGTATTTTAGAAACTGGTTTTTCCTTACTCCTTAACCAATTGCTAAAATAATGATATCTGAAATCATTTATGAAATGCGTATTGGCAAAAATATTGTACATTTAAAACAGATTTTTTCACATATTAAAATATCTTTAATTTTTTTGATAACATACTTGTGACAGATATATTACTGTCTCCATCTAGAATATCCTTTTTATATTGTTTAAAGAAATCTAGAAGATTCTGTCATTCAGTCCGGTAGAAACAATATGTTTAGTTCTGGTCCTTAAAATACTGTTTTCTAGAGAAGATACGTTTAGCATCACTCTGTAAATGTGAGAAGTGATAGCTTTTCTGTACTTTTAAAACTGTGTGTGTATGTATGGTGGAAGTAAGTCGATGTTGTGTCATTGTGCTAATTAGAACATAATCTTCCTTAGATTTAGCCAATAAAGTAATGAAATCATGAATTAATATAAAAAAACATCCAATTGCTTCTTTAAAATGTGTAGCATCGTTTAAAAATGAAGCTGAGTTTCTCGTGAGGAACAACAGATGCAGAACATGTAGGACTTGGTTGTTAAGTTAATCTCTTTTAAAAGGTCAGTTTCATATAGTTGAAGTGACATTATAGCAAGACGCAGAACGTGGGATCGGGAGCCTCCTTGCCGTGTCACAGCTTGTGTTGTGATGTTCAGCAAGGCACGGCACTGCGCCATGGTTTTCTCGTCTCTAAAGTAATGATACCTGCCTGCCCACCTCAGGGCAGCGCTGAGGAGCAGGAGGTGAATGACCATGTTACAGGTCTCGCTGCTGTTAACTGTGATTAGTAAAATACCCGTAACTTGAGTCGGCCACTAGTTTCCTAACTGCCGTTGTCACACAAATCTTCTGGGCCCCCGAGATGGAGTGTGCGAAGGATGGTCTGCAGTCCCTTTGAGCATGTTGGTTTGTCACTGAGGGACCTAAGCCAGAGATGACTGTGTTGTAGGCGATGCTTCGTCTCTCCCGGTTCGCTGTCTGAGCCCCTGTGCGCAGTGTGGGCCGCTTTCCTTGACACGGTGACAAGGTTGTGCTAGACTCTCCTGCGAGTGCTGGCTCTGCTTCCCCAAGTCTCATTTCATGCCACTTAACTCTTTTGGCATTTTATTAAATTTAGTTGCCTTTCTTTGGCATCTGAGTAGATGTAAAGGCAGGAGAGGACAGTGACAACCATCTGTTACCAAAGCGTCGAAATTGTGTAGGAATTTATAGCTTTATGGTTCCTGTTTTCATTTATGTTTCTGAAACTATTATTTTTGTAAGAGGCTTGGCTCTGTCTGTAACCTGAGAGACAGTGCAGCTGATGAGTCTTATTTAGCATTTCCTTACTGATAAAATGCTTAGTTATTTCTAAAGACAAAAATAAATAACTTGATATCCAAAATCAAGAAAATATTTTAAGCTTTCAGATAATCTTCAGAAGAACATTGTGATTGCTGTTATATATTTAGCTGTCATAAATGCTTTTTATAATATTTTGGCTTTTAATATAGAAATTAAAACTAGGTACTTTAATTTTTCTCTTAGTGATATGATCAGGAAGTTCGATATTCTACAGAAGGAATTCCCCAGATGAGAGAAAATTATTTTTAATTGTTTTTTGTAATGAAAGATACCACCACTTGCTGAAAACCTCCCATATATGCGCAGAAAGCTCTCTGGGAACCTGATAACATTCCAACACTCCCATGTTTAGTCCTAATGAACACTGTATGGGGTAGAGCTTTATTGTTGGGGGGACCAAGGCTGCGCAAGGTCTTTCTGTGTCCAGGGTCTGTTTTTCTCACACTTTCAAAGACCAAATTTCTCGTTAACATTTTCTATAATAAGTTGTGGTCCCCCTGGCCTTGTTTAGTAGAGGATAGTGAGTGTGATGTGCCGTTGCAGAGCCTTCGGATTTGCCTGTGTGTGGTCGTTGCACTGTGGTGCCCCGTGTGAGTGCCGGCTGGGGGCCCCTGCCCCAACCCACCGGCCTGGCTCTGCCGCTCCGCCTCCTGCCCCTCCTGTCCCGCCGGAGCCCTGCCTGCGCTGTTGCCGGGCCGCCCTGCTGTGCCCCCCACCTTCCAGTATAACTGAAGTCGTTCAGCGGGTATATTAAAATCAGGAGCCACTGGCCTGGGCATGAGGACCCATGTGCCCTTCCTACTGAGTGAGACCATGAATTCACGTCCGCTGCTTCAGCTCCTCAAAGGCTTTGCCACTGATTTCTAGGTTTACAACTTTATTCCAGAAGATTGAGCTTGAATTGCAGTCTGGCCCCTGGCCTGGCTGAGTGCAGCGCATGGAACTCAGGTGTGAAACCTGCATCAGCCCATCTCACCTGCCAGGGCCTCCGTCATCTAACAGGCCTTCGGCTGAGAGCGCTGATGTGGGTCAGTGCATAGGAAGGAGTGTGACAGACAGGATCTGCAAATAAAAATCGTTCTGCTTGTCGCTGTTGGTATTTACTTTAAGATTATGTCATTTAGACGATTTTTTTAAGATTATTAACGCTACAGCATTGTATATCTGCTAGGAATTGTTTTGCAAAGTATTTAATGCTCAATCAAGATATTAAACTTATATGAAAAATTACTACTTTTAGTTGGTGAAATAACAAATTAATTAAAAAGAAATTAGGCAGGTATAGATTTTCTCAATTTCAGAAGTTTAATTTTTGCCTAATTTCTTATGTTATATTGAAAGGGTAGAAACCGCCACCTGCTCCTTCCCCCTGAATCACGATGGTGCTGCTGGTAACCGTCTGAAGACCCGATAGGAGGGAAAACAGGTCCCTCTGCCAAGCAGTGTGGTGTATGGCATTTTCCAGAAAGTACGGACGTGCATCCTAAATATTTTGAAGATAGATCTTAATGCCGCCTCCTGTTCCATAAGTCTTCCATGGGTGATCGAACGTTGATCAGTGTGTAAAAAGTATTTTTGTCTGTGATAGTATTCATTACTGTAGAGAGGAGTCTCAGATGAACGTTGAGCTGAATGGGTTTTGTAATTCAATGGAAAGCAGTTGTGGTTTGGTCTCTGTATATGAAAACTGTAAAGGAATAGCCCCATAGTGTATAACGGGGTGGGCCAGGAAGGGTTTTCCTCCAGTCGTGACCCAGGACTAGAGACCGGCCAGCTGAGCGGTGCGGGCAGGGACCTGGCACCGTGGGGACATTGTCACGTGCTGCTGTTGGCTATTGCTGCTGCTTTTAATCCTTCCATGTGTACCATCAAAAATTCTTCTCAACATCATACTGTAAACACACAAAACAGGTGAGGGCCACTGATACTTGAGTTTTCCTTTTTGAATTAAGCAGTATCAGTTACAAATCTTAAGTTGGAGACAGTTCAGTTATATTAAATGTTATGAGTACAGAATGGCACTTGCATTTGCTAATGTCTTTATTTGGGAATTAAAAGTTAAGTTCTGCATTACTCTCGAATTTCAGGAAAGAAGCCAGCAAATTGATACATAATACTGCTGAAGTCTACCAATTACTTTTTAATTGGTATTATAGACCTCATTCCGAAACCTGAATGTTTTATTCTCCTAAGTGTGGATATGCTATGTGAAGTTTCTCTAATTGATTTGCTGTGCCCATTCCATTTGATGTATCATTTTTCACAATATTTCATAATTTGTGCTCACTTCTAATGAACAGAGTCGTTAGGACAAGCATGTCTAAGTACAACTGACAGCTAACATTAGGTGCCAGATGCAGTTTCGAAAGCTGTGTAGAACTGTAGAGAACAGTTTAAATAAATTAGCACCTGTACATTAGTCTCACTTGCTGGTAATTTATAAGCGAATCAGTAGAGATGACATTTAGGTAAGTCATTGATCAAGTTAACAGCTGCAAACCCACTGTCCAGCTGGGATGCCTAATTAATAGAGTGCATTCCTGACCCAGTGCGTCCTTCTCCTGGGTTGAGCCTGCAATTCTTTTACACTTTGACATCAGCCTGGGAATATAGTTAAATGCTTTGCCTTCATTTTAGGGACACTTGAATTTACTGGTATTCTAGTTAAAATCCAAAGATGTAAGAAACATGTTTACAAATGAGAATTACTCTACTCTGACTTACTTGGATGATTTTTTTTTAATTTACGTTTTTATTTTTGTCAGGACTTTCTTTGTCTTGGAGTCAGGTAAACCATGCCACAGTCTAATAAATTAAATGTATACTCCACTTTTTTTTCCCTGGAAGAAGCAGGGAAGCTACTACACTGCATGAGGCTCTGGTTAAAGTAGTCTAGAGCTGTGTGTTACCACTAGCTGTGTGGGATTATGTGAATTAAAGGTAATTAGTATTGAATTAAAATGCAGTTCATCAGTAGCGCTGGCCACATACCGGGTGGCCACACTGGTTTCCGGCTGTCGTGTTGGACAGCACAGATGAGGACTGTTCCCGTCACCAGAGGAAGTTTGTTGGACAGTATTGGCTAGAGGATGGCTCCATCGCTTCCCTCCCCCCTCCGAATAATTAGGAGTTTGTATTTGTTGCCTTCTGCTATTTAAAAGAAGGAGCACCCTTTGGAAGTATAAGTGATACTCTGCAATTTTATTTTTATATTGCCTGCCGCTGAAATGATCCAAAATACCTGAAGAGTTGGTTTTGCCAGCATCACTGCTCTTGCTCTGTGGAGGCCTCACTGAGTAAAATCAGGGTCACTTGCACACAAGCACTGCGCTGCCTGAGCGGCCCGTCCATAACCACGTCGGTCAGCCACTGAGGGACCAGCACGGGAGTGAGTGGCCAGGGGGCTGGTGCGTGTCCTGCCGGCGTGGTGCGGGCAGCTCAGCATCTCGCTACGTGACTCACATCGGCGCATGATGTGAAACTTACTGTTTTATCTTTTGAAATTTTCCGCCTAATGTTTTTGGAGTGTTGACCGCGAGTAACAAGCCACGGAAAGCGAAACTGCGGATAGGGAGGGGGGTGGCTGTACCTTATTTAATCGTCACAATAATGGGTAAACTTGATGTCCTTACAGATCAGAGTCACTGGGACTGGTGGTACTTGGACACTATGTTTAGGGTTAAAAGATACAATAAGGATTATATGTTATTTCATCCTGTTTTCATGTTCACCACTCCCTTCTGAATTCTGAAAGGCAGTGAAAGAAGGGGTTTATAGCCCAAATGCTCTGCCCAAAACATACCTATCTGCTGTTAATCTTAACTGCCAACATGTAGAATTCTCTCGTTCTTATGTTTACTGTTTGTTTCACAACGGTATTCACCTACTTGAGTTTTAACAGCTGTGTGTGTTAACTGGAAATTGAGCTAACACAGAGAGCAACAAAATTATGTTTTTTGTAAAACTCAGGTATTCCTTTGTTTGCTTCAGGAGCTGTAGGAAATCTGTTCAGAGTGGCCACGGGAGATAAGTGGAAGTAAGGGCTTAGGGCATGCTGTGCCCCCGCCCACACGCTAGACGGTGGGCAGCGGGCTGGGAAGGCGCCGTTCTAATTTTTGGGTTTTGTTAATTTGGCTGTTAACTGATTTGTCTTATTTACCGTTCTCTTTTTCATTCCTTTTTCTTCCATCCTTTATTTTTCATGGTTCTCACTGATTTGAGACTTTGCCGTTTATCTGACATGATAGCTTTTGCTCTGTGGCCCTTCTGCAGCGGTACTTGGCACAACACCTGATATAGCTGGTACAGTACAGCATCATACGTTGTTATACTGTATCCATGACTAGTAATACATCATACAGTGTAATGTAGTTAGTGCCCTGTAATGGAGTTGGCTGTGTTACAACCTCAAATAGTGAGGAATTGTAAACTAGTAAATAGGTGTTAATTTACTTCTAGCAAAGTTTTGTTTTTTTTTTTTTGTTTGTTTTTTGTTTTTAAGACAGAGCCGCTTTTCCTGATTCTTCAGTTAAATTTCTGGATACTTCTGTCACATTCTCTGTAAGCTGGCTTTCGTTGTCTTAAGATGTGAGGCCGACATCCTTTGCCATTGATGGTTTCTTTTCAGGGTCTACCAGGCAATTTCCCTGTGACTTTTCTAAGTCTTCATTTTTAGGAGAAATCCAGCTGTGGGGTAGAATTCCTCCCATTCTCGTCTCCCTCTAGGACTCTATCTTGTGGTCACCTGAGGTAACAGTAATTTTCATGTTTGGAAATGATGCCAGTGACAGCTTGAAACTGATGGGAAGTCGGTTGGACTTCTTGTAATTGTGGTGGTCTCGCTCCAAGGTGACGACTTAGTTTTCCACGCTGTCTCATGTTCTCATCACCTCTGGGTCTCAGTAGCCCCTCTGCTCAGACGTCTGACCAGCCTTGGAGGTGCGTGTGTGACTGAGAACTGGGCCTGAAGTCGAGCTGCCCCCCGGGGGCTGTGGGCACCTGGTGGCCCTGTTGAGACAGGTTGGGTCTGGGGAGACTGTATTTACTTACTTTAAAATTTTTAACACTTTCTTCTATCTTTTATTTTAAAAATTTTAAATTTCCAGAAAATTTCAATATTCAGTGAATACAACCACACACACACACACACACATATACACATACACCTTCCACAAATTTGCAGTTCTTAACATTTGTCATACTTCCTATATCTCTAAATAATATTTTTAAAATATAGTAAGAATAATATAAGAAATAATTTTTTAAGGATCATGAGTTTATATTTGTCTAATTCAGACTTAACTTTACTCAACATTACATTTCTTTTATATTTGTATCTCCTACAATAAAATTTTGGTCACCATAAAATTAGTATGTTTACTAACTTGCTTTATGCTCCAATGTACCCAGAATATTTCAAAGTCATAATAGCAATATTGCTACTAACAATAAGCCTACCAGGTAAAGTTGAAGATTCCTTTGCGGTTACTTTTTGTCTTTAGAGGTTAGATTTGTTTCCGTTTGTATTAGGTTTTAGTTTCTTTTAAAATTTTTAGTCTTTAATATATAAAACATTTACATGTTTAGGAGTTCAGTGTATAAAAACATACACCCAGAGAAGACTCACTCTTACCCCTGTACCCCACCCCCAGCATGGAGGGCTTCACGCAGGACGTCGGAGTGTCTCGCCCTCACCAACAGTGCGCCGTTGCACTTTGGAATTTTAGCTCATCCCGTTAGATGAGAGGTACTATCTCAGTAGTTTTCATTGTACCTTTTGTATTATGAATACATTTGAGCCATATTTTTCTTTTTTTTTTTTAATGTAGTTTAATTGGTCAGTTTTTTTCCCCTTGCCTCTGAATTTTGGGTTATAGTTAAGAAAGAGTTTCCCATGTCTAGGTTGTGAATGAATTCATGCATGTTGCCTTCTGGTACTTGTTTGATTTCATTTCCTGTGTTTGACTCTCTGACTCATTTGGACTTTATTCTGGTATATGGTGTGAAGTTTGCATCCATTTTTATCCTTTTTCAAATGGTAATCAGTTCTCAACATGACTTATTAAATAAAAAATCCACCTGCTCTCTTTCAGAGAAGGAAGGGAGAGGAGTCCCCAGTTTTTCAAAAAGAAAAAAATTCACAAAATTAACACTCTGACATTTGATCCAAGTTTTGTTTTTGTTTGGTGTCAGTTTTATTGCTGAATGAGTGACCCAGAGACACAGCTGGGCTCCCTAATATAACTGAACGTATTCGCCAGAATTACCAGCCCCTGCTTCCAGGGGCGGGTCTGGTGCAGCACGTGTACCGTGTGGGGAGAACAGCTCCCTAACTAGCAGCACTGTGTTGGCCTGAGCCCGGGGGGAGTTCAGAGAGGGGCGTTGTGTGGGGGTGGGGGGTGCGGAGCCTGTTCTTTTCCGTCTCTGTCTGGACGTCCGCCCACCCCCGGGGCTGCAGGGCCTGCACTTGTGGACGGGCTCCTGCCGTTTCCTTCAAAAAAGAGAGCAGTTGTTTGTAGTGTCGCCTTCATGTCTGACGCCGCCACTGGAAAATTGTTAACACCCAGCTCAACAGTTACACGTTTTCTCTTCTGGGCGATGTGTGTGGTGATGTTACTTTCCCATTTAAAGGGTTATGATGTGAGATAAGAAAACTCCTGGTTGACTCGGCACTGAGTAAGTGCTCGGCTGCGAGTCACAGCGTGACCGTGTTTCGTGGCGGTTGTTGATTACCCTTTTGTGTGTTTTCAGAGAGCCATCACTTACCTGTTCCCCAGTGGTCTGTTTGAGAAGCGAGCCAGGCCGATAATGAAGGTAGTTATCTTCATATTTTTACAGATTTCACTCAGGTTCATATGTTACAGCAATTATCTAAAGCATTTTTAATTTATTTTACAGCATCCTGAAGAGATTTTTCCAAAACAAAGAGGTAAGTTTGTTCGGGTGAAGTGGACGGGCCTGTCTTTCCAGCGGTGGTGTGCAGTCACCCCTGTGTTAGGGAGGGGCACTCCTGTGTCGTGGTAGTCGTAACTAATAATGCCTGAAGTTTACGAACTGTTTCTTTTTAACTAAATAATGTTAAAATTAGATCAGGTTAGAGTTTATGCCTGTACGCAAATCAGATTATTTGCATTCTGATATGCTTTTTTGAAGGAGAGTTTAGTAGAGATCTGCTGGAGACTCCGTAACCCTGCAGGTTTCGTCCTCTGAGAACGTGCCCATCCCTCCCTGTTGCCTTTGTGTGACTCTGCCTACCTCCAGTGCCTCATCAGAGCTTGTTAGTTTGATTTCCTTACAGTGGAGCAAAGACCTGAAATTTCCTAAGAAATCCAAGTGCAGAATATTTTGTGTTCCTACAAATTTTCCCCCAACCACACTGAAGTTAAACACTCTTTTTAAAGTAACTTGCCTTTGAATCTTTCTTCAGCATTCAACTTAGTTTCCATAGAAGTGGCAGCTGTCTTTTCTGTTTTCCCCCACGTTTCATCTTTTTATGTCATACTTAATTCATGTGATTGTAGAAGTAAGGACCACTGCAGTAAACACCGCTGGCGCCTTGTCAGCGTGTAGCGCAGCAGCAGGAATGTGTGGGTTGCTGGAGGGAGCCTGCTGGCCGAGTGCTGTTTGCAGGCGGCCCGAGTCAGGATGTTTTAGGGTCGATTCAGTAGAGATCAGCAAGAGAGCAAGTATTTTTATTAAAAGTCTGTTTGTTTTGTTTGCACTGGTGTTTTTGCTGAGCTTTCCCTTTGTTCAAAGTTGTCGTGCTTCTGCTCTACTTCATTCCTTAAATGATAACTTTTATTTTGAATCTTGCTATAAATATTTTGAATGTTTTTATAAATTTTATCTGAATTCTCAGATGAGTTTGATGATAAACTATAACTTCAGTGGAATTAGTAGCTTTTGGGAAAATAGTAAATGAAGGCTGAATTAAAAGTGCTCATCAAATTTAAAGCCGCAGCTGAGTTTATAGTTTTGTCCCTGAGGTCTGTCATACCTTGAAAAAGTTTGTAACTTTTATTTCATGTAACCTTCTGCCAGAGCAGAGGAAAAGTAATGTAAGCTTTCAAATACTCTTTAAAGACTCAGAAAATTATCAAATCTGGACACGAATTGCATAAAAAAGAAACCTATACTCTATTCTCACTAAATTAAATGATAGCAAATCAAATAAAGCATTATATTAAAGGAATATACCAGAGGATCTTTTTCCCCCAGGAATATAAGGATGGTTTAACATGAGGAATTTATTAATGTAATTCTCAGTGTTGATTGATTCAGGGGAAAATACTTCCAAAGATGAATAAAAAGTCATTAACACAATTTATATTTTGGTAAAAAGCTCTTAAACTAGAAATAAAAAGAGACATTCTTAGTTTGAGAAAGGCTGTCATGAGAAACAGAAACACATCAAATTAAAAAACGTATCATTGGACTCCTCATACTAAGTTTAGGAATAAGACAAGTGTGCCCTCACTTGCCCCTGGTTTTCTGTGTTGCCTCGAAACTCTTAACCAGTGTGATTTAAAAAAGCAAAGAAATTAGGAATAAATCAGTTAGTATTCACAGATGTTATGAGTGCCCACTTAGAAAGTATAAAACCATAAAACATAAACTGCATTAGAATTTCAGCAGAGTAGCCTTATTTGGATGTCTGAATACTGGAAACATTCAAGCTATGAATTGTTCTGAAATTTTTTAAAGGGACTCTTTTATGAAAACATGCCAGAGTATAGGAGAATCTGAAATGCTAGTCACACAGAGGTCCTGTGAGCCTCCTGCCAGTGGACAACAACACGGTGGCCAGATTCACACAAGGAAACCAGTGTGGGATGGAGCTTAATGATGACCTAAGTACATGGTGGTCTCCTTGGTAACAAACAAATTGTGATCTTTCTCTGCCTTTCTGTCTTTTTCCTGGACAAGAACCACTTTAGAAACATTGATTTCCAGTTGTACAGATACACACCTACACACACACACAGACACACATAGGTGTGTGTGTGTCTCCTATTTTTTTCCAGCACTTTATTCTGTATACTCCTTGCTCATCTTTGTTCTGGTTTTAGATCTACAGTTAGGTTAGTAAATGCTGTCCGTACTCCTTTTGCTAAGGTTTCCCTGATTATCTCTAGTTTGAATGGAATTCATTTTCTAGTAGATTCTTCAAAAAGGGCTCATAGATATAAGTTGCTTGAGTCCTTATGTTTTTAAAATTGTGTTCTTATAGCCTTGATGCTTGAAGGACAACTTGGCTGGAGGAAAAAGTCTGGTTCATACTTTCTTGAGTTTCTTGAGGCTGTGGCTCCACGGTGGCCTGGCTTTTCTGTCTGGTTTTGGAAGTCTTATGCCAGTCTCGTTATCTTTCCTTTTACATTATTAAATCTTCCCCCGTGGTGGTCCTAAGGATTCTTAATCTATCTAAAGCTGTGTAGTAGCTTAGTGAAAATATGACATTGAGCTGATTATTAAGGGTCAGTTTATAGGTGCCAGTGAGCCCTTTCAAGATGTAGGTTCAAATTCTTACATCAGAATATAGTTTTATTAAAAATCATATATATGTATAACTTAGTTATATATTTTTTTGTTCATTAGTTGTGTATATATGTGTAACTAAAAAAGTGAATATAACTTTTTTGTATAAAAATGTTATAAATATTAGTTCTGTTCCCCTTTTTGTCTTTGTTCCTTGGGATTCAATTATAGAAATGTTATTCCTTCTTTGATTTTCTTCCACATCAGTCATTATCTCTCTGAGTCTTTTTATTTCTTCCTTTAATCTCATTTTCATCTTTTAAGGTGTTTCCCTAACTTTTTTATGTCCTTTATTTGTTTTTAATCTGTTCTTTTGGGAGTTACTTGTAAGTTAGTCTACATTTCTGATGATTTTAACTTTTTTTTTTTCTATTTCTCTCCTGAGTTTAATCAAGTTGTTTCATTTCTTTGAGTTTTTTTCATCCGTTATGTTTTCAGTTTTTGAACTTTTCATTCTGAGTGTTCTCTAATAACCCCAAATGGTGGTTTGAGGATATTTAATGCAGTTTGCAGTATAGCATTTCAGTTTCCTTCTGTTTCACCACTGGTTTTGGTGAGGATGCATTCTCATCAGTGGAATATTTAGATTCTCATTTTCTGTGTTAAATTTGTAGCAGCCTTTTTAAAAATGGTGGAAACATGCTTCTGCATTTCTGTGGACAGAACTCTCTTATTTCTTAATCTACATAATGGAATTTTAAAAGTAGATTGTATCCAGAAGATGATAGAGTTAGGTCAGGATTTAAAAGTACATTATGATTTTGGAATTAAGTGATTGAAACTCTAAAGTAGAATCAAATAAGGTGGCTAATTGAAAGATAATCATACAGCTACCGGTGTTTTTTAAATAACATATGATATTATGCCCTTGAAAGATAATCATACAGCTACCAGTGTTTTTTAAATAACATATGATATTATGCCCTTAAGTCACAAAGAGGGCAAAGAACAATAAATCATGTATTTCAGAATCTAAAACTTGTCTCCAAAAAAAAAGATACTACAAATTTAAAATAATAAGCAACAGACTGGGGAAAATTTTAAAACACAGCAGAAGTCTGATACCTAGAGTAAATTACTTGTAAAGAAAAATGGGCAGAAGGGAAAGTAGGTTAATTCATAAATCAGGAAAATAAAAGTAGGTAAATAATTTTAGTCAAATAGGACAGGAGATCATTATTACTCACAGACTGGAAACTGCAAATACCATGTGTCAGCAAAAAACCAGAAACAATGTGAATGTTCATCAACAGGACAGTTAATAAAGTGTCAGAGAATCCCGTGGAAAAATACGCAGGTGAGAAAAAGAGTGAGACAGCTCTGCCTGCATTAGTACAGAGGGACGTGTTGTTGTGTGGGAATAGCAAGTGAAAATGGTTAGAACTGTCTCAGTCCTTCAAGTTACCCTATGCTGGGTGTCTTACAAACAACAGAAGTGTATTTCCCACAGTTCTGGAGGCTGGAAAGTCCAGATTAAGGCTGTGTATGTTTGTTTACACCAGTATTTCCTGAGTTCTAAGGCACAGTTTTTCAAATTTTACCATCTTTAGAAAGCAGTATTCATTTTACAATTAATGTAAACTATTGTGTGCTGTTAGCGTTTTTTCTTTCCTTCTTTGTAGAATACATGGTGGAGCATCTTAAAATCTGAGATGTCTTAGCTCAAGTGAAGTCATGTGTTCACACATGCACACACACACGTAAACGTCCATTGTGAAATCAAGTACACACAGGCTCCTACTCACACACATGGGATGAGACCCAACTCAGAAACCCTTCCAAGCTTCCAGTAGGTCTTACCTGCAACCAGGATGTTTGTCAGAAGATCCGTTTCTGACTGACTGCTTTTGTGCTGTAGTGAAAAGTGCATAGTAGTTAATAAATACTGGAAAATAAGCGGGATTTCATGAAGTATTTGCAAGTGATTTGGAGAAACAAATCATCCCATACGTCATTGGTAAATAAGAATCTGTTTTTATTTTTTAAGCCAAGTTCCATATCTAAATTATTTTCTACCATTTATTATGAAATTTTGGTCTTCATTTTAAGTGTATTGACTTAAAGTGGCCTGTGTGTAATGCCACTTATCCCAGAAGAGAAAGATAACCTACATATTGTACAGGTGGTATTTTGAAAGAAAAGAGTGTATTATTCAAAAACCTGTAATGAAATGACTCTTTTTTTGTTGGACAAAATAATACATATTGAATTTCTGCCTCACAATAAATTCCAGATAAGTTAAACTTCTGATCACGAAAGCATGCAGAACTTCCAGAGAGAAGAAAATACAGGAAAATAGTTTTTTAGAAAGCTCAAAGACTTAAAACAGGTTTTCTCCATGGGGGTGATATTGCCCCCAAGGGGGTGTAAATTGGTTCATAGGAGGTGAAAAAAAGCTATCATGATGTTTGTGGCCCTCCAAAGGGCCACAGCTTGCATCAGCCCATGCGCCGTGTATCTGCGGCATTAAAATTTCATGGGGTGAGAGGCAGTTAGGGAGAAAGTGTCTAAAAAGATTCCTTAGTAGGGACGATAATGAAAGAACAGTTGAGAGACACTGCCACAGAGGAAAAATGACAGCTTCTGCTGCACGTACGCACTTTAAACTTCTTGATTACGAAAGATGCCACAAACAAAATTAAAAGGCAAGTGACAGGTTGGGAGAAAAGAGTTTACCACTCATTTGATAGACAGAGGAGTGTCGTCTTACTGGTTGGAGTTCTTACAGGTCGTTAGCAGGGAAGCAGCTCAGTACAAATCCAGGAAGAGGACGTGGAGTTAGTGTTGGCTTACTTACTTCCTGCAGCAGCTCCGTTTCTGTCTGTCTGGTGTATATTAGATGCGAATGACCACCTGCACTTCAAAAGGGGTCCCACGGAACACCTGGGTGGACCCCTTCTGTTGTAGACATTTTGAACTCTCAGGTGCGTCAGCACAGAGTTGAAACAAATAACGAGGCACAGAAAAATCCATTTGGTTTTTCTCTTTGTTACAAAACCTGTTTCTGATTTCCTCAGTATACATGTAACTGACTTAATCAGCTTTCCTTTTAAGATTATGGGAGTGCCTTGTATTTACAGCCAAACCTAAATTTTTTTTTTCTAGCAAGATGATTTTGGTGTTTTGTGTGTTTACTTAAAACAAATCATAAAAATTCTCATGGTGAAATATTTAGGAATGTTTTATCAAATGTAAACATTGTGTGTTAATGCATATGAAATATTAAATATTCTAAATATTTACATGTTAAACATTCCAGACTTAAAATTCTAAATATAAATACTTTTTTGTTATTTTGAAACTTAATTGTAATTATAAACAGGTATCAAATTACAATTAAATACAGTACTTAATCCCCCTCCGTCTTTATTTTTATTTTTACTTGTTTTTATCTGTTTTTTTAGTGGTCCAGTGGGGAGAAGATGGCCGCCCATTTCATTTTCTCTTTTATACTGGCAAGCAATCGTATTATTCATTAATGCACGTAAGTATATTACATTTGTGGTAAATAATACAAACTGTAAGCTAAGTAACTAATGATACCAGAGTTTTCTCCCAGCTTCAGAATTTACTTGGTCTGTCTCACAATGGACAAAAACAAGACTTCTAGAGGTAAAACAGTAAGTTGAAAGGCTTTATGTTTTATTGATTCACTTTTGCTGAAGGGGAGCATTGTGGAATCTCTGTCAGGGTGGTTTGTCCTTAAAACGCTTTTGCACCGAGTGGAGGTCGTGTTGGGAGACGGATGCTCAGCTCAGTGACCGTGTGTGGTCGCATCCCAGGTGAAACCTGAACCAGGCAGGCACCAGAGCCACCAGGCACTCACCTGGAGAAAGTCAGTGCTTCTCTCTGCTGCATTGTTACCACGTACGGTTTCTGCCTTTCATAGGCCCGTGCAGTGTATGAGTCTGGAATTTGGGACCAAGAAAGATCTAAGAAATGATTCGATTCCACTTTGACTCCCGGCTGCATTTGCGTGTTCTGGGAACAGGTTTTCTGTCTCCTGGAGCTGGACGTGTTTGATGGTGAGCACACGACAGCTCCTGGTCACAGAGGGGAAAGGCTGGCCTCTGACAGCCAGTCTTGTTAAACGGCAGAACCCACTTTATTTTAGAAGATGATGCCCAGTTTTGTTTTATTCGTT
Source organism: Camelus ferus (assembly GCF_009834535.1). Lineage (NCBI taxonomy): Eukaryota > Metazoa > Chordata > Mammalia > Artiodactyla > Camelidae > Camelus > Camelus ferus. The sequence continues at coordinate 11,913,975 of NC_045731.1, read as the reverse complement.
ATATGATTTTCACCAGTTACTCCCTGGGCCTCCCCGTCCACAGTCCACGCTCAGGTTGCTGGCGTCACTGGCACAGGGTCCCTCTGCTTTTTTAGAGCCCTCCGGTGTTTATTTGTGCTCCACCAACCCAGAGGACAGAATCCCCACTTGTCAGGTACATTTATTTCTTGGGGGGAACAAAAAAGAAAGCCTCCTTTTCACTTTTTGGTGACCTTGGGCAAATGAGCTTCTTGCCCTGGCAGAAATGAAATGAATGATAAATGCAGAGTGTGTCTTTGCTGAGTAATGGAGCCCGGCAGCTCTCCACGCACAGCCCGCGGCCGCCCGGGACCCCCGCTGCTCATTTAAATAGGTATGTCAAATCTGCCTCCCAAGGCCGCCGGTTTGATCTGTGGTAATATTTGTGAAGGTTCCATATGGACTTGAGCCCCCTGCAGTGCTGAGAAATAATGTACAACGCTTCATGGTGCAGACGCACATTTCCCCTGGAAAGGGGTGCAGCGCTGCGTTTAGCTGTCGGAGCGGATGATGGAGCGAGGCGCTGGGCCTGTCAGCTTGTTACATGGATGGGCTGCACGCAGCGAAGCTGTGAAAATCTGTGCCTTTTAACTTTTCTACTTAATCACGGTTGTAGCATTGCCTTTATACTGTATGCTACATTAATTCTCTTCCTGCCTTCTGCCTTTCATCCCAAGTTTCACGGAAGAAAGTAAAGCATGCGGGTCTTGTAGAGGGGCCTTATCAAACAGCTGTCATCTGACAAGCCATTTGCATTTGTTTGGGCTGAAACTGAGCAACCCCAGGGCAAGGTACTTTGTGGCATTCCATCATCATGCACAAATTACACATGGTATAAGAGCCCTAACTTCATTTTTAGTGAGTATGTTTTAAAAGGTAGTGCTTGAGAAACTCATCGGATTCTCGGTGGATAAAAGACTACCCCACTCGGACGGAAACGTCACATTACATCCAGCTAATAAACGGTCTTCCTTTCTGAGTCGTAGTTCTGTTGCATATAAGAGAGTTCTTCAGGCTTCTGTGTTTTAGTTAAATTCAGTCATTTAGGTTGGGCTGTTGTATATTTTGACCCTCAAACACTGGGTTTGGTATTTGTTTTGTTGCTCAGCAGAAGAGTTTACACATATGAATTACAGATGTTTTGGCTTAACTTGAGCCTATTAATTCAGATAATAAAACCTTGTGTTTTCAAAAATATGTTTTGTGGTGCAGGTCATAGCTCAGTGGCAGTGCTCAGCATGCACAAGGCCCCGGGTTATATCCCCAGTACCTCCATTAACCAGAAAGGTTTTTAAACTCATTTTTTGGAATTTTAATTACAGGTATGTATAAAAGGACAAATGTTTTTCTAAATCTATGCTGATCACTTGGGCATCGTGAATGGCAAATGTTACTGATCACAGCTGTGGTCACTGCAGTCTCGTTTCCTGGATAAGGCAGGTCAGCGTCACACTGGGGACAGTCTGACTCTGGAGCAGTGTGTGGCCCCGTATTCACTGTTGGGTTTACAGTGGTTTTGTGGTGAAGTCAGGCGTTGCATATAAAATAAGGCGGTAAACCTGAAGCTGCTTCACATTTGCTCCCTCCTTTGTCTTGCCACTTCCTGGTCGGGGGGTGGGGGTGCCCGCTCAGTCTGTGGGAGGGGGTCCCCCTGCTGCAGCATGGTGGGGACGGCCCCCCGGAGACTGGCAGGTGGGCGGGAAGTGAATTGTTGTGCTGCCATTTCTTTCTGTGGGTGTAATTTCTTCCCCTGTGACAGAGGGAAGGACGCTAAGCCCAAGTCTGTTTCTCCCATGTCCTGGGCCTGCTGTACTTGTGAGAGACATGGCCGTCATCCGCCAGGCTGTTAGACAGAAAAGCACGGATCTCGAGCATGTGTGCAGTGGTTCGGGAGACCTTTCTGATGTCCATTAACCTTTTTATCTCCTGTAATCGTGTCGAAGCTCTTTTTAGTGTTTGGCCGCTGTTTGCAGGTTGTATGTTACATGACAGCAACAAACAGAGGGTGAGTGTGGTTCAGCTCACAGCCAGGCCCGTGCGCCGGCCTTGGTGGGTGCTCTTCCCAGTGCCGGTGATTAGTCCCTCCCGTTTTGGTGGAGATTGGGGTGGGGCTAAGGGAAGAGGAGCGTGAGAAGGAAGAAGCAATTTGTTGTTCCTGCCCAGGAATGAAGCCTGACAGGAAAGTGGAAAGTGAAGGAAAGTCCGCCGACCCAAGCGGGTCTCGGACCTTGTGAGTGTCACATCCCAGAGGCTCCTTCACAGGTTAGTTGGACGCCCGCTCCCCGCAGGCACAGCCATGCACGAGTTTCCTGGGAAAGTCTATAAAACCCATTTATTTTACAAGATAGCTGATGGGATGCACATATGTAGTAGTGACATGTGACACAGGACTCACAGGTTAGTCCTCAGTGGTGAGTAGTCTAGGCAAGAAGGAGTAAGCCTTACGGAGTTTCTCAAAGGGTCCTTGAGGACTGAGAAGGCTCCGTTCTGGACAGTACCGCTCACCCGTCTTTTTCCGCCCACGCTGGGTGGCACTCCCACCCCAGACAGCCACAGAACCAGAGCTGTGTGCTCCTCGGACGTGGGTAGAATTTCAGGTCAGGGTTTTCAGGAGCAGAATGAAGAAAGAGAATGAAAGTGTCCTGAAACAGATGAGCGGAAGTATAAAGGAGAGGGAAGAATTTGTAAGAGGACGGTCACATGTGTCTGCGATGAAGCAGGTGCTGTTCCATGGAAGAGCTGATCTGGGGGAGCCTGCGACTGGGTGCGGGAGGAGACCTGCCAGCGTGGCTGAGGGACGGGCTGGCGGGGGTGCCCTGGGGGTCCCAGCCGGCCCCGGCACCCTGTCTCCGCAGCGGGAGCTGCCCTCGCAGCCCGGCGGGCAGGCAGAGGTTCCCAGCCTGGGTGCATGGTGGGCCGTACGCGGGTCTCCCATTGTATGACATGTGTCAACTCCATTCACGCTCTGTTATAACATACGTTCCTGACAGTTTTGAAATGCACTCACTAAAAGTGAATTGAAAACTATTCAAAACTCTTTGTGGGAGGTGATTGACTCTGAAGGGGGAACCCTTCTGTGAAATACTGTTGATTAAGACAGGGCACGGCTATAACGTAGCCTTTCCCAAAGTGCTTTTGGAGAAACCCAGGTTATAAAATCTTCAAGAAAAGGTCTGAAATGAAGTTCGTTTGGGAATGCTGCATCTGGTGTGCAGGGAGATCTCAGCACGACGCACGCACTGTGCAGCCCTGCGGCCAGGAAACTTGTTAACTCCCCACTCAGAGGTGTCAGTCGCGGAACCCTTTCTGCCCAGAGCACCTTTTAACACCCCCTGGAACCAGAGCTCAGGAAAGGCGGTGTGAAATACTGAAGACACCGTAAGTCGTCACGTGCACGATGCATTTATTGAAATTTTACATCGGCTCCCCCGCCCTAGTCTTTACGACAGGGTCCTAAGCTCTCCACTGGGGGTTCAGCGTCTCGCAGAACCTCACTTGTATTTTAGGACTAGTTTTACAGTAAGCTTTGGAGTATTTTCAGACTATTTCTATAAATTGAAGAAATTACTTGGCCGCAGATGAAATTTTTAGCCTAAAAGGTATAAAATTAAGGAATAAGTAAATCATTATATACTTAAACAGTTCCACTGAATTGTTTGAAAGTTTAAAATATGAAAGAAAAGTAAATGATTCAAATGCTGGTGTATAAACAGGATTCATTTACCTCTTGAAGGAAGCCCCTGGCTTACTTAGAAGTCCTCCAGTGTGTTTTACATGACTTGAGTACCTTCTGTGTTCCTGGGGCGTGAGAACCAAACAGCGGCCCCGGGGCAGGGGGTGGGGGGGCGCGGCTCACTGCACGCAGGGTCCAGACTCGGAAAGCGAGAAGTCCAGGGACTTCGTGTCACAGAGTTCTTACTTCGTCCACTTTGTCACCTTGGGGTGAATATTTAAAACTTTTTAAGCAGTGCTCTCTAAAAGTGGAATTAAAGTAGCGACCCTTCCCACCATGAGGTGTTAGGACATACAGCGAGGCGGAGTGCCTGTTTTCCGAAGGCGAGGACCGATGCTGACACGTGCACTGTGCTGTGTGCGATTTTGAGACCTTTTCTGACAGCAGGAGTTAGCTCAGTAATTAATTCAGCAGTAGAAACTGCTGTTCTAGAATTATCCTTAATATACATTTTCCTCATATGTGAATAATTACCCTTGTATATCTTGTCCTAAGTATAACACTTAGGAAATTTAATTTTTAACACCTGATTTAGCTTATTGCCCGGGCTGATTTTCATCAGATTACTTCTATTTTAGTGATATAATTGTTTTTATAATATATGATGGAGCTTTAAAATATACGGTATCTGAGTCACAAGCACTTGTATGTAAATTACTCCTGGGCGTGTACCTTCCCAGAGTACTTGTCTGTGTGCCCTGTGTGTGAGACTGTTTCCTTTTTTATGTTGGACAGCATTACGTGAAGTACAGACTACAAGAGCACATGGTATTTACAGAGTGACAGCCCGCGTCTGCAGTAGGGGTGCGTCCCTTGGAACTTTAGATAAATAGCGTGATAAAAACCGTGATAAAGTTATAAACATGTAACATTCAGTTTTGTATATGCCAATAGCTGAAAAGTTGAGAAGATTGTTATTTAGGAAATTTAGTTTCTGTGATTTTTTTTTTAACAAACATATATGAAGTCACTATTCTGTGTTGAACTCGTATATAAGATGATAATTACTGTCAGTTTGTTACTGTATGTTTTGTTTATCAAAATCAGGTGGCTTTTTCCGTACCACCCCTCTAAGAAATGTTTTTTTTTTTACCCTTCCTAATGTCAGAATCTCTACGTGAGTAAAGTAACCAGGACAGATTTTGGAAGACTAAAACCAGATTTTTAGATTAAAAATCCTACTGCTCATGCTCTTGAAAGAGTTTAGTTTAAACATTTCTTTTCTACAACCTGAGCATCTGGTATTTTCAAATTAGGCACCTTCTAAATTTGACTCATACATTATGGAAATCTGATGGCACGAGGGGTGGATAGACTTGCTTTGATTTTATGAAATATTAATTATAGCTGTGATTAATGATTCAGCATTTCACATCTGGGTTATTCCTGTCATATTTGAAAATTATACTATTAAATACAGTAATATAAACTTAGTGTGGGTGGGGTCATGCTAATTCTCTGGTGTCCCTGAAAAATCAAGTGGGAATTTAACAATATACCAGAAGCTAGCGCCGATCATCTGTGATGTTGACACTTCCTGGCATATTTTCTCCCCTCAAGGATTTTTTTGATGTAAATTAGTACAGTCTCTTCAGGGAGTTGAAGCTATAGAAAGTACTTTCTAGAGGACTGTTGTCTCCAACTAACCAAGATAGACCCTCAGGAGTGGTTTTATCATCCAGCAGAAAAAGAAAAATGGCCGTGGTGCCCCAGTGAAACCATTTGGGTTATTTGACTCCAGAATGCTGTCCCTTACCCCATATCGTTCCTTGACCATCACTGGCGGTCAAACACCGCGCTGAGTACTTACATGTATTTCCTATTTGAAGAAGTGTGTGAGGGGCTTACCCAGCCTTGCATCACTTGAAGGGTTCCACCGTCAGTAAAGGCATAGAACCCAGCATATTTGAGATTAGACGTGCAGTCTCCATGGGTGGTCATCTCACATCCCACAGCTTTCCGACGATGTTACTTACACTGTTTGTACACTGTTACAGCGCTAAGTACAACACACAAAGACAGTAGCGTAGTGAAAAATTTCCAAGAAAAATGTGGACTTAAAGTTAAAGTTGCTCCAAAGCCACTGGAAAATGGTGACAAATTTAGCAGCCCGGACGTTGACCTGAAACTTACCTGTGAAGCAGGTCAGTTATTGTTATTTTAGTTGTCTTGGTTATTTCAGAAAGGAAATTAATAGACCCTCCTAAGCTGGGTAGGGTGTCTTACTACTGTTGTTGGTGTCCTCTTGCATTCCTATTTTTTTAGTAGGTTTAAAAGATGCAACATCTCTGACTTGTGACTGTGGGAAGCTCAAGACTCTGGAGCCTGGAGACAAGAGACCCTCCTCCGGCCGCAGTCCCGGCTGGAGCGGGCGCCCGGGGTCGGCCTGCCAGGCAGTGCGCAGGGAGATTCTGTCTGCACGCGTCCGTCCACTTCATACAAGTGGGGGAGGACTCACTTTGTGTTTGGTTTTCTTCCTCTGTTTTACCTGCTCAGAGCACTTGAGAATTGCTCTCTAGAAACAGGTTCATAGAAATGTTTCTGATACACTATGCAGTTGGGGTTGCCATCCCACCCTCTTGGCCTTTAAATGTGAATTTAAAGTTCCCTAGCCACGGTCAAATAGGATTACCAATCCTTGGGAGGTAACAGCACTTGAAGTTGAGTAGCAGGTGCGTGTTCTCAGTGCAGATGGTCCACGCTGGTTCTTGCTCTCTTCGTGTAGACGGTTTGGTTTCAGTTGTCGGACACGTGCTTCTGCACAGGTGGCTGGTTTGTACGTTGAACAGAGTTGTAGAGGAAGTTAGTGTGGACTCTGGAACTGAATCAGCTTAATTCGTCCCGTGGTTCCCGTGTTAGATCCAGGCCTTAGAGTGCAGCGCTCGGGGAGTCGTTGAAGCGGATCACTGGGCCCCACCCCAGAGGTTCCGACTCAGAAAGCCTGGGCCGGAGCCTGGGGCGTTGCGGTTCTGACCTGGGTCCTGGAGGAGCTGCTGCTACTGCTTCCCCGCCCGCTGCGAGCTGAGCTCGCGGCCCCTGGCCTCGGGAGTGACTTTCACCCGGCAGAGATGTTCTGAGGGCTGCTGCCTCTCATTGTCCCTGCTGCTCAGTTAGCAGTTCTGCTACCGTTATTGAAAACAAGCGAAACAAAACACGCTGCTCCGAGTGCCCCAGCCCCAGGAGGTGAACTTTTACATCCTCATTTCACCAAGAAGTCCTGGTCCTTGGAGCCTCATCTCAGCTCTTCTCACCTGCTTCTGTGTTTATGAAGCGCAAAGCCGCAATCTTTACAGCCTTTTTGCTTTCTCTTTCTTTCTTCCTTTTTTTTTTTTTTTAAACATTCTTTTTCCCCAGATTCTCATAAAGAGGATTCCTGTAAAGAGGCTGCAGAGTGAAGATGATAATAAAACGCAAGCTCTGGTCAGTGCCCAGGCGGGAGCAGGGGCCGCCCCTCCTGTTCTCAGTGACGGGGTGGCCTGATCAGCGCCCACAAGAGGCTGTCCCCCCAAACTGGGAGTTATTAAGACTGTTTGAAATAGGGGAAGACGCTCCTATCAGTAACAAATTGTGTCTTCTTATCCAAGTTAATGATATTGGACAGTCGTGATTTAGCAAGAAAAAATGTCACCAGTATCAACGCTAGCACATCCTTTGAACATGTCTGTTCCTAGTATTAGTGTGGCAGGTTATGTGTAAACTACAAATGAATACACATAGACTGGACGTGAGCCCTCAGGTTTGCTCGGTCAGAAATGCGGGAGACAGTTGTCTTTTTCTGCTTGTTGTAAACTCATTTCCTGGAAAATGTATTTCAGTGATAACCTTTATTGCCAGGTTTTTGCTTTTTTATAAATTCTAACAAAATGGCAAGTTTTCCCCTACTTGTGTTACAATTAAACAGTAACATTCACAGACTTTGTTAGAAAGTAAATTAATAGAAAGAAATCAAATAATGAAAAATAAACATTAGTAGAAAACCTGTTCTTAAGATACAAACTTCATGGTGAGGACTTAAATACTATATAAATGTTAAATATTAGGTAAGTGGTTCAGTTGTAAATACCATAACTCTCACTCATAAGTCTCTTAAGTTTAAAGGCATATTGCTGTATAAATTATGATTCTCTTAAGGGAAATGTTTTATCCTGTTTGTGGAACTCTAAGAAAAATAGTTTGTAACTTTGTTTTTACGAACCTCACTAAATGTAAACTTTTTATAGAGTTATTTAAAAATCCGTTGAAGTTAAGTGTGCTGCTATATATGGTACTAAATTCTCGCTGAACTTACTGTATGACTCTTCAGTCTGAATGGGAGATGGTAGTGTTGAAGCCTTTCAGTAATAACTTGCTGTGCAGCTGTGACTTGAAGAGGGTGCTTCTGAGATGAGGGGGACTCAGGGGACGTGGGAGGTGCGGTGGTCATGCCCCGTCTCGTGGTTTAGCATGTGTGTTTTGTTTGCCACAGGAAGCATATGGAAAGCTACTAGATGTAGAAAAACATCAAAACCAGTTGAAAGCCAAAGGTCTGTTTTCAGAAAAAACTAAAACCAAGTAAGTTCTTTTCTGCATTAAAATATGTGAAAAAATTAACTAGAAAATACCACTTATTATTGGTGTATTTTTAGGCAATACCTAAAGCCTAAAAAATGTGTTCATGTGTCAGCATTAATCATTCAAATTCCAAACAACACTAATTTTGTTTTGTTTTGTTTGGGAGGATATAAATATTAAGGTAATTTTTATGTTATTCCAGATTTATGTATTAAGTGGCACTTAATTATTGTATTTGGCTTTTACGTGTCCTCAGACTTTTTGTGAACGTAGCTTACGTTTGAAAGTTTGTGCTTCCACTTAGCAAGCAGTGCTAGGTTAGAGGTTAGACTTGCCAACCTGAGCGCCCAGTTTTAAGGTTTGGCCTGGTTATTCACGTAGTGCTTCTTGTACAAAAGACCCGAGTCTTTGAACACACCTAGTTTAAGTTGTAAATACTACACCAGCCCTGAGTTTGCATTTCATTACTGTTTTTAGTCCATTGGCAGATTAACTGTGTGGCCGTAACATCTCCTTTAAAGTAAATTGTGAAAAACAAGCACAGTTGTAATTTTTGAGAAATCTGGTGACTTTAATATCAAATGGGTTCCACGAGGCCGTGTTTAACTCTGCAGATGAAACGTTTGCTAGCCTGGGTATCTTTTCTTAAGTAGGTTGAGGAGATGAGACACTGTGTCTCAGAAGTCCTGTCCTGGGCTGAATTTTACAGCCGTGTAATACAAAACTGTGTTTCCCGGTCAGGAGTCCCTGCCGCCACCTGTGGGGTCTTCTGTGACAGGACTGGAGTTACATGGTTAACTGAAGAGAGTGTCTGCGCTGTTTTGACAGAGATCCGATTGGCAGCAGATGGCTGATTAAGGAGGAACTGGAAGAGATGGTAGTGGAAAAACTGTCAGATCAAGATGTGAGTAATTAATCTTTTTAATTTAAGGGGACCTGTGCCGTAGGATTACAGACAGTTGCTGTATTTCGGGCCCTAACAGTCAGGTTCCTCAGAGGCAGGTGTTGCTAAGACAGTTTTCCTTTTAGAACATGTCTAGCTGACCTGTGCCCGGGAGGGCCTGGTGGGCAGCGTGCCCGGTCTCCCGACACCCCTGTGTGGGCGCCCTCGTGTCCTCTCCAGTCTTCCCAGGGGAGCCTGGCCCTGTGGGGGTCAAGCAGGTGACGGTATGGGGGGCCAGCACCGGCTCAGCGGGAAAGGGGCAAAACCTTTCTGCTCCTGGCTTCCCTCCGTGCAGGGGCCCAGGGCCAGCAAGTCCGTCTCAGAATCTGCAGGACCGCCTGTATCAGAGTCACATGGAGTGCTGCTTGCAAAATGTACTTTCCCGAGACGCAGAGCCTGCTCAGAACTCTGCGGCTGTGCCCCGGGAATCCACATTCTCAGCAAGCTCCCCCAGGGCACGCTGCAGCCCAAGAAGATTGTGACCCTGCTGCAGGTCCTAGTCAGATCCTTAGTTTTCTGAATGGTCTGATCAGAGGAAATGGGGTGTTCTAAATTTAGATTCTTTCTGGAAATTTGGAGTGTAGGTGAATCTCACAAATTGTTCCAGGAAAGGTTTCTCTCCCGTGGCACTGGCTGCCATCATCAGCCTTGCCGCTGTGGGGATTTAAGTCACGCCCTTATATCGCTCTTCTCCTCACGTGACGTGTGGGAGGAATTAACGTTTGGGGGGAAGTTGCAGTTTGCTTAACCAGGGTGTCGGGCATTGGTGAGCAGTGGACCTGGAGTTAATTCCTGACGTCCTAACTGCCGAGTCAGTATTGCTGCACTTGGATCAACTGGAACATCTCTCTTTGCTCCTTCATTGAACACATTTCACTGGTATCAAGATGAGGGAGGCAGGGCAGTCAGTGACATCTTGACCATCCCCACTCATGAGTCCCCAGAGGTTCGAAGGCATCACGGCCTGAGTGGCGGGACTGAGAGCAGCCGAGGGAGGACAGAGGCCTGTGAATGGAGGGTGGAGCTCTCCCAGTACCATGGGTGGCCAAGAGCTTCACCTTGACCGAGACAGTCGCCTTCTCTTACTGTAACATCACAGGGAGCAGTAATTGAAGCAGTCCTTTTAATCTTACTGCTGAGATTTTTTTTATATTTCACATTATTAACAGCAGATTTTCACTATAAAGGCAAACAAAGACGAGTATGATTTTTAGGGTTGGCAGTAACACAAATAAGGTTATCAAAAGCTGGGTCTCCCACTCCCTGTTAACGAAGGATCTCAAGTGTTGTTTCCTTTTGCATAAACACTTTAGAGCGATTATTCTGGCTTCTAATGTTAAGGGGTTAATACCAAGTTGTTTACTTTCTAATCACATGTTCAAGAACTATTAAAAAAAATGCACAGAGTAGCAAGGATAATCTATTTCAAGAGGTTGCCCTTTAAGTCAAGTATCTCTTGAATTTTTAAATAGCTTGATTGTTCGGTTTTAAAGGAAATCATAAACATTAAAGTAACACAGCTTGAACAGCTAAAGATATATTTGCCAAATGTATTATGAAATATAATTTAAGAGATACATTTTCTCAAAATCACACTCTCCGCATTTTACTGTACGTAACTTGCTGGAAATTACTTATGAAGCCCCTTCTTGATGCAGTTCTAATAGAGGGGTAGAAATCACACTTGAAGATCATCTAAATAATTTTGGGAAATGAATTTAAATCTCACTCTCATGTACTCATAAGACAGAGAAGTGGATTTTTGTTTGAATGATAAATCTCTTTGTTTCTTGAAAAGGTGAAGCCCTAAAGACACAGGGCTGCATCTGCACGCTGACTTAAAAGCAGCGTGAAGGTGCGGAAGTGTCATCCTGTCAAACTTCATCAAGAAAAGCAACATGGGAAAGATCAAGTATATAAAAATAGAAGAAATTTAGCAAATGCAATTACACTTGCATCTCCTAATGAATTTTTATTGTCTGCAGTACGCACAGTTCATTCGGCTGCTGGAAAGGTTGTTGGCACTGCCGTGCAGGGAGGCCGAGGAAGAGTTCGTGAGCAGGTTCCGCAGGAGCGTGACCGTGCCGTCCAGGAGACAGCTGATGGAGCCGCTGCAGCACACAGAGCAGGGCACGGCCTTCAGCACCGGCGCAGGTACCCGCCGGGGAGCGGGCCACTGGGGAGCGGGCCGCGGGACTCCTGCCCGCTCCTGCTCTCCGCCCTTCGTGTTGTTTGTTTGATTTGCTGCTGCTGGTCAGATGTCCTCATTTTGAAGATTCTGTTGACATTTTTAAAAACTGCCCCTTACAATGTCCCAAGAAGAAATGTGGACACATACCTACACCGTCACGTTCACACTTTTTATTTTCACACATTTATATTAAATCTTTTCATTTTCACATTTTCAACTGGTGGAAACAACGAAATATTTATAATACAGGTGTCTTCCATAAAAGAAAATGTTCGGTGAATCTGCATGTCACGTGCTAAAACTGTGAAACATGAAAACGTTAGACCCTCAACCTGCATCTTCCTTGTGGAAAGACATTTGACATCATGTAACTTGAAAGAATTGACTTATTAAATGATGTATCTGCAGCTCTGAAAACTTAACATCATCCCTTTGTCCTTTTTTCAGCTAATGTTTTCTAAGAGGTATGACCTTCCCTGAGGATTCATTTTATTTCTACCAATTACACTTTATTATACTAGTCATATATTTTAAAAATTACATGATTAGATATATTCTTACTGATTTTAAAAGAAGACTGTGTAAATTGGTTGATTTTTTAAGTAATAAAAATAAGTATGAACTACCTTGTTGAAACTAACTTAAAATCACTGTAGTGTTTCCAGAGTGGAATTGAGAAACGCAATTGTCTGATGAGAAGCTTTATTACATCAGGTCTAGTCTGCCTGTTTCATTTTTGTCTGACTTGTCATACAGCGTTATGTGTTGTTATTCTGGGGAGACACATTTAATGTAGCTTCGCCCGCCTTGGAGCACTGCCCTTGAGGATGTGTAGTAAGAGAGACGTTTTCTGTTTTCAAAGGTAAAAGGAAGAGCGCGAGGGCGGACGTGGTCGTGTATGGAAGCGGAAGCGGGGAGATCCGCGTGAACGGGGTCGACTACCTGTTCTACTTCCCAGTGATGCAGGACAGGTGCGGTCTCTGTTTTGGGTTTGCTTTTGGTTCTTAATACACTTTATAATCATCACGATCAACTGAGGCTTGTGATTTTCTGGTTATATTTGCATGATTATTTCTCTTTGATTACGTATATATTGAGCGAGCAAAAGGACCCTGTCGTTTATGCCCTAAAGGAGGAGCCCCTCAGGCTTTGCGTAGTTCCCACGGCCGGATGCAGCCGCTTTAGTCTGAGCTTCGTACCCATGAGAAATAGACCTTCGTCCTAAGTGGGGATTACAGCCCGGACCCGCCGAGTGCACTTGTCTTGGGTCTCTGGGAGCCCTGCACAAAGGCCTCCTGTTGAGATGTGTTACTTTCCCAGTCGCTGCCGTCGCCATCACCGAAGTTCTGTGTGAGGAGCCCCTCCCTCCCAGTCTTCCTCCTGTTTCTTCTGGTGGTATTTAGGGTCAGAAGGGTTAAAGCCCTTACGATCCCAGTGCTTACTTAAGGAGAGAGGCCCCTGCTAACTTAGTGTCAGCTTCTGGACAGAATAATCACTTCAGGAAAGGTGTGTGTGTTTTATTTCTCTGTGTGTGTCTGTGTCACAAGGTAGCCCCGTCTGACGCCGATTAATGCAAACCTGACTGATCCTGCTGCCTGTCTCAGGGAGACGGGTGGAGGGAACCCTACTTCCCTTACCAAGCCAGAGACTTGGACTTCTGCGTGGGGGCTGATGTGAGCAGTGGCGTTCTGTCTGTAACCTGTCAGTCTGTTTTCAGATGTAACTCCTGATGGTTTAAGAGCAAGTCTCCACACTCCATTGGGGCTTTATCTCACAGTTAATTTGTGTTCTTAGAATTTAGTCTTCTGTTTGACTCAGTGGGTGTTTTCCAAGCATTGTGTGTCCTGTTCTGGGCACTTGAAGACATCTGAGCTACTTAAGATGTGATTTCTATCAACAAGGAACTTCCTGTCTGACTGGGACCTGAGGCTAGTCGGGTTGGGGGCGGGGGCACCCAGAGTGGCTCGCGTCTCTTAAGTGGCTGTGGGCAGCTGGGCAGCCATGCCACCCATGGATCGGCCCCAGCCAGTCGCAGGCGCAGCTCCAGAGCTTCCAGGCCAGCAGGGAGGTGACCGCTGAGCCAGGGGTCCAGTGATCTTGGTTCTAGTTCTGTTTCCAAGCTGTGTGACCTTGGCCACAGCGCTTACAGGTCACTTACCCCACTTACGGGTCACTTCCCGAACGGGAGGCGTTGACCTTGGTGACCTCCAGGGTGCTTGCCTGAGACCGTTTGAAATGCTGACTTACGTTTCCGAGTCCTTTCTTTAGGCTGTTTTTACACAAACAGAGCAAACAGGTAACTGGGAATGTCGCCTGTGCGTTCTTCCTAGCTCACCGAAATTCTGTGTTCGCTCCCTCGCCCCCACACGTTCACCGCTGTGTGCTGGGACTGTGGACACAGAGACTAACAGCCGTTCTAATTCGGAGAGGCCTTTGCTGTGTCACTCAGCCAGTAAGGAAGGCAGCTCTTAACTGATCATCAGTACAAAAGAGATACGTTGCCCACACAGCACTAACCACGTAATAGAGGAGATAAGGTTAGCATTTTACACAGTTACAGAAAAATAAAAGCTGAGCCCGTGATTGGCCAGTGTGCTAAGAACTGGTGCCGTGGGGGTGGCATTCAGAGAAGACAGAAATGAGGGTTTTTTTTTTTAGTCATTTTGTTATGTAACAACAAAACCCAGCTGATTCTTTTAGCTGAGGATGTCATGTGAGATCCCTGAGAGGAGAGGAAACGTGTTCACGCCACGGAGCTGCTTCTGTGCGGCCCCGTCTGCAGTCCGGATCAGAATCGTTGCCGTGTAACCGTTTCAGCTGTGGCCTGTGGGTGCTGTTTTACCTGTATATATGTTAATGCTGTACTCAGTGTGACCAGCGTCCCCCTGTCCAGACGACCTTGACCACCCTGACTCAAGGACTCTGATGTGTCTTGAGTAAATTATAATTTTTTTCTGAATTTCAGCCTATTTCTTTATATATGCATTTGTGAGAGAATCTTAAAATTTCAGGAATTAAAACAGATAAATGTTTAAGCCCCCAAACAAGTAGGCGACCAGAGCTTCTCTCAGTAGTGTCACCTGCGTCACTAACCTCCTGCCCATGTCAGGCGGCGCAGACCTGTGACATGTGCTTATGTCAGTCCCACGGATTCCACCTCGACCGCTCTCCTCACTGGAAGCGGTGGCATCTATCGGTCTCTGAGTTTTCTTTAGCTATTACAATATGGCGATTACTTACAGTTAACTCTTGAACAGTGGAGGCTGGAGGCACCCACCCGGCACGTTGAAATCCGAGTGTGACCTCCCAGTCGGCCCTTGTATGGCAGTTCCTCTGCGTCTGAGGTCCCGCATTCGTGGATCCGACCAGCTGGGTTCCTGTGGTTCTGTCGTACTTACTGTTGGAAAATCCACGTGTAAGTGGACCATGCAGTTCAGACCAGTGTTGTTCAGAGGTCAGTTGGAGTAGTATTTTTGTAACATTCCAATTTTTTATTTGGCTGCTTTGAAACATTTGTTCAAAAAAACATACAGATTTATGTCATTTCTCACTTGTTTTCTGCTGTTGGGGTTGTTTCATTTCCATCGGAAAAACATCCCTGTTGAAATAGTGTGGTTACAATTCCAGTTCAGTCTGCCTTCTGGGGCTTTGTCCCGTCCATGCACATCTGCTGGGGGTTGTCTCACTGGGGTAGTCCAAGGAGGGACACCGCGGGGCCATCTCTCAGTGTCATGGGGTTACAGTAAGCTTTGTTTGGGGTCCAGAAAGCTGCGGCGTCAGACCAGATGAGCATCAGCATAGACTTCTCTAAATAAAAACTCAGAAGAGACATCAAGGCAAAACAGCGAGGTCGGAGAGCTGGCAGAGGTGCTGATGAGCATCGCGCCTGGAAACCCTCGATCGTGAGCAAGAAGAAGCCCCAGGGCCCATCCGTCCGCCCCAGCCTCCGGGCCTCAGCCCTGCCAGCAGCACGTGGGCACTCACTGGCCCCAGAGTGGGGAGGACCTGGTCAGGGTCTTGCGGGGTCAGCCAGCAGGACCCTGCGGTGAGAGTAGTGCAGGAGGCTTGCGTGTTGCAGTGGGAAGACATCCAGGGCGGCGTCAGCAAGTTCAGGATGAGCACGGAGGTCCTACGGATACAGCGTGGACCCAAGTGTCATTTGATAGTTGCTTGGAAAGGCCTTTTTATATCATATTTGATCATGGAATCCAGAGAGCTTGGCTTCATTTGATTAAAGGAGTTTCCCCAGCTTGACGACGACTTTACGCGGTTATTTTGCGCCCTTACGAGATGATGGGCGAGCAGGCAGTGAAGTGGGGGTGCTGCCGAGTCCACGGAGTGTCTGCGTCCCGGGAACGCTGGGTTGCTCCTCCTGGTGGGTTGATCAAGTGTGAACGCTGGTGTGTGAGATAGTTTCTGTAAGTGCTGTGAGTGTGAGCGCAGCGCAGGGTCTGTCCGTGTCGCAGGCTGACCCGCCCCCGTGATGTGCCGCAGGGTGCAGCTGATGTTCCCGTTCCAGTTCCTCGGCCGCCTCGGCGACCACGACGTGACCTGCACGGTGTCGGGCGGCGGGCGGTCGGCGCAGGCTGGGGCCATCCGCCTGGCGCTGGCGAGGGCCCTGTGCAGCTTTGCCACTGAGGACGAGGTCGAGTGGATGAGACAAGGTATGAGCTGCGGGAGGGGGTGGGGGGTCGTCCTCATGTGTTTGTCCTTGATGTCTGTCTGCTTCCTCCGCGTGTGTCACAGATGAATGGTGGGTTTTGCTTCATCTCAGAAATTTGTAATCATTATTTGATTTAATGATGAAACCCTTAAGGTATTTCCAAAGTTATTGGATATTTATTTTTCCATTGCAATTTTCCTCTACTCACTCTGTGACCCTGTTGCCTATTCGTGAGGTCCGGAGTCTGCACAGTGCAAGAAATAATACGCAATTAATGCACCTGTCCGGGCGCCACATTGGCCTCTGTGGTCAGTCAGGGTAGTCTTCCAACTGCCAGCGCAGCCTGAAGGTCCCCCGGCACCTCCAGGTCCTGGAGCCTCTCTGGGCTGGTGAGGTGGTCTCTGTGCCCCGCCCTCCCCTGCACTGCCTGTGGCTCAGCCTCATTAATTTTTTAAGTCTCTTAAAAATCCACTTGCTTATGAACAATTCACCATGTTGCGGGATTCTTATCTAGTCATCAGATATCTTAGCAGGACCTCTCTTAACAGTTCTGCTAGTTTGGGTTTCTGTGCTTATTGAAAAGTAATAAAGCATCATTACTTAGAATTTAGACAGGTCTTGTTTGCATTCTGTCCAAAATACTGTTGTCTTAGCCCCTTAAGTGCAAGCAGGTGTAGAAACCACAGGCACACGGTGAGCACGTGGGGCCGTAAGGACAGAAGAGCACCCAGACACAGCACGTAAGCCCCGCGTGCAGTGAACGGAGAGCCGCGTGAGAGGAAGAGTCAGGGAGAAGCTGCCATCTGTCTACATGCTTGTAAACACGGTTCAGGAGTTTTCCTGTCACGCGTTTTCTGAGGTCGTGATGGCCGCTGCGTGGCCCAGACCGCTCCTGGGCGCCTCCCCGAGGGCCTTATGCTGAGAGCAGCTCGGCAGCCCAGACATCATAGTGGCTCCTGGTGGTGGGGGGAGCGGAAGCTTCTTGTCTGAACTGACTGTAATTGCCTAGAATAAATGACTCGTCCTAGGACCACAGCCCTAGAACTTAGTTTTTAGCTTCTGAAACAAAATACCAAGAGATGTTATTATCACACAAGTCAGAGTAAGGTTTTTTCTCAGATATGTTTGATAAGTATTACGCATTACGTACGTGTGGGCTCACGTGTGCTGTTACCGTGGTGTGTGCGTAATTCTGCATGCCTCGCCATCAGTAAGTGTTCCTTTTCCACCCCTTGTCTCCCGTAAAACCTTCACGTCTGGAATCGGGCGGGGGGGGCAAGTCCCTTGCGGTGAGAAGTGACTGACCACACAAGCACAGCCTTAAGTTGAATGAGTTTCAAGACCAAAAAGGAATCCTAGTTGTCATGGGGTAAGGAGCGCAGACTCAGATGAGGCCCTGGTGTTTGTCTCAGAAGCTGGGAGGGTAACCCAGAGCGGTGAGAGTGGACCGCAGGGCTGGCGCGGAGCCGGTACCCGGCGGTGACCGGCCGCGGTCTCCTCCCCCGGTCCCTCCCCACCCACGGCCCCATCTGTCCGCGCGGCCCACTGCCCTCCTGCTCGGGGCTCATCCGGGCATCTGTGTTTCTGCCGCAGCTGGACTGCTGACCGCCGACCCGCGGGTCAGAGAACGGAAGAAGCCGGGCCAGGAGGGAGCCCGCAGGAAGTTCACCTGGAAGAAGCGCTGAGTATCCCCGCGCGGAGCGCAGCTGGCTCCGGGAGACGCTCCCGGGAGACGCGGGCCCGGGCGTCGGGGGTGTGGGGCAATTCATTCCAAATGCTGCTTTGTAGAGGTTACCTTTTAATAATGTTTTAAAATATTTCCCTTGGTTCTGCTGCTTCATTTCTTAAACTTCTTCAGAAGGTAGTTTTATTAGCACAGCTCATGGAATCGCGCCACATTTGACCTGAAAGGAGCGATCGGCAAACCCTCATTTCATGGATGAGAAGGCCCAGCCCCGAAGACCCGACCTGCCAGAGCCACGTTGCTCATTTGATAACGAAACTAGACGTGCTCCTCCTGGTCCTGTTGTTTCCCCTGGGAGCAGTCTCTCAGAATCGAGGGATAAGGCCGCTTGTTCAGCAGAAGGAAGGAGGGGCGGCGTCTGGGCGGAGCTGGGCGAGCCCGTGGGCCCGGGCTGCCGGGAGTCCGGGTGGCTGCTTGCGGCAGCGGGCCAGGCCGCTCCCCGGCCCCGGCAGCACCATCCTGCTTTCTGCTTCTGTGAGTCGACTTTTTGTTTAAGATTCTGCACACAGGTGATAACCTATGCAGTGTCCACCTTTCTCCGTCGGGCTTATTTCACTTCGCAGAGTACGCCCCAGGCTGCGAACTGGCGGTTACGGGAGCAGGTGGCTCTGAGGATCCAGCTTCGGCGCAGCTGTGAAAGCGTGCGCTGCTTTCCTGAGTTCTGTATGTGTGTAGGGTTTCCTGGGCTGCGTGGTTCCGCTGCCCCCACAAGATGCCCGGGGATCCCTTCCTATGACACTAAGAACCACGAGTCTGAGGAGGGTGTTTTGTCTTTTGCTTTTTTAAGGACAGTGAGTCTGGATGCAGCAGGTGAAGGGGACACTGCGGTGAGAGGGTCTGATCCAGGGGAGCGGGTCCAGGGGGTTGTGTCCTGGGAGGTGGGTGCATGAGTGTTTAACTCACTGGACCTTTCAGACGTGGTAGGTGGTTTTTATTTTGAACCATCTTACGATAAAAGTGGGTGAAAAGCCTCCTGAGGCAGGACGTGGGCTCCCGTGCGACCTCGGGCAGGCTGCCCTCCCTCCGCCGGGACGTCCCGCTTGAGGCGGGGAGCACAGCATCGGTCACTCATGGCACAGGAACCACCGACCCCCTGGGAAGGGCCCTGTCTGTGCTGGTTGTGATCCTCACCGAGAAGCCCCTCCTCAGCCTCTGTCATTGGTTAAACCCAGTGCACAGCGATGCAAGTTTGGGAGAAGGGAGGAGTGGGGGTGACGGTGCGAACAGGCAGTTTCCTCGAAGTAAATGCAGCTCATTGACTCGACTGCCCAGAAAAAGCAGACACGGTGATAGAGGGGGAGAAGTGGGATGTTGCGGACCAAGGGTTTCCCTGCCCGCTGAGACGTCAGGGTGGGATCCAGCCCGGCAGCCCATGGACACGGAGCGTCCCAGCCTCTCACAGAGCAGGGAGGAGGCAGCCAGCGAGGAGGGCCGGCACGTTGTGTTCCACAGGCGTTGAGGTCACGTGCCTCTGTGGGAAGGCTGTGGCACCTTCCCCCAAATCAACAGTCAGGAGCCGTGAAAATAAACACCACCGTCACCATCATCTCACAACAACACTGCCTCTTGGGTGAACAGCTTCGTGGGCTACAGAACATCTTCCTCTTAATCTAAACCTTTTGGTTAAAACACAATAAACTTATGACTAAAACTGAAAGTAATCTTTGATCACTAAGCTGCAGAAACTGTTGAGCTTCAGCACTGAGCAAATCTTGTCAGAATTTTTTCTGTCATTTCTCAGAAAATATAAATGACTACTGAGGTGCAAAATGTGAAAAAAAATGTTCTAAGAGAAGAATTCAAGTCGTGTCACTGTTACTTCAACACCGGCCACTAGCTAGTTAGCTTTTTAAATGAAATAATAAAATTCATATTACATATTTTTAAAAGGAACCATAGGTAGAATTAGGCATTTCATTAGAATTCGAAGACACTTGAAGATCACCATTCATGGAGTGAAGACCTGTATTAACTGCGTTTCTGAAGCTTTGACATCTCAGGGCCTTGCTGTCTGGAGGGCAGCCCCTCCCAGGTGAGCCAGTCCCAGGAGCTGGTCAGCCACGTGCCTGCCGCCTCCCTTCACAGCGCAGAGCAGCCAGGGCAGTGCCCCAACGCCCTCTCCGGGCTCTCACGCCCCAGGCCCCGTCCACCTGCCCTGACCGCCCAGAGCACCAGACAGCTCGTGGCCACCTCATGTCCTGGAGCCAGCCGAAGGTGCTAAACCAGCCGGTCCTGAGCCTGCGCCCTGCTCACCTGCGCTTCCCTCGGAACCCACAGCGAAGGTCCCTCTCACCCTTCCACCTGCCTCCTGACCCACCCTGGCGCTTCCCCGCGTGGCCCTCTCCCTTGGGAACTGCAAGGAACAGACTGTCCTTTGGGCGCAATTGTTCCCCGACCTGTTAGTTGACCAGGCCCTCTGCCTCCCGGGCCCCTCCTGCCGCGGCAGAGCAGAGGGTCGTACAGCAGGGGCGGTCTCCCCCGCCGTGGTAGCGCGCTCTGTTACTTGGATTTCACTCATCACACGCTCGTTTATCAAGTCGTAACTACCCACCAGACTAGTTCCTTCCAGGAAATTTTCTCTAAGGGATGGGAGGAGACCCTTTTTATTAACGTGATCAATTCTTAACTATTCATGAAATCAGTGCTACTTACGCTTTAATGACAGTTAGGGCCACATTTGGATCTTGTGTGAAAACTCCACGAGAATGCCAAACGTGTTCTTTTTTCATTTTCCCAAGACTTGATTGTACTTCTCCTACAAAAGATTGAAACCTCCCCAGGGAGCCAGCCTCACAGTGTGAGGTCTCTGTCCGTGTCAGGAATGAAGGATTCCTGAGACCTTCCCGTAGCGGCCTCCGCAGGGACCCATCCGTCTTCACCGTGGAGCACGCTCTTTCCCTCGGCCCCCGCTATCAGGCTGCACTTTTCTTTTGTAATTTCAGGATTTTGCTTTGAAGTGAGGGGAGGAGGCAGTGGAGGGGGTTTTTTTTTTCATGTTGGTGTTTAATAGAGGAATCAAGGAAGCGGATGACGGCGTGTCAGTCGGTTCTACTCAGCTGTATTGGGACCCTTCCACTTGCAGGTTTCAAAAGCCCCAAACCTGGGCTGTCTCTAAACTGAAAAGGAGGAGCTGTCAGGGGTACCTGACCTACTAGAGGGAGCCGGGGAACCCTCCTGCAGGAAGGGAGCGGCATCTCGGGTCCCCTGAAGCTCAGGTCCCAAATCCACCGTCTCACTGGGTTCTTCCCACAGATGCCAGGAAATGGCTCCTGGGGCCGGGAATTGGCTCTGGGAGCCAGGGTCCTGTTGGAACGAGGGCCGGTCCCCTGGGAGCTGTGGTTGGAGCAGGAGAAGGGACAGTCCCGGGAGACCACAGGGCCAACCTGTGAAGGTGGGAGGTGGCACAGAAAAGGACCTCGTGCCCCAGGGTCAGGCCCGGGTCACTATAGGCCTGTAGAGAGTGGTCTCTTCGCTGCAGATGTTGGGGGTCCCTTACCATGAGTGAATGTTGGCCTCCACCCTCCTCTCCAGGCTCACTCCCCCCGCCTGCAGCCCCCCTGCCAGCCATCCCCATGGCCGACCCCACACGAGCCACCCAGTTACACCTCCGCCCCAGCCGCACAGCCCAGGGTCCCAGGAGGCTGGGGCTTCTGGAAAAGATCTGCACTTCGAATCCCAAATGAAGCTCAGGGGTCAGCCTCCTCTCAGGACGTTTCTGCGGCCAGTACCTGGGGGGAGAGCCCATGTGGGCAGTTTCACGCCGTCCGGTGGCCCTGCCAGTGAAGACTGACTGACGCTCAGAAGCAGATTCTGTGATGTGTGAATCTGAAATTAAAACCAGGAAAGTGAAGGTTTCTTTTCTTGATGAGCCTTCCTGGGCCAGAGTCGTGGGCCTCGCTCTGGGAGGGGGAACTGGGGTGGCTGCCCGCCCAGTTGGCATCCTCACCCGTGTTGTGGTCAGTTGAACTGCAGTAGCCTGATCCCACGTGGAGGGGAAATTTTGAAAGTAAATAGCGAGGTGAAAGGCAAGGAAAGAAGGAAGAATGGGATGTTTTCGTCGATACTCCAGTGATTCTCAGCCGCACACCAGGGTCGCCTGGAAAGCTGAAGACATGAGAGCCCCCGTCCCATCCCCTCCCTGGAGTTTCTTCAGGAGAGTGGGCATCTCTAGCTGAGTTTGCATTTCTAGCCAGTTCCGGTGATGCTGCTGGTCCAAGGACCACGTGCTGGGAAGCACTCGCTCCAGCTCTGGAGTCTTCCCGGAGAGGGACAGCATCCTCACGTCTCAAGTAGAGGGTGACTTAGGGACCGGTTAGCCCAGCTGCTGTGAACCGGATGCCTCCCCGGGAGACGACGTACACGTGCCGGATGGTCAGACCCGGGGCACCAGGCGGTCAGGGGCCAGACTCGGGGTCCCACTGCTGTGCAGCCTCCGACACCCACCCCTGCCCGTGAACAGAGGGCGACGCCGCGGCCCGCGGAGGTGGGGTTACCCTAACTGCTGTGAAAGTGCGCTGAGCTTTTATTCCAGCCTGCGGACGTCGTCGGACATTGCCTGGCGCTCATCCTGAATTGTGCTGAGAGCGTGACTCACTCGAAGTGAAAAAGGCAAA
The DNA here is from genome assembly GCF_009834535.1 of Camelus ferus. NCBI lineage: Eukaryota > Metazoa > Chordata > Mammalia > Artiodactyla > Camelidae > Camelus > Camelus ferus. Next base: position 11,891,519 of record NC_045731.1, on the reverse strand, counting down.
CGGTAACCATTTCTCCATCAGAGAACGTTCACTTACTTGTGCCTGGATTCGACTTACGCAGTCTGGTTGCGTCTTCTTATCTGTAGGCAGTGAAATTATTGATAATGTTTTGCTCTCTCCTTTTAGGCGTGGCTTGAACTTTTTAAAGCTCGTTCATAACTTTTATAGCAGAAAATAGTGATTTTTGCTGCGAAGAGTCCAGACTTCTAGCGATGAGTACCCTTGTCTGACCACAAGGTGGAGCAGTTGACAACCAAATGAGCAACTGAATGCCCAGAACGGGGGGAACGCGTGTTGAAATGCACCTTGAAAACACCAGGCGTGCTGGTTGCACTTTTGAATCCACCTACGGCAAATGAGTCTCTCAATTCTCATCTGTTTTTCATGTGCTTTACACTTGAACTTTAATTATTTCACTTGTTAAATCGAGTCCTTTCTATTATATTAGTTTCACGTGTACAACATAACAAGTTGATATTTATATACAGACACGCCACGTTGTATTGTGCTTCGCAGACGCTGCACTTCTTATAAATTGAAGGTTTGTGCCAGTCCTGTGGCAAGGAAAGCTGTCAGCGCCATTTTTCCAGCAGCATTTGCTGTTTTTGTGTCTCTGTGTCACGTTTTGGTAATTCTCGAAGTATCCAACCTTTTCCATCATCATGACGTTTGTTACAGTGATCTGTCATCAGAGATCGTTGATGTCGCTGTACTGTGATTGTTTCGGGCCGTCACGCACGAATCACACCCGCATGAGACAGTGAGCTTCAACCATCAATGTTGTGTGTTCCAACTGCTCCACCGACGGCTGGTCCCCGTCTCTGCCTCCCCTCGGGCCTCCCTGTCCCCTGAGACACAACAGTATTGAAACCAGGCCAGTTAATAGCCCTGCAGTGAATGACCTCTGAGTGTTCAGGTGGAAGGAAGAGCCACACGTCTCTCACCTTAAATCAGTGCTGTGCACCGGCAATTCACGCAGCATTGTCAGCTGCTTGTACTTCAATAACAAATATATATATAAATGAGATTTAAATGGTGAAAAAAAAAGCTAGAAACGATTAAGCTTCGTGAGGAAGGCTGTCGAAAGCCGAGACAGGCTGGGAGCTGGGCCTCTTGTGTCAATTAGCCAAGTCACGGCTGCGAAGGGAAAGTCTTGAAGGAAACTAAAAGTGCTGCTCCAGTGAACACGGGAATGAGACGAAAGTGAAACAGCCTTCTTGCTGATGCGGAGAAAGTGTTAGTGCCTGGAGAGGTCAACCAGCCACAGCGTTCCTTTTAGCCAAAGTCTAATCTGGAGCGAAGTCCCGACTCTCTTCGAGTCCGTGAAGGCTGAGAGGTGAGGAAGCTGAGGAGGAAGAGTGTGAAGGCAGCAGAGGCTGAGGCTGGTTCACGAGGCTCCAGGGGGGACGCCGCCCTCGTGACGTCACAGCGTGGGAGGCGCAGCCGGTGCGGGTGGGGAGGCCGCGGCAGGTTCCCCGGGAGACCCGGCTCAGATCACTCACGGCGGTGGTCGCAGCTGCACAGCAGATTCCCAGTGCAGACGAAGCAGCAGCCTCTGTGGGAAGCCGATGCCACCCAGGACTTCCACAGCCAGAGAGGAGTCAGTGCCCGGCTTCAGGGACTGTGAGGGAAGGAGCTAGTGCAGCTGATGATGTGGAGCTGAAGCCAGTGCTCATTTACCATCCGGAAGTCCTGGGACCCTGAAGAATGAGGCTAAACCTGCTCTGCCTGTGTCTGTAAGTGGAACAGCAGGGCCTGCACGACAGCACATCTGTTTACAACACGGTTACTGGATATTCTTAATCCCACTGTTGAGACCTACTGCCCAGAAACAAAGGTTCCTTCTGCAGCATCACTGCCCCTTGTCAGGGCACCTGGTCCCCCGAGAGCTCTGAGGGGGACGGACAAGGAGGTCCGTGTTGTTCTCATGCCTGGTGACACAGCATCCACTCTGCAGCCCACGGACCCAGGAGTCATTTCGACTTTCAAGCCTCATTATTTAAGGAGTACGTTTCCTAAGGCTGTGGCTGCTGCAGGTGGGGATTCCCCTGATGGATGTGGGCAGAGTCCACTGAAAACCTTCTGGGAAGAGTCACCATTCTAGATCCCGTTTAAGAACATTCCTGATTCATGGGAAGAAGTCAAAATACTCACATTCACAGGAGTTTGGACGAAGTTGACTCCAACTCTCCTGGATGACTTTGAGGGGTTCGAGCCTTCCAGTGGAGGAAGCCACTGCAGACGTGGTGGAAACGTCAAGAGAACTGGAATTCGGCGTGGAGCCTGAAGACGGGACTGTGCCGTTGCGTCTCGGGATGAAACCTGAACAGACGAGGAGCTGCTGCTCATGGATGAGCAAAGAAAGCGGTTTCTTGAAATGGAATCTCCTGGTGGAGATGCTGGGAAGACCGTTGAAATGACGACAAAGGCTTCTGAGTATCAGGTGAACTTAGCTGCCAAACCCAGTGGCAGGATTCACGGGGACTGACTCTAACTTCGGAAGACGGTCTACTGTGGGTCAAATGCTGTCGAACAGCACTGATGCTACAGGAGGAGCCATGCATGAAAGGAGGACTCAGTCAGTGCAGCCAACTCTGTTGCTGTCTTGTTTTGAGAAATGGTCACGGCCACCCCAGCCTTCAGCAGCCACCCCATGACCAGTCAGCAGCTGTCAGCATCCAGGCAGGATCCTCCAGCAGCAACAAGATTATGACCCTCTGAGGGCTCAAATGATAGTTAGCATATTTTAGCAATCAAGTATTTTTTAATTAAGGTACATACGTACATTGTTTCTTTGGACATGATGCCTTGCGCACGAATAGACTACCGTACAGTGTAAACACAACTTCACATGCACTGGGAGACCAGAAACTCCGTGTGACTGGCTTCACTGTGACATTCACTGTATTGTGGCGTCTGGAACCCAACCCACTGTGTCTCCAAGGTCTGCCTGTGTAAAGCACAGTGATCCCCTAGGTTAACATCTGTCACCATACAGAGTCACAAAAAAACCCCGTTTTCTTGTGATGAGATAAATGGGATTATTCTTATGGAAGGTAGATTGTCGAAGAAACCAGAAGCCGCAGTCGGAGTACTTGGCCACGGCTCTTATACTGAAGGAAGATTCCTGCAGACTGAAGTCCGGACCCCTGCCTCCACCTCCACCCCCAGCTGCTGCCCCCACATGGACTGGCTGCCCACTGACGTCTAGTTGCCATTTCAGTATGTAAATCTATATGTTTTGAGTGTTAATGAGCTCTCTAAATGTTAGTCTACCAAAAAGGAGCAAGGTAGAGAGAATTTAACTCAAAATAGTGGAAGACAAATATAAAGAGACTGAGACTCCAGACCAACGGGTTCAGGGCTGCATTCCGCTCCCCTGTCCCCAAGACTTGAGTGAGAGGGATGGGAGTCAGTGACCCCCCAACCCCATCCACCCCTTTGTCCCTCTGTCCATCCACTGTCTCTGGGAGGCAGCTAATTAAGGGTCCAGCTCCGAGCGGCTTAGTGTGAGTCCTGCCTCGGTCACCCATTTGTGTGACCTTCGCCTCCCAGGGCCTCACTTCCCTAATCTGTGATTGGGAAAACCGTAGTATTTGCTTCCTAGGACGGCTGGTTATAAGGAAGTGATCAACGTGTATAAATGCTTAGGACACTGCCTGGCACGTCATGGTTGTGTGAGCCTCCAATTCAGCACTAAATCGCGGGAGGGACACCAGTTCCGGAAGGAGTAACACACAGGCTGCCTTGGAGACCCTTCGTGAGCATTGTGCGCGGTTACGGTGACAGGTCTCGGGCGGAGGGGCCGGGGCTGCACAGCGTGGAGGGGTTCGCAGGCACGGGCAGTTTTCACTCATCTCCCCACTCACCCATCTCTGAGTGTGAAATTAACTAAGATGAATGTAAGATGTCAAACAATATGTTGATATTATGCAAATAAGATAGCAAAGTTTGCACAAAACATTAGCATAAGTAAAATATAAAGTGCATGGGTTTTTCTAGTGAGAAAGGCAAGGAATAAAGCTGAGCAGCAATTTCCGACGATTCATCTAAACGATAAGAGGCATTAGGACGTTGTTGAGGAGAAGGGCTGCTGCTCCTGGCGGGCCTGGCAGGACCCCTGCACTTAAACCTGAGGGATTTCTCTCCACTTCTGCGTCTCCAAAGTCATCTCAGGAGTTAGAAAATCTCAGAATATTAATTATTTAAATTGAAAACTTACCCTTTTATCATCCCAAACCTTTTCCTGATTACCCACTGATTTGCATCCACTACAAAGCAGGAACGAATGTCATCAAAGGCATTTTTAAGGCGACTTTATTTTGTTACGTGGCAGGAGGGGGGTTATTCTGGTAAGCACTGATGAATATAGCTAATCTTTCATTGTTTCTCTGACTTAAAACATCTTTTCTCCAGTTTGAGATCAAATCCAACAGCTCTGAGAAACTGTGTACTTGTTTTTGTGTGAACCCAAGTCTTCATGTCTCTGGACAAGTTCTGAGGTCGTTGCCTGCTTGGTTTGCCAGGGCGGCTGGACCATTTTATGTTCCCTCCAGCCGTGGGTGAGGGTGTATTTCTCTGCATCCTCACTGGCATTTGGTGGTGTCACCGTTTTTTATTTCAGCCGTTCTCAGGGTGTGCAGCGTCCTCTCAGTGGCTTTGATTTGCGTGTCCCTGACGGCAGACGACGGTGACATCCTTCCATGTGCTTGTTTGCTGGCTGTGTACCCTTCTCCGTGAAGGCACGTCCTGTCTCCATTCCAGCGTCTCTTTGCCCATTTTCTAGTTGGATTGTTCGCTCCTCACTGCTGAGTGTTAAGAGTTCTTTGTCCCAGGTGCAAGTCCTTTATCAGATGTGTGCTTTGTTCACATTTTCTCGCACTCAGTGTCTCGTCTTTTCATCCTCTTAAGAGGATCTTTCACTGAGCAGAGGTCGTCCGTTTTGACGAGGTTGTTTTCCTTTGATGGACCCAGCTCTTAGCGTCAAGTCTAAGAACACTTCTCCCAACCTTAGATCCCAGAGACCTTCTTTTTTCCCTAAATGTTTTATAATTTTACATTTTTACATATACTTTTTTTTAAATAATCTGATTCAATTTGAAATTTTCATTGTATAAGGTCAAGTGTTGAGTCGAGGGTCATTGTTTTGCCTGTCGGTGTCCAGATTTTCCGGCATCATTTATCAGAAAGACTGTCTTCCTCCATAAATTGCTTTGGTACCTTGTCAAAAATACTAGGATTTGGGGATTAACATACACACATTACTGTACATAAAACAATTAAACAGCATGGTCCTACTCTACAGCACAGGGAACTATATTCAGTGTCTTGTAGTAACCTATAATGGAAAAGAATCGGAAAAAGACTGTATGTGTATATATTTATGTATAACTGAATCCCATTGCTGTACACCTGAAACTAACACAACATTATAAATCAACTATACTTCAATTAAAAATAAAAGTTTCTTCTTTTGATAACAGACGTCACAACAGTGTTTGCTGAGGAATGTAAGATTAGACAGGAGTTGTGGGGAGCCGGCAGCACTACCCAGAAATAACAGGGGATCCTCCACGGACGCGCCCAGCATCACGGATAAGCCTCAGACACATTACGTGAGTGAAAAAATGCCATATGCAAGAACACATGCCGTCTGACTGCATTCATGTGAAGTCTGAGAAAGTGAAACTGCTCTCCGGGGTCGCAAGGGTGCAGAGCCGCCTGAAAAGGCAGGAGGAAGCTTCACCTGATGATAGAGCGTCTGTGTGGCTGGTGGTGGTCACACAGGTGTGAGCCTTTGTCAAAACTGTCAAAACCGTTACCACAGGGCACTTTGTTTTCTGTAAATAATATTGCAGCGAACTTTGATTTTTAAAGACTGAAGGTGGCTGTCCAAGGATGTTGAAGGATAGTCAGTTTACAATGATGAGCTTCCTCTGGTCCAGTCAGGACGTTCTGAGCACCCAGAAGAATCATGACTATAAAATAATGAATAAAAAAAAATCTAGGGGGAGAGAGAAGCTTGTCTGAATTTGGGGGTCTGTGGTACACGTAGAAAGAAAAGCAAGCCGAGGAGGCTGAAGTCGGGGCTGCGGGTCGGGGCGCCAGCATGGCTGGGCTTGGGGTACTGGCAGTGCCCTCTTTCTCGGTCTCAGAAGTGGTTACGCCCAGAGTTCAGTCTAGGATTATCCTTCACACTCGCACTTATGTACGGATGTTCTGTCTCACAATAAAAAGTGCACCACCGTCTGTTTTCAGAGAAGCAGCAGAAATCCAAGTGGCCCATTTAGAAATGCTGTTTCCATCCACTCATTCCATTTCTCTAACCAAAGTGCCTATTATATTTGACAAGGGGAGACACGAATGTAACTTAAAACAGAACTAATTCTTACATAAATGTTATCCAGAACAGCATTTTTGAGGATATGGAGAAGTCGTCTTAGATAAGCCAAGATGAGAAATACCAAGTTGTCAGCAGAGAAACAGCTTCCTAATAATTTCTCTCTCCTCAATTTAGAAGGCTTCAAAAATTCCTCGAGCTATGAAATTGTCTACTCTTTTCTAATAATGGAAAATGGAAGCGAACTGCAGAATCTCCCTCATTTGAATTAACATCCAGCTCACTTGGGGTCTTAAGTGGGTGGCTTTCTCAGGCTTCCTCTGAAAATATTAATTAAGTTATCAAAAGAAATTTGATTTTCATAAAAGAAACTGACAAGGTCCTGGAGGACAGCTAATGAGAGGCGAATGTTTTCGAGGTCCGAGCCCTGAGCGCCGGGCGGGCTCCCTGGCAGACGTGGTTCTGGTCCCCTCCCTCCGCGATGTCCTGTGCTGCCAGATTATTACCATGATAACAAAAGGCCGCATGATGGAAATCGAAAGTAACGGGCAGATTACCATCTTTCCCGGCTCAGCCATGGGTGAAAACCTTTTCATCTTCAGAGGATTTTTTTTTTTCCCTTCATTTTAACGCATTTATCCCAGTTTGCCCAGAAAATTATTTTGGTCTCTGACAACACTTATTATTCATCCCCAGGGACGAAAGCAGAAGGCTGGATAACGCAAAATGATACCAATTCAGAAGTCCTTTATACTTGACTTTCAAATGTGGGCTTGTACTTACATTTGATTATGTGGACGTTTAATACTCTGGGGATTCAATTCAGACAAAATAAACAAGTCCCAGGGTAAGTATCTAACTGGGAGAGCGTAGGCTGCTCCCGGGTTCCAGACCACGCTCCTTAGCCGACATCCGGCCCTGGGGGACCGGAAGAAGGACTCCAGACTGCACACAGACAGCCCCCCTGAGCCCACCCACTTCTCACCCTCTTCCCCAAAGCAAGGGAAGCCAGCACTGCCCCCTCCCTGGGCACCCTGGGTGCTCTGTGCTCCCAAACTGCTCTTCACCTTAGAGCGAGGGTCTGTGCTGCTGAGATCTGGGAAGGGAGCTTCACCCTGGGGATGAGCGCTTTGCACGGGTCTGAAGGATGCCCGTTGGGTCTTTCCCTCCTGGCCAACCTGCCTCCGGTTGTTGGCTTGGGTTCCAGCCACACTCAGGGCACCAGATGCTACCCCAGGAGGCGGGGGTCCTGGGGGCCACCCTGGAGTCTGCCCAGGACAATTACTGAATTATAACCAGTCTGCCCTCGTGGGCACATCGGGTAACACAGATGCACGCGCAACAGTCCCGCTGTGACAAGTGGCTCTGGGTTGGCTCCAGGAGTTCGTGGCTTTTACACAAAAGTGGAGGGGCACATGCAGGGGTGTGGCTGGTGTGTTAAACGAGGCTGGTGGACCGAAGGGAAGACCCATCGGACTCGTTGGGCTGAGGCTGTCAACACTGGGAATCGGGGCTTAGGGTGTTGCCGTGGGCGCCAGCCTGGGTCTCCCAGAAGCAGATGCTGAGATGGGAATTGGGGTGCGAGGTGTTCACTAGAGATTGCTGAATCATGCCCCCCAATATGTGCAGGTTGAAGCCCTAGCTCCTAACACCTCGGAATGTGACTTCATTTGGAGACAGGGCTTTACAGAGGTGACTAGGTTCAAATGAAGCTATTAGGGTGGAACCTAGTCTGACACAACTCAGGGTCCTTGTAAGGAAAGGAGATTAAGAGGCAGACTCAGAGAGAAGATGACATGGAGACACAGGAGGAAGACGGGCATCTCTGAGCCAAGGAGAGAGGCCTTGTTTTCTCTCCTGGTGGAAACAGTCTTTTTGGGACATGTGGAGAACAGAGTTGTGGGGGCGATTTCTCATTAAGGACTTTGGTACAGGGTAACACAGGTGGAACCACAGGTCACTGCCCGGGTCCCCACAGGGCCACTCACGCAGGTAGTACATGTGTAAACAAACAAGCCGTCTAAGGGAACCTTAGCAAAGTAAAGCCGTCTATCTGCTTCACAGCTCAGAGTGTTTAGTAGGTTTCCTAACAGAGCTTACTCTCGGCAAGAGATGCCGCTTGGTAAGAAACCAGCCCTGCCGACACCTTGATCTTGGACGTCCAGCCTGCAGGACTGGGAGGAAATGCACTTCCGTGGTTCAAGCCCCCCGACCGGGGCACAATGTCGTGGCAGCTGAAGGTGACTCACTCAAAGACGTGTGCAGGGAGGGGAAAGGACTGGGCAGAGGAGGAGGAAGGGGCAGCCCCAGGAAGGTCCGCTAACCTGGCCAGAGCCCTGGCGCCCTCGTGCTCTGCATCTCTGTCGGTTCAGGACACCCGAGGAAGGGATGCTGGCCAGATCTCTCCTCTCTGACACACACTGTGTCACCATCAATGACATTGAATTCTACATCATCTGAGAACCGGCTCCGTGCTTAGCATACAGGAAACACGAGCAGAAAAATAAAATCAATATCGCTGTTCTAAGACCAATTTAAAAGTCCTTGCCTGCACCCACGACGCGCCAGCGGGCGCCAGCACCTGAGGGACCGCATGCAGCACGAGGTCCAGGGTCACCACGCCCGACAGACCCCCGGCTCCACCAGAACTCAGAACAGCCAATCAGGATGGAGACACAGTGGGTGGGCGCCCTGGACGGGGGCCATGTCCAGAAAGCGGAGAATGAGTTAGATGAGCAAAGGGAAAAACAGCAAAAGGTTTAGGACAAGGAAACCATATAAAAATTATTATTTAAGGCGCTGCTATTCAAATTGTAAATGTCAACCGTTTAGCAGGTTGTGAGATCAATTTAGTGGATTCTGAAAAACTAATAGGACAGAATAGAATGCATCAGTGTCTCGCACAGAACAAGGGCAAGTCTGGTCTCACAGACGTGTTAATGTGGTTTCATAGAGGTGGATGCCGGCGTGTCTTGTTCACAGTAGGAAATGGTTTGTGTTTTTTTTACCATAGGTCATAGGCCAAAAGAGATTGTAAAACTGATCTAAAGGAAGCCGTGGTGAATTCGTTATAAAACCAGAGAGCTTGTTAGTCAAATCCACTCGAGGAGCCTGCTCTCCTGGACACAGAGGTCCCCTGAGGCCACGGCCAGGTTCAGAGGCGTGGTCTCCTGCCCCGGGCGAGACAGCATGACTCATGGAGTGTTGACCTTGCTGCACGTGCTTCAGGTGCGTTCTCCCTTCACACCCCACCTGTGAAGCAGATAACATTGTTACCTTTGTTTTATGGACACGCATGCGGAGCACAGAGATGGTCTGTCCCCAGGGCCACACAGCCAGGAAGGGCACAGGATTCAGGGAGCCCCAGCCTTCCTGTTCCTCTTACACCCCCAGCTCCTGCTACAACTGTGAGCTTTATGGAGACAGACCCTAGCTCAGTGCATCTGGCGTATTGTTTGATAGTCCTGCAACCTGTCGCTGTACGACAACGACCAGACTTAGTGGCAGTAAACAAGATTCCGTTATGTTCAGATTCTTTGGGTCAGGAGTTTGGGCAGAAGCCGGAGAGGATAACTAATCTCTTCTTCACGAGGTCTGAGGTCTGGGATGGAAATCTGGAGGGAACTGGAAGGCTGGGTTCTGGGATCGCTGGGCGGTGTCTCCATTCACAGGACTGGTACCTGGGCTGAGGGGGCTCAAGGGCTAGGACTGTTGACCCGGGCACCTCTCTGCGACCCCTCTGTGTGGCTGGGACCTCTCCCAGCCTGGTGGCTGGGCTCTGAGTGGGCTTATCCCAAGAGGGAGCCCTGGGGGGCTGGGCACTCCAAACCACCTCGAGGGAAGCTGCATGCCTCTTAAGATCCAGTCCCAGAAGAGCACAGATGGACACTTCCGCCATTTCTGATTGGCCAAAACAGCCCCAAGCCCACCCAGATTTAATGGGAGGGGACGTGGACCACACCTCACCCCATGTGATCAGCTCCGTTTTCTTAGTTTCCAGCGAGGGTTTGAAAGCTTCCTTGTCGGGACAGCTGGGTGTCCCTTGAAGCGGGAGAGTCAGCATCACGGCTCCTTGTGATGCGCTGAGCCCTTGTGGTCAGTAACCTGCTGTTCATCATGGTGGTCCAGTGGTCTCTGTGACAGTCAGAGGGCGGAAACCACAGGTACATTTACTGCCTTAATTTAGTGCCAGCATCAGGCTTATTTTCAAGTATTTTCTCTCCATCTTGGACTGCATGTCCTTTATCTAACTAAGCTTATCTTCAGCATCACTAAGTTCAGTGTTTCACAACAGCCAGACGCCCAGATAAGATACATCCCCCGTCTGTTGACCTTCTGTAAGTTGATCCTTATGGCTGTGGAACCCACTTGTCACCGAGAGCTGTCCTTACACGTCACTATGGTCTTCCATCTCACTAAGCCGAGCTCATTTCTGCACCATGCCTGAAGTCCTTTGTCATCTTTATAGTTCTTTCTTCGAGCTGGCACAGAGGGTCAGCTTGTCCACAAAGAATAGACAGGTGCCAGTAATGCTCTCTGTGGTGTTTTATCTCCAACTTGGGGCTCTCCACTAAATTTATTCCCAATGAGACACGTAAGGCCTGAGCATCCCTGAAAGGTCCTCATTCTGCGTGAAGACCGTCACTGGGCGGTTCCCCCAGTAGAGCTGGACGCCGTCTGTCTTTGTCCATCACATTCTACCAGAGCTTTAGTCTTGAGTTCGTTCGCCTCTGTCGTCCGGAAGTGATATAGGCAAAGAACATCAACGGTTTTAAAAGTCAGCATGAGGCACGTTATGAGATAGGAAAGGACAACAGAGAGTGGTGAGGGAGGGGAGGGGAGTGAGGACGGGGGAGGCACAGAGGGAAAAAGAGAGGTGGGTGCTCTTCAGAAAAAGGTCACTGAGGGGGGAGGGTGCAGCTCAGTGGCAAAGCTCGTGCTTAGCATGCTCCAGGTCCTGGGTTCAGTCCCCAGCGCCTCCATTTTAAAAAACAAATAAATAAACCTAATTAGCTCTTCCTTGCCCCCCCCCAAAAGTCACTGACACCTAGCGCCACACAGGGGAAGCAACCCTGCTTCAGGGGTGGGAATACCGAGCAACCAGGAGATGAAGCGTTGGGAGCAGAGAGTCCCCGCCAGGGAGAGCGGGACGCCCCCGCCCAGGGAAGGGCCGGACGGTGAGCAGGTTTGAGTCACCTGGGCTAGAGGCTGGGCTGCCTGCAGGACTTGATGGTCCTGGCCAGGGCCGAAGCATCTTGGGAGGATGGCCTGTGATCTGCATGCATATCAGAGGAAGCACTCCGAGCACCAGTGCTGATGGGGAGGTGGACAGACTTCTGGGGAACGCTGAGACCACTGATTACAATCCCCACTCTCAGTGTGGTCCAGACGGGCTGACATCTCTCACGCACGGCGACCCACAGCTCTAGTCACTGATGCAGGCCCGTCCCCAGGAGCTCAGACTGGGGACACCGCCCTCTGCCAGAGGCTATCAGGCCACCTCACAGAGGAGGTGAGGGTGGGAGAGACAGGAGAGGGAATGTCATGGTCCATTAACGGGGACCAGTTTGGCTGGGGCGGGTAGTAGAGAATGAACACATCCTTTCAGCATCTCGAAGATCATTTCCTGGAGCTGTGTCCAGGCGGACGCCCATGGCACTTAGGGAGGGACTCCACTGGAGCCTGCAGGCAGGCACCTGCACCCCCTCCCCACCCCGGCCTCTGTCGAAGAGAGAAGATGCACTTTGCGCTTGTCGTATGTGTAGGCTACATCTGCGCAGCACTGAGCAGGCATGGACCCTTCCTCTTGGCTTTGATTCAGGCTACAAATTTTTTGGAGCCGTGGTCCTTCTGGATTTAGACCACTGTGTTTCTCCCACTCAGAGGGTACAAGCAGTCAGAATGCAGGCATCGGCGTGCCCGGCAGCCCAACCAGACAGCATCAAATGACAGCCCCATCCTTTCCCGATGAGGAGACAGGCACAGAGCTGTCAAGCACGTGGCCCAAGGTCATCAGGCTAGCAAGACGTGGAGGATTCAAAGCCAGGCTGTCTGAGTCAGAGCCTGCAACCTGGCGGTCTCTACCCCTGGACAGTGCTCCCTAAGCTGGGGACCACGGGGCTCACCTCCTCTCTGCCGTGGGGGGTTCAGGTAAGCTGTGTCCCGGTGCCCTCGGCACGGCTCAGGGCTCTTCACCCTGGAAGGATGCTCCTCAGAGGTACAGCTGAGAATCCATTTCCATCCCAGGCTTGCAGGGGACTTAAATACCACGCCTCCTCCCAGGGGAGAAAGGTCCCACACTCTAGCCCGACTCTCCTGCTGGGCTTGGGGCCTAGAACTCTGAGCAAATGAGAGGACCCCAGTCTCCCAAAATCCTCAGGACCCTGTCACGGTCTCCAAGTGGCTTCGAGGGCCACCTCCACGCAGCTCTGCACTTGGCAACCTGCCCCTGGGTTCAGACAGACTCTGAAGATGGGGTTGGACCTCCTGGAATTTAAATTAAAATTCTGTGTGTGCATTTTTCTGGAAAGGTAGCCTTCAATCAGAATTTTCAAAAGGTCAGGACACAGGAAGGAGAGTCTAAGCCTTGCTGGGGGCAGGGGTGGGGGGGGTCAGGGCTCTGTAATTCCTGCTCCGTCAGCTACTGCAGGCCAGCAACGTGGGCTCGCCTGCTGTGCCACCAGCTTTAGCAGAAGTCAGGGCCCGCCAGGCTGAGCCGCGTGGGGAAAGCACTGAACAGACCTGGCAGATCACAACCATCAGCTGTTAATAAATCATAGTCAATGATACTGAGGAATTATTCTTACCTTTGTAACACGTGATAATGATATTGTGATCTTGTTTCTGAAAGTCCTTAGCCTCGGGCAGCGGGGGGGGGGGGCAGGTGAAAAGAGGAGAAAATGCTGACCGTCTTTCAGGCTGGCACTGGGTACCTGTGCGCTCCAGTACTGTTTTCTTTTGCTTTTTAACACTCTATGATAAAAAAAAAAGTTTTAAAAATAGAAATAAATCAAAGTTACTATTCATAGCAAGAGGCAAATAACTGAGCCAAGTGCAAGTGTTACTTTTCCCAAAAAGGGACGCCTGCCCCTCTCCCTGCGGGCGCAGGAGGAGTGAGTACCCAGTCCCCACCTTCCAACCTTGCGGGGTCTCCAGGTGCCGGGCTTTGGGAAGGAACACATGTAAAAGGTGGATCCCGCCCTCGCGCCCCTGGCCTTCTGCCCACAGCGAGCCTCTCCCCCGCCCTGCGTCTTCGCGCATTTAACCTTCCCGGCCTCAGTTTTGCTCTCAGTGAAATGGCCAGTCAGAGGGAGAGGCGCGCGCTGCAAAGGTGGTGGGTGGGAGCGCCTCCAGGGTTGCCCAGGGGAGACAGTCTGGCATTTTCCGCAGCTCGCTGGAGACGCGGGGGTGGATGGAGAGGATCGTGATTAGGAAGGAGGAACACACACACGCACGCAGTCTCCCTCCTTCCCTTCCTCTTCCTCTCACTCCGCCCTCCGAGGGGCGGTACCCTGGTCCCTGGGGGGAGGTTTTCGGCCGAGCACTCGGTAGAACGGCGTCCGGGAGGAGGGCTCGGGTCTGGGCGGCCCCAGCTGGGTGGCCGGCGGCGCGGCGGCCCCTCCCCCGCGGCCCCCTCCCCCTCCCCCGTCTCCTCCGCCCCATCCTCCTCCGGGTCCCCGCAGCCGCCGCTCCAGGAGCAGCCGGCGGCGCAGCGGCCGCGCAGTCTTTGTCTCGGGCCGCGGGGCGGCGGGCCCATCGCAGGTGTAAGTGACCGGCGGCCGGGCGGTGGGGCTCGGCGGGGAGCGGGCCGGGGTCGCGGGCGTTCCCTGCGGGGCATGCGGGCCATGCGGGCCGGCCCAGTCCTCCGGGGCGCGGTTGTGCGCGGCGCGCGGGGGGCGCCGAGAGGAGCGCGGGGCCCGGAGGGGGCGCGGGGGACGCGGAGCCGCCGCGCTCGGAGTCGCGGTGCCGCTTCGCTGGGCGCCGCAACCTAGCGCCCGCGGACGTGCGACTTGGGTGCAAATCCTGTCGGCTGTTTCTCCGGGCAGAGGCCACGCGGGGACGCAGGAGGCAGAGGACAGGCAGTGGTGAAGAAACAGGAGAGGAGCTGGCCAGCGTCAGCGTCACCACCACCACCACCACCACCACCATCTCCTTCACCATCACCATCACCAACACCAACCCCATCCCCATCGCTGACCGTCGCCCAGCCCAGCTCGCTCCATCCTCACCTCCTCGTTTCTCTGTGTAACGCCAACTTTATCAGATCATTTCCTTTTCATGGGTAATACTTTGAAAAAGCGGTGGATTACCTCAAATTAGGAATAAACGCGTCTGCAGGGGACGTTCAGTCGTCTGTCCGTTGCCAGTTAGCGACCTCCGTTTTCCCATCAGGAAAAGGGGCACAGTCAGACCAACGTGGCAGGGATGCTTTCAGTTAGGACGGCTAGGAAGCCCAAAGTGAGCAGCACAGGGGACCTTCCCCTTATGTAAAGTAACTTCCAGGAAACAGGCGCCTGGGTCCCCTGCATCTTTGCCTACTGGTTAGAAATGAACCTTGGATGTCCACTTTTTGTGTTCTCACCCAAGATAGGCAACTAGATAATTCTAAATTTCTTGACATGCTTGGAAAATTCTGTTGTCCCCAAGTCAGGATTGCAGGGCAATTGACCAGGGCAGTGGTTTGGTTCGCCGTGTCCTGTCCCTCCAGTTCCGGAAGAAGGAAGTGATCATGGCTAGCATACTGCGGACCCCCGAGCAGCTGCTCTCATTCCCGGAGTTTAAGACTCCTCAAACACCTAAGACCCTTAGGTTTCTTAGATCTGACAAAATGGGTGGATGCTGGTACCAATGGAAATAGGAGGGGGAAATCTAGTTTATAAAATCATTTTTTACATATATTTTGTTGTTAATTTCAGTTTGCCAGTTAGCTTGGGAGACATTTGGATAGAACTATCTACCAGGAAGTTGTAACCAATATTTATCCAGCACATTCTATATGCCAGGCGTGCTCTGGCCACCTGGGGTGCTACTGTGGCCAAGACGCTGAACCAGGCCCTTGTGAAGCCCACATTTTATCAGGTGGAGCTGCAGCCTGGGGCCGCCCAGGTGTACGTGGTGACTGAAGGCGTCAGAGTGAGGGAGGTCGCCTGGTACGATTTCAGTGAAAGTGCAGACGCTGAGGATAAAACCTCTCGAGGAACATCAGGATGCTAGAATGGAGAAGAGGAGACGCAGCAGAGGAAGCAAGAGAAGTGCATGTTCAGAGGTCTAGGCAGTGGTCCCCAGTGTCATGGAGATGAGAAGTTAGGTAAGGTGAGGACTAGTGATGGTCTCTGGTGGTGTTTCTCAGAGTGGGGTCCCCAGACCAGCAGCAGCACCTGGGGATTTAGAAATGCAGGTTCTTGTGCTCCACTCCAGGCCTCCTGAATCTGAAACTGACTCCGAGTCTGAACTTCTGACGGGGACCCATCCGTCCAGGCGACACAGATACTCCCTAAAGTTTGAGAACCACAGCACTAATTGGGAAGGAAGTCAGTCATTGGCGACTAGGAGACCAGGTGAATGTAATTTCACTGGAGCTACAGTCTCGGCAAATTTTAAAAATTGTAATAGGCATGTTAAAGTTTTTTTTTTTATTTAGAAATTTTAAATATTTTATTTTCTTTTGCATGTTCCAGTTTTTTCCTTTTGTATATGAACTGGTAACAGTTTCATATTTTGTTTCCCTCTGTCCTCTCTGATTTGAAGGGTTTGGTTTTTATCTCTTTTGAAACACTTCCATTTATATGTAAGGCCACCTACCTCACTGATAACTGGTTCACTGCCCTGGACTCTGAAATTGAGGAATTAAAATACCGGAGTGCAATCATGGGTGGAAGTCAGTCTCAACTCTGAATGGCAGCCTGAGAAAACACCGAGATGCTTATATTAGCTTTTCCAGAAAGTTCAAAGACTCTTATCAGGGACAGATTTCTAATGATTTGAACTTGTTATCACGTGAAGTAATTGGATGTGCACCCTTTTCATCTAAGGTGATCCAACAACACGACCCTGATCACTGTACTTCTAATGCGCTTCTGAGGAAGGGGACCTTACTGACTCGGTCTTTTCCTGGGGTTTCTGTTGTCAGGCTGCCAAGTATTTTATTTCATCTAACAGGGAGAATTAGATAGAGCACATTACTGTGTTTTGCTATCATCATGGAAAATCTGTGGTCGATTTTGAAATGAGAAGAAGCTGATTTAGATACAAGCCCACCTCCAAGATACCGCGGCTTGGGGTCCAGACCACCACAATAAAGCAAATATTGCAATAAAATGGGTCACATGAATTTTTTGGTTTTCCAGTGCATATAACAGTTATAGTTACACGATACTATAGTCAATTCAGTGTGCACTAGCGTTATGTCTAAAGAGACAATATGTATACTTCTATTTTAAAAATACCTTATTGCTAAAACATACTAATCGTCACCTGAGCCCTCAGCGAGTCATAATCTCTGCTGCCAGAAGGCCCCACTGTCAGCCCCATTTTACAGACAAGGAAACCAAGGCGGTGCGGCACTGTCAGGGGTCCGGAACACAGTGGTCCTTCAGTAAACTCAGCGCACATCAGTCTAGTTTTTTCTCTTCTCTCGCTGACTGTGTGCCAGCCGCCCTGGGCTTCACTGTCCTCGTCGTCAGTGGAGATGCTGGTCCCTACCCTACTGCTCACTGGTCACCCCACTTGTGGGGATGTTTGAATAGAGCTTCGACGGAGACTTTCTGCTGGGAAAGTGCTTCAGAGACGCACACAGCCATGGTCCATCATGTCAGTGGGGCCGCTGGTGGTGCCCACTGCCCGCACCAGCCTGATGGCACAGATGCCCGCAGAAAGGGTCTTCCCGTGTCCCACCCCTGATCTCAGCTGCCGTTCCAACAGCCTCTCATCCCATCTTGTGAGTCTGACTTTGAGTGTCTCTGTTAAGCAAGACGTTGGAGCCCCGGCTGCATTTCAGAGCTGGGCAGGGATGAAGGGGAGTGAAAAAGACACAGAGAACGTTATCTTTGGTGAGAAATTTGCCTCCCAGTGGCGTCAGTGTCTCCGTGGAGGTGACGGCATGAACCTGCTTCTGCAGCAAATATTTCCAGCTGCCCGACTGCCTCCTGCCAGGTGGCCCCGGTGACCACCCAGGATGGCCCTGCTTTCACTAGAGTGGCACGTGCTCCTGCCACAGGCAGAATGTCCACCTCCACGTCCATCTTGTTGAGGTCGGGGTAGCTCCCAGTGGTAGGGGAGCATGGTTTTTTTGGTTTTTTTTTTTTTGGAACATTAAGAGTTCTCCCACGGTATTTTGTAAATTTTCATGCCACTTACGTAACAATGTTTTATCTTGTTATCATTAGATTGTTTAAAATTACTAATAGTACAGCCACCATCACTTTGTGTCTGGCAGAGACTCAGAGGCAGGCAGGGGAGTGGCAAAAATTTATAGTGAAGGAAAGGAAGGCTCCAGGTCTGTTCTGATGGGAGGTACTTGGCCTAGCGATGCTGGAGGTAGGCCAGCTCCAAGCAGTGCATCTTATTATGTGACTGGTTGGGGGATCTGTTAGTTGGTCCTGAGTTGGAAGCAGAGGCAAAAAATAGGGAAACTGGCAGTTACTGACCAAGTCCTGACTGTTCTGGGCTGATTGCTGCCAAGGGTGCAGCTCTGTTTCCTGGTTGGAAACCCGTTGGTGGTGGCAGCGTTTGGGGAACAGAATTCTGTCTGTTTGTATATCCCATCTTTCAAGTTTAATGGTTTCAAACAAGGGCAAGCATTGATTATCTTCCTCGGTTTCTCTGGGTTGGTGGGGGGCGGTGCGTGTTTTGTTGGGTGGTTACTGGACAGAGTAGAAAGGAGGAAGCCCCTGGCCCCAGTCCCTCCGTGTGGGCTTTCTGGGATTGAGGAGCAGAGGACAGAGTCACAGGAGCTAGGGGAGGGGACAGGCTCATGCTCTTGCCACCAGTGGCATCAGTGTCCCCTGGAAGGAGAACAGAGCAGCAGGTGGACAGCTCTGGCTGTGACTGTGTTTATGTTCAACACGCTGGGGGGAAAGGGTGCACATCTGTGTCATTCTGAGCCTGGTACCCGTTTCCAGGCTGGAGTCTGTCTCCTGGTTGTCCCAGGATGACTCTCACCTTGTTTCCTTAGGAAACCTGAGCCTTCCTTACAAGAAGCATTGATTGTCTGAGTTT
The DNA here is from genome assembly GCF_009834535.1 of Camelus ferus. NCBI lineage: Eukaryota > Metazoa > Chordata > Mammalia > Artiodactyla > Camelidae > Camelus > Camelus ferus. The sequence goes on along the minus strand of NC_045731.1, from coordinate 11,872,963 downwards.
CTTCCATGTAGTACAGGAGCAAATGGGCTGGTTTATGAGAACACTGGCCCAGGTCCTGGCGTATCCAAGCACTGTTTCCGCTCTGAGTGGCCAGTGTGAGCAGACGGCCAGGCGGCTGAATCTCTGGGGCTCCTCTTAGCACTTTGTGGTAACAGCGGCCAAGTCTGTGCTCGGAAGGCACAGGATGGTCCTGCCTTCTCTACGTCCAGGAAGAAAGTGAACTGGCTGGGGAAGCTGCCCTTGGCAGGTCAAAGGCAGAGTCAGCAGGACCTGATGTTGTGGGGTTTGAACAAATGCCCTGAAATCCTGCTTCAGGAAAGTTACTCCTTTTATCCTGAGCTTTGCACTTGCCTCTTCTGAAGCATCAGTGGTAACTCAGAAGTCCCCACCGCCCCAGGGAGAATTAATTTATTTGCATGCTGACCTCTAAGACCGGGTGGAGCGAGGGCACCAAGGGAGCCGGGAGGAAGGGTGGGTTCAGACAGGCACAAACCAGGAGGACTTCCTGTCCTTTGGGGTGTGCTGGCTTGGCTGAAGCACAGAGCTTACTGGATGGGCTGCAAGATTGGATGTGGGCGGTCCCTGCACCGTAAACCATCAAAGTAGCTCTTCTGCTAACCAGCAAGGCACTCGGGCAGGGCATTCCACTCCTGGACCGCAGGTCCTCATATGTTAAACAAGGATGTCGGGCTGGAGAAACCAGCGGCCCCGCAGGCGGTGACGTCCGTGACAGCACCACCAAGAGCTCTTGCTTTGTGGGCCTGCCTGTTGCTACACGCTTGGCTTCAAGGAAGAGGAAACGGAGCCAAAGGCGGCTTTAGCAGTAGAGACAGTCGGGCTGGACAAGTGGTCCCTCTGCTCCGAGGGGCCCGTCTGGTTGTTCAGTCCTGTGCCGTCTCAAGACAGAATGGCTGGGTCCCTCCCTTCGTTTAGACGGGAGCACAGGTCTTTCCCACGAGCAACTCTCCTTGCATCACGTTGGCCCGGACTGGGTCATGTGTCCTGGAACCAGGCCCCGCCCCCCTGCGCGGATGCTGAATTAGGGACTGTTAAAATCAGTCCCCTCAGGTGTGATGTCAGGAACTCCTCTCTGTGGAGGTCACTGACCAACCCCCACCAACCCCCACAGTTTTGCTGGAGTGAAGGGAAGTGCAAGAGACAGAAAGGAGATTTGCTGGATGATGTCCTGTCACGGGGAGGGGTGGCCTCGGGACTGCGGACGGGTCAGCCATGGGGAACAGACACAGTGAGCACTGTGGGCTCGGGGCCTGCCCAGGGAGGCCCTCGTCCATCACTTCTGCTAACATTAAGTAAGAAGCAAGACACGCAGCTCAGGGATGGCGAGGAAATGACCAGACTTGGTTCTAGGAGAGACGGCAGCTGAGTGGACGGGGAAGAGGTGGTCGGGCGCCTGGAGTCTGGGTCAGGAATTGCAGTGAGAGCCCCGCATCCCAGACTCTCGGGCTGGTCCCAGGGCTTCCCTTCCCAGCCACGGCCCCTCGACGAGTCCCGACTTGCCAGGAGCCTCAGTGAGGTTGGCACACCCCCAGCACACGCTCTAGACTTAGTTTCCCGACTTGAACGCTGCGTTCCCCTCCCTGCTCTTAGTGATTCAATACTGGCCGCTCAGATGATGGGGCCGAGGGAAGCGACGTCTGGTTTGTTGTTTCTGGAAACTGGGCCCCTCAGGACCCACAAACTTCTCCCAAACGTTTTGCATTGACTTAGAAACATACCACGCCCCCACCTCCATCCACAGAACCGTCCCTCAGCCCTCGTACCAAACTACCAGTCTTGCAGCCGGCCCCTTCCCAGCACCCGGCTCACCTGCCGGCCGTGCCCGAGGCCTGAGCCCCCCTGCAGGTGGGAGAATGTCACCCCAGCCCAGCTTCCCCCACCACCCCGCAAGGCGATGGGGAGGTGACAGGAATGGGCCTGGAGGGAGACCTCACCCCCGCTGTGTCGCTCGCTCGCTGGGCCACTTAGGGCACGATGCTCCGCCCTCTAAGCCTGCGACCCCGCTTTAGTTACTTCCTTTGCAAAACATGTTAACTCACTGTCCCCATCTCAGCCGGACTTGCTGGGCAGATCACATGAAAGAATAGCTGTCAGGAGCTTAGCCCAGCGCCTGGCGCAGCGATCCATAAATGATAGTAGGCTTTTGGGGTTTTTTTCTTTTCTTTTTTTTGGTTTAAATTTTTTTGTTTTAATTTTAATGGTGGTAAAAAACATAGAACACAGAATTTATCAAGTCGCATTTTAAAGTGCATGGTCCAACTGTGTCAAATACACTCACACTTTGTGCAGCGCGTCTCCAGAACCATCTTCACCCGGCAGAATCGTGGGTCCATGCCCACCAAACCGCTCCCCACCCCCCACCTCCACAGCCGTGGCCCCCCCCGGGCTGCTTCCTGTTCCCTTGAGTTTGATTATTTGAGTTACTTGATGTAAATGGGTAGCATTTGTCTTGTTGTGACTGGTTTACGTCACTGAGCATAATGTCCTCGAGGTTCATCCATGTTGTAGCCTGTCAGTCAGGATTTCCTTTTTTTTTTTAAGGCTTGATTACATTCCGTTGTCTGTTTATACCGTATTTTCTTTATTCATTCACTTGTCGATAGACATTTGGGTGGCATCTATCTTTTGACAATTGTAAATAATATTGCAATAAACATGGGTGTGCAAATATCTCTTCAAGATCTCGCTTTCAATTTCTTGTGGGTACACACCTAGGAGGAGGCTTGCTGGATCATACGGTAATTGTATTTTTAATTTTTTGAGGAGCCTCCGTGCTCCTGTCCGTGGAGACCATTCCACATCCCGCCGACAGCGCAGTTCCGGTTTCTCCACATCCTCACCAAAGCTGGGCCTTTTCTATTTCGTTTTCTTTGGTTTATTGTTGATAACAGCCATTCTAATGGGTATGAGGTGATGCCTCACTGTGGTTCTGATTTGCATTTCCCTGATGGTGAGTGGTGTGGACCGCCCTTTCGTGTGCTCCTTGGCCGTTTATATGTCTTCTTTGGAGAAGTGTCTCTTCAAGACCTTTGCCCGTTTTCAGTCTGGTTTTTGTTGGTGGTGCTGCTGAGCTGTAAAAGTCCTTGTGTATTTGGATACTAACTGCTTACCAGATGTTTGATTTGCAAGTATTTTCCCCCATCGCGTAGGCTGCCTTGTCACTCCGTCGACTGTTTCCTTCGCTGCACGAATGTCCGTTGCCTGTGCTTCGGGTGTCATAGCCAGCAAGTCACTGCCTGGCTCACGGTCGGGAACCCTTCCTTCTCTGCTTCCTTTTAGGAGTTGAATGGTTTATGGTCTTATGTTTAGGTCTTTGGGTTCTAGTTATTCTTGTTGTTTTTATATTATTATTATTATTACTATTATTATTATTCCTACTAATGCTAACAGACACACACTACTGTATATAAAATAGGTAAACAACAAGGACCTACTATACAGCACAGGGAGCTATAATGGAAAAGAATCTGAAAAATACATATATATACACACGTATGTATGTACGTATGTGTATAATTGAATCACTGCTGTACGCCTGAAACTAACCTTGTAAATCAACTACACTTCAATAAAAACTAAAATTGAAAAAAAAAAACAAAAACCTTCACAGACATCTAGAACAATGTTCGACCAACATCGGGGGGGTGTGGTCAACACCAGGTTGACACAAAATCCACCCTCACACCTGCATCGGTGAATCGGAAGGAAGACCTGCCCCCCCCGCCCCAGGATGGTCTGACCCACCTTCACCCCAAAGTGGGAAGGAAGGCCAGATGGGGCCCTCATTTTCCTCACTTTCACAAATGTCTTTGAGAAACTCCCTGAGAATCTGCCCTCCAGCTTTCTTCAAGGAAAACAAACCACCTTTCTTTCAAAGCCCAACGGCTGTCTCGTGCATGTTCCCTATTAAACTCCTGAGGACACACAGCCTCCCTCGCGTGGTCTGTATTAGCTTTCTCCAGCCTCCACTGGTCACCGTGACTCTGAACAGAGAGGGGGTGTTGGATTTCCCTGGGTCCAGGGGCCTCGTTTCCTTCCTGGGAGACGGGGACCCCCCAGGCCTGGGGTGCTCCCGGCACATTCACTCAGACAAGCGGGACTCGGAGGCAGAGAGGGAGCAGCCAGGCAGGAGTCGCTCCCTCCTTTAAGTGGTTCCTCAAACTGACATGGTCACCAAGGAAGGCACTGTATTGCCGGGGGCGGGGGGACGTCTGCTGGACACAGAGGCTCACAGGTACAGAAGGGAAAAAGACAATGAAGCCAGGGCAGGAAGTGCATCTCGTGGCTTCATGACGTTAACAAGTCCTGTTAGCCCCCTGGGCCTGGGTGTCTAGCGTCCCTGGTAACCCCCTGTCAGCCCCGGGTTTGTGAGGCTCCCCTGTCCTGGCTGCCCACCCCCACTGGGGTCCCCAGGTGAAGGCTCCTGGGGTGGGAGGACCCCCTATTTTAGTGACCCCACCTCCCGCCCTCATGGCCACTCAGGGTGTCCCCTCAGTAGCCTCCTCACTGCAGCTCCTGCATCCGGAACCCGCGGAGTTGACCTCGAAGTTCTGTTTGTCTTCATCCTTCCAACAAGCTCAGGCGAAGACGTTACCGCCTCTCTTTGTAGGTAAATAAACGTGATTCTGGAAGACTCGGAGCCCTGACTGTGGCGACTCAGGCAGGCAGGGTCGGGGCAAGGGTGGGACCCAGCAGGTGCAGGAGGACATCTCTCCTGCCCACCTCATCCTCTCCCTCCGCCCTGGTCTCAGGGGTTGACCCCGGGTTCCTCCCCTGTCTGCCCAACATCATTTTATTTCAGACAGGATTAATCCGGAGTGAATGTGAATGAATGAAGCGATGAGGTGTGAATGGCTGGCACGTATCATGTGTTCCTTCTCCCCCAGGTGGACGCAGTGGGGACTTGGCAAAGTCCCCGTGTCCAGCTTGGGCATAAGCAATGACACCTAGTCATTGCCCCCAAATATCAAAGTTCTGAGTAAACTACGGGCTTCATATCTATTCCATATGAAATTTTATATGGAATGTAAATATAAATGTAATTTTCATATAACAATTTTATGTGAAACATAAGATTTCCGTGCTGGAAGTCACACGCTGAAGTCCAGCGTGCGAGCTGGGGAAGGGTTTGCTTGATTTATTTTGGGCACAAAAGAATCTTCCTCCATCCTCTTCCTCATCCCATGGGATGCTCTGGTCCTGAACTTGCCCATCCTCAGGGGAGCAGCAGGCCCGCTGCGGAAGTCAGGGAATATCACCTCTGAATTCCAGGCAGCGATGTTTCCTTGTTTGTCTCCGTATGACTGCAGGGTCTTGTGCAGCAGAGGGGCTCAAGCAGCCCTTGATTCAGCAGCCTTGAGCTGATGAATGAGCTCGTGCACTCACTCAGCACGCGGCCCCTGAGCGCCCGCTCTAGGTCGGACACTCCGCTACATGCCAGGGATTCAGAGGGAAAATGACAGATGTAATCCCCTCCCCAGTGGAGCCAGCAGCGGGACAGCAGACACAAACCACTGCACCATACTACCCTGTGATGTGTGCCACAAGGGCTCAGACAGGGCGATTTGGGGACATAAGGCAGGTGGGCCTATCCCTGCCTAGGGGTCAAGGAAGGCTTCCATGAGGAAGGGACAGTTCAGCTGAGATCTGAAGAGTGAGGATGAGGCATGCAAGACTGGGCGGGGCAAGCATGTGCAAAGGGCCGGAGGTAGCAGGCAGATGGGTGCTGGAGATGCTGCAGGTGACTAGAGAAACTTGCAAGGGGGGAGGAGGAGGGGCCTGGGGGTCAGCCAGGGCCTGGCTCACGAATGGTCTTGTCCATCAGCATTTTTCAACCGTGTCTTCACAACAGTGCGCAGTAAGGAATGCATCTTACAACTCAGGACACACACAGGGGTGTGATGCAACAGTCACCAGAGAGAAGTGGGTTGATTTTGGAGATTCTTAAGACAGGATAGACTGGAGGCATGGAGCGAGGGGAGGGAGAGGTCAAGGATGACCCCAGCATGCTGCTTCAGAAACTAGGGGGGCAGTGAGACCGGTTGTTGAGATGGGGCAATGGGGGAGGGTCTCACTGGGGTGGAGATGCTGAGTTTCGATTCGGGCATGTTGGGTGGAAACTAACCAAGAGCTGATGTCCGTGGACTTCGGAATTCAAGAAAGGGAGCTGGGTTTGGCTTGTGGAATTGGGTCTGAGCAGCATCTTGGGGGTGTTTGAAATCTTGGAAAAGAAGTGACCTCTTAGGGAGAATGTGTGAGAACAGCGAAGTCAGAGCCCGGGACACCCACCGCCCCTGCTCTTGTACCATCTTTGTCTCCAACAAAGAACCAAGGCATCGTTTTGTGCACACTCCAGACCTTTGGATAATGCTACTCAGCGAGGTTAACACAGAACAGGCTTGTGTCTTTGAGTGCATTGTTAAACACGATCTCAAGAAACCTGAACCGAGTCTCCATTATGGCCAACGAAGCTCTCCTGGCTGATCTGGGGGGAAACCCACATGGAAATCGCTGACCTGCGGGCCGGTCGCCCCTGTGGCTTGACTGGGTGCTTCACATGTTTTCCATCGTGGCTGTGTTTGAACTAAATGTGTTCCTCATGCCGGAGAAGACATGTTTGATGTTATTAAAATCCTGCGCAATCAAAGTATGTTGGGAATTATTAGAACTCGGAGCAGCTGGTATTGAAATAGTTTGGCCTTAGGTTTAAATTAGTAAGTCGCCTTTCTTGATAAGGAATTGTATTAAATTCTAGCCCCTTGATTCAGCAAAGGATTTTCTTGCTGCCAAAGAAATGGCCGGAAATAGCAGATTCTGCCTGTCCCCTCCCCTTCCTTCCATCTCATTGTCCATTTTCCATCCCTGCCCAGCGCATCGGAGAATCCTTTTTTTTTTTTTAAAGTCTAGTTGATTTACAGCGTTGTGTTAGTTTCAGATGTACAGCAAGTGATTCAATTATACATACATATATATATTCTTTTTCCTATCTTTTTCATTATGGTTTATTATAGGATATTAAACATAGTTCCCTGTGCTATACAGTAGGACCTTACTGTTCATCTATTTTATATATAGTAGTTAGTATCTGCAAATCTCAAACTCCCAATTTATCCCTTCCCACCCTCGTTTCCCCTGGTAACCACAAGTTTGTTTTCTGTGTCTGTGAGTCTGTTTCTGGTTTGTAAGTAAGTTCATTCGTGTCCACATTCATTTTTAACATGTGCATTTTTTAGTGAGGGTCAAATTCCGTAAGCTCTTCCCTCACCTTCGTTTTCCCCTGGTGTCTCATGAACGTCTTTGCGAGCCAGCGGACGTCCATCTGCAGGGTTGATTTGCTGCCTGACATGGCCCTGCTGTCGGGCGTCACAGGGAAGCAGACGGACGCAGAGGGAGCTGTGCCCGGTGCCCGTGGCAGGGGCTGTGCTGGTCCCAGCCAAGTTAGAGAGGAACCTGCACAGTTTTCAGAAGAGGAAACCCGGGGCCAGGGGCTCACTGAACAGCAGAGTCAACATTTAACCCAAGAGCTGCCCCTGCAGGCCTGCATCTCCTCCACTCCTAAGAAGAGTCCCAAAGTCCAGCTTGCGGGAAGTTCAGAAGGCCGGCCCAGGGCGCGCCAGCATCCCTGCGTGTACTCTGTGCGAGTTGAGCAGCCCTGGCAACGGGATCAAGAAAGTTCCCCAGGGCACGAGATGCCACCCATTTAAACTCTAGCATATTCAGAAGCCAAAGCTTGGGACAGTACCCCGGAGCACCCCTGTCCCCACTGTTGGCTCCGACCATCCCCAAGCCCAGCACAATTGCGTGACTGGAACTGACCTTGCCCTCGGCCCTGGCGGGGCCCCTTCCTAACCACGCCTCATGATTTGCAAGGTGCTGCTCTCCACCATCCTGTGGGGTTGGTGCCACAAAGGAAATGGAGGCTGGAAAGTTGCAAATGTTCACGTTTCAAGGCTGAGAAGCAGGGCCAGGACTGGGGTTTGGATCTTTGGAGTTCCCTGACCATCTCCTTCCGGCTCCCAGGCCTCCTGAATTTCACAGGTCCATCGTGACTTTATGTTGGTCGGGTGGTAGTTTGGTGGAGGACAGGGTCAATGAGTTAAGCTTGCCCTGTTCCCTGCCCAACTAACACTGATGAATTCGGAGTCACTTACATCAAGGCCAGGGCTGGAGGGCCAAAATGATTCAAGTGACATTTCATCTTTATTACAAGTGGAGCCTCTTCAGTACCACTTCCCTCCTCACTCAGGGCCCAAGTAGGAAGGTGAGGAGGTGGGGGCTGCTGCATGAACAGCCCTCCATCCAACTGTCAAGTTCTTAGGTGGTGTTAGGGACTCTTTTTTGGAAAATAAATTAAAAACACTATTAAAAATTCAATCAGCTGACTGCAAACAGACACAAGGAGTCCTCTTTGGGGTGATGGAAACATCCTAAAAGTGGTGACCGAGGTACAACATTATAAATTGACTAAAAATCAGTGAATTGTAGACTTACACTGGGCAGGCTTTGTGATATATAAATTTTGTTTCAATAAAGCCGTGGGTTTTTTTTAATTAAAGTATAGTCGACTTACAATGTTGTGTTAGTCTCTGGAAGACAGCACAGTAAATGAACACATCCAGATGGCCAACAGGCACATGAAAAGGTGCTCAGCATCACTAATTATCAGAGAAATGCAAATCAAAACTGCGATAAGGTATCACCTCTCAGCAGTCAGGATGGCCATCAGTAGAGCTGTTAAAAACATTAAAATATCATCAAACATCATTTGAATTAAATACATCACCTGTGTCTGACTTCCTTATTACAAATGAAAAAGCATATTCTTACCAGATTTAGGGTTTTCTTTTTTTTTTTCAAATTAGGGGCGTAAAATGTTAGAAAAATTGCAAAGGTGACCAAAGGAGTTTAAAAATAGTATCTGAGGAAGACAAGTTAGAGCAGAGGGAAGGGCACCTTCAGATGTGATTTTGGAGAAGGAAAAAGGTTTCGCAAAGCAGCAGGGATGCAATGAGGGGCATCAGGGTTTCTCAGATTTAAAGGGGCCACAGCTGCACTGGGAGCCCCAGGGGCCGTCTGCTTGCGACATCACATATTCTACCTGGAGAAACAGGACATTGGCAGGTCTCAGCTTTTTAGCATCTTGAAAAAGTGCTCAGTGTCTCGGATTTCTTTAAAACATCAAACTATACCTATTTTTAAATAAGTACCATATGCTTTGTGCCTCTAGCAAAATCTTCATATTTGGTTCAGGGACTTAAAAAACCCCACCTTAGTTGCAGTACCTCTAAACTCGTTCAGAAAGGAGGGGAAATGTTGGCTTTTAACAGTGAAATGCATAAACACAATTTCCAAGGATTCACTTGGAAACCCAGCGTCCCTAAGTGAGCCACATGCGTCAGCCTCCTTTAAAGAAAGAGAGTTAACAGGAAGATGCAAAAATCAGGCCTTTGGTGAAGCTGGGTGCGTTCTCGGACTTTTCAGAAGGGCTTCTAACACCCACCGTTCCCCCTCAAAGCTGGAGCGAGGTGGGCAGTCAGGGGCTCTGAGTCAGCATCGGACTCCGTGGAAGGGAATTTGTCCACACGACGAAACCCACCTGCACCCGGAGTGGGCTCTGCTGACCAGGCCCCCAGGACAGAGAAAGGAGGTCAGAGCCTGAGAGAGGTGAGAAGGGTGGGGGTGCCGTCCCTCCCCTTCCGCCCGCGTCACCCCAGCTGTAAGTGGGAATACTGATGTGCCGGCCAGCGGCCGTGAGAAGGGAAAAAGAGCGCATTTGGGGAACATTTTGTATATTTTAAAGTCTCATCGAAAGCCTACATATTACTACTGTTTCTTTGGTCAGAGCAAAACTTCCGTCTGGGAGGGAGGGTGAGGCTGGGTTCAATCCCCAGTCCCTCCTCTAAAAATAAATAAATACATAAATCTAATTACCTCCTTCCCCCCCGACCCCACCCCCGGCCAAAACAGTCTTCTGCATTGGATCCTGTACTTATGCAGAATCCTGAAAGTTGGCACCGGAGACCAGTTTCCCGACAGGGGTGCCTGGCCCCAGAGCAGTGAATGGGCTCAGGGTACTTTAACCCTCTCCGACCCTGAGCCTGGTCACTCCACTGGGCCCTGGGGATGTTCTTCATATGTGATCTGGGGGCAGCGCCGTGGCTCGAACAGACACTGGACAGCGGCTGGACCCTCGAGCTACCCTGCGTCTCCAGGATCTCGCACAGAATCCTACCTTCTCTGCAGCCGACAGGTTTTAACTTGGAGTGGGCAAGGAGTTGTCAGCCACCTCTCTCCAGAAGCATCTGTGAGTGTAAGCCGTGCCCGAGGACAGCTGGGGGCCGGGGGCCTGACCGCGGCTGCCTGCGGCCCCACTGCACTCCGACCCTCGCTGGTCCTACCGAGTCTCTGAGCCACCTTCCTCGTTTCTCCTCCGTTCTTGCTGAAAGTCACCGTAGCTCTTGCTCTGAAATACTAACTCTAACTTGTTGCAAACATAAAAGTCAGGCGTGCACTCCCACTTACTTCTTATGGAAGTGGCACAGCCCAGGGTTTGTTTATTTTTACTTATTTAGTGGAAGTCCTGGGGATGGAACCAGGATCTCGTGCATCCTGAGCACACGCTCTACCACTGAGCTCCACCCTCCCCAACCCGGGGTCAAACCAGACCCCCTGGGTCCTAGTGCAGGTGTCTCTTTCTAGGACTTTCTGGGCAAAGAGCTGCTGTCTGTAGAACTAGTCAGCAGTGGGGTTCAGTGGGATAAATGGTGATGTCAGTGGCTCTCACAGACGAGAACTTAAAATCCCCTGGAGCCCTTGTTAAAACACAGCCTGCTGGGCCTACCCCAGGGTTCTGACTTGGTCTGGGTGGCCGGGATAATCTGCATTTTTAACAAGTTCTATGCGATGCCCAGGCAGGCTCAGAGAACCACTGAGCTATGACAGGGCTGAGGCCTGCCGTAATGAGCACACAGGACATGGCAGGCATGGCTAAGAATAGTCAATCAAGATGTGCTTTGTTAAAAGCCTTCCCGATTCTGTTCTATTTGAAAAATGTCCCCCACGACTCTTGCCTGAGAAGAGAAATTAAAAAAAAAAAAACAACCTGGTCTTTCTCAGCTCACTTTTCTTAGAAGTTGAGACATGTGGCCCACACCTGCTCCTAGGCACAGCTTCTGATGGATCAACCCTGGCAGCCCTTGCATATTTTTCATTGCCAATAGAGTTACTGAAATTGAAACATCCCATCTGTTTGAGAGTTTTATCAAAGACAGGTGACACGGCTGGGGGTAATGACAGAGTCAAGCTGCTTCCACGGCAAACTTCTCCATCTGCCCGAACTGAGTTCATGCCTCAGATTTGGCATTTGTGAACCATGTGTTCTTCTGGCGTAAGAACTGGAAGTCCAATATCACAAACACCAATTGGTACCCAAAGCAATATCCACAGCTTTGGAGAATGAGTCCTTCAAGTTTCACACCTTTTGGCTGGAGAAGAACCAGCAGAAACAGCAAATTCTGCTGGAGAATATGCATCTATTTTTCTCCATTTTTTAAAACTGAAGTATAGTTGATTTACAATGTTGTGTTAGTCTCTGGCACAGAGCATAGTGATTCATTTATACATACATGTATACATATTATTTTTCATTACAGTTTACTACAGGGTGTTGAGTGCAGTTCCCTGTGCAGTACAGTAGGTCCTTGTTTATTTTATTATATACAGTAGTTTGTATCTGCTAATCCCAGATTCCTAATTTATCCCTCCCTTCCCTCTTCCTCTCCTGGTAACTATAAGTTTGTTTTTTATGTCTGTGAGTCTGTTTCTGTTTGTAAATAAGTTCACTTGTGTCTTTTTTAGATTCTACATAAAAGTGATATCACATGGTATTTTTCTTTCTCTTTCTGGCTTACTTCACTTAGAATGACAATCTCCAGGTCCATCCATGTTGCTGCAAATGGCATTTTTTATGGCTGAGTAGTATTCCACTGTATAAATATACCACAACTTCTTTATACAGTCATCTGTCGATGGATGTTTAGGTTGTTTCCATGTCTTGCTGCTGTGAACACTGGGGTGCATGTGTCTTTTTGAATTAAAGTTTGAAGTTCCCTCTGGATGTATGCCCAGGAGTGGGATTGCTGCATCATAGGGTAAGTCTGTTTTCACTCTTTTGAGGAACCTCTATACTGTTTCCTATAATGGCTGCACCAAACTACATTCCCACCAGGAGTGTAGGAAGGTTCTCTCCTCCACCCCCTCTCCAGCACTTATTATTTGTGGACTTTTTGATGATGGTCATTCAGACTAGTGTCAGGTGATACCTCATTGTAGTTTTGATGTGCATTTCTCCAATAATTAGCAACACTGAGCATCTTTTCTTGTGCCTGTTGGCCATCTGGATGTCTTCTTTACAGAAATGTCTATGTAGTTCTTCAGCTCATTTTTTGATTGGGTTCTTTGTTTTTTTGCTATTGAGTTTATGCATGTATCTCTCAGTCTGTGAATTAGAATGTAGGTGTGCCTGGATGTAGTGAACACCTGACTTCTCTTTTTTTAATGTTTCTGTAAAACAGTTCCCAAAGATGGGCTTGCTCCCCAGCGCAGTGCTTTGAGGGTTTGTTCTCAGCAGTGGGTGGTGACCCCACCCCAGGGACACTCTCCATGAACCCAGGACACGGGCACAAGGAAGGCCAGTGCCCACTTTGCTTAGAGGACACAGAGGTGCAGGGGAGCGCCCATCCCATTGGTGCAGGTGGCTGGAGAGCTGCTGGGAGATAGCAAGTGGGGTCTGAGGATGGGGGAGCCACTGCTGTGGCCATCGTGTGGGAAGGGTCAGTTATTTTCCCCAGCACCCACCATGATGCAGGCTCTCTGGGCTGGACCCACCTTGGACACGTGGTAAGGCAGTTGGCCGTCTCCACCAGACCTGCCCTCCGGACTCTCTGTTGTAGGGGCAACGAGGAAGGACACGTGAGCCCCCGTTGAAAAGCCATAGCGGTGCCCACTGCCCCCGATGACCAGGAGGTCTTCCTTCTAAGCCTGTAAACTGCCCGCCGCCCTCCCTGCTCCTCCAGGTCTCAGGTCTCCCCGCTGCCCGGCAGAGCTGTCCTCCCAGGCACCCTCTGCTCGGACCAGGGGCTCTGCCCGCACACTGCTTTCCTTCCTGCCCCTACCAACGCCCAGGTTCTGTCGGTCTCCGTGTCAACTTACAGGCCGGCTGGTTTTCTCATGTCTGACCTTGAAAATGAGATAGGACAAAAAACAGTTCAGACTTTGTCCCTTCCCATCAACTCAGAGCTACATGTCACCAGCTCAGGAGGAGATCTGTAACCTACATCTGCAAGTTTGCAACACGGATGGTGACATCCTCTCAGGGACTCATCTCTGGCTTCAGGACCATCCTTCTTAGGCTGCTCAGATCCTTGAGGGGCTCAGTGAGGACTGGAACCTCTCCCCTTGGGTGGCCCCCTGAAAGATGGGCCCTCTTTTGGAGCCTCGGCACCAGAAACCTGGTCTCAGGGCTTGTCCACTGTGCACTCCTTTCGTGAAGGTCAGAGGCCCACCTGGATGTCGAGAGGGGACGGCTTCCTGCACAGAGTGGAGTGGGAGGGCCAGGGGGTGGCTGAAGGAGCTTTAGAAAATGCCGTGGTAAATTCATGTACGGATGGCGGTGTTTCCTCCCTGCTCGTGGTTAGAATCCCCTTGTATACTTTTTGTAGACGCAGCTTATTGAGGACAGGGTCACCAGGCTTCTGCTCACACCAGGGCACAGCCGGTGCGCAGGCTGGTTGTCCTCCCTTAGCTCATTAACTAAACCTCAGTTCAGGATGCTGGTTCATTTTCTAACACCTGCACGACCTCCCAGTTCCCAGGTGGGATTGCTGGGTTGGGAACTACAGTCAATACCTTGAAATGGTTCTGCTCCCAACTTGCTTCTTCCTCGGTTTACTTCTCCCACCCCGGGTGTCAGTCCTCTAAGTGAAAACCACTGCAGAGGCAGTGAGTGGTGCTTCAGACTAAAGAAAGGCCCTAGTACCCTTCCTGACCGCCTGTCACTTCCTGCTTTGGTCTGCAATGTGCCCGAGCTCTCGGCAAGGAAAGTGCTGTTGATCTGGGTATTAACAGCAAGACTGTGACCAAAACGCTCGATTAAAATAACTGAGACAAGTTGTCACCCAGAAGCCCAAACAATTTTAATCTGATTTAACCTCAAGATACATATTAAAAAAGAAAAAATTCCTCGCACCATCTGTTCCTTCAGTTAAGCGTGAAATCAGTCCCTGTAATTCTTGTGCGGAAGGTGCCCTCTTACAGCATGGAGAGGCGCGGGAGGACTGAGCACCAGCCAGGGCTGAAAGGCATCTGGACCACAAGGGAATGACTTTCACTAGGTGGTCCTTTAGTCTCTGCTCCAGGAGGAACTCAGTCCCCTTCACACACGCCTGTACCGGTTCCTGCCCTTTCATCCAGGAGACGGAAATCCAGGAACTTGAAACAACACGGGATGCGAAGTGAGTTTATCAACGACTCATAGACTAATGATTTGTTAATGGCCTTCTTCGTACCAGGCCGTGCACAAGTCTCTACAACTCCAGGGGCAGATACGTGATTCTCTCCATTTCACAGATGGGAAATCGAGGCACAGAAGGACTGGATCAGGCTGACACAAGCATTTGTGGTCTGCAGAAAGCTATTTCTCGCTGTGAAATAACACGCCGGATCTCTGATAATACAAGTCCGACTCCAGGAGCTTGGATAACTGCTCACCACAGCAGAGCCCGTCCTGGGCGTGTGTGGCCAAGTCAGGGTCACCTGGAACACTGAGGGCTGAGGTAATGTCACCGAGACACTGCCACCCGCAGAGCCTTTCAACTAGGTGATCTGAGGCCTTCCGAATTTTTACATCATCCCCATCCTTTCAACTTGAGATCTCTACGATACTGACTATAAAGAACTCAGAACAGCACAGAGGAAGACGTAGGCATTGATAAGGAAGCAGGAGGAAGGCTTCTAAAGAGGAGCCCAGCAGCCGGTGTGTCCCTGAGGTGTCTCCACTTTCTGGTCCCCCACAAGGCGGTCTGACTGGGTTTCCCAGGGTTGCGTGACAAGGCTCACTGTATCTGTGAATTTCAAGCTATGTCCCAAATGGTAAATAAGCCAGTCATCTCCACTCTGATGTTTAAAATACCTGTAAAAGGCAAAAGGTGCTCTATTTAACAGGTGCTTGCAAGGTCTAACTGCTTCTCTTTCACGCCCTTCTTAGCTCCAGGCCACAGACAGCATCCACGTAGGCAGCCGTGGACCCGGCTAGGGCTCCCGAGGAAAGACGTTTCTCCCAGCCATCCCAGTGCCCTCGAGATCCGAGACAGCCCGGAGGAAGATGCAGCCCGCCGACGGAACGCGGCAGCCACCCAAGCGCTGAGGCCCCGCCTGTCCCACCTGTCCCGCCGCCCAGACTCCCTCCGCCATGGCCTGTAACGGCACGTCCTTGGAGACCCACGGGTACGCGCTGCTGAACGCGAGCCTCGGGGTGGACCCCGGGGCGCCCACGCCGCCCGCCCCGCTCAGGATGTCCCTGGCCGTCATCATGGCTCTGATGGTCGTGGTGGGCTTCCTGGGCAACGCGGTGGTCTGCGTCATCGTGTACCAGCGGCCGGCCATGCGCTCCGCCATCAACCTGCTGCTGGCCACGCTGGCCTTCTCCGACATCATGCTGTCCGTGTGCTGCATGCCCTTTACCGCCGTCACCCTCATCACCGTCCGCTGGCGCTTCGGGGATCACTTCTGCCGGCTCTCGGCCGCGCTCTACTGGTTCTTCGTCCTGGAGGGCGTGGCCGTCCTGCTGATCATCAGCGTGGACCGCTTCCTCATCATCGTCCAGCGCCAGGACCGGCTGAACCCGCGCCGGGCCAAGGTGATCATCGCCGCGTCCTGGGCGCTGTCCTTCTGCGTGGCGGCGCCGTCGCTGGCCGGCCGGGCGCTGGTGGAGGTGCCGGCGCGCGCCCCGCAGTGCGTGCTGGGCTACACCGAGCTGCCGGCCGGCCGCGCCTACGTGCTGACGCTGCTGGCCGCCGCCTTCTTCGCGCCCTTCGGCGTCATGCTGGGCTCCTACCTGTGCATCCTGCACACGGTGCGCAAGAGCGCCGTGCGCGTGCACAACCAGTCCGACAGCCTGGACCTGCGGCGCCTGCCCCGCGCCGCCCTGCGGCGCCTGCAGCGCCAGCAGCAGGTCAGCCTGGACCTGAGCTTCAAAACCAAGGCCTTCACCACCATCCTCACCCTCTTCGTGGGCTTCTCGCTGTGCTGGCTGCCGCACTCGGTCTACAGCCTGCTGTCCGTGTTCAGCCGCGGCTTCTACTGCGGCCCCTCGTTCTACGCCACCAGCTCCTGCGTCCTGTGGCTCAGCTACCTCAAGTCCGTCTTCAACCCCATCGTCTACTGCTGGAGGATCAAAAAGTTCCGCGAGGCCTGCCTGGAGCTGCTGCCACAGACCTTCCAGATCCTCCCCAAAGTGCCTGAGCGGATCCGGAGGAAAATCCAGCCGAGCACGGTGTACGTGTGCGCCGAAAACCAGTCTGCGGTGTAGGGCGCGGGCGGGAGGGGCGGGGAGGTGCCCGCACGCCCCCTGCTGCGCTTCCGGGACCTCCGGAGGCGGCGGCGGCACTTTATCCAGGCTTCTTAAGCACAAAGGGACTCGTTTGTTACCAGGTGAGCTGCGGCTCCCAAGTTTGCAAGGCAGGTTGTCCTTGTTTCTCGCTGCAGAAGGGCAGTGTCTGATGGAAACTGGATGGCACTCGAGACAAAAGGGGAAATAGGGTGGTGATGGAGGATTTGAGCAGAAGGTTAGGGAGGAGAGGGAGCAGGGAGAGAGGGGGGCTGAGGTGGGGCAGGAGGAAGGCTCTGTCTCTTCCCACCACTGGCCATATTCCGAGGAGAGAAACCCGTAGGTTCATCTCGTGGGTGGCTGTTCCCTGCACTGGGTTCCAGCATTTGGAGGCATTGTTTGAGGCGTGCATTGTGGGCACAGGCAGAGTTCTTGCTGTTGGTCAGATGTGCATTTCTGATGATGCCAAAGTGGCACTGGGAAGCAGAGGGGCCCCTGTGCTATTCAGCTCCCTGTGTGACACGTGGGAGGCCTTGATGGCTGGAAGCCCAGAGAATGTTCTGGGTCAGCTCAGCTGAAACAGAAGCCCCGGCCCGTGCCAGCCCGTGCTCATCGGGACCCTCCTCCCTGGCTGCACCCACCTGGACCCTCCCCTGAAGCCTAGCACCTCACTGGCTGCTATGACACCCCCACCCCTTCTCTCCTTCCCACCACTGGTCCCCCGCCCCCCTTGTCCTCTTTCCACCTGTCCCCGTGGGCGGGAACCACACTCCTCCTTCTGTGATACATCTTTTCAGGACTTGCTTTCAGTCTCAGAAGTGGTCGGGGGCTCTGTTTACACTTTTCCCACAACGCCCTGAGACCGGGGTCTTAGCGAGCTGCACCGTCCCTCCCTCCAGCATGGGACCTGCCTTGCAGCGGGGGCCGAACAGACCCCTCACCGCCGGGCAGCCCGCACTGACCTCTGTGTTCCTACCTCACTCAGGTCCAAGTGAGTCTGAGCACTGCTCTCTGGGCTGCCTCCTGGGACCTCGGTCCCCCAGCCCAGGCAGGACTGGGACCCTGGGAGGGAAGCAGCCTCGAGGACACCCAGCCTGTGTCCAGGGCCACCATACCCCCCAGAAGCTTCCAGGGCTGGGCATGACTCTCCTGAGTTCGGGGCACGTGGCTGAGTCCACGGAGCTCTCTTTACAGTTTCCGATGTGAAGAGTGAGAAATTTAAGGAGATATAGAAAATCTGATTCTAAGACTAAACTCTATCAGGAACCAGTCAGGGACCTCGCTCGTGCCACCCCACTTCTCTGGGCCTCAGTTTCCCCATTTGCCAAGCGAGGACGCAGGTCTGGATGGTGTCCGATGTCCCTGCCGTCTCTCAGACACTCCGATGCTAAAATGCGAATGCCTCACAGTCACCAGATCTCCCGTTTCCATTTGCTTATCCGCAAGATGAGCATTTAGTAAGTGCCTGTGTGGTGCAGGGCGCTGGGGGACAAGGGGGAAGGATGAGGCATGGCTGTGCCCAAGGGCAGGTGTCTGACTGTCTCCGAGTAATCAGAACTCAGAGCCCAGAAGCCCCCGGTGTTCCTCCTCTCATTTCCAAGGTTGTATTAAGAGGCCAGCTCTCCATTCTCCTCCGGTGCCAGAGGCAGGAAAGAAACATAATATCATTTACGTTCATCTAAGCCCAAAGGAGGGCTTCTCCAGAAAATAATTGGCACCATTTCTCACCACCTTCACCCTCCTTTTATGCCCAGACCCAGACACCCCAGACCCTTATATGCCCGGGGCAGCATATACTTCCATAAGCCGGGGCAGACTGAGGAGGAATGGCCTGTGATTGATGGAGGTGGGTCCCGCTCGTCCTGTGTCCCCGGGGCCCCCAGCAAGGCCAGGGTTTGCCTTCACTTCCCCCGAGGCAGAGCTGCACCGCCTCGGTGGTGTCCAAGAGCACAGCCAGGCCACCAAGGGGGCGGGCCTCTGGGCGCCTCCCCTCCCGTGGGCATTTAAGACAATGTTCTTTGGGAGCCTTGAGTGGAAGAGAAATCACAAAGCTGAACGAATGAAGGTACCAAAATTTACATCAATCAGTGTTCTATGATGTCTGTTGGACAGTAATATATATGTTTCAAAGTAATAATTTTGTATATATTTTAAATAAAGTATTATTGCTCTTTTGGTGGGTAAGAGTGTGTTCTTGCCAAAACTGGCACCAAGGCCATGACTAATAAGGCAAGAACCTGGGGGCCAACACCTCCCAAGACACCACCACTTCGGGAAGCGTAGAACCTGAGTCACTCGCCGAGCTGCAATGAGTGAAGGATGTTACAGGTGAAACAGAGGGAGACTGAGGGGTGGGGGTCAGGAGAAGGCGCCCACATTTTAAAAGCCTCCCGACCCTGCTAAGTGACTCCAGCTCCACCTCTGACTTTCACTTTGCCACCTTCCTGATTGTCTCCAGCCTCGTGGAGAACTTCTCGGTCCCAAGACACGGTGCAAATACCAAGTTCCCGCCCCACTCAGGCCTACAGGCAACCACCGCTTCTCCGTGTTTGGTTTCCATCTTCTCTTTTGCCCTGGGGTTCACCCAAACCTGGAGGCCGGCGCCCGGGCTCCACGGGAAGAGACTCGCCTCCGAAAAATGAGACCCAGTAAGTCTCAGAAGTGCCATCCTAATGCTGACCACCATGGAAAACCTACGAGCTTGTCATGTTGAATCTTGGTCCCTGCTGGTGGGGTGAAATAAAAGTGAAAGTTTTCTAGGACATTAGCAGACAAATTTATATTCATCCCTACCTGGCTACTTGGAGCCCTGGTGTCCTTTCTCTGCTGGTTCACACCATGGGCGGCCCAGCCTGCGGGGCCCGAGGTCGCTGAGTGCCCAGGGCTCAGGTGTCCGATCTCCTGGAAATGCCCATGCGGGGCAGAAGGATGCGTGCATCCGGGCAGCGCCGTCCCAGCCCCAGCCGCCTGCTCTGTGGGATTCCAGCAAGTGATTCTGCATCTGACTCCCTGCCCCCTAAATGATGGAAACCCCCAGCCCGAGTCCCCGCGAGGACCACATGAAAGGGGGCACAGGAGGACCTGGTGAGTGCCTGGGCCGCGGGAGGGCTGGACACACACAGCAACGACCTTCAGTCGTGCTGTCAGCCTGCCTGACGACCCAGCTGTTTCCTTCGATGGCAAGGATGGAAACATGTGTCAGAAGCTCACTGTCCACAAGTGAGGTCTTAAGAGCTCAGGGTCGGCTGACAAGAATGCAGCATCGTCTGAAGCCAGGAGCTTGGCTTCGATGGCCTGGAATGACCACCCTCACCCCACTGTGCACACCAGTTGCTCTGGGCAAATGGTCAACGTGGGGGCGACAATACAGAGCCGGGTTAGTGGAGTCGGGCGCCAGGCTTCCTTCACCTCCCCCGTCGACACATCCTACATCAGTCTCCCGTCCGTCTCTCTCCGCCCCTTGGCCTGTCATCTTCTCACAGCCTCTCCTTCCCATCGGGTCTGTCGGCTGAAGCCCCCCTTTAATCTCTAATGTGCTGACGAGCCGTCCAGGCCAACGATGCAGGACCGAGAAGGAGAGTGAAGTTGCTGCTCTGGACTGTCTGAACACAGCCACCCTGGCTGGTTTCCAGCTTCCTCTTTTGTTCATGGTCGGCGCAACATGGGCGGGGAAATCTGCAGATGGGGACCAGAGAGCTGACTTGGTGAGACTCAGACTCCCCGAGAATCACCCCAACAATCTGCACCCCGGTCTCACCAGCCTGAGACTGGGGTCACCCACACATATTTGGGACTGGCCTGCCCGATGGCTTGCACAGTGGGTGAGAAGAGTTCGGGGCTCTCAGCTGTGTGCACCCCTCCCTCGGCTAGTCCAGCCCCAGGAATGAAAGAAAGAACACAAAAAAGGCTGGGAGATTCACTCGGCAGGGTTTCTCAAAAGACCTGCTGTGAACGAGGTCCTAAGGGGTGAACTAAAATTGAGAAGGGGAGATGTAAACAAAGTCACGTTCCTTGAGTATATGTGGGGCTAGACACCCGAGGGGGGCAGTCTTCCTTCCGAACATTTGGCTAAATGGTGACGTATGCGAGAAGTGACCAGAAATCTCCTTCATTAAAGGAGATTCCCCACAGGGCAGAATTCATCTGAAGGTAGCCTGAGTCACCTTAGGGCGATGCAGCAGAGGGTCAGAAGCACATAGTTTCAAATTTAGTGCAGTCACAGCAAAGGATTCGAGGGGCGGCCGGTCCAAGCCCCTGCAGGAGCTGGGAGGCACCACCAGGTCTGAACGACTCAGTTCTAGAACACCTTAGGTGAAGTGCCCTGCGAGCAGAAACCATCACCTCACCTGGATAATTTTTATGTAAAAACACAATTACAAGAAAAAGAATGCAAAGAATTTTAATCAAATCAACAAGTTTACATTTGTACATCTTGTGTATCTGGGAGCTGACCAGGGGCAGAGGGTAAAGACGAGGACAGAGGTTTCCGAGGGAGGGAAGCTGTGTGGCGGCGGCAATTCGAGGGTGCGGCCCCGGCCCGCAGAGCCCCGGGAAGCACGTTCCCGGGCCCCAGGCACAGGTGCTCGGGCTCTGAGCGTAGGCCCGAGGATCCGCAGCCCCAGGACGCGCCCACATGGGCACCGGAGAAACCAACAGCTCAGAGAGTTTGAGATTTGACCCTGGAATAGTCACATCAGCTGAGTCTGGTTCCTGCTGTTTTAACGCAGACGGTTACACGGAACCTCCTGAGAGAGGAAGGGCTGAGCGGCAGTTCTAATCGCTCTATTCAACGGCTCGGTCACAAAACAGCCTTTTAAAAATACGATTTGAGAAAAGGGCCTTGAGGGAGTTAGAGAAAGGTTAGAGAAGGGTCTGGTTTTTAACACAGGAGGCAGTCCTGCACAAAGGCACGGAACTCCGCCACGTTATTCAGTGGAGATAGAAAACTGGTCAACTTCAGTCCCCGTTCTTCTAAAGGATAACAAATACTGCAAAATACTGAACAATGTTTAGAGAAAAGAGAGGCTGGCGCCTCTAAGCTAGGAAGGAGCGGTCAGAAGGCTTTTCCAGGACTGCACCCACCTCGGGCAGAGAAACAGTGCTTTTAAAAGTGCGGTTTTGTGTGTTGCCGGTTCTCTGAGGAATGCACCCAGACTCCCAAGTGGTAACGAGAAGGGACTCGGTAACACGACCGCCCATCCGTCCACAGGCGTCCGCAGGGGGCACCCACGCGGCTCGGACTCAGCTGCTGACAGCACACGGCCGAGCGGGGGGAACCTCTTCACCGTTTATTCTTTAGAAATGGAGACACAGCAGGAAAGGGTGCGGGTGCCTTTGCTTCTGGCCCCCTTGGAATCACAAGAGGAAGGAGCACGCTGACCGTTACTCGTACAGAAAACGTTTCTGCAGAACGGAGGGTGAGCTCCGGGCTGAGCGACAGGGCGCACCCCCGGTCCTCCCGCCACACACACAAACTGGTGCAAGTCTTACGGGGGGGGGGGGGGTACAGTGTCTTTCTTCTTAGATCCTGACAGAATCAGGAATCCCCACGAGGAGGTTCAGAAGAGGGCAGTGAAGTAACAGCAGCGCCAGCTGCTCCGCGCTGCTGGGCAGAAACGCAGAAGGGATGCGGGTCTCGGGTGCCGGGCGGCGCCCGTCCTGTGTGCGCGGGAAACCATGGCGCATGCGCGGCAAGTGCCGGGCGGTGAGGCCGCCGGCTGGGCCGCCCCGCGGGGCGCGGGCCTGCCCTGGGGAGGGGTACCGTCTCCCTCGCGTGGGGGGCAGCCGCCACCCACCGTCCACCCTGCCCAGGGTGCAGGTGGCCCCCCGCTGCCCCTGAGAACACGTCCGCTTGTGGCCGGAATGTTTGTTTCCCTTTTCATTTCCCGAGTGTTCAGCAGGGGATGTGTCTGAACAGGAGGAAGCATCCCGAATGGAACATGACAGGTGAATCTCCAACCAAGAGAGAAATCACTGAGAGGATGTAACTTCAAATAAAACGGAGAACATGTGTGTTGCAGTTTCACCCCCACAGACCATGCGCCACGGGTCCCTGTCCCCTGCCATGGATGTCCAGACACGCCGGAAGCATATCCCCACGCGACCTCAGCTTCTCGAGGTCTTCACTCAAGAGGTGGCCAGAAGTGAATGAATTTACCCGAAAGGGAGTGCTTGGGTCCCCAAGGCAGAATCTTTTAGGAGTCGAGAGCCAGGCGGGAGGTGGGAAGGAACAATACTTCCTAAGGTCGGTGTCCCCAAGGACAAAGGCAGAGCCCGCCAGATGATGGGGTGGCCGGAGGCCCAGGGGCCGGTGGCCGAGTGGTGAGGTCAGAGAACGCCTCCGCGGGAGGAGGCAGAGGACTCAGGAGGTCCCGCACCCTGGCCACTTACCCACTAGGACAGGGTCCCCGGCGCCCCCCAAGCAAACGTTTCCAGTGCAAATGTGCGCCTACAGACTAGGGCGCCGGGTGGGGGTCCACTTCGTCTGGGTGGCACAGGGAGGCCCGTTTCCTTCCAGAGTAGACTTCTGTTCCGGGTTGTGATGTACCTGAATCAGGCCTGTCTCTCTTTTGGGGACTGTCCACTTACATCTGATGGAGGGGGTCAGCCGCCAAGAGTCATTCCCCATGGACTGAGGTCCCCTGGTGCCAGGTGCCGTCCCTTTCCCACAGCGACGTGGGCACCATGGTCCCCGCGCTCTGCAGCCGGCAGGCTGGGTCAGAGCCCTCGGCTGGTCTTTTCAAGTCCGAGTCCCAGGGCTGGGGGAGCTGGGGTTCGTGTGTCTGCCGGCCGCACAGTGGGTGTGGACCAGACCCCCGTTCGGGTACCTGACAAACGTGGGCTCACAGAAGGGGTTCTGGCACATCTGGCAAAGCTTTTTGTCTGAGAGCCGAACGAAGCTTCCCTTCAGTTTCATCTGTGAAAAGAAAGAAAGATGGGACACCTGTCACGTGAGTGACACTGGTTTTCAGAGCTGTTATCACTTCTGATGGGGCTGTTTTGATATCGACCTCTCGAAACAGGCCCTGAGACATGAAAATAAACAGAAACATCCTCAGGAAATGGAAAAGTGAAAAAAAACAGCTACAAAACTGCCTGCTTCTCTCACAAAAGTCATGGCGGCCTGGCCACGGCACTTCTCACCGAGACCCTCTCAGACGTTCACGGAGCCCTGATGCCGTCAGGCACGACCTGTTACAAAGTCACGCCGGTCGGAGCTGACCAGACGTCTCAGGTCATCTCATTCCCTGCTCCCCTCGTTTGCAAACCAGAAAAGTAAGGCACCAAGAAGAGACTTCGTCAAAGTCATGGGGTCGATTGGTGCCCATTCCTGACGCCCCAGGAAACAGAATCTTTCTTTAAAGGTAAATGATGAAACTAACAAACTCCATTCCTCCTTGTCTGATAAACGGGACTGAAATTCTGCAAGTTAAAAGCCTCTCTGCACAATTGACCTGGTCAACGCAGCAGCTCAGCCTATCAGCAGGGCAGGGTCAAAGTGTGGTCAATTCACCTAATTAGTTTCTTCAGTCATTCAACAAACATTTATTCGATGCCCTTAAGACGCCAGGCTTGGCTCAGGAACACTGAGACAAACAGGAAATTCCTGCCCTCCAAGATCCCAAAGCCTGACGGTGAAGGGTGACAACCACGGCTGTGTGCGCACGGCACGTGGGTGGGTGAGTGAGGTGCCGGCCTGCTCAGAGGGACGGGAAGGTTTCACAGGGCAAAGAGACTCAGGCTGGGTTTCGAACAGGCATCCCCCAGGCACAGAGGAGGCGGTAGGAATGTCTCTGGCAGAGGGAGAGGTGGGTACAAGGCCGTACGTGTGAAACGGCATGTCCCTGGGAGGTTCCGCACATCCTGGGAGCAGTGAGGGGGGCAGGGGCAGCCCGAGGAGGGAGGCTGGCTCTTCCAGGGCTCTGGACTCCTCCACGGGGAAGTCAAGGAAGGTGGCTGAGCGGAAGGAACACATCGGATTCCTGCTCTGGAAGGACAGTCTGCTGGCCTTGGGGAGCTCGGGCCTCACCAGAGAGAAGCCTCTGGATGAGCCTGGGGCTGTCACAGACTGAGTGCCTGTATCTCCCCCAAATTCCTATGTGGAAGCCCTAATCCTCTGCCCCACGTGGTGGTACCCAGAGGTGGGGCTGGGGGAGGTCATGAGGCAGGGCCCCGTGATGGCATCACGGCCCTCACAGAGGAGGCCGGCGCGCACTCCTGGCTGTGCCAGCACAGTGAGAAGAGGGCTGACTGCAGGCCAGGAGTAGGGAACTCAGCCAGCACCTTGACCTTTGGCTCCCAGCCCACAGCCCCTGAGAACTGGACGTGCATTGTCTGAGCCTGCCGACCTGCGGGATTTGTTACAGGGACGGGGGCCAAGAATGTGGAGTTCTTTATTTGGGGGGGGGCAATTAGGTTTACTTTTATTTATCTCTTTTTATTATTAATTTTAATGGAGGTACTGGGGACTGAACCCAGGACCTCGTGCGTGCTAAGCACACGCTCTACTCCTGAGCTATCCCCTCCCCTCCATGGTTTCTGAATTGGCCCACGATTCACACCTGGGTGCTTCCACGTTCTGTGTGACCTCCCGGTGCCAATGCTTCCTCTTCTGGGAGAGGAGACAACGGCAGCGGATTCTGCAGGAAACTGCTGTGCTGACGCGGTGGCGTCATGATGCACAGGAACGCCTGGCACCCGGCACGTCCTCGTGAGGGTCAGCCATTCTCATACGCGCTCTAGACCGTCAGGGTCTGAAAGGGGAGGGAGGCAGCTCCAACGTCACACCTGCCGCCCAGCTCCCACCCCTGCTCTGGACCTGCTTCTGTATGAGCAGAACCGCGTACCTGATGTGCTGAACTTAACAGAAAAAAACAGACAGAGCATCTTTTCCCGGGAAAAGTCAACCTCAAACAAAATGTCTCTCCTGGGAGGGCCGGGCTCTCACCTTGTCATATTTGTAGATCAAGTTTTCAGACCTGGCCAGCCCCACGGCCACCTGCGCGCTCCTCCGGGCGTGCACGCTGTCCCTCACCGCCCCCATCAGGAATGGGCGGAGCAGCTGCACCGACCAGGTGCCGGGCAGCAGCTGCAGAACCTGGGCGGCATCGAATTCGGTGGCGTGGCGGTTCAGCAGGTCCACGGCGGCCACGGCCAGCTCGTGCGCGGAGGGGCCGGGCCGCAGGCAGAGGCCCAGCAGCAGGTGGAAGAGCCGCCGGCGGTAGGGCGGGTCCCTGTCCTCGGAGCGCCACAGGCAGTAGTCCTCGGCCGCCGCGAAGTCCCCCAGCTCGTGCACGAGGATGCGCAGCGCCTCCTCGTGCTGCTCCAGCCTCCCGTGCAGGATGGCCCGCTCCATGGGGAGCCCGGCACCCCGGATCCTGTCTGCCGGGGGAGTCGCCAGTTAGAAATAGCAGGCCCCCGCCACCCAGTGTCAGTCCTGCCAGGGGCCCTTAGCTTAAGTGTGAGCAGAGCAAGACTGGCTACCCAGACACCCCCAAGCTCTGCCTCCTGGGTACCCAGACTCCCCCAAACTCAGGCACCCGAACACCCCAAAACTGCCTCCCAGACGATTAAGAGGCTTCCTTGTATTTTCATGCTTCGCCTCTAGGTGTGAGTAACACTCACAGGCATGGCCAGAACTCAGAGTGCACGACACGGAGTTTGGAGAATAAGTAAAACCAATGACCACGACCTCAGAGGCTGCGGTGGGTCACTGAGCATCACAGCTCCAGGCCCCCATCTGGCCCACCCTTACTGCTGTCTTCCCAGGAATTCTGGTAGCTTCTGACGAAAGCAGAAAGCCCTCTACTCATTAAACTCAGACAGCAGCACCTTACCCCCCAGGTGTGCTGAACCCCTCTAGTCCAGATTACAACTTCAATTTCATGGCTGACCCTGGGTCCGTCAGGTGGCCTGGGGGTGTCTGTCTGGGCACACTGCCAAGCCTGCCCCTTACAGCCCGTGAGCTGTGGGGCGGGGGCAGGATGCAACTCCCCAGGCGTCAATGCACCTTCCTGTGAAAATGGTGACAAATCACAGGACTTTGGTCACAGGCTTGTTGCAAAAGGAAGTAGTCAGGATGTCAGCTGAGCCCTGTGACCTGTGCCTGGCGATCAGACCACCCTCAGCATTCAGGGTCGCTGTCCGCAGATTCGCCAAAGCTCATTTGTAACCTGGAAGTCATACTCCAGGTGCTTCTGTGGTCCCTGTGGACACGTGCTCGGTGGCGAGAAATGTGAGCTGCCTGCCATGTGTTCCTGGCGGGGCTCATCCTGTAAACAAGTGTACTTTTCGTGGGACCCCTGGTGCCCCGTTTCTGCATTTGTGCTTTTCGGCGGTGATTTCACCACTTGGGATGGCCCCAAGTGTGGGGCCGCCATGCCGTCCCGTGTTCCTAAGCACAGGAAGGGCTGTGATGTGCCTTTTAGAGAAAGTACACGTGTCACACAAGTGTCATTCAGGCCTGAGTCCTGTGCTGCTGGCCTTGAGCCTGGGGTCAGCAAGTCAACAATGTACATTAAATGAGGCGTCTTTAAACAGAAACACATCCACAAGGTTACGTTTTGATCAGTCGACAGAAACGTGGTGACCAGAGGTTCTCAGGAACCCGACCCTGCATTTCTCTGGGTGTGATGGGTCTGGGTCCCTGGATGCAGTTTGTGGAGACTTTACAGGATGTAACTATTGTGACCAGTGAGAATGGACTGCAGCTAATGGTCAGAAAGCAATGTTCAATGCTCCTAAGGAGAAATACGTTATTAACCCAGCAAGGACCCCCAGGAAAGTCTGTGGGGTCCGAGGGAGCAAGAGACACACGGACCCCAGTGGGTGCCGCTCAGCAGGCCTCACATGACATAGAAACTGTGGTCTCTGTCCTAGGGGGAAATGAAAAGCAGAACCCGCTCCGGGTCTCTGCCTGCTTTCCTCTGAGTCTGGAACGGCCAAGCGAGGGCGGAGCTGTGATCAGAGCTGGAGGAACTGACCCGAGTGCTTCGAAGTCGAATAGGGAAGTTCAGACAAAGGTCTGCCCAGCAGATACTCAGATGTCCCAGGGCGGCCTCTGTGTTATCAGCTGAAGGGCCCGTGACCTTTTCCAGAGGGTGAAGGACGGATGAGGAGCCCTGTCCGCCCGCCAGGAGGCTGACTTCATGCTGCAGAGGCTCAGGGACCACCCTCCCCACCCCCCAAATCGAGCCCTCTGCCCCGCTTCCCGCCCCCGGTGACATTTATCCAGACAGAGCTGCGGAGACATCGCTCACCTAGCAGAATGTGGACGCGGTACAGGTCGGATTTCTGGAGCAGGTGTCGCAGCTTCGCCTGCAGTCTCGGTCACCTCTGTGCCCTGGCCGGTGGCGCCGGGCTTCTGCTGCAGCACCTCATCCAGGTAGAGGACAGCTAAGTGCGTGTGGTACTCCTCCTTCTGCAGGACACAGGGACCAAGCGGACACTCAGCATTTGCAACGGGGGAGCCTGGAGATCTCCCCAGCCAGACCACATGTGTGAGGTTTTGGGGGGGGACCCCAGGATGACGACAGAACGCATGGGCTGCAGCGATGGCTCCAGAAACCACCTCACAGAGAAGCTTAATTTACAATCCACGGGAAAACAGAAAGGGTCACTTGTCATTTTGAGCAGTAAGGAACTTAGGTATTCTCCCAAAAGGGACCGTTTTCTCATTTCCTTTAAGAATAATCATGAGGAAGGAAAAGAGAAGAACGTGTGCTGAGGGGACAAGAGATGGAAAAAGTCACTACGTGGGCCTGGGGTCTCCTTCACCAGCTCCTGCTCGGACCACCCACAAGCCCCAGCGCAGACAGAGCGCTGGGAACATGGAAGGTCACGGCGGCCCCGCGGCCAAGTTCTGGTCATGGTGGCACGTGGCAGCCTGCGCTCTGAGGGCTCACCTGCAGCCTCCTGTCCATGACGAGATGCTCCAGGTACTTAACCAGAGCCTGAGGGTATTTCTTAAGGCAAGCGATAACATCAGCCGGGTTAAAGCTGCTCTGCTGTGAGTCCAAGGGTCTCTTGGTGAAAACCTGAACTCCAACCTGGAAGAAGGGTTAGCAATTTAGTCATCGTGCTTTTCAGAGTCCCCGTCTTCTGTTCACTCCGAGTGCTGTCCACTTTCGGGAACGTCACTGCCCAAAGCATGAGGACACAGAAAACAGTGCAGACGCTGCGTACAGGAAGGCGGTCTGCTCCCCTCAAAGGCTGCCGCCCCGCGCGGAGACACGGAGCCTCCCAGAGAGCTGGGATCCAGCCAGCTCGGGACACTTGTGAAAGACGGGGACAAAAAGGCAGAGAGAGGGGCTGAACGTAACTTGTTTTCCCACTAAAATCTAGTTTTTTGCCCATTTTTACCAAGCCTCCCCACCCCTTACTGCCGCCCCTAAAAGAACCCGTTTAGGCAGCACAAACCTCCTGACTTTTCTGCAAGGCCCAGTCGGCGTACTTCCACACCAGCTCTGGGTCGAGGCTGTAGGTGAGGAAGTCCACGATGTACTCGTACAAGTCTGAGCGGGTGGCGTCGTGAACGTCCCCATTGACAATGTTCACCCAGAGCTGCAGACGAGGGCAGAGCACAAACGCAGGGCTACACACCTTTGAGAACTCACTTAGAAAGGGCACACGGCTTTACTTCTATGGCCTTTTAGTATGCAAACATGGTAGAACAAAAAAATTTTTTAAATAATATTCCATTATTTATTTTTAAATTAACAACATTTTCTAAAATTATTTTTCCATTTTTTGGCACGGGGGAAGTCATTAGGTTTACTTATTTTAATTGAACCCAGGACCTCATGCATGCTAAGCATGTGCTCTACCACTTGAGCTGTACCCTCCCCCCAGTAAGACAAAATTTAAATGCTTAAATCTATTTTAATTTTTTTCAGAGAAAAAAAAATAATATGGAGGTGATGGTTCAGGAAATCAAGAACATAGAGCACAAAGTTCTCTTTCTTTCCCTCTTAATGAGGTCACAGTCATACAAATAGTAAATATAATATTTGGGAAGACGTGGAGGTATTAAAAATGTCTCCATGAAATAAAAAAAAAAATCACTGGGAACATGTGGACACGGAAGAAAGGCACCCGCATCCCCACAGCACCGGGCGTCTTGATTCTGAAGACCTTTCTGGACCTTGATGGTCTGATGTGCTCTCAGAAGCTCTGGGGTCCTGTCTCCTGGTGGCCCCGCTGCCCTCTGCCCAGGGGCTCAGGACAGACTCTGGCAGCGGAAGCCCTTTGCTCTCTCTTCCCTGCCGCGTCACCGAGGCTGACTTTCGGAGCCTCTGGATGAGACGGCATCACGACGGGGCAGAATAAATGGAAGCTGCCCAGGAGCCCGTCTGCCATCATCCCCCGAGCTGCAGACCTCGCCCACCCATCCACATGGCACTTCTGAACCGCACCACCAGCAGGCGGCCCAAGAAGCTGGCGGGCAGTGTAAACACTGGCCTTCTGATATGAGCACACGCATGTTTTTTTATGGTACTAGGTTTTTCAACACAGAACTCCCCAAACTATTCACACAACCACTGAAATGTGTCATTTTTTTAAAAAAATTCTGCCCCGTTCAGAGATTTATTCCATATGATTTCAATTCTGTAAACATCTCTCTCTACAGCTCGGCTAATATTATCAATACCCTTATATCATTCTTAGAACATGGTGTTTTAAGAAATAAAAATTTGGGGGGCAGGGTATGGCTCAGTGGTAGAGCCCATGCTTAGCATGCATGGGTCCTGGGTTCAATCCCCAGTCCCTCCATTAAAAAAAAAAAAGAAATAAAAACTTTATCTTTGACTCCAAGTCTACACTCATGAAACCACCACCACAATGAAGACAGCTAACATTTCCACCACTCCCCAAGACGTGCGATTTTCAACTTCCCAATTTACCCCTTCCCACCCCCTTTACCCCCTGGTAACAGTAAGTTTGTTCTCTATGTCTATGAGTCTGTTTCTGTAAAACAGTATTATTTTTAAATTCTGTAAAAAAAAGGTGGTAGTTCAGACAAGAGTGGTCTCTTATCAACTTGTGATTTCTTTTTAAGTGGCACTGAATTAAGTAGCAGTGATTTGCAAATAATGATCGAATGCTCTGGAACTCACCTGAACTGCTGCGGCGTCCAGGTGGTTGTAGTGGTAGAGCAGTCCCAGGGCAAAGTATCTGAAAGAAAGCACGAGGTAAGGGTGCCCGCTCCCCACCCGCACTGTGGGCGGCACCCCCACGGCACCGTCCTCAGCCCTGGCCCCCTGTGTTCTATTCACTCAGCCCAGCAGTAAGTCTCAAGCCACGCAAAGATCCTCGTTTCTGTTTATTCACTTCTGGTATTAAAATGTAGGCTCTCTCGATTTCCAAAAAAGAGCATATTTCAAATCTGAGATCAGCTGAAAAAATAAAACTGTAATTATACTATGGAAAATCACAGTTGGAATTGCTTTACAATTTGCTTCAAATATCAGTATACTTTCATCTCTCTCCAGTTAACCATTATTACCTCCTCACGAGGTAGTAAAAGAACGGTTCAGGAGGGATGCTGTCTGAGCCCCTGCAGGAAGAAGGGGTAAGGAGTCTGGAGTCTGGACGGCAACAAAGGCCACTGTCTGCAGCATCAGAGAGAACAGAGTTGGGGGGACCCCGAGGTCTAGGCCCCAAGGTTCAATTCAGGCTTCATTACTTACGGACTGTATGACCTCGAGCAAGCAGATGACCTTCCCTGGCCCTGATTCCTCACTTAAAAGTGGAAAGGATCAGGGTAACACGGGCATTGCCTGGGCAGCAACAGGTGTGTCCTCTCCCAGACCCCTGCTCCCCAGCAGGTGACAAGAGCAAGCTGCCCCAGGGGGACGTCAGGTTTCCTCCCCTGGAGAGCAAACTCTCCAGACACTGAACTATTCCTGGAGCCCTCAGACAGTGACACTGACCCGCCCACCCCAGTCACTGCGTTTTTAGTGTCTCTTCTGGTTCCTAAATAAGTAACTCCATAGTGCATTCGAGAAACTGAGGGGAACAGCTCAAGGAGCCACTTCCCACACGGAGACCGGCCACAAGCCCCTGACGACACGCATCTGAGGGGGGTCTGGACCGCAACCCCCGTGGTCTCCGCGGGATTTCACCGGCACTTCCTCCCTGTCGAATGTGTAATGAAACCACAGACAGAGTCTTACTGCTCAGTGGAGTTCAGGGAGCACCCAGTCCCTTCATTTTTAAAGACCCCCGCCCCCACCAAGGCCTAGAAGGATCAGACCACTGGCCGGGAGGATGCGGCCGGGTATCATCCAGCCATCCCTGCAGACGGACGGCCCACGTGCCCGGGCGAGGGGGTGGGGGCCGACCAGCTCACTCGGGCGAGGAAGGCAGAGTCTGAGTCTGCAACCTTTCATCGACAAGACCAAGAAGGCTCCCCTTCTGTCTGTTTATCCGATGTCCATCCATCCACTTGACCTGGTCGCCAGTGGCTGAAGTGCCCTATTCATTTTCCCAACACGCACGTGGCATCTCCCGCAGGGAATCCCACCCAGACGGGGACAAGGACATATAATGATCGCTCCCGTGACTCTCTAGGCCTCTGAACACGTCCCATCACGAAGGCACTGGTACAAGAATCAGTGCCCCCAAGACCCCTCGGCTGGTCTGCAGACCGTGATGAGGCTGGCAGAACCTGGGTGCCTGGTGGTCACTGCGCCACGGCTGTCCCGTGACGGGTCCCCGGGACTCGGGCGTCATGCTAGCCCGTCAGCTGCACATCAGCTTCAGAGGGAGAGGAGGGGCGGGGGCGTCGGGGGGGAGGACACTCACTTTTTGTGCTTCTCCAGCCAGGCGGCGCTGTCGGGGAGCAGGCAGAAGTTCTCGGTGACCAGGAGGTCCAGCAGGCTCTCGTGGTTGGCCTCCGCGTACAGCTTGAGCAGGGCCGTGTCGATGTCCTCCCTGCAGCCGTTGGCCACCTCCGTGCTGCGGACCTCATTCAAGTAGCTCATGAGGAAGCGCTTGCACTTGGCCACCTTCTCCTGGTCGCCCTGGGTCAGCTGGCTTAGGTCTGCGAACTCGTGCAGGGGAGGGTGGGAGCGGGTGAAGGACGAGGAGGCAGGCAGCAGGAAGGGGCAGAGGGAGATGAGCTCCCGCACGTCGAGCTGGCCGCTTCTGCAATTACAGTGTCGGACTAGATGCGGCAGATGGAGAGAGAGCACGCAGGCACACAAGACGCCACCGGACGGGCATGCATGCCTGCACACGCCCACAGGGAGCGGGCACTGCACACACGTCCATGGCTGCACGCACAGCCAACACCACTGACCCAGGTGCCGACCACCCGGCCCCAAGATGGAATGGGGGCACGGCAGCCGGAAGCCTCGCATAGCCGGTGCTCAGGGCACATCAATTCCCTGGAAACCCAGGGAAAGCACAGCCCAGTCTGATCAAAGGCAGGCTCCGGTCCTTCCGAGGCCAGCGTTCTTCTTGGCACGACACTATCTATAGATTTGTTCAATGGTCCGCAAGGAGGGACTCGAGCACCTGACAATTTCCTCATCAGTGACCCTACAAAAGACACAGCCACCAGTGCTGTCTCTTCTGGGGCGAGTGGGACAGGGTTTCTGGGCAATCCATGAGGACGCAACTCAAATGGCCAGCATGGTGTCCTAACCTCGGAAGGCCCAGGAAGCCATCCTCAGGGACGTCCGTCCTCCAAGTCACTGCTGGCCCCTCTCCTGTCCCCTCCTGCCCAGCCTGCACATCCTCTCGACATGATCACAGATGTGGTGGCATCTCTGAGCTCCAGCTCTCTGCCCAGCCAGGCACCGAACCTCTCAAGGAACAGAGGCAGGGCCCCTCAGACTCACGAATGGGAACCTCTGGGGCAGGACAGGGATCTGTGCTTCCCATGGTGTTCCCACTTCCACCCCTTGAAGCTCTGATGTCTCTCCTCTGCACGCCCAGACTCCTGCCGCTGGTCTTTCGTTTCATCTTTACACCCTTGCCCTTCCCAACCTTCAAAGGTTCCACGTGACCCATGGGATAAATTTCACACCTCTTAACATGGCCTCCAAGATGCTTCCTAAACCAAACCCAAGCTACCCTCCGACCCCAGCGTCAAACCCCCGTCCACACCAGATACTCGGCTCTAACTAATTATCTTGTCCGTTTGCACGTTTTCTGCCTCTCAGCCATTGCTGCTGGTGCTGTTCCCCGGCCCATGGCACAACCACTTCTCCCCAGAGCACAGCAGCTGCGGCTGCGCCACCATGG
This sequence comes from Camelus ferus, assembly GCF_009834535.1. Lineage (NCBI taxonomy): Eukaryota > Metazoa > Chordata > Mammalia > Artiodactyla > Camelidae > Camelus > Camelus ferus. The sequence continues at coordinate 11,839,092 of NC_045731.1, read as the reverse complement.
CGCCGCAGAACCATGCATCTCTGACCACAGGGACAACAGAAGGCTTGCCGCCCACACCTCCAATTACCTGAAGAGTTCCTTAGCTTCCAGGAACTGAAGCTGTGCAAACTGTATGAAGCCCGCCTGCTGCAGAACCCTCCTGTACATCACCTGCAAGGAAAGACAGGACGTGCCTTAGAGCCATCATGGCGGAGCAGCTAAGGGTCTCACCGCCATCCAGGCTGCGTGCTAATGATGATGCACAAACCTGAAGTTCCACGGTAAGGCCAAAACAAGGCTTACAGGAAAGCGTTTTCAGTACACACATCTGCATGGCCATCGACCCCTCACTCCTGGGAGACAGCTGCCCCCTGTGCACTAGCCTTCCTGCTTCTGTGTGCATTCGCCCAACGTCCCATCCGTATTCTCCTCTCGAATTCCAGTGGCTTCCTGGGCCACCTCCATCTCCGGCTGCTCAGGTCGATTTTAACAACATCACGGTTTCGTATAGTCTAGAAGCTGCCCGCCCTTCGCCACTCTCGTGAAACTGAATCTTCACAGCAGCATTTCTGAGTGTCCCTCAGAGCTCAAGGTCGACCCCATTTAATAACAAGCAGGAAAAGAAACGGGCTTTCCTGCCCACACCGGAGCCGCGCCGCCCCTCCCACCCCTCCTGAGAGGCGCAGCCCGCGCCGATCCGACAATCCGACAGGCCCGGCACTGAGAGTGCCCTTTGCCTCTGTTTGGTCCAGTCCTACCCACATGACCTTGACCACAGAGCCCTCTGCTCCGGGAACTTCCAGAAATAGCAACACACTTACAGAAGATGCCTGTGGTGTCTTTAAATCCACCTGCTCCCTGTCTCTGCCTGACCTGGTCCACCTTTGTCTGAGGGGCCTTGTGCACCGTCTCTGCTCCGTCCTCACCGGTTCCCATCACCACCGCCCACGCCCTCATCGCCTCACAATGAAAGACTCCAATTGTGTTTAAGACCCTCAGTCTTCAGTTCCTCCCCTTCCCAACCCAGCCTGCTGTTTTATAAGCCGCCAGTTCCCTGAAGGCCAGGCACGCCCACCATCCAGCTCAGCATGCTCCCCAGGACCCCCGCACCCTGCAGGGCACCTGCCCTTTACCAAGTGCTGCTGACTTGAATAGCCACCTGTCAGGTTTTACTTTTAAGCAACGAACTGCCTTTATTATTTTCTTTTTTTTTGCTTTGTTTTTTGTTTCTATTTTTATTATTTTAAAAAAATTTTTAATTGAAGTCTAGTCAGTTTACAATGTTTCATCAATTTCTGGTGCACAGTACAGTGCTTCAGCCATCATGATACACACACATTCTTTTCATATTCTTTTCCATTGTAGGTTATTGTAAGATATTGAATACAGTTCCCTCTGCTATGCAGTATAAACTTGTTCACCTACTTTATATATAGTAGTTTGTATCTGCAAATCTCAACCCCCCAATTCATCCCTTCCCACCCCCTTTCCCCCTGGTAACCATAAGTTTGTTTTCTATGTTTGTGAGTCTGTTTCTGTTTTATAAATAAGTTCATTTGGGCCTTTTTTTTTTTTTTAAAAGAATACTATGAACAACTCTATGACAACAAATTGGACAACCTGGAAGAAATGGACAAGTTTCTAGAAACATCCTGTCCACCAAAACTGAATCAGGAAGAAATAGATCATTTGAACAGACCGGTCACCAGAAGTGAAATACAATCAGCAATAAAAACCCTCCCTGCAGACAGAGGTCCAGGGCCACACGGCCTCACTGGGGATCCCACCAAACGTGCCATGAAGGGCTCACACCCGTCCTTCTCAGACACCTGATCCGTCTCACAAAAACCCCCTCCACTGTCACTCGCTCCGCCCATTTTACAGATAGGAACCCTCTGCTCAGAGAGGCTAAGGTTTCTAGCCCTAAGTTACTAACGTGTAAGTGGTTGAGCCAGGATCGAAACCAGATCTTTCTGAGTCCACAGCCTCATTCTTTCCACCCACAGGCCCGTCCAGGGCCGGGCAGATCTCGTGCTGTTCCCCCGGGAAGAAAAGGGCTAGAGAGTGTGGGGGCACCTGAACGCCACTCCCTCCCTTCAGTTTCGAAGGGGCTCATTCTCGAAAGCCCAGCAGGGCCTCCCTGCCCCCAAGAAATCCCTGCGAGGCCTCGGGAGGCACAGCTTGCTCATCACTTTCCTCCCCTAAAAACTGGCCTATCGATGCTGCGAGCAATGAGCAGACCGGAGCGGGGTGAAGATCAGTCGGGAGAGAGGCCAGTCCCGCGTCTGAAAGGAGAGACAAGAGGCCAACCTCACAGCTTGAAGGATGGAAGGGACCCCCACGGTGGGGAGGAGAACTCTCATCCACACCCAGGCTTGCAGGGAGAGACCCGCTGGGTGACAACTCCCTCACGGCCGGAGGACTCAGATGCCACCTACACGTCCCTTCCGAAAGGGGAACAGAAACTCCTGCTAACACGCCCGATTTCCATGACTGGGGGTCACCTTCTGTGCTCTGGTCTAGGGGCGCTACATGTAGACGTGGCAGATGCACGCGGACAGGTGCCCTCCTTTAATCCGAGCCCCACGGTGAGGCTTCCTGACAAATCCCTCCCGAGTTCAGAACTCAGTGAAGCAAAGCCAACACCTGCTCTAATGTAGAGAAAGGCGAACCGTGGAAAGCCCGTCTCCCGAACGTCTGGTCTCTTTCCTCCGCTTTTCTGGTCTTTCTGAGCCTGGGGTCTAGCATCTCATCACAAGCGTCCTAAAGTAAAATAAGCCACGCACCTGATGGTTGTAAGAGTCACATCTCACCCTTAAAATCACATACATGTTCATACATACGCATGAGAAGTCATCTCTGAACCTCTTTTGTCAATACTGCTTTCTTTCTCTCTTACGGATCTATTTTAAACAGCACCTTCCTGTTTCATGGTTCACACGGCCCGGCTCCGTTTGAAGACCAGTTCAAAGCTCTGACTGCATATCCATCACTCCTCCGTGGTCCAGCCCCAGGCAGGAGCAGGATGCCGGGGGGAAAACAGGAGGCAACCACCAGGAACCGGGCTGGGAACACAGGAGCAGAGGGGTAGACGGAGCGAGTCACGGGCTCACACACACCGAGGAAGCTCAGAGGGCCCGGGGCTGCCTGGAGGGGCGGGAAGGGCTCAGCAGAGGGCATGTCTGAGCAAGGAGGAGGAGCAGCCGTGTTTGATGGAAGTCCCCTCCAGTGATGGGAAAGCACGTAAATAACAGTAGACAAGACAGGGAGGGCAGGGAGGGGGTGAAACGAGGCGGTGGTGGGGATGAGGTCGGGGGGCGGGGGGGGTGGGCACCACATCAGAGGCCTGGCCCGGATCTACCCAGCGAATGCCCAGAGGCAAACCAGCCCCGCTGTGTGTCTTCCTGTCTTTGGGCTGCGGCCATGGTTATTTTTGACTTGTTTTGAGGATTAAAAATGTCTTAAGACCCTGGCAGAGTGCAGTGCCGCAGAGCTGTGGGCTTCCTTGGTCCTCCGCCCTCTGAGGCAGCCGGCAGCTCGGGCCCAGGTTACAGGGCACTGGAGGCGGTGGGAGAGGCTGGGGAAGCGGGCAGGGCCAGACCACAAAGGCTGCAGGTGCAGGCTTGACTGCAGGCACCCAGGCGCCCACTAAGGGTCGGGGGACACTTTGGAAAGATCACTCTGTGGCAGTGTGGAGGGTGGACGACAGACACACCGAAAGGAGGCTGTCAAAGCAGTTCAGGCAAAACAGGAGAAGGGTCCCCAGCAGCCACCCGTGACCTTGAACCCAGAACGAGGGCCACACTGGGGGTGTGTCTCCAGGGCCGATGTGGGAGTTTGGAACAAAGGAAGGCAGGGAGTGTGTTAGAAGGAAAAACCCCACTGAGATGTCAGCTAAGAGGTCATGTCGACCACTGACATCATCTGATGTCCACTGCGTGTCTGCTCTTGGCAAAATGGGGGGAAAAAAGCAAAGAACTCGGACAGCTTCTTTAAGAAAATATGACACACCTGAGGGAAGCCTGTGGGTGCGCAAGGAGGGTCCACACATCCAGCTCCCGGGCCCACTCACAGGAGGGGCAAGGGGGCTGGAGCACCCCCGCCAGGCAGAGCAGGGACCCTCGGACCCCTCTCGTGGGCCTGGGCCTTCTCAGCTCGGCCCCCACCCACCCTGCAGGGACAACACGCAGGAGGAGGGGCTCTCGGAAGACAAGGGGTTCTCAATCCACTGGTTTCTTCTTTTTGCTCATGCTGCCCTCTGCTGAGCGCTCACAGATCATCTCACTTTGAAAAGTGAGGAACAAAGATGCAAAATTTATCAATATTTAAATATAGACGGGATACCGGCTTCTACCCTGTGACCATAAATTACACGTCCCGACTGCTCTCAGCTTCCACATCTACCCCCATGGAGGCCAGAAAGCACGGTTTCATCTGCAACTGTCACACGTCGTGAAAATCTGACCAACGGGTAACAATGAGGGAATCTCTACGAGCTCATGAGAGCTTTATTTTCCTTTTTCTTCCTTCCATCCTTCCTTCCTCCCTTCCTTCCTCCTTCCTTCCCCCCCCTCTTTTCTTCCTTCTTTCCTTCTTTCTTTGAATTCATGAGAACTTTTAATGATCAATTCAGATGTCCATCTGAAGTGTGCACACACCAACACTATGTTTTCTATTCTCAGATACAAAGCGTGATCTGAACTAACCTTGTGACTGATCAAGGGGCGATTTTTAGGGAAACATGAGAATACTCTGAGGTTGTTTTATTGGTTATATTTCTCATACCAACTCCATTCAGGTTAGTGCTTCTCAAATGCATAAGAAGTTTTGTCCCTGGGAAGTTAATTCCAGCGATATGAGATGGTATAGTTCACGAAGCTTTTCCTGTAGATAATGCAAATCTGAACTTTAAAAATTCACCTGCATTCCAGCAAATCTAAATTCCTAACTGGAAGATGAATGAACCTGAGGTTCCTCCTGTGGTTGGTAACAACCAGCCCTGATTCTTCTCTGGAAGAGGAACGTTGATTAGAGATACGACTTGGAGAATTAAGCCCGGGATTATGTCAGAGGCTCCAAACCTGACTTCACCTCTGCCTGCAGTGGGAACTCCTCCAGCCACCGACGGGCTGCCCCTGCCTCCCTCCCTGAACCACGTGGACGGGCAGAGAAACTGAACACCCAGCACGAAGCAGTCTGCAGGGGCTGGTGCACTCAGACCCTGGCGTTTTCTGACTGGTGGCAGGGAGGTGCGTTTCCTGGGGCCGGGCTGATTACACACCTGAAATTTCTCCTTTGGAATGTTCCTCCGGGCGCCTTTCGCCAGGACCAGAGCCTCTTCCACTCGGCGGCTGGCTAGAAGGTCCTGAATCTGTTTTTCCAGAGGTAATGGAACCAAGATGTAAACACCTTTACTTGTGGCGACAATCACTCTTCCTGGGGAGAAATGTAACACCGTTGGAAAGGGGAGAAAACACATGGCGAACCCCAAATGGGAGCACGGGCTGGTGCGCAGACCAGTTTCAGCACCGCTCTCCCGACTCAGAGCCCTTGCAGCCGTCATTAACACTCCCCTCTTCTCCTTCCCAGGAAGTCCACTGTCTGGGAAGGGTGAACTCTCCACACATTTCCAAAGTATAAGATATAAAAATGTTCTGCCTCTTTTTACCCAAAAGTGCTGATAAATGGAAAACCAGTTGAGTAGATACACAGTAGAGTCCAGTGAGGCTGGAGAGCTCAGTCATGGAAAATTATCAGTAAGATTGAGGATTTGCCCCATATAAAGCTTTAAAAGAGGAGACGGTGTAGCTCAGGGATAGAGTGCATGCTTAGCATGCAAGAGGTCCTGGGTTCAATCCCCAGTACCTCCATTAAGTAAATAAACCTAATTACCTCCCTCTCAAAAAAATAAAAACAAAAAGGAAAAAGATTTTTTAAAAAAGAAAAGAAACACCATCGCAAGAGATGGACAGCTAAGAGTGGTTAACATTCCGTGTAAACGGGTACCTTCGAAATCCTGTAGAATGTGTCCTTCCTTAAAGGGCAGGGTCTGCTTCTGCTGCTGGTCCAACATGCTGTGCACCGTGATGAACTCGTCATCCAGGGCGATGACGTACGGGAAGCAGACGGCCGCCCCGATCACGTTCTCCGACCAGTGCACTGGGGCGCGCTGAGATATCCCGGCCACCGTGGCGAACATGCCTGCCGAAACAGGAAAGTCAGGCGGGCCTTACACAGCCGTGGTTGCTTTTTGTTTCTTTTTGTAGATGTGTCTGGGTGCAGAACACTACCCCCCTTCATTGCATTTCAAGGTGGGAGAGACAAGGTAATAACATGCTACGTGTGTGAGGACCCTGCGTGACTGTTCTTTGAAGAGAACCACCTCCCCCAGGATGTCGACCTGTCTCTCCTTCTGATTAGACACAAGGCTAAAAAATGTATACGTGTTTCCCATTATAAAAAATGTTCATGAAAACTGGAATTTTTTTTAAAGAAAAAGGTAAGTGGAATAAATTTTATTTTCCCCAAAAAGTAAAAATCAGAGCTATCAAGCCACGAAAAGACATGGAGGAACCTTAAATGCACGCGACTAAGTGAAAGAAGCCAGCGTGAAAAGGCCTCGCCTTGTGATTCCCACTACGTGTGCTCCGGACACATCAGTGGTCGCCGGGGATTGGGCTGGGGTCTCGGTGAGCAGGTGGAGAACAGAGAGCTTCAGGGCAGTGAAACCCCCTGAACGATATCGCAGTAACGGGCACACAGAATGGGCACTGCAAGAGTGACTCCAGGTGTAAACTGCAGACCTGGGGAGAGCATAACATCTCAGTGTGGATTCAACAGCCGTAACAAGTGTGCTGCTCGCAAAGGGTGCTCATGTGTTGGGGAGGGGGGGACATGGGAACTCTGTACTTTCTGCTCAGTTCTGCTGTGACCCTAAAACCGCTCTAGAAACTAGTCTATTTAAAAAATAAAAATCAAGAAGTACACACTAGGCAGGGAGGGTGTAGTTCAATGGTAGAGTGCATGGTTAGCAGGCACAGGGTTGGATCCCCAGTACCTCCATTAAATAAAAAATAATAATTAAATCCAATTCCCCCCCCCAAAAAAACAAAAAGTAAATTAAAAAAATTTGTTTTAAAAAGAAGCGTACAGGACCCAGTTTATGACGTCAATTTTTGTCACTCTCAGAAATACGTATGTGCCATCACTGTGAAATGAGACGCCCACACACACACTCTCCCCGGCTGAAGACTGCGGGTGTTGGGGGGCCTCACTCTCATCAGCCCCCGAACTTCACAGACACACACACTGCGCACTGCCCAGACCACAGGCCACCGAGGAAGTGAGCGGCTCCGAGTGCTCTGAGCCGGTGTGGAGCCTCAGGAAGGCCACACCAGACGGCCGAAGCCCCTCCGAGGAGCTGGCCGCGGGGCACTACTCGGTGGAATGAAGTCACAGCCAGTAAGAGAATATCGGGGACACGACACTGGCGCCTCCACGTTTGAAAAGTACGTCTATGTGAGCTGCCTCAGCTCCTTCTTAGAATGAAGAGTGAAAGCCGCCCAGTGAGAAGCCCGCCCACCGGGCAGAATCTGACCCAGTAGCCTTACAGATTCTTGCTTTCGGTCGTTACCCCCTGGAGGAATTCTCCCCCGGACCCATCTCCTGGCCCCTCTTCAGCTCAACATGGAAGTGATTCCATGCTCGTCTTCCTTTGTTCCACAAGACGACACTCAAAGCCATCCAAGGAAGAGGAAGGAAACACGCCCGCATCCCGCCTCAACGCTGGCTGCCGCCCCCACGAGAACCCAGTTTTCGCCAGCAGCCCCCCCCACCGCCGCCCCGACTCCGCTCGCACTCGCAGCGCGGTGTCCTGCTCACCCAGGCCCCCGGGGCCCGCCAGCAGGAACTCCTGTCTCCCTATCCTCTTGACGATGGGCCGCCGCTCCTCCCCGCAGTAGGGAAACAGGTCCTGGGCGGCGCCCGTGCTGTAGTTGAGGATGATGTACTGGGTGGTGAGCGCCAGGCACAGGAAGTGGCCATCCACCGCCACGGCCAGGGGCTGCTCCGGCGTGGACACCTCCCGGACGATCTGCACGCGGTCCTCGTACACCAGGAACACCTGGATGGTCCTGCGCTTGACGGAGATGATGCAGACTTCCACGCAGAATGGGTCCCCGCTCACCGGGTTCTCGTTCAAGGCGAAGGCTGTGGCGCCCTTGATGCGGGCGCCCGAGGGCACGGGCTCCAGGCTCAGCATGTGGACCAGGGTGATGGAGCTGTCGCACAGCACCAGCAGCCGGCTCAGCGCCGACGCCGCCCGCAGCTCGTTCACCGGCTTCTTGAAACCCAGGTGTCTGTGCAGCTGCTTGGTGGCCGTGAAGGTGGCCGTGCCAGCGGGCAAGACCTTCTCCTCCAGCAGGAAGTGGTGCACAAAGCAGTCGCTGGTGCCCAGGTACAGGTTCCTGCCACAGCACTCCACGCACTCCAGCGAGACCCGCTCCTTGTCGCCCTGCAGCAGCTCCCGCTCCACAGCGGGGACCAGGGTGAAGGCCTTGGTGTTCATCATGGCTGCGGCTGGTCTGCGGGAGACGGGAAGAAGGCTGGTCAGACTCAGAAAGGGGAATGCAGGAATAGAAGGTATGTTAATCACTTAACTAGAGTATGAAGGGAAAGAGTATTAAAAATGCAGCTACCCTAATGTGTTAACATACAATTAAAAAGAAGGAAAAAAAGGCATCAAAAATAAAAAAGGCGGGAGTGAAGGGTAAGGCTTTGGGGACGATCTCAGTTTCTATCAGCTTAAAATGGACTGTTTTATCTATGAGATGCCTTGTGTAAGCAACAGGGTAACCTCAGAGCAAAACCCAAGCGCAGACGCACAGAAGGTACAGGGGATACAGAGAACCCCTCCACGGTACACAGGTAGCGAGAAACAGAGGGGGAAACAGTGGAAATACACAACCACCAAAGAACAACTAGTAAGATGACATCAGGAAGTCTCCCCAAATCAACAGCGACTCTAAACGTTAACGGACTGAATTCACAGTAAAAAGGCACAGAATGGCTGCGCAGATTAGAAAAGCAAGACCCAACGATATGCTGCCTGTAAGAGACTCACGTCAGCGTTAAAGACACATACAAGCTCAAAGGGAAGGGATGGAAGAGGATACTCCATGCAAAGGGAAACCAAAAGAAAGTGGGCGCAGCTGCACTTACAACAGACAAAATACACTTTATGCCAGAAACAGTAGCAAGAGACAAAGAAGGTCCTTGTAGAATGATGAAGTGCCACAGCAAGAAGGTGTGACAACCGTAAATCTACGTGCACCCAACACTGGAGCACCTAAATACAACAAGTAAATACAAACAGACCTGAAGGCAGAGACAGACGAGACAGTAACAGTAGGGGACGCAACACCCTGCTGTCAGCAATGAACAGATCACCCAGACATAAAGTCAAAAGGGAGGACCTGAAGCCACAGACAGATAGCAGGACCCAAGACGGGGGAACTCTTTGGGAAAACCGAAAATGTGAGTTCTAAGAGCCAAGCCTACAGGGGAACTAACGAAGTCATCACCCTCCTGGGCAGGGCTGGGGGGACGCGGAACCGCCCCTGCTTCAATCAGTTGTTTTTGGCTCCATGTCACCAGGGCATTACGTTGGTTCCACGGGGTCAGGAGAGAAAGCCTGGGCCCGGAGGATGGGGCTGGGAGGCAGGGGCCGGACAGAAAGGGGTGCTGTCAGCACCGCAGACACCTCGCCTTACTTCCTGGGTAAACTGAGAAGCAAGTGCGGGGGCTGGTTTTCTCCCAGACCCAGCGTTGAAGGCTGAGCAGGTGCTGGACCAGGGGAGTCTGGGAAAGTCAGGGATAGACTCAGTCAGATGGAGAGTGCATCCTGGCATCAGCTCCACTCAGGTCAGCTTGCTAAATAAAGCAGAAACAGCGTGGCCAGTTACCAAGGGGCCTGCTGCCCAGTGTCCAGCCACTGTATTTGCACCCCCTCGGCCCCACACACCAGCTCTGACCATCCCCATCTCCTGGCTTACACAGGCCCTACCCCACGCCGGCCCGTGCTCCCCTGGCCACCCTGCAGGTAGGCACAGAGGAGGACAGGTAGGTGTGACTGGACACACATTTATTCTTTGGCCCAGAAACCTCTATGTCCTATGAATGAACAGCCAAATCACAGCCTCAAAATTCTTTCTGGGCTATGAAGAGGCAAACCTTGCCAGCAAAAGTTCTTTCACTGCAAGCTACCTTCAGGGGCTTTCTTGGTAGTAAACTAGCAAAATAAAAGGCTAATGGTAGTCCCTCTACGGAAAGCAAGCTGCTGACCACGTCCAATTCCTCTAGTTCCTATGGGAGACCCCATGGGCGCTCTGACGTGGCCTTCATGGGCTGTAGGAATAACACTCTTAAACAACATCTGTGTCTCACAAACTTAGTTCACATCTGAAAGACGAATTTTTTTTTTAAATGGAGGTACCAGGGACTGAACCCAGGACCTCATGCGTGCTAAGCACGTGCTCTACCATGGAGCTATTAACCCCCTGCCCCTGAAATTTTTGTTGTTTAAACTGCAGTTGGCCTCTCCAGGGTGGAAAAGGAATCCCTCTTAACTCTTCAAGGTAAAATAACTGGGTAATTAGGGGCTGGGCCTGGGGAAGGGAGAGGAAGCACCCCTCTCAGGGGACAAGAGGACCACTGGCCCAGGCGCAGGGTGGACGGGCCAGCGACCGTCCCCAGCACGAGAGCCACTGGGATCCAGCGCAGTTTCCTCAGAGGCGCTCCTGCTGTCTGGGGGGACACGGAACACATTCCAACATTAAATTAAATTAAATGTCACTGTTGCCACTACGGCATCCTTGACAAAAACCTGTCCCTACAACCTGATGGCGAGAAAACGCCAGACCAACCCGAACTGAGGACCATCTATAAAACCCTGCCTCTCCTTGAGGGTGTCATGCTCATAAAAATCGAGGGAAGACAGGACTGTCACAGACCAGAGGCCATGCAGGCACAGCCCTGGATGCCACATGCGGGACTGAGTGAGAAGCAGGACAGTGGCACGTGGTGAAAAAACCCACCAGCAGAGACCCGGGGCCTTTGGTCAGTGGTGCTGATGCTACCGTGATGGTTCTGATCACTGTGCTGTGGTCACACGGAACCTAATCACAGGGGAGGCTGGGTGGGGGCCTTTGTGAGCTGCAGTATTAATGACTCTTCAGTAAGGCCATTGACCTCAAGACAGAAAGTTACAATAAAAAGTTAAATGTTATCACAGCTTATTGCTGTATTAACTCGCTTACGGTGACCAAAAAGAGAAAGCGGAGCTGGGAACCTCCTTTTCTAGCAGGAAGGGAGATGCTCAGAACTGTCTGAGTGTCAGCCCAGCCACCGAGGCGTACAAGACGGACCCTGGGAGGTCCCAGCTGGCTGACTCAGTGCCCCAGGAGCGACTTTATGGTCCTTCTTCATTGAGTTACTTTTGGAGGTGATTTTTCTCAATTTGAGCATCCTAGCTTAAAATTACAGGCATGAACAATACCTACAAATTAAGTCTTTCCTCCTGAGAACGCATTTCAAGGAGGAGAGTTGGGGACTTCTGCCGATTTGAAGTATTTCCCATAGATGGGTTCAGGCTGCACTGGGATCAGAAGGAGCTGACTCCCTCCAGGCCCAGATCCGCCGCACACAGGAAGCCCCAGGAGCAGACAGGGGAGCCCTGGCCAGCGGGGGAGAGCCCAGGCCTCCCCGGTGCCCTCTGGAAGGGCCAGGCCCGGAGCGAACCTGGCCACTCGGCGAGCCCCGGGAGAGTGGGTGCAGGGCAGAGTATACCTCCACCCTGTTAACCTGGCATCCGGAGCTCCGGTGGCTTGGTCCCCTGCTTAAGATCTCGGGCAAGTCATTTAGAGCCTCTGGGCCCGGCCTGTCTGCTCCTTGTAAACAGGAATCCAGGCGGATGACACGCTTCCTCTGTTATCCTCTGGCTCCTCTGGAGGACAGGGTGGTGCTAACACAACCCCAGGGAAACCACGGATCCTGGAAGGCTCCTCCCGTGCCAGGATCCCTGTCAAGGGTTCTCATTTTCTGGGGAAACGGAGCTCTGGACAGGCTCAAGGACCATGGACAGCGCGAGTCCAGCCAGGCCCTTAACTGCGGAGCCCACTGCCTGCCCAGGGGTCAGGCTGCTCCAGGTATGGATGAAGGATGGATGCAACTGACTGTGGCCCTGACACTGGCCGCCTCTGAGAGCCTATGCAACTGACTGTGGCCCTGACACGGCCCTCTCTGAGAGCCCCTGGGCCCTGGCTGTGGTGGGATGCTTCGCTCTGAGGGGTGGATATCATTGTGGACACGCAGAGACCTTGGGTGGCCTGCTCAGGGTTACGCAGACGCAAGGTGAGGAAACTGGGGACCTGACCTCAACTTCTGTTTCTGAACCATGTTCTTTCCACTCCATCGACATGAGGGGACAAGTGTGATTTAAGATCCCTGATGAGAATCAAACAGCTCCAAACATGGGAGCCCTGCGGTGTGAGGCCCACAGGCGAGGTCCTCCTGCAGCTCCTCCCGAGCGGCCCTGGTCACCAGCAGGGCCCCACTTTCCATCCTGAATCTAGACAAGGACGCCTGGTACCCAAACTCGTCCTGCCTCATTAGGTTTCTCTGCTGCCAAAATGCCTTACCCCTCCCCTCGCCCCACAGACAACTTCTGCCACAAATGAACGCTTTCTTCTCACGGAGCACAGCGTCAGCCCTGCCTCGCTGAACTTCAGCTAGAGAGTGACATGTCTACATGCGTCTCCCCTAACCCGGCCATCTTACCAAAGCAGGCAGCACGTTATGTGACATCCGTGGCCCCCTAGCCCGGGCAACCCCTGCTCTCCTCCAAGTCCTCACAGCCATCTGCTCGACAACTCAACCTGGAACTCAGCCAGGAAGCAACCACACACTCACTGACTTGTACCAAGGACAGCTCTCCCCTCTTTTGCAAGTTAAGACACTGCTGGACAACCATTTCATGTCATCTTCTGCACTCACGTGACAGACATCATAAGACTAGTTCCATCACACAAACCTGTTTTGACGACCTGAAAGAGTATCTTACAAAAGAAGGAAACGATACATAGCTATACTGTCATCTGGATCTTAGCACACACCTGTGGGTAACTGTTCAGAGCTGGTACCCTTTTCTTGGGCGCTACTAATCAGAACTATTTAAATACACATGTATGTACTTGTACACACATACACACATTTACACACAGCACATGTATACATGCACCACATACATGCACACGGTGTATGTGTGTTGCTCTGTACATATTACACACATCCGATAATAACAACATTAGCAGTTCTAACAGAAGCCAGGATTCGGGAAGGGCAGGGGAGGTGGGCAGGGAGGAGAGGGGCGCATGCATCCCCAGGGCATTTCCTTTGTAACGTCTTCCTCAACACTGGGCCCTCAAACAGCCATAAGAATTATTGAGGGCAGACTCGATGCTAGGCAATTGTCCTCTTTTGCATCCGTTATTTTTCTCAAATCTTTAATTCACCCAACAGCAGCTACTTGACTATCCAGAAGACCTGGATCTCAAATCACCTGCAGGAGTTCACAGCACGCTCATGGCCGCTCCTGCTCTCCTGCACGAAGCACTCCAGCTCAGCTGGGGCGCCCCAAATTAACTTGTGACTTCTAGGCTCAGTAGTACAGTATTTTTTTTAAATAAAGACAAGTCAGGGTGGCCACAGAGGAGATGAGCTGTAAAGTCTGGGCCAAATTACTGGGCAGTATCCAAACACCTGGCTGCCACAAATAATCACTTTAATGTATTTCTAATGGGGACTGGATTCGGACCAAGATGAAGATGTTTAACCCATTAAATAAAACTTCCTAGAGTTTTCTTTAAGGATCACAAATTTTTAATATCGGCATGAAGGAATAAGCCAAAATAATGACTTTTCTTTTCTTTCTTTTTTTTTTTTTCTGAACAGAAATGCAGCTGCAAATCAAGCCTGAAAAATGTAGCTTTTTTTTTTTTTTTTAATGGAGGTAGCAGGGATTGAACCCAGGACCTCAGGGATGCTAAGCACGTGCTCTACCACTGAGATAGACCCACCCCACAGACTGAGCATTTTTTAAACAGTGAGCTAGGAGCTTTCAAAGCCTGTCAGCGAGGGCTGCCTGGGGGCAGATGGGCCCCCGCACATCCCTGTTGCTTGAGGTCTAGGCAAAGGTGGAGGTGTCCTGGGAGCCCACAGTGGTGGACAGGCAGCCCCCGACTCCAGGCCCAGGGGACTGCCGCCCACCACCTGAGTGGAAGAGAAAAGGCAGAGTGCATACCTGCAGGTGAGGGCAACTACCACACCTCTCCCGCTGTGTCTCCATAAAATGCAGACAGAGATGCGCACAGCCTTGGAGCTCAGAACCCGCGAGGGGGCTAACGTCAGAGGACAGCGCTCACCGGGCTATCAGTGACTCGGAGCACTAGACCCCTGCCTTCACGGCTGAGAGAGCTACAGCCAGCCCTGCATCCTCAGTGTATTTATTAACGATCATTCATCAAGCGCCTGTGAAGTCCCAGCCCTGCACCAGGTGCACATTTTCTTAAAGGGACGCATCTATCTTTTCTCGTATTTTCCCCTCTTTTGATTGAGGAAATTGAGACGCAGAGCGTCCAGCAAACTGCCCACAGCTCACAGCTAGAAAGGGGCCGGGTCAGGGTCTGAACCCACAGCTCCATGCTCACCCACACCACCAGCACGGAGCAGCACAGAGGAACCGGGCCTGGGAAGGCAAAGGATAGACACCTTCGGGGGTTCCAGAATGCACTGTTTCTAGGGCCACACGCCAGATGCCGCTTCAGTGACCGTTGAGCTGCGTGGCTGGCAGAAATGGAGGAAAAAAGAAAAGGAAGCAGCTGGCCAGATGTTCCTTCCTATCGGACCACAGGGCTGGAGTTTCTCGCTGAGCAACAGAGAAAGGTGGCCAGAGGAGGGGCTGGCAGATACGGCAGGGCCCCAGTCCTGGGTTCTGAGCCCGGGCTGACCAGCTCCCGCTGCAGAGACGCCCCTCACACAGCTCCCAGTGCCCTCCCCTGCCCTAGTGCCACTACCTGCCCTCTGCCAGCACCTGGGCCAGGACTAACCCTGATCCCACAGGTGCTGACCCAGGCACCGACCCAGTCCATTTGCAATAAGAAGCACTGGGTGAACCCCCACTTCCAGCAGCCAGGTAGGGCCTGGGGGGCTTTGGGAGAGTCACCCAACAGCCCCCGGCAGAAGCAATGACAGGTGCGCACAACGGCAGACTACAGCCTCGGTCTTTAAATCATCCCTTTAACACTCGGGAGGCAGGTGGAATACCCAACTTCCACCCGCACCTCCATGCCAGAGGAGACAGCTGTCCGCCGCCCCCTGGGCTGAGGACAGGGGCGCGCTCTTCCCTGCTTCCGTCACACCCTGCCCAGTCTCCCAGCTCAGGCCAGATATTCAGGCCCGAAAGTGACCCGGAATCGGCTCTTCAATCCCGAGAGCTCTAGGAAACGTCGATCACAGCGATAAAACCGGTCCGCACACGGGTGGAGGGGCGAGGGGCCCCGGGGTGCCGTCCTTCTGAGCTCCTCCCCGAGAACACTAAACGCCCAGCCCAGTGGGGACGAGGTCCCCGGTCTCCCCTGCCCCAAACACACGCGCGCCGCGCCCCCGCCGGGCCTCCGGGCGCTGTCCCTGCCTCGTCGCCCGCGCCCGCGCACCTGCCCGCGCACCTGCCCGCAGGCCGCCGCCCTCCGGCCCCTTCCGCGCTCCCAGCCCGCACTCACCGGCCCGCGCTCCGGCCGCTCCGGGCCCGGCGCTCCGGGCCGCGCGCTCCTGGGCCCCGGCCCCAGCTCCGGCCCGGCCCCGCCGCTTCCCGTCACGTGGGCGGCCGAGGGCGGGAGCGCCGGGCCCCGTCCGGCCTGCGGCCCCGCGTCGTTTAGAGACCCCGCCCTGGGCTGGCCAGCCCGGGGCGCTCCTCCGGCCGCACGGCCCGATCTGCGGAGGCCTGGCGCTCCCGCCCGGGGCGATCCGGCCGCGCGCTCGCTGCAAGCCTGCCCGGCGCGCGCTGGGGTCGGTCACGCGGCCGGGGGGCCCCCGCGGGCCGTGCCTTCTGCTCCCCGCCCGCTTCCAGCACCGCGGCCGCGCTGGGCAGTGCCGGCGCTCGGGAAGCTCGGCCCAACCAGCGAGTGAACGAGGCCCCGCGTCCATCAGGCCTGGGAAGGGCTGGACCGCGCTGCCGCCTGACACAGTCGGACAAGGAGCTGACAGCTGGTGGCCCCTGAGGAGCTGAGATGTCCGGCCACCCCGCCCCCTGGGCCCACAGCGGCCCAGGATCCGGGGGTCCTTTCTGAAGCGCCGAGGCCTGGCACTGCTTTACCCCTTCTAGGAAAGAAAACCCGTGGGTAGCTATTCCCCTGGATCAAGCCGCAGCGAAAAGTCCTAGTCAGGGTGAATCCATGAGCCTCGCTTCAATACAGTCAAAACCCAAAAGCTCCCTCCAGAGCTGTCAGAGCTCGATTATTAGCACATAAAAAGCCTATTTTTCCCAATGATTTTCCCTGACTTTGGAACCCACCTGTGGCCTCAGGGTTCCCCCTGCACCTGGGGCTTACAAAACAAAGATGACATCCCACACCCGGAGGCAGATACCAGAGTCTACTCTGTGGGCTTCTGTCTCAAAGACAGAAAAAGAAATGACCCCCCAAAAAAGCTGAATGAAGGAATTTACTCTTTCGTGGCCTGTCTTTTACCCACTTCCCTTCTGAGTTCATGGCCACACACGTGACCCAGCCCCAGATGGTGCATCAGCTCTGACCCAGTAGGACCTGTGCCCCTTGCCCAGCCTCTGGGCAGGGAACGGGGTTCCTGAGTGTAGAGCTACCTGTGCTTCAGGGGCCTGCGACTAAGGTCTAAGGAGGCTGGCAGCCAAGGGAGCCAGGGAGCTGAGGACCTCGGGGTAAATTCAGCCCCGTCTCCCCACTTGTCCAGGCCCCAGAGAATACATGACTGGCCGTCAGGTCATCACTGGCCAGCTGGGCCTAGGATCCACTCTGCACTTTTTACCATGCCCCGGCGTGAGATTAGCTGCAAAGCTAACACCTAGTGACTGTTGGACACCGGGCTGAGCGCCGTACAGCGGTAATCTCACTTAAACCTTGCTGTAGCCTTACAAAGTAGGCACCACTAATTCCCCCACGTGTACCCAGGCGAACAGAGTCAAGAAGGGAAAGACTTCTGCCAAATTCCACGGTAGTAAGAACAGAGCAGTGATAAGAACCCAGAGCCCAACAACTCCGTAAAATGTTTCACGTATAACGTTAAGTTCTATCGATCACATGGTTCATGACCACGTTTGAGTTCTGCTTTAAAAATCTAGGCGTGAAAATGTGTTAACCAAAAAGGGGAGTGACAGGAGATCATTCAGAAATAACTATTTCCTTTCTGAAAGGATTTGCCGTGAGATTCTTAAAATGGCAAACCCCACCTGTGCATGTTATTCCATCTACAAACATTTCTCTTGCTGACCCTTCTGGGGTGTCTATTTCACACATGGCAGGACCCTCCACGTTATTCTGTAAACATGCAAAGATCAGCAGCAGGCTGCTTCTAAGTTCCTCGTTGTTTCAATTGGCTGCATTTAGGAATTATCAGTCATGTTTTTCAAAGGAATTATTAGTTAACTTTATTTATTAATATTTGTTAAAATATCCCATGGGCCCATACTAATCCTGTTAAGAGTATTTTACAGAATATGGAAAAAGTGTGTTCTAATAGACTAATGAGGATTAAGAGCTGAACAGATACAACAGAACACTTTAATAGTTGCCACCTTAAAACTTAACATCCTCACACTTACACTGGGTTCCTCACTTCCTTGGTGGCTCTAAGCCCCCGAGGGCAACAAGTGTGTCCCTCAGGTTCTTGCTGTCTGTCTGCAAATAGGAGGCACTCAACTACTTTTTAAAATTTCTGATGCTCAATAAACTAGCTCATCTTTAAAAGAAGCTTTTAATGCAAAGATTCTGTTACTTGAATTTATAAGCTCTTTTATTTAGAGTACACATTTGGCACATCTGGGTACCATTTTACAAGATAAGGTTAAGCAAAGAAAGGTTACATTTGGTTTTTTTTTTCTTTTAAAGCAGACACATCTTATTACGTGCCATGTTTTAAAAGCTTTTATGAAGATTAGCTCATTTAATAATACATACACGTATATTCATATACTTGTAATCTAGAGTCAGTTCAATAAGCTTTTGGAACTGTTATTCAAATCAACCACTTCTTGGGCAGCTCCATGTACCAGGTACCAGGGCAGAGGCTGCTTGAGATTCTGAAATGCGGAAAACACAGCCCCTGCCTTCAAGCAGCTTAATTTAGTGCGGTAGTTTAGAAAGCATGTTCCAAAATCAACAGTGTCAACATCACCTTAAAACTTGTTCGAAATGCAAATTCCTGTGTCCCCACTTCAAACCTCCTAAGTCAGAAACTTGGGTTGTGGGGCCCAGTAAACTATTTTTGCAAGCTCTCCAGGTAATTCTAATGCTCACACAATTTTGAGAACCAGTGATTTAATAAGATATGTGGAAAACATACCCACCTTAATCAGACGTGTCTGAGGATCAGGAAAGGCTTACTCACATCCAGTGAGCACACACTTCCTATTCTTATACTATGTGCCAGGTGTGGCGCTACGTGCTGAGAACCCGAAGATGAAAGAGACACTGTTTCAAGGAGTCCATCACAGAGTTGAGCTCTGAGATGGGTTCCACAAGAAAGCCAGTATTTTAAGTACATAAATGCATCTTCAGTATGATCTGATTGTAAAAAGAATGAGAAATGACAATAACAAAAAATACTATCATGGTACTGAAGGTAATTATTTGAAACTCAAAGCAGAACTGTAGTTTTAAATAGCTAAAAACACGGGTCCAAAATGTGAAGTGTTTTCTAAATTATTATATTCACTTTGAAGCTCCTTAATTTCATTTATGCTCAGATGTACTGTTGACAATATATCGGATAAAATATTCAGAACATAAATATCTTAAATATTACACCACCAACTAGGAGAATCAACACCCAAGTTCTCAGTATAAATTTTGTTCATGATTCTCTCATTCAAGACACTGACTGAGGCACTAAGTGCAAGCTTGGGGCATGCTAGGGACCAGCTGGGAGGTTCAAAGGAAGTGTACGGACCCTGTCCTAGAGGAACTCATAACCTAGTGAGGTGATGATGCCAGGTAGGGCAGTTTTTGTTGGTTTCCCTCAGCTTTGACTTGTCAACTACAGGCACCAAATCAAAGTGTTAATAAAAACCTCATGATCTTTGAGTGAAGGAAAATTCGCATCATTAAACATAAACATTTATGGTTACTATATAACACTCACAGGTAATACCGTAGCAGGAAAAAAGTTTAATCTACAAACTCAAATGTGTAACAGAATTTTTTTCTGTAACTGAACTTTATTCTACTTTAGCCCCCACTCCGCTACAGTGACAATAATCTTACCAGTGGAGGCCAGCCCCTTTCCTCAGGGCTGTGCTTAGATTAGGGAACTTCTGAAGTCCCAAGATGAGGAGAAGCAGGAGACATCAGATCCTTACATTACTGGCCCCCACACAAAATCTGAGATGTTCTTTGTCCACTCTGGTGTTTGGTTTTCAGTCTTTTGGTTTCCGTGCTGACAAGCCTGGCCCCTCCGATCACTGCCTGGCTTGAGGGTCAGGGATGTCTGTGTCTTTCTTGTCCTTCCATGTTGCAGGAGTCTCTGTGAGGTGGCCTCTCTACCTAGACGTATTTGAAAGATCACCTCAGGAACTGGTTAGAAATGCAAATTCTCCCCCACCCTACTTCCTACTTGGAAACTCTGATTAAAATAGTCAGCATTAGGAGTTTGGGATTAACATACACACTATTGTATATAAAACAGATAAATAACAAAGATCTACTATATAGCACAGGGAACTATAGTCAATATCTTGTAATAATCTATATTGGAAAAGAAACTGAGTAAGTAAATATATGCATATGTACAACTGAATCACTTTGCTGTACACCTGAAACACAACGTTGTAAATCAACCACACTTCAATAAAAATAAAAATTTTAAAAACCCGCACACACAGTCAGCAGACCGCATATTCTCTGAGGCTCCACTCTCCAAGGCACTGCCTGGGAAGGAGTGAGGGTAGGCGTTACCGAAATCATAGTCTCTCCTTCCCCTGGAGTGGGGAGGGCTGTCAGAACCTTATTCTATTCCATCCTCTCTGACTCTTTGATTTTTTTCTTCTGCCCAGGGGACACTGCCTCTACCCTGAGATTTTGCTTCAGCGGCACCAAGAATTATCTACATGGATTTAGTTTTAAGCAGGGAACTGATTTTAGTTTTAAACTGGGAAATACTGAGTTGGTGGGGAGTACAGATCTTACCTGCCGCAAAACATTTTTGGTGATGAAGAGCTTGAGGCGTCATGTTAGGTGACTGGTCCTGGAAACCACAGGGAGAAGGAACACAGCAAGGACGGGGAGCCACGTTTCCAGGCTCTGACGAGCTCTTCCCCCCGCCCCCCCATCTTGCCACCTCTCTCCCTGGAGGACCATCAACAGCTACCGCAAACCCCCAGATACTGGCAGCAGGGGGGCCGCCCCCTGCTTGGGCTCCCATCTCGAAGCACTGGGAGGGGCGCTGTCATCTTCCTGTCGCAGGTGCGGAACCGAACGAGAGAGCGGCCGTGTCGCCGGCTCCTCGGCTGGCCGCTATCTCCCTACGTGAGCAGGTTCACTCGGAGTCTTATTTCAGGGAACACACACCTTAGGGCCTACTACGTGCGAGGCGCCGGGGCGTCAGGGAGTCAGAGCCTCCGGCCTTACTTCATACCGAAGGAGGATTAGGAAATAAGCCATAAAACGCTCAAAAGAAAAAACCAAGAAGCTCCCAGACGCGACAAGCGATATATTTGAGGTAACGTATCTCGGCCTCCCACACCTCCTTCCCGCGAGACAGTCCTGGGACTCCCATTGGTCTCTGCCCCTGACGTCACAGGAGGCGCGACCAGGCGCAACCAATCGTGGCCAGCTCGGTGGACGTCGCCTTTCCCTCTCTTCCTGCCTGACTTGAAACGCCAATCCGGTCTTCGGCACACAGCCCTTTTACCTGTTTCGCTCCCGGGGTGCTCCCCGGCGTGTGGCGCACCTGAGTGACGACACACCCGGGACCCCGCCCGGCGCGCGTCACTTCCGGGACGCTTCCTCGCGGGGCCTTGTGGGTAGCTGGCCGGGGTCTCCTGGCGACGACGATGGCGGGGGATGTGGCGGGCCGCGGCTGCGCGGATTCGGAGCTCCTGCTGCACCCGGAGCTGCTGTCCCAGGAGTTCCTTCTCCTCACCCTGGAGCAGGTGCGGCGCGCGGGGACGACGGGCCTGCTCGGCGGAGGTGCTTGGACTTGAGCTCGCCCGGGTGATCGGCGGCGGCGCCGGACACGCCCGCTGCCAAGCGCGCGGGGACCGGCCGGGCCGCCCCACGCCGCCGATCAGCCAGGAAGGACGCGTCCTTAGACGGTCAGGAGCTGCTGGGGCCCTGACGGCTCGGGCAGGGGCGTCCCTGGCGACCCCCGCGGCCTGGCTGTGAGCACGGGCCTGCGGAGGAGAGGGGCCAGGGAGGGTCGTGCGGTAGGAATGAAGGGGGAGGCCTCGGAGAAGCCTCCCGTCCTCCGCCCTCACCGCATTCAAGGAGGGGAAGCTGAACCCCGGAGCGGCGAGGTGACTACCTGAGGCCGCACCGTCGAGGGGGGTGCAGCAGGACAGCTCGGGGTTCCAGGCCCTCCATGCAGCGTCTGCTCGTTTTCAAGCCGATGTGGCTTCTGACAGCAGACGGAAAATGCGACCAAGAACAGCGATAAGTGCTGTTTAAAGTGGTAGAGAATTACTGAACGCTTTTTGGGGCTTTTAGGTGGCATATATTTGTTGGTTTCCTTGTGTTTTCGCCTCAGTACTCTTTCTCTGATTTCCTCAAGCACCCCTCCCTCCAGTAGATTATTATAGGGAATGTTCCCTTTCTCACTCTGTGGTTCTCAAACTTTTTAAGTAAATCAGAATCATCCCAGGGCTTGTGAAAACAAGACTGCTGGGCTCCATCCCCAGAGTTTTGGAGTGTGGCCTGAAAGTTGCCAGTTTTTAACAAGTTCTTGCTGCTAGCCTGGAAACCACAGTTTGAGAGCCACTGTCCTGGAGCAGTGCTTCCCAAACTAACGTGCCTGTGGATTCTCCAGGATTGTTGTCCAAGAGGACCCCCGGGGCTTCCCCATACCTCTGAGTGAGTACAGGGTGAAAATTGATAACAAAGAATGGTCCAGTATCAGAAACAAACAAGTTTGTGCTTTTAAATTCTGAAGAATAAAAAGAACAGGGTTAAGTTTATCATAGGACGCGGATTTGATTTGCTTATGTTGTACTGAACGTAAATGTTTCCAACCTTCCTGAATTGCTTTTGAGCCCATGATGTCATTTCCAGCCTTATTTTCCTTCCCAAATCCAAATTATGTCTGTGACTGCTCCTGTGCCTTGTGCTATATGTCTTCTGTTACGTTGAGAACAAATTGGAAGATGAGGAGGAATGAAGTGTTGCAGAGAGGGGTGGTTGGGCAGGGCTGGAAGTTCCTTGAAAGAGCCGGCACAGATGTGAGGGGCTGCTTGTTCTGACCATGTGCTGCTGTCAGGACCGTCGTCAGTTCCCATCCACAGGGCTATTTGAAGTCTGGGTGGTTAACTTCAGTTTAAGAAGCACTGTTGGGGGAGGAAGGGGAATAGTGTACAGGGCGAGTCCCCAGCCCATTCACCTGGTCGCGGTGGCAGCACTGTAGGCAAGGTTTTCACAGAATGTAGTAATTGTCATCATTCGCTTTCTTTTATCTGGTCTCCCCAGACCCTCCCCCATTTTTATTTCCCTCCAAATCTTAAGATGACATTACTGGAGACAGTCTTTGTGCGCAGTGTGTGGGCTGAGCAGGATGGACAGCAGCCCTTGTCATACCGAGGACACGTGGCCTTGTCTTTAAGATGAGGCTGAACTGAGTGTGTGAAGAGCGCAGCCCCTTCACAGCGCTGCTCCTTGCCGTCTCCTGTAGGATCCTAGGCTCGTGTCCAGCACTGAGAGTGCTCTATGCTGCTTGTCTCAGTAGTAGTATTTGTTACCCTGTTAGGTGGGTCGTGAGTTCGTTACTAAAATGAAGGATGCTGTTTTGAAATTACTTTTGTTTCCTTTTCCACAGAAGAACATAGCTGTTGAAAATGACGTGAGAGTAAACAAAGACAGCCTTACTGATCTTTACGTTCAGCACGCGATACCACTGCCTCGGAGAGATCTGCCAAAGAACAGATGGGGGAAAATGATGGAAAAGAAAAGGGAACAACATGAGACAAAAAATGAGACTAAAAGGTACTTTTTGGTGGTTCTGATTATCATGTTACATGACTGAACAGTTTTGCTTTCCTTTTTTCCCAGGTAAATGTAGGTAAAAATACTGATTTACTCAGCCGCAATTTCCTGAGCACCAGGCACTGTGCTTACAGCAGGAGTAAGACTGACAAGTTCCCTGCTTATGTTTTGATTGGGGGAAACATAATTAAAAAGTAAACTACATAGTACTGTTACCTTATGATCAGTGCTAAGGAGACAAGTGACACAGGGAGAGGGGTTACAGTTTTAGGTGAAGTGGCCGGGACCACCTCCCTGAGAAAGGACACTTCAGCCAGACCTGAGGCAGGAGGGGGTGAGCTGGCCCTCCTGGCGGAACACGGGCGCCCAGGCAGGAGCGCGTCCACACGGTCCACCAGGAACAGCAAAGAGGCCGCCAGGGCCTAGCGAGAGAATCAAGGGAGGGTCTGGGAGGATGTGGCCTGGAGTGAGTGCAGAGGATTGTCCGTCTTGTAAGAACCCTGGCATGGTGCTGAGACAAGAGGCCACTGGAGGATTTTAAGCAGAGTGATGACACTGTGGCTGCTGTACTGAGAAGTGGTTTGAGGTTGGGAAACCACTTGGGAGGCTGAGCTATAACCCAGGCGGTTGACGGAGGTGACTAACTGAGGTAGTGGACTTGGTAAGCAGTGGGTGGCACATGTTTTGGAGGTAGAATCAACAGAGTTTACTGAATTGTGAGAAAAAAAGTAGGGTCAGGCAAGACTCTGAGGTCTTTGAACAAAACAGAATTGAAGACAAAGGTCATACAGTTTCCGGTACACTGTTTAAAAGTTTTAAATTTCAGGAAATTTCAAAATTAAAATTACACAGATGTTACAGTTACAGTTAGTTTAGAAAATGCCTTGGCTTTAAAGGCCTTTAATGAATGGAATGGAGTGTCCTAGTCTCATTGTCTGCAGACTGCTGCTACAGTAGTTTGGTATAGTTTCATAGTTTGTTACCTTCTCTAAGTAATCACTGATACATCAGGATAACCCTATCAATAAATGGTGATTTTTAAAAATTAAAACTTTTTAATTACTAGGAAATCATGTTTTAAGTTTTGGGGTTAGTTGGTGGATTGATGTTTTAAAAGTACCTGCATCTTATGTATACATGAAAGCTAATTTTAAATTTCTTGTAAATAAATATTTTAAACTTCAGAGCACTAGACAAGTATCATTTCATTTAGGGTAAACACAGGAAAATTTTATTTCCAGTGGTCCTACTTACAGTGGCTGAGTCTCACCAGGAAGTCTGTTCTGGTCATTGTTTTAGCTTTTGAGTTCCAGGGGACTGGTTTACCACCCAGACAGGTATTTTTCAGGAACACATCTCTTCAGTTTCAGGAGTGGCACCGTCGATGGTCTACGAAAGAGAGCCCTTGTCATGCTTGAGGGAAGCTCCACGAGCGCGAGCATCAAGGTGAGGAGGACGGAGGACACGGACAGCGGCCGGCCCAGGCCCCCGCCACCGGCACGTGCCCCCAGCAGTGCCTTTCGGAAATTGTCAGATTCCTCTGCAAGTGTTTCACCCCTAATTTTGTCTTCCAATTTGCCTACGAACAATAAGACTGGAACACAATAATAATGACACTAAGCAGAACCATGACTTAACGCATAGGAAAAGCCCTCCGGGGCCCGTGAAGTCGCCACCTTTGTCGCCCGTTGGAACGACCCCGGTGAAGTTAAAGCGAGCAGCTGCCCCTCGGGAGGATGCTGAGGCCGCGGTGAGTGTCGGGTTTCCATGCCAACGGGAGATGTGTTGGCGGAGGCCCGTCGGTCCGCTCTGCCTCACGCCGTTCTCGAAGCCTTCAATAATCTGTCTCTTATTTTTACCTCTCGTTTGTCATGTGACTGAGGCCCTGGAATTTAAAATCCATGATGATATGCTAATACTTTTTAAAGTGCACTCGGTTTATTTCTGCCTAGAGTGTGTAAAAAGAGAGTCTCTTAGGCACTTTTTCTCAGTTTTCCTCATCGAGATCCTTTATCTGTCTTGGAGCTGAAAGGAATATTCCTTTGTTAGTGAGGCTCAGAATGCTAACTGAGGTGTCCAGGGTCACCCGTGGATTAAGTCGTGTTTTACAGCTTGACCTTGAGTCTGTCTGTTTGGCACTCCCCTCCAAGCCACACCGGGGTCTTCAGCATGCGCCCCTCACCACCTGGGAGGACGGGGCGGCTCTGCAGGTGCGGCCCTCTCGTGCGCCCACAGACTTCAGCGCTCAGCTCTCTCACGCAGACCCGTGTGGGTCCACGGTTCGCTTTGATGATGAGATTGTGTGTATGTGTTCAATCTTTCCCTGGGTTTCTCAGAGAAGTGTTTCTCTTTTAAACGCCCGGCAGTTTTATAGCTTTTATTCCTTGTCTTAGTTTGTTCAGGCTGGTATAACAGAAAATTCCGTTGACTGGATGGCTCAAACAGTATACATTTATTTCCTACAGTTCTGGAGGCCAGAAGCCCAAAACCAAGGCCCCGGCAGAGTCAGGGTCTGGTAAGGCCCACTTCCTGGGTCACGGTCCCCTGCTTCTCACTGTGTGCTCGCGTGGTAGGGGGTGCGGGGCGCTCTTGGGGTCCCTCATGAGGGCAGTAATCCCCGTCATGAGGCTCCACCCTCACGACCTGATCGCCTCCCAAGGGCCCCACCTCCAGACACCATCACTTCAGGGGTTAGGTTTCAGCGTAAGAGTCTGAGGGGACACGGACCCTCTGCCCGTGCGCTCTAGTATCTTCAAGTTGTGTGTCAGAGGAATTGCAACTCAGAGTGGTTCAGACACTCAAAACAGCAGCCCCTGTGTGTGTGGCCCGCCCAGGGCCCTCAGCAGCTCCGTGACTCCTTTCGCCACCGTCACAAGTGGGCACAGTCATCACTCCCACCTCACGGGTGCAGGAGCAGCAGCTTAGCTGTTGAAATAAACTCACGCGGGTTCCATGGTTAGCAGCAGCCAGTCTGCAGTTGAGTGCGGGCCTGTCTGACCCCGAGCGCAGCCTTATTGTGACACTGGTCCAGCATCGTCACGGTTGTGGGAGCAGGAGGGGGCCGGGAGCCGGCCAGACCTCCAGTATTGCTGGAAGTGAGTTTCCATGATTTTTTTTCTTTTCCAGTCTCTTTAAAACATATTTTTCTACTTAGAAAATTACTACTCTTTCAGAGGTGTGGGTTTTTTTCCTTTTAAGTCTTGTATTAAGGTCTCAGGTTGTGAGTTGGGGGAGAAGAGAGCTCGGCAGGGAGGGAGTGGTCAGTGGTTCTCAACTCTGATTGTACCTTAGCTCACCTGGGGGGGCTTCCAGAAAACCCAAACAGAGGTCAGAGCCCCTCAGCCACCTGCAGTGGGTGCTGACTGGGCTGGCCCTGGGAGAAGGCCCCGGCCAGGGCATGATCATCAGCGCCCAGCCCTGGGTGAGTCCGCTGTGTAGACATCTGGGAACCAGAGCTGGAAAAGGGAGTGGGGCTGGGCCCCTTTTCCTCTCTCCGGGAGCTGCCCCACCAGGTGCAGAGTGGCCAGCCTTGGTGACTTAAAATGTTCACTTCGGGCATCCTCTGACGTTTCTGCAAGGCTAAGCTGATTTCTGTTCATGTCTTTTCAGAATAGCCTGAAGCCCCCAGAAGCAAAGAGGAAGATACAGCACGTTACGTGGCCATGAGCGGAAGTTTCCAAAAATGTAAATATAACTGTAACTGTAGTTTTTCACACAAGTTCACATATATTGACAGTATTTACAGAGATCTTGATTATTGTGGAATTTTCTTAAGAGGTTTAAATTAGGTTCAAAAAATAAAGTCCTTTCCTTTCTCTTTCTCCCTCCCTTCCTTCCTTTAAAAGAAAAAATTCTTGCCTTTCATGCCTTGATTAGGAAAAAATTTCTTTTTAAACAATCAGTTTAGTAGAAATCATTTATTTGACTCCAGTCTAATAATTAGCTGCTAGTCTGGTATAAAGCATTCAGTGAATTCTAGGAATTATTTTCATTAGTCTGTTTTGGTCTTTGGGGAAATTTGAGATTTTTTTAAAAATCAAATCTTTTAGAAGCTTTCTTTCGTTTCCCATGCAAAAGAAATAAGAGTTCATCGCAATATTTTAATAAATCCTGCCAAGCCCATCCTCGAGGCTCACCACAGGAAGCGTGCTTGTAGTGCTGCCAGTCGCCCAGGCAGGACTGGCAGGCAGCGCTGCTGTCCTCGAAGTGCTCCCGTCCTTCTTTCCAGAAAAATCCAAAGGGGTCATCAGTGCCTGCCATTGCTCCTTCTGTCCAGTCATAACAGAGGTGGCTTGTTGAGAGTAGACCGGCCCCCACACGGTCCTGCCCTGCCCGCGCCCCCTGCGCGTCTGGGAGCTCCCTCAGCTCCTGGAAGCGTAACCTTTTCAGAGTGAAGCTGTCCTTAAAGTCTCCAGGTGAAGCAGTCACGTTAGAGGTGGTCCCTGATGGCAGGGAGGTCACAGCAGAGGAACGGGGGTAGAATTCTGGGACGGGAGAGTCCAGGAATCCTGGCGGGGAGGGGACTCGGCGAAGAGGGGGTGCTGAGTCAGATCCCCGCGGCCAGACGGGCTTCCGGCACTGTCACACGAGGAGGTGTCGTTTGTGTCATGTGCCGTCACCCCCTTGGGCAATGAGAGTTGGGGGAGTAGGGTCTTTGTGTTCACGGGTTCCGTGCCCACCTTTCTGCCGGTGTTTGTAACCAAGGGCGGGGGCAGCGTGCATGCCTCCCTGTGTGGTTGCTCTTCTCATTGGGGTCTGGCTTCTAGGTACTTTTTACAGCAATTCATGCCTTTGATTTGTTAAAACAAGCTTCTTGGTTCAGCTATTGAATAGCCTTACAAAAAGTTAATTCAGCCTTGCAGGTAAGTACTGTACTAAAACTTTAACCCTGCAGTTTTTAGCTTCTCTGCCTTTATCCAGACTGTAAATCTGTACACCTAAGACAAAACTGACAGGCGCTAAGGCTGTGTAAACTGTTCATGTGATGGTGAAGTGGTAAACGTGTGGCTGTCTGCGGGGCTGGCGTTTGTAACATTTTTGAAGGACAGCCGTCATCCTGTACATACTGTGCACTGAAGAAGGTTGTAAAAGCGCAGGTTTTAGGGCAGAATGCCGAATTGTATTTTCTGTTCAGTTTTCTCTTCCATCTGCATTTCTCTCTTAGTTGAGAGAGTTAGCCATTTGACGGTTTTAAGTCAGTGGAAAATTATTTTTAGTTACTCAGTGAAATTAATTTTTAATTTGCGTATTTAACTTACAGAGTAGGTTGGTAATAACAGCTGTACTGTGTAACCTCGTTGCTTCAAATTGAAGTTTATCCTATGAACACTCAGTCAGTGCTCACGCAGCGCCTTCCCGAGCTATTCTGAGTGGGAAAAGCCTGTGTCGAGTGCTGTGTCACGAACTCCAGCGCCCGGGCACCGACCCGCCAGGGGCGTGGACACGGCTCCGCAGACGGTGGCATCTCGCGTGTCGCTTTGCAGGCTTTAGATTCCAGGCCTCGACCTGAGCAGCAAACACCCGGACGGCTCCTCGCCTGCTGATGTGGGCAGATCTGGTTGCTTGGACTCTCCTGGGGGCAGAGCGCGGGGGGCCATCGAGTCCCTTCCTCCCGTGGCCCGTGCTCTCCTTCCTCCCTGCCGCTCCCTCTTGTCCCCGGTTCCCCCTTTTCCTATCCCCTTTCCTGTGGTCTCACTCTCTGCTCCCCTCCTTCCTCCACTGTCTGCTCTGCAGACCCTCAGCCCCAGGCCTAGGTTTGCAGATTGTAATCCTTGGCCCGCTGGTTCCCTGGGGCTGGAGCCAGAACCACAGACGCGGCGGGTCTGCAGAAGCCCCGTAGCACCAGGGCGCTGGCCTGCCCCCGGGCTGTGCAGCGCCGCGCCTTCCCGGGCGGCCTGCTGCTCCGGGTGGCTGCCGGCACTGGGCAAGGCTGGTTCCCACGACTAGAAGCCCATCACGTTTCTGCTAGTATTAAAGTTCTTCACAGCTGTAATCATTGCTCGCAGCAGTGTTCTGGTTGACTTCAGTTTTGAGGGATGATTCTGAAACTGATCTAGAGACTCATTCAATAGCAACGACCTTTTAAAAACTTACATTAAGTAAAACTGCCAGTAGATTAAGTCATATGTGTGTCAGAGCTTCCTCTGCGTACTGCTGTGGAACTTCATCATTTTTAGAGGCTCCAAAATGGTCAATGTTTTCAAGTGTGCTCTTTTATTAAATGCTTGTGCAAGTTTTGTAACTCAGTACAGAAAGTTTAACCTTGTAATGTACATTTTTGTATGTAAAGGCTTTCAAGTAGCCTTATCCTTATTTAAATAAAATGAGTAAAATGCTGGAGTAGGTCTGTCATTCTTAAAAAATAAAATGGAAAACACTCTAATGCCTTGATGTCTTTTTATGAGTAGACTATATGGAAAGTGTTATTTATTCTTTATAGCACCACCTTCTGTACCTGGGTTGTTGGGGTCAGGCCTGATCCTGGCGGTCCAGCCACACCTGGCCCCTGCTGGAAGCGGTGGGTGCCCAGAGCCACCCCGTGTACGCGGGTCCTAATGGGCAGGGCTGCTCACTGAGTGCGCCTGCACTTCCAGACAGGGAGACCCGGGCCCCCCAGCCTTATCCTGGGTAAGCTTTCCTGACAAATAACTGACCAGATTTGGTTGAAGGATTATTTGTGTTTGGGGTGATCTTGAAAAAGTTAATTTTTTAATGGTATCTTCTTGTTGGAGACTGAAGCTCTGAATTAATTAACTTGGAAAAGCCTCAAGTAACTGTCTCCCTTGAACTTAACAAAGTAGATCTTTCACTTTTTTGTCTGGACAGGAAAGACAAAAAAAAAATCTCACTTCTATTTAGATCATTTTTGCTCAAGTGCTTGTTGCCGAGTGAAGTGTTCTGCACCGCCCGGCTTCTGAACTTGGTTGTCTCCCCCGTTGTGCAGAAAAGATGAAGATGAGAGTTAACAAGTTCCTGCTCTGTGAGAAGGGAGCGTGAGGACTGGAAGAACCTGGAACCAGGTGGCGGCCCAGTGAGGTGGGGGACGGGGGCGAGGAGAGGCCCCGGGAGGAGGGGAGACAGGGAGCCGCTCAGGAAAAGCATCCTGTGCGGCGGATTGTAAAGGGCTACGTGGTTTCTGTTGTCCCTCTGTCAAGAGGTGGAGTCTGCCCCCCACTGCCAGGTGGGGACCAGGAGTAACTTGCTTTGATCAAGCAGTATTTCTACTCTTGGATCCCAAGGAAGGAACCTGCTGGGGAAACGTGTCCCAGCCCCGCGCCAGCACTCACCCAGCCCGGCTCACCCAGGCAGCTGACTCAGAATCACGAGGGGCAGGGGGAGGGTTGTTGGAAGCCACTGAGTGCTGGGGTGCTTTGCTGCTGGCACTGGGTGACATGCCAGCCAAGGGCGGGGCCCGCAGACGTGAAGGCTCTCACAGCAGCAGGGCCCGGTCAGTGAAGGCGGCGGGAGGCTAGCATAGGATGGGACGGGGCAGGTGATGGAGTACTGAATGTGGAGGACTTTGGATTTGATTCTAAGAGGAATTGGAAGCTGTTAACTGTGTTCAGACTTGCCAAGCATTCCTGTTTCATCAAAAGACAGAAGAAAGACTAGTTCAATAAATACATAATAGCCCTAAACATTTTTGTCCTGTAGTAAGATTACTTTTTCCTGGCTTTTTTTTTTTTTTTTTTTTAGTATGTTTGAACTAGGATAATTATATTTCTTTGGCTAATAATTAAGCCTTAGGAGGCTGTAAAATACCCGTTAAGGTAAAATTTATTTTCCATAAATTTTATAAAAACACCCTATCGAGCTAATAAGCCTTTGGTTACGTCTATTCCACCTTGCTATTTAATTTTTTTAAGTGAACTTAAAAAAATAAAACCTTTTCTTAAGGTAAGTTTCAGATTTATGGAAAAATTACCAGGATGGATGTCGCTTGTCTGTAACCGCCTCAGGAAGCCCCACAGATGGGTGTTTAAGGGCCATGAAGAGCACAGGTCAAAATTATCCATCATCCAAACAGTAGGGGAAATGGTACTGCGGGTGAGATGCAGTGGAAGCGTCAGGTGGGAGACAGCCTCAGAGTTTTCATGTAAATAATCAGGTAAAATCAAGCAAGTTGGCTTGCTATGTTTAGAGAAAAAAGGAAGCTTTTTTTTTTTTAACATTTTACAAAAAAATTTTTATTGAAGTACAGATGATTTACAATGTGTTAGTTTCTGGTGCACAGCACAGTGATTCAGTTACGCATACATACATTCTTTCTCAACACAAGTTATTACAAGATATCGAATACACTTCCCTGTGCTCTACAGTAGGACCTTGTTGTTTGTCTATTTTATACAAAATAAACTTTGTATGTGCTAATTTCAAACTCCTAATTTAACCCTCCTCCCCTCTTTGGCAACCGTAAGTTTTTTTCTATGTCTGTGAGTCTGTTTCTGTTTTGTAAATAAGTTCATTTGTATCATTTTTTTTTTCAGATTCTACATACAAGTGAGATCATATGGTATTTGTCTGACTTACGTCACTTGGTATGATCATCTCCAGGTCCATCCATATTGCTGCACATGGCATTATTTCATTCTAAAAAAGACAAGCTTTCAAATGACTGTTCAGTACAGGGAACTATAAAAAGTGTAACACATTTTAAGTTTTTTTTATTTTTATGAAGATATCACAAAATACTATAAAGCTTGAAAAGTCTTCTGCAGCTCAGTGACTTTACATTTATATGACTATATGTTCATATATATATATATATATATATATATATATATAAAACAACTCCCCAAGTCAAGATACAGAGAAAAGTTGGCAAACTTCCCATAAAGGGCCAGATGATAAAAGTTTTAGGGCTTGTGGGTCACGCCGTGTATAAATGAATGGGCATGGCTGTGTTCCAATATAACTGTTGTTAAGAAATCAGGCGGTGGGCAGGATTTAGCCCATGGGCCACGGTGTGCTAACCACACACAGAACATTTCCAGCAGCCCAGAAGGTTCCCTCAGGTCCCTTCCCAGCCGGGGGGTAACCACAGTTCTGGCTTCCATCTCCATTGCTTAGTTTTACCCACCGACATTCATCTTGTGCACTTTTATGGGTGTTTTATTTCACAACTTAATTAAAGGGTTGCTTAATGACAAGGACTATCATAGAACTGTGTTACTTTAGAGCCAGCCAGAAATACCGTGCGCTGTGAGGATCCCACGATCCCACCCGCAGATGCCTGGGGAGACGTGGGGAGAGGCAGGGGCACGTTCCGTGGGTGGTTGGACCTGGGGGGGTGTGACAGCCTGAACCTCAGCTCCCTTCTGTCAAGATTTCTCCTTCTCTCTTTGGCTTTCCCCATTTTGACTGTGATGTGTCTGGGTGTGGATCTCTTTGCATTTTTCCTACTTTGAATTTGTCCTGCTTCTTGGATGTGTGTTCTTAGATAAATGTTTTTCATCAAATTGGGGGAAGTTCCCAGCCCTTAATTCTTAAAATATTTTTTCTGTCCCTTTTCTCTCTCCTCTGCTGGGACTCCCATTAGGCATATGTTGGTACACTTAGTGATGTCCCACATTCCTCTGAGGCTCTGTTCATTTTCCTTCCTTTTTCTCTGTTTCTCAATTTCATAGTCTTTATTGATCTGTCTTCACTCATTTTTTGCCTTCTCTCAACTCAAATCTACCATTGACCTCTCTGGTAAATATTTTCATTCCACTGTAGTTTTTGACTCCAGAATTTCCACTTGATTCTTTTTTGTCATGTTTATCCCCCTATCAGTTAGTCTCTGTCTGATGAGCCATTTTTCTCATGCATGTCCCTTCAACCCTCTACATGTGGTTTCCTCTAGCTCTCTGAACACGTGTATAACACACATTCAGCAGTGTTTGTTGGGTGGGTCTGTGCGCCCAGTAAGCCCACTGCTCTTTGCTGAGGATCTGGTATGGCCTGGAGAATGCTTTCAAGTCTGTGCACATCCCACTCTGATTAAGTCCACGCCCACAGTCTCCTGGACCCCAGGGATAAGTGGGGTCCCAGGAGGGCTCTTCTCAGCTCTTTCCTCAATTCTGTGTTAGACTTTGGACTGGTCTGCCATTGTGCTTTCTGCTGTTAGCATCATGGAGCCACTAGCCCTCTCTTAACTGCTTGCCTCTAAGATCTTCATTGTTTTTGACAACCCTCTCAGGCACAGATCTTTTGGTACCAAATAAAGTCAGTGGCCTCAGGCAGAGCTGCCAGTTCACAGCCAGGGAAGTGCTGACACCTCCTTTTAAGTAACAGTTGTGATGCAAACTCAGTTAACAGGCACCCAGCTCATTTACCTGCAGTAACGTGTTGTTTACATTTAGACCCCTAATATTTCATCATTTCATACACCGCGCCTGACAAAAGATTTTGTTCTGATAACTTTATTATAAGCCATGTAATCTTGCTTTTGGACCCGTAGGACTGAAAGTCACACCGCTGTAAATACCAACTCTTCGTTACCTTCCATAGCTTGGAAACGTTCAAGTTCATGGTACATTAACTGCGCTTAAAAATCAAATACACGGTGAAAGAAAGATATGTTTGTAAAGAAATCATTCAAAAGGGTTTGGACACTTGGATTTGCCTTACTTGATTACAAAGATTGAAAACCATCTTCCCACCCCAGGTTACACGGGGTCTCCGCCCTCCCTGGGATTGACCAAGCACGGGGGTTGATTAAAGGGTTTACACAAATGTGAGCATCGCTGAGAAGCAGAGAGGAGAGTCTCGAGGTGGCCGGTGGAACCAGGACATGGCATGGCCGGGGGGAGAGGGGGGCGTCCGTCTCTCACAGCGCAGGCAGTGACTGCCAGGGACCTCAGATGTCCTTCCCGCAGTCCGGGCACAGGATGTCGTCCCTCTCTGTGAGGAAGCCCCGGCCCACCAGGGACAGGGAGCACTTCTTGCAGTTGAAGCAGTCGTTGTGCCACTGCCGCTCCTCAAAGGAGATGTACTTGGTGCCGCCCAGCCCTGCCAACCGAGGACCAGACAGACAGGGGTGGACAGAGGAGGGAGGAGGGCGGTTAGAGCCAGGGGACTGGAAGGAGAAAGGGGCTCAGGCTGGACCCATTTCAAGGGCTGGCTTGTATAACGCGGACAGTATGAGTTTCCCCTGACCCGGTGCCGGGGCTCCACTTTTTTGTTATTGTTTTTCAGTGGAGGGACTGGGGATTGGATCCAGTACCTCATGCATGCTAAGCACATGCTCTACCACTGAGCCACACCCTCCCCCTGATGACTACTTCTTATTAAATATCTAAGGTATGTAGACAGCCTACTGCAGTACAGTGGGTGTGTCCTGCCACCAAGCCCCCAAAATAAAACCAAATCAAATACACAGAGTTATCTTTAATGAAACATGGATAACGAATTCCAATGACAAGTTCTTTCTGGAGGTAACGGTCCAGCCTACCACGTTAGGAGCAGGGTAACCACACCGCCTACTCCATTCATCAAGGTTTAGGGTCTCAGACTAGCACGTGACGTCACTGACTCCCCCAACAGTTGTTCCTTTCGCCAGTTCATTGCTTGGGCTGACATCTGGCATTAAATCTGTTCACAGGGGGGAGGCCTCTGAGCTCATCCTCTGGGCTAGAGAGAGAGAGGGCCGGGCAGGCACCCAGGTCTCCAAGGCAAGTTCTCTTCAACCCTTAACCCTCTGCCACCGCTGGGGCTGCGCCAGCAAAGCTCCCCATCCTTCCCTGAACACCTTCGATACTAAAACGCTGACTCCCCTCACCAATCCTAGACTCGCAAGGACCAGGAGACACCCTCGGGTCACACAGCCCAGGCTCTGGCCCCAAGGCAGAACCAAACCAGTAATTCAGGCCTGAGAGTCTCAAAGTTTTCTGCATATTTGAATCACCTAGGAAGCTTTTAAAAATTCTAACACACAGATCACAGCCCAAAGCAATTAGATCATAGCCCAGGCAGCAGACAGGTCTAAAACTCCCCAGGTGTTTCGAATGTGAGCATTTCCAGGGCTGGAGTCTGGCCAGTCCGCTGCTCTCCACACTGAATTTTCAGCACGAGCTGTAGTTCAACCAGACTGGGGCCCTCACTCTGCCCAACCCTTGGGGGATGCAAAGGAACTACCCAGCGTGGGACCCCCTCCCTCCTAGAGCCAGACCTCAGAGGGAAAGTCTCTGTAAGAGGCTGGGGAGCATCTTCCAGAGCCCCGCACAGCTGCTGAGCCTGGACATGCCGGTTCCCTGGGCCAAAGGGTCATCACAGACTCACAGCCTCCAGTCTGGGAGAGAATCCAACCGAAAGCAGAAATCAGCCTCTTGAGGACAGACCACAGGGTTTGCAGGGACCAGGTGAGTGAGAGGGGAAGTTGTGACCTGCGGAAGTGCTCCGGGTGTGACAAGGGGGAAAGCTGGCTGTTCCCAACCTCGATGGGGGGCCCTGAGAGTCTAAATCCATCAACAGATTCACAGCTAAAACCTCACCCCCGGGTCGACCTGCGGGCGGACACTCACCGCTGATGGGGTTAGCGCACCCGGCACACTTCTTGGCGTACAGGTCGCAGAAGCAGCCCAGGCAGTAGGCGAACTCGTCTCGGGAAGTGAAGCGCTGGCCGGACAGCGGCTTCTTGCAGGCGGCGCACACGAAGCACTCCTTGTGCCAGGGCTGCTCGCGGTAGGTGACGCCCCCGCTGGTGATGGGCTGGGGGGGCAGAGGGGGACGGTCAGTGGCCACAGTGGCCCCTCCTCACCTGGGCGGTCACCTCTGGAGGATGAAGGTCCTGCTCATGTTCAAAGCCCCTGAGAAACTGCAGCCACCCCTCTGCGCCCCTTCCCCAAGCTCCCCCGGCCTCTGATGGGACGTGGTGTCAGGGCTCAGACGTCTGCTGGGTGTCGGGGCAGCACCGCCTCCTTGCTGGCCGGAGGGTGAGGGGTGGGGAGACTGCAGCTCAGAGACTAGGATCTGATCCTCCCCCTGCCAAGGGACGAAAGGATGAGGCGCAGATCAATGCACTCAGAGGAGGGGGACTCAGGAGCAACGGAATTCTAAACAGTAAAGAAAAGCGGAGCTGAGAG
Source organism: Camelus ferus (assembly GCF_009834535.1). Lineage (NCBI taxonomy): Eukaryota > Metazoa > Chordata > Mammalia > Artiodactyla > Camelidae > Camelus > Camelus ferus. Next base: position 11,802,560 of record NC_045731.1, on the reverse strand, counting down.
AGGAGACCAGGGAGAAAGCCTGGAGGAAAATCAGCAGCACGGCGCCCTGGGAGAGGGGTGCGTGGCAGGGCGCCCCAGCCACAGCTCAGGAGGTGCAGGGGACACAGCCCGGCTGGGTCCCTACAGTGACCCAGCGAGTCCTGCAGCTGCAGGGCCCAAAAGGTATGAGGGAGGGGACACTCTGGAGGGCACAGATGGGGACAGGAAGGCAGGAGGGAGATGCCTTCCCCGCCACACACCCCCCCGGAGTTGGAAGTTTCCTTTCTTTAACCCAACGGCCCCCTGGCAGTCGACTGGACGGAAGGACGGCAGACAGACATGCGAGGCCCGGGGAGGACGAGGCACCCACCTTCTGGCACTGGACACACTGCAGGGCGTGCTGCTCCTCGTAGCAGGGCACGCAGAAGTTCTGGCCGTCCTTGGGGATGAAGCTCTTGGTTCCGATGGGCAGCTGGCAGCCGTGGCAGACGAAGCAGGTCTCGTGCCAGCTGCTGCCCCTGTATTCCATCTTGCGGGTGCCTGGCCGAGTTGAGGGAAGAGAGAGGCGTTAACCACCGGCGGGAGGTGGGGAGAACCTGCGGGAGCTCAGAGCGCTCCCAGGCGCGCCTCTCCGTGGGAATCATCCCTGTTCTGTGCGGGGCGGGGACTGGTCCTCATGGGGCCCTGCCACACACCAGCTCCTGGAACCGCATCTGAACTTCCGCGGTATTTATTTGTTGGCCAGGGTGATTTTGGACATTAAATGAGGAAATATTTGTCTATCCCTCAGCACTGCAAAATTACAAGGAGGCATCTGGCAGAGATGGTACTAATCCTACAGAGCGTGAATTTGGAGCACAGAGACCTGTGGATAAACACCCATCTGGTTCTCAGAGGGAGGGAAATGGGGGGTGTAACTGAACCCAGAGTCTCACACCTGCTTTAGCGTCACTCGCCTGACGCAGCCGGCTGTGTGGACCATGCTGAGATGTGGACCCAGCTGGGCACTTGTGACAGACTGTTCAGCCTGCTGAGCCCCAAATGTTACCTGGCTCCTTACGGGAAAGTGTGGCCACCCCCTGGGAGCACTTAAGGGACGGGCTACAGCAGGAGGGGCACAGAAGTCAGACTCAGCTCGGATCAAGGAGCAGGGGGGATGAGGCCAGAAGCAGGGCTGAGGCCAGGGTGGCCTCGCTCTGGGACAGCTCAGGACGCACAGCACAGGCGTCTGTACACTAGTCTTCAGCGCCAAGACTGCGACTGAAAGGTAGAAACGACAGGCCAAGGGCTGCATTTCCGCTGGTTGGAAGGCTGGTGAGGTGACGTCCGTCTCTCCAGGATCATGATGTGGTTGTTTCAGCAGATGTCACTTTGGGGTCACTTTGCCAGCTTCACGAATTTGCTGTTGCCAGTCACCACCTCCCACCAAGTATACAGAACACTCAGGGTATGTGTGCAGGTGCTGGGGGTGTGTCGGGGCATTGGGGGGGGGGCACACGGTGATCTTCAAAACTATGGAATTCAATCATGGGGCGATGAATCCTGAAAATGAGGTAACTTACACTGGGCAATTCAATTTCAAGTAAAACCGGTGGAAGGATTTTGATATAAATCCTAGAGTGATTTTCCTTGGTCTCCGGGGCTTGGTTCTCCCAGGCACACCTTGGTCAGTTGCTCTTTTAACCTCCGACCCCTCTGATCATGCAGCCCAGAAACCGAAGGATTTGTCAGCGAATACAGGACGATCGTGATTGTCACTAAAACCCCAAGCCAGACCACGTAAGTGCCTTCTGCATGTCCTGGATGACAGTCTTCTGTCGACTGCAGCGCTCAGGGATCGGTTCCGTCCTGGGGAGGGCACCTGCTGGCACCCCTAGCCCCAGGTTGGGGTGGGGCGCACACCTGAGGCGCCGTAGACCATGAGGTCATTACACAGCGTGGCCAGCAGGGGGCGGCAAAGCTCCTCCTCCTAACGACCTGCGGCTTCGGAGCCTCCCAGAAGGAGTCCGCCTCCTGGAGGAAGAGGTGTCTTCTGATGTAGAGAAGCAAGTGAGGAGCCAGAAGCCTGGTGCAGGGCTGGTGGCAGCTGAGCCTGCTGGGGGCCGCGGGGCACCTGCGCGCAGGGCTCAGTGTCTGCAGGCGAGGACGGCGCGCGATGATGTGGGGGTGTGCGCGGTGGGCCAGCTGTCCCCTCGGTACCTGCCCCTGGGCCTCATCTAAATGCACCGCGCCAACGGTCAGCACTGCTTTCCTCTCAGTTTGGTTGCAGCACCTTCTAAAATCAAACCAAGGAAGGAAGCTAGTGCTCTGGTCTAGCCTTTATTCCTTTTTTGGTTTTAAAAAAGCATCTCGTGCTTGCATGCTTTTCCTTCTTCGTCGTCATCTTCTGCACACACCAGGCCTTCTCCTGACACCCTGCCTCTGGTCCACTCCCCTGGCCAGAATCGCCCTCTCCTGACTCTCCACCCGTGGGCTGAAATCAGCTCATCCTCCAATGTGATCTCCCAAGGGCCCCATTCCTGGCTGCGGGCTCTGGGCTCTGCCTCCCTCCCAGCAGGTCCCAGCCAGGCTTCTCCACCTTTGTACCTAAAAATCCCAAAGGCAGAGACCTTGTGACGCACATCCCTGGGGTGAAGGCCCCGTGTTGCCAGAATCAAGAAACGTCTTGGAAATCTCAAGGATTTTAGGAAAATTTCACGTTCTACTCTTAGATATATTTGTCTTCATCAAAAATGCCAGTTAACATTTTTCTTCCCAAACTGGGATTTCTAGACTGTTGGCCTGGGAAGCTGTACCTGTCCCCACACGCGGGGCCCATCACTCGGGGGCTGCGGTCAGTCTCCCCTGCAGGCGCTGGTGCTGCAGAGGGGGGGCCCTGTCTGGCCCTGACCATCCACACCTGACAGCGTGTGTGGTTGAGCTGACTCTCCCCAAACGTTACCTCAGGAGGTTGCCCCCTGGACCATCCGGTCATCTAAAGGGGCTCCCTGGGGCTCCTCGCTCAGTGACAGCGTTCAGGACTGATGTCTGCTGAACTGTGGGGCTGCAGCACCCAGCCACCGTTTCCCAGACTCACAGACAACAGAGAGCAGGACTTCCTCGGCACAGGGACCTGGCAGTTGGAGACCCCTGCCTGCAGCCCGCCCAGCACCCTGCCCTCACTGCTGTCCCCCCACAAGGAGCCTCGTGCCCCAGTGTGTCTCAGCCCGTGACCTCACTGTGCCACTGGCCACTCCTGGCTCCAGGCCTGCCGTCTGCAGGCCACCCTATTCCAGGACACTATGCAGGTGGAAAGTTCACTAGGTCCAGGAAACATGCCTGTTTCCACATCGTGGTCTCCTCGCCAGAAAGATGAGAGAAGGCAGTCCTCAAGACCCTCCCCAGTGATGACCCCCCCACCCCAGGCTGACTTACTTTGAGTCCAAAAAGGTCCAGCAAACGAGACATCACAGGTTTCTCCCAATCTGTGTGCCTGTAGGACCACCTCCCCTCGGGGGTCCGAATGACCATCCTCTGCTTTGGTCCTGTGGCTGATGGCTCCGGTGCAGTAGGGATGTGGGGCGACCTGGTTTGTTTCCCCGACGTCTCCTTCACTTGGCTCCACCCCTGCACCCCCACTTCTCCAGGAAAAGTGAGAAACACATGAGTTTTTCTTCCTGGCTTTCCTGTTTTGAGGCTCTGATGTTCCACTGGTTCCTGATCCAGAGGGAGGAAGAGGCCCACATCTCAGAAGCTGGTCTGACAGTGACTCATGGAAATGACTTTGCCATCTCAGTCCAGGGCCGCTCAAGACTTTCCACACTTAGCACTGCTGTCCACACCCCACCTGGGAGCCGTTGAGACCCATCCGGGAAGCCTCAGCCCTCGGCCCTCCGCCTGCCACCTTCAGAACCCCTGCTGTCACCTGCGGGCCCTGAGGCCTGGTCCAGAGGCTCCCGGCTCAGAGCTGGAGCTGCGGGTCGGCTGTTTAAACTTGTGGTTCTTCACCGGTGAAATGAGTTGGGCAAACCTCAAGGTCATTTTGGCTCCACACTGTTGATGCTTTTACAGTTTCCTGTTGTGGGACTGAGCCCCGTTCTCCTCACAAGTGCCTGGGCTGGGCTCTCCTCCTTAAGGCTCATGCAGGGCCCCGTCGCCAGATGCACAGCCACCCCCTTGGAGCCTCGGTGCTTCTCCTGCAGGTGGGCCATCCACCAGTGCCTGGGGCTCTAGTCTGGGCCTTGGGGCCTGGTCCTCAGCCCACTACCCCACCACCAGGAAGGATCCCGAGGAGCAGAGGGGGCAGGACCTCATGCAGAGGGCAGGACACGGCTCAGGAGGGAACCAGCCACCCCGGAGGAGGGACACGGAGGGCTGGGGGGAGCAGGACCAGAGCCCGCCTGCGCTGCGGACAGGAAGTCCGCGTGCTGGGAGGTCGGTGGAGAGAGGCTTGAAGTCACCAATAGAACTTTCTTGGGCTCTTCTCATGAAGAGCTGGAAAGATTTCATTTGTTTTTTAATTAATTTTGCGGTTCCTGTCCTGCCAGGACTGCCGGCCAGCCCAGCACTGTGTGGCTTTAGTTCTCACCGCGCTGTGGCCACATCTGGGCCCCCGTTTCGAACATGCTCTGCGTTAACCTGACTCTGGGAGAGACCTTCCCGCCTGGTCTCCAGCCCCGTCTTCCCCACACGCCCAGCAGCCCGCAAGACCTTGTCTGGGTTTTTCAGTGTGGCTGTTACTTTTCCAATGTATTAACCAGAGCAACGTCGTAGTGATAAGAAACCACTTACTGAAGGCCTAATGATCTCCCTGCCTTTGTAAAAATTACTATTTCTCATTTAATATATCTTCCTAAAATATCACTTCCCGCGTGTCTGTCCAGTATCTCTTCCCTGCCAAAAACAAAGCAAACCAAAAATAAAATAAAACTCCGGAGCTTGGCAGTCAGTCTTCCACTGACGAATCAGGAGTCTGCCTCTAAATTAGCCCTAAAGCCTCACTCCTTCTCGGTGTGACCCAGCCCCTGCGTGCGGTGTGGGGACTCAGCAGGTACTCTGGCTTCTAGAAACTGACAGTCCCTCTATTGAAGTCAAAAATTCAAAACTCTCACCTGAAGTCCCTCCTGCACACCTTGTCAGTGCCTTCACAAATACAGAGAATTTTAAAAATCGTTTTTAAGGGGCATTTCTTTGTATCCAGCTCCGTTCACCAACATAGTGAAATGAACTCCTTTAAAAGTACATTTGAAAGCTTGATGTATTTGACATTCCTTTTAAGCACCTCAATAAAAAACCAGACCTCCGGTTCTTAAGGAATTGTTGCTGGAGTGAATTAAACCTAATAAACACGATGAATCATGACATAGCTTAACTGTCAAACAATTGACACAGAAAGAAAATTCCAGTGTAAAACCACAAGCCTAAATCGCTTATTCAACAGCACACTTTCAGTCAGAATCGTAAGGTTAATTTATTCTTTAGACCAATGTTTTTTAAACTTCACTCATACTTTTATCAGATCATTTAACATAATATTATTGCGCTGGGTTGGATCCGCTATAAAATGTGCAGCCTTAATTCTAAACTTCCCTGGGATTAAAGGAAGCGTATCTACCAGAGAAGTTGCCTTGAGGTTGGACACCTTCCCTGCGCAGCTGCGTCAAGCTTCCTGAGAGCTGGGGGCCCGGCCTGTGCCCCCCACCCCCTGGGCAGCCTGAGCCTGACTCAGGGTCTACAGCCCCAAAGACTGGCAGTGGTTTTAGGTGGCCCTCCAGTGGGGATGCCAGATTAAAGGGGCCCCAGATCAGACGGACACTAAAAAATGAGCTGAAATTCTGATTTACCTGGAAATCCTGTATTTTATTTGCTAAATCTGGCAAGTCCAAGGTCCGGGCACCCCTCACTGGTCACGCAGAGGACATCCCTGACCCTGTGTGGCCAGTGAGCATCCAGGGTCCAAATCTTAGGTTCTTCTCCATGGTTACCCTTCTTGCCCTCACTCTGTCTAACAAGGTTTATTTTTTAAATCCCACCTAGTATTTTTATCCACTCTGTTTTTTAAAATAAAACACTCCTCTCTCAAACCAACAAACTAAGGACCCCCCGCCGAAAAAAGCAGCCCCATCCTCCCCATCAGCAGACATGTTCCCATCCTTGGCACCCGCCCCGGCTGTGGCCAAGTCTTCAGGAACGGAGCCTGCAGCAGGGCAGAGGGCCCGCTGGGTCTCCAGCTCACTGCTCCCCAGCGCCCAGCCCAGCGCCCGCTCCAGGAATTCAAGGAGTAGAGATCACACGGTGGTGCGGGGGGCGGGGGCGGCCGCGATCCCCACCTGGCGTGATGGTCCCCACCTGGCATGATGGCCTTCTTGCACTCCTGGCACCTGGACGAGTACTCCTGTGAGTAGCAGTCCGTGCAGAGCAGCTGGTCCTCCCTGGCGGCGAACGGCTTGTCCACGAGGGAGCCCCTGCAGCGCGAGCAGTGGAAGCAGGCCTCGTGCCAGTGTCGGTCCTTGTAGGACAGGTCCTGTGGCCCAGAGCACACGAGACGGTGAGGGCGACCAGACCTGCCGCCCGCCCGCCCTCCCCGCCAGGCGCTTCCCTGTGTGCATGTATGTGTATGAGAGAGAGAGATACTTCTGAAAAACAAGTGGTTTTCCCTCAGGGATGGTCTGTAAGACAGGGAAACATGGAACTCATTGGCATGTGTCCAGCACACAGACCCCAGGAGCCCTGTGACCTCGAGGAAGCTCAGCAAACCCAGCCGACCCGGCAGGGTGGACGTGACCCCCGGGTGAGACACCAGCTGCAGGAATGAGCCTCAGGATGGGGCCCTGGTGGGAGGCGGGTCCAGACGGACATCCACTAGGTGCCACCAGCTGAACACTGACCCGTGGGGGCAGTGAGCTGGGCAGAGGAAACAGAGGCCCTGTTGGGAGGGGGCAGGGGGCGGAGCCTGTGTGGGGGAGGGGGGCCAAGACCAAGGCCAGGGGGCAAGAGTTCCCGTCGGGCCAGACCAGGAGGCCCGCGGTCCGCAGGGAGGGCAAGTGCATCCTGGAGGCCGTGGAGGGAGGACGGACCTTAAACGGAGACAAGGGGACAGGGCTGTGTGTGACAAGGGGACAGGGCGTGGGAGGAGGGAGGAGAGGGCAGATGGAAGATGACACAGAAGCCCCTGCAGGGACAGGGACGGGGACACGGGAACAGGCACCAGATGGGGGACGAACTGAGGAGACGGAGTCCACACCTCTTAGCACAGGTGAACCCAGGAGAGGAAACCACGCCGGCTCAATGCCACCGTGGATCCCACCCGAGGAGTAACAGGAAATCTCGCTCTTGTCTTTTTAAAGGGCAGTTTCTGTGTGGGTGAGGGCACAGCTCAGTGGTAGAGTGTGTGCTGAGCACCTACAAGGTCCTGGGTTCAGTCTCCAGTACATGCATTAATATAAATAGATAAATAAACCTAATTACCTTCCCCCCAAAATAAAAAAACAAAAACAAATTTTTAATGAAAATTTCAGAAAAAAAGGGCAGTTTGAAAGTGCCAGTGTGGACGCGTACTCACTATTTACCCCAGCTCTGTCTTGGACGGGGTTACTTATCTACTGTTCTTTGTCCTCCCAGCTCTGACCTGCGACGGTCACCCATCTGTGGCCGAGGCAGAAACAGCACTGCGGGCCCCCGCACGGTCTCCCGGGCCGGCTTCCAGCTCCCAGGCGGCCCGAGCACCCGCTGCTGCCGCAGACAGTGGGGAGAACACCCTCTGCACCCCTGGGCACCCCTGGTCCTGAAACCGACCTCGGAGCTGGCGCGATGCCCGGGGCGGGCTCTGAGAGCACACGTCCTGGACCGGATGAGAGAGCCCCCAACCCAGCTCATCCCGGAATCCAAGCTGGAACACCGGTTCTCGCCCTGACACATCGTGTGTGTGTATGTGTGTATGTTCCCAGGGCCTCGACCCAAACCACAGTTACCTGAGCCAGTGATCTGCTGGCAACTCGACTCAGTTCAGGGAATTTAAAAAAAAAAAATATGAACCACAAACACGGAAACACTGGGAACACTGTGGAGGGTGAGTGTCTGCGAGAAGCTTGCTTCGTTAAGTATCTGGGAGCGGAACTCTGGCCAAGCACAGAACCCTCTCAGCGCAGGACTGAGGATCCCAGCCCTGCCCAGGGCTGCTGGTTGCTGTCCTTCCCCAGATGTCAGCTCAGTTGAGTCACCGGCCGCCCCTTTCCTTCAGGGCAGTGTCTCCATCGCTGGGGCTCACAGCTCCGAGCAGATTTCCAGTTCTGGGTTTTAATACCACACTAGTCTCATCTGGCTTAATTCTGTTATGTGCGAGTCCACCATGTGGTCCCCAAAGACCCCATTTAGATGCCGGAGGCACAAGGTTGGGAGGTATAGACTTGCTGACTTACTTTAAGAACTTTGAAATGTCCTAGAAATATCCAGGTTTTAAGGTCCTCTAGAGAGACAGTGAAGGGGAGAGGGAGAAAGAAAAAAATCTTCTGACGTGTCCCAGAAAAAATACCAAAGCAGATCTTGTGCACAGAAATGTCATAAATCGCAGGAAAATGTTGATAAACAATCCAAGCCGAGGCCCAAGCACTTCCTTTCCGATTTGATAGTTTTCCGGCTCAGAAACGCTCCTAATATGGGAAGGCTCCTGCTTTGCCCCAAAAGTGCCCTTGAGGAGACTCGGCTGAGCTGCGGGTGACTCGGTGGCCTGGAGGGACCCAGGGCCCTCCTCCCAGTTAACGATGGCAGTTCCGGGCAGCGGGGTCACTCATCCCCGTCTACATCCTGTCCCTCCTGGGCCGGAAGAAGTTCAATTCCCAAACCAAACATTCCTCAAATCCACGAGATTCCACCCCATACATGGATTTGCCATGTCATTTGCGCTCAGCCCTTTGCGAAGATGTCCTTCACTTTAAGACCGTCAGGGTGTCATGTTTCCAAATGCACCTACTTCCAAATCCTCCAAGATCAACGCTGACAGAAGCAGCAGCAATCACTCCACGCGGCCCCCTTGACGGTGAGCCGTTTAATTCCCACGCAGTCCCGTGAGGTCGGCAGACCCAGTTCTCAGATGTGGGGACTTGAGGCCTGTAGGTGGCGTGACTCACCCACATCACACCGCCGGTTGAGGGTGGGCCCAGGCCGCCCAGCTGAGCCCTACCTGAGCGGGCGTGGTGTCACCGCTGAAGGCTGTCCGCCTTTGTGGCCTGCCTGCAGGTGACCCCGTGGTTTTCGTGCACTGGGTTTTTCCTGTATTGCCCACTTGGTCAGCTTTGTTGTAGGATCTGAGGATCCTGCATTATTCAATTCCCTTCAGAAACAGATTTTTCCACTTATAGGAGTTTGTCTAAGTAAGTATGTGTATTTTCAGGGCTCGTTACAAACTCTGTGGACAAATTACACGGAGACGCTAAAAAGGTGATTCACTCATTAAACACTTAAAAATCACCTGAACAAATAAAGAAGGGCCGATATGGCGTGCTGGACTGCGAGAACGTGTTGGGAACAGCAGCTCTTCCCAGAAGGGCCCAGGAAGGCCAGCGGGAGAGGCCTGTGTCCTGCTTGAGGGCAGGACAACCAGGTTTTCCAATCTGTCCTATGTCTCCTAAACCAGCCTCGGCTGGGAGCCTCTAAAAGGGTGACAAGGCCACCTGGACTTAACCTGGGCGTGTGGACACCTTCGTCTATTTCAGGGTCTCCCAGCTGCTTTCTGTCCAAAGACCCCCAAACCTTTCTGTCTTCCTTCCAAACGTTGGCTGAGAGACTTACTGATCACAGACTCGATGTTTCCCACTTAATTCCTAGGAGGCTGGAGGAGCGGCAGACACCAACAGAGCGGCTTTTCTGGGCACAGTCCTCCCCGTCCCACGGGGCCCGGGAGACAGCAGGAGGCAGCCGCCTCTTACCCACAGCACTGACCACTGATCAGACCCGCATCTGACCTGAGAGCCCGGGCTGGGGTCCCCGAGGCTGCGGGGACGGTCAGGACCCACCGCACTGCCTCTCCGCCTCTTGACTCTGTAACCCCGGAAAGACCTCCCACCACTCGAACCTCAGTCGCTGCTCCGTAGAATGGGATGGAACGGGCTCCTCCCCGGAGGGCGTCACCTGGCGTCTGGGTCCTGCGGTTAGGGCATCTTCACGGGCCTGGGACACAGCCATCGCCGGTGTGCAGCAGCGTTTATAGCTACGCTTGGAGCCAAGCCTGAACGCTAGGTTAGGACCTGCAGCTGGTCCTTTGTCCATTACTACCTCTTCCTCCTTGGAGCCCTCTCTGGACACATGCGTGGGTGGCTTTGGTGGCCCATCTGACTTCACAGCCCTGCCTGCAGAGACGCAGATGACCCAAAGTCTGTGCCAGGCACACGGCTCAGAGTTTGCTAAAGGCCCCTGATCTGTGGATGCCGGGACCACCTCTGAGCACTGGCCCAGCCTGTCTTCTCTTTACTTTCTTGGCTTTTTGAAGCCCAGGCCTTAAGTAGACCCATCCCCCAAAATGTCTGTAATCGGGCTAATAATGTATTTCGCTAGTATCCATGGGGATCTACGAAAAATTTCAGGAACAGCAGAAGGACAGAGAATCATGACATTCTGTTTGTATGACCTGTCGTCAACTAGTCCACTGGACAGAAACATGAGTGACTTCTACCGCCAGAGATTACAGCATCTCCTCGGAGAAACTAAACAGAATTACAGCACGGAACGGAGAGTCTGCATAAAAATGAAACTTAAACATAGGTGAGCTGACCACGGGAGCAGGTCCTGAAGTCCTGCTAACACCCACAGAATCAGCCTGGCCCCCACAGGCTTGCTGGGGTTTTAACTGATACACACACATCCTTCAGGGAGAGACCCGCGTGGGGCGGGGGCGCCCCTGCCCTTCTCAGACAAGAGAGGGGCCCCGGACCCGCCAGCTCGCTCGCTCTTCCAGGCCTCGGATTCACTTCCCGAAACAGGCACGTTTGTCCTGCCGTGGCTTCCTGAAAGCCAAGAAAACCGTTCCAGATATTCGAAAGCCCCAGAAGGCAGGCTCTAACTTCAAGTTCACATCTTTTTTCCTTCCAAAATGGAGAAAAAACCCATGGAAACCCCACAGACAGTGAACCGTTACCCGGGTTGAAAAGTTCAGCGTGATTAATGCCTGGCTGTGCAGGAGTCTTGTTGATTTTGGCCCCGTTTGGGGGCTTCTTGTTTATTTGCCCATAAAACATGTGCTGGAGGAAAACTCGTTTGAAGGGTCTTTACACGAAACCATGTGGAAGAAATGATCGGTGACTTCGGTTTTGCCTTTCCGTTAGCCCCCAGCCAAGGATGACGACCTCCACATGTCCAAATGTCTCCCTTAACCCTGAGCTGTTCTTTGTCAGAACGGTATCTAAACCTCTCACCCACTGATGCCTTTTTCAAGTAAAACTTTAATAAAATAACTTTTTTTCCTGCCTCTTGGTTCTTCCTCAAAGTGGACTTTTTTTTTTGATGTTCCTCCAATGAAAAGTGGTAAATAGAGAGGGTGACACGTGGAGAGGCGTGGGGAGGGGGCCTGCCGCGGAGAGCAGGAGGCAGCAAAAGAGGAGGGGGCTGGAGTTCATGACACCATCAGCCACTCTTTAGAGAGCCGAGCCCTTTGTATCTACACACCCTGAGAACCCTACGAAGCAGGCTCCCGTGTTGTAGCTCCGTTTTATAAACATGCAGCTGGGCACAGAGGGGTCAAGCCATTGGCCCAAGATCACACAGCCAGTGAGACACAGAGGCAGGCTGAGATGGGGCAGCTGGGTGTCTGAGCTCTGAAGTATGGCCCAGGGGATGAGTGCAGAGGGACTAACCACATGTTAGGCAGGGCTGGAGGTCAGAAGGTGGGCACCTTTCAGATGAGCAAGACTAGCCTTTTTTTTCTTTTTTAAATGGAGGTACCGGGGATTGAACCCAGGACCTCGCGCATGCTAAGCACGTGCTCTACCACTGAGCTCTACCCTCCCCACTAGACCAACTCCTCGTGGTTGTCCAAACCTCTGCACGTCTTACAGCCGACACAGGATGACCTGGGTCCCATTCCATGACACGTGGCTGCAGCTTGGGCTCAAGCAGCAGCCTCACACCCCCTTCATCTCTGCTTGGGGCCAAGGCTTCCTTCCTCACAGGATGGAAATTATCGCTCGACTGTCCTAGACACCAAGCAGAAACTGATGGTGTGGCCGGCTGCTGACTGCCTGTCCTCAGAGGGATGGGAGGAAAGACAGAGACAGAGGGGACAATCCTTGGACCAGTCAGAACCGCCCCACGGCAGACCTGGACCCCACTCCGCCCACAGCCACAAATTCTGATTCTCCCACCAAGAGGAAAAGAGCCCCTATTGCTCAGAAAGCCCATCGGCCTGCGGGCTGCGCTGGGTGCCTCGTGCACAGTCACTCTGCAAATATTTATCGCACAGCTCCTGCCGGGTGAGTCAGCCCGGGAGCGGGAGCCCTGCCCTCGGGAAGCGCGGGACTGGGTGGCAGGTGGCTGCTGAGATTAGGACCCCGATTCCGGGACTATGAGAAGCGGACTGAGGACGCTCAGCACCCACATCCGGGGAAAGCCCTAACCAAGGGCAGCGAACGGATGGGCAGAGACCAAGCCAGCGGGGAGGGGGCGGGGAACAGCCCACTGCAGGCTCCCAGCCCAGCAGCCTGGGGTGTCCACAGGTGATGGGGACCAGGACTCAAGCACAGACCACGCAGGGAAGCACATGGTTCTTGGGGAGCCCGGTGGTGGGGACAGGGGGAAGTGGGGGGACGGGGGGAGGTGGGGGGGACAAGTACCTTGCAGTCGCAGCCAATCAGCTTCCCGCACTCCTCGCACGTGCTGGCGAAGAGGTCCTCGAAGCAGGCCACGCAGTAGGGCTGCTCCTCCCTCAGGACGTACTTCCTGCCGAAGAGGGAGCCCTCACAGTGGTGGCAGTCGAAGCGCTCGGTCATCTTGGCACCACCGGCTTCTCAGCCACCTGCCGGGACAGAGAGTAAGGACCGGCTCCAGGCGAGCAATTAACACTCACCCTGGAAACAGTCGTAATTTTCAATGACCCTTTTCAAAAACTTAGTTGGGGGCAGTTTTGCCTTCAAGGGCATTCCAGTCCTTTAAAAACCCCAATCCCTGGTGACTGTCAGAAAGTCATCTTGGTTCTGGACACAAGGCGGAGTTCACATCAGAGCCCTCAGCCCATGGGGGCGCCTGCCTGCTTCGAACGGGACGGAACCTCCCAGCTTCCGCTCTCCCCGCCCCAGAATAGCAAGGCAACATGTTCGTGTCTGTAAAAAGATTTTCCGTGAGCTTTCTGTCAGTTACGACTCATGAATTCGATTAAGAAGAAACTGCAGAGGCCCCGGAAGGGGGATGTTGGAGCTGGTTAATCGAGGCCAAAGGACCATTGTCATCTAGATGCCAGCCTCCCTGGGAGGCACACCCCCCCGCACAAGAAGAGATTCCCTGGGGCCTCGTTCCTCCCTGATGACGAGATCGTCCATCCTTCCTCCGCCCAGGTATCCAGAGAGCAGGATAAAGGGAAAGGCTGCCTTCCAGGAACCAGGATTAGCCCAGCGGGAAAAGCAGTGACCGCAGTCACCCGCCTCTCCAGACAACACCTCGCGCTGCATTTTTCCAGGATGAGTGTGGGCTGTGTTTGAGCAGGTGTGAGCAGGGCCAGAGGGAGACCAGAGGTTCCCCTCCCCTCCTCCTCCTGTGCCGTCCCCACACGTCAGAACTGCCCCAGGAAGAAGTCCACCCTGGGAAGACTAGGTGTGGGGGACGTGCCTCCCGGCCATTAGAAACACAGTCCACCTTCTTGAGAAATGTCTTCTCAGCTGGCAATATTCAATTTGCTAAAAGTGAAAAGTTCTATACACTGAAATCTGTAGACAGGCTGCCTCTGTAACTCTGAGCAGAGTTTCACAAACTCCAATTAAACTTGATTCCACTTTCGGTCATTTCCACCCACTTGAGAGTGAAATTCCTCAATGATTCCCTGCGAAGCAAATAAAATATTGCTGCCTGGTTTAGGAGGACAGCGATTGAGTGTTTATTCATGTTGTACTCTTGTGTACACAAGGCCCTGACAACTGTAAGCAAAGAAATGAACAACTTTCAAGCATCCATACGTGGCTGCTTCTTTGTTTACAGGACGATTGTTTTCCAGTAAGTATTAAACATGCAGCTGGACACGCGTGGCAAGACCCGTCCTCAATCGCTCTGCCTGGAGTGAAGGAAAACACTGTCTGGACGGTCCTGCGATAACATCGCAAGACGAGGCTCTCGAGTGTTTGAATTATTGTTCTGAAACCCAACATATAAACATCCCTTGTCCTAAGGCCAAATCAGATCACAGAGGCAGAAGATTCGATGCTTTCCTGTCATTAATTCCTCTGTTATCGGCCTTGGAAGTGGCTACCGTTGAGTTCACCCCGATGGAGCGATGCCCTTACAACATGCAGATTTTTCCAGTAAAGCTGCCATTTCCCTGTGGAACCAGAGGCTTCCTGCCTATTTGGGTCCCACAGATTTAAGAAAAATGAGGATTTGAAATAAGAACAAGGAAAGGAGAGAGGACCATCGCCATACGATTTTGAAAGCTGGAAACAACTCGGCATTTGATCTATGATTGTCTGCCTCATTTTACGGATGGAAAAATGAGAGACCAGAAATATTAATGAAAACAGAAGATTCCCAGACGCGTTCCCAAACAGCCAGCTCACTTAGGAAAAACAAGCCCCGGATCTAAATGGAAAAGTGGTTCCCGGTGGGTTCGGACAAGCACAGGACAGGCTGGGGAGAGGAAAGGCACCCAGGCTGCACCCGCCACCCCCACAGAGCACCTTCCGCTGTTCTCGAGGCAGGACCGGGGTGAGCTGTTCTCCAAGGTGATGCCCCACAGTGCTCATGTACCTGGCGGGTGCTTGCTACCTCCTCCGATTCCACGGAACCAGAGCAGCAGTCATCTAAGAGAGTGAGAACAGGCAGGGCTCGGCCAGCCAAAGCAGGACCGAGGCAGCCCCTAGACAGCGCCCTCACCACCGACACCGACTCCCGGCAGGACCAGCGTAGCTGCGACCTGCCTGGAGGGTCCGATGCTCCCATTTCTGCAGCATCAGTTCTGATGCCGGTGAACCTCCCTCCCACCTCGTTTATCTTCTCCAAGAAGTCACTGCAGTTGTAGGGATTAGGTGAGCACTTCGGCTTAACCCAGCAGGTTGGGGTGAGAGTGGAGCAGAGCACACAGACACGACCTGAACGGATTTCCAGAGACTTGCAAGAAGCACAAGCCTTGAGAGTCAGAATAAGAGGCCCCAGTGGGGCTAATGGGGAAACGAAGCGGCTCCCTTCTACCACAAAGGGTTTAAGACCAATTCTTCTTTCATCAAATGCTACCAAATAGAAAAGTCTTTTACAAAACCATGTATTTAAAGATATACTATCACTCTTAAACCTCTTTCTAATAGGAAAAATTTAGCCACAGCCTTGCATCAGACACCCCCAATAAGTCCATTTTTAATCTTACAAAATGCCTGATTATTCATTTACTCAAGAAGCATCTGTTGAGCGGGAACTGTTACGTAAAATGCTGGAGGCACAAAGATGAGTGAGATCCAACCCCCCCCACCCCAGGCAGGACTGCAGTCTAGTGAGAACAGATACACAGTGCATATCAATCAGGCGTTGGGCTTCACGCTCGGGGCAGTGATGGGAACCTCACACGGCATCTCGGGGAGCCAGAGGAGGAGCTCAGGCTGCCTAGGGAGGTGTCATCAGTACCGGGGAAGGTCCTCCAGGTAATGCTGTGGCAGAGAGCAGAGGCCTGGAGACGGGAAACAGTGGGGAAAGCAGACACCCCAGGAAGACGGGAGGGACTGCGGCCACTCAAGAGCAAAGGTGAAGCTGAAAAGACAGAGGCCAAGGAAAGGCGGGCCCGTGGCCGTGAGGTAGACATGGATGAGTCCTGCGGGCAGTGAGTTGTGCATGTTACAACCCGCAGTGACGGAGATTTACCGCGAGACAGCTTGACCTCGTTACGTGGGGCTAGGGGAGACAAAACCAGGAGGCAATGACTCTGAAAATGTTTTCAGGGTGTCCATGGCCATTTCTGAATCACGTCTTCAAATAAAAACAGGACACCTTGGTTCTGTAAGGATTTTTTTTTTTACCTAATTGTGCACAGTGTGCCTCCCCTTTCGGACCCCCCGGACCCTCCCGACGGGTTACAGGTCAGCTCTGCCCATCACCAGGTGCAGACGCTGACAGCACTCTGGAGCTGCAGGCAAGGAGACACGTGGACCGAACCCAAATCCCGGTGTCTGGGTGTTCTGACCCCTCGCCCACCTCTCAACAACCAGGCTATGTGAATGTGGGTGATTTTCATCTTGGGAGATTTAAGAACTGTCAAACAAATGAAACAAACGAACGGGAGGAATAAAGGAAGTAGAGAGGGAGGAGGAGGTAGCTGGTGGGTGATGGAGAGGTAGGCGTTTAAAGCCAGGAAGTGCATGCATTTTTGTTTTTTTTTAAACCAGAAACATTTCTCGGGAATTGAGGGAGGACCGAGCTCCAGGCCTTTGGCTTGTCCTTGCTGAACAGGAGGCCAGTGAAGCCACGCGGAGTCTCGGTGAAGCATCCTTCTCAATGCTCCCTTTTTTCAACCACCTGCTCGAACCCCAAATGTCACTTTCCTCCCCGCCTCCTCGAAACCCAAGCCTTTTTCCCCATCAGCGAGCCTTTAGGAAACTCCCCGGAAAGTCGAGCCCTCAAGAGAAATCTGCAAAAATCCCCAAAGCCTGTCCTCCCCCCGGAAGCAGCCTCCGTCAGTCAGTCCCCGAAAAAGCCACCCCCATCTTTCAGTGCCACCCGCTTACCTCTTATCAACAACCAGAGCTTTTAAGAGAATTAAGGAAAGTGGCCTGTGGCACGTGGGCTCTTTTATAGAATGTATTTGAAAATGCAGTGTTTTCAGGACCACAGGACGCTGTGACCACCTGCGCACCCCCATCCCCAAACCATCAGTGCTGCGAAGGTGGGCCCCAGGATTCCTGCAGCCTCACCAGGTGATGGATGTCTTATAAATACCCAGAGAATGACTGAATGAGCGAGTAGATGGACAGCAGTGAATGTAAACATCTCAGAGCACAAACACGTGGCGGCTTCCAGAGTGGAAAGAGCGAGGTTTTAGGTGAACAGCCCACTTTGCACAGCAAACCCAAAGTGTACCCGGGTCTGGCATCCGAGGCCATCACAGTTTCTAAGGCAACAGATCCGAGCTCCAGTCTCTCCCCTCCGCCTCGGGCCCCTCTCCCCTTCCAGATAAACTGCTGCTTCCACAGCGGGTAGAATTTTTCTGATTGTGTTTGGATCTGAACCCACATGAACCCACAGCAGAGTGCAGAATGAGGTCTGGTCAGGTCGAGGACCACGAGCCAGCCGGAGACGCCCCCAGCATCTCTGCATGGCCCTGCTCACACCCGACTCAGGCTCCAGGTACCAATGAGGCCGGTGCGTCCTGCACGGACCCGACAGCCCGGAAATCAGGGATCTGCCATCCAAAGGCAGGGCCTCTCCCACCCAGAAGGGAAACCAGGGAACACTCTGCACCCGTTTGTTTTTCTGTGGACGGAAGGGTCGAAACGCAGACCAGCTCACGCCAATGCTCTTTTCCTTTAGTCCAGCTGAACCGTTTCTTTTAAATAAAAATTTTGTTGAAAGGGGGCAGGGCGTCAGCTCAGGGGATGTGCTATTTTAAGAAATATGATCATGTATTTAGAATCCATTTGAAATCAATCTGGGGGTTGTTGTTAAGAATGACGATGCCCCTGCCGTATGTTCACGGGTGGATTTAATGAGCCTTTACTGAGTATACAGGCAGGGGATCGATTATAATTTGGTATATAAACTGGTGACTTTCAAATACTTTCAGGAAGCCTGATTTATCTATGATTATTTTAGGAAATGTTTTATATGAGAGACAATGCTTGAAGGTGAAGGGCTGTCTCTGGAATTATCTTTTGGATACTGAATAATGAAAAGACATGGGAAATGGGAAATGTTAGATTTCCAACCTTAAGACCATAAAATAAGAAGAGTGAGACTTGTTTTGATGTCCGGTAGACTTTTAAATCTGGTCAACAAAAATGTATTAAGTAAGCTCTATTTTCAGGCCCTGGGAGACTGAGATAAAACACAGTCTCTCAAGGAGTTTAGTCTAGCTCTGCCTCTGAAGAATTTAAATCAGCTTTAAGATACTATCTTGTAATTTGATCTCAAAACGTGTTACTTCCGTCTATGCAGGACAGCCTAATTACACAGGCGAGAGCAGGGGATGGCCTCAGGTCCACACTCACACGGATGTGGTGGGGTGGGGGACCCCACCCTCTCTCTTCTGCCTCCCTAGGAACGTGTGTTCCAGTTACTCTTGCTCTGTTTCCACAGGGACAAAAGGAAAAGCCCTCACTATACTTCATCCGTCTCCTCCCATCCTCCCATCCTCCCATCTCCAAAAGGTGGCTCACTGTTCTTGTCTGCTGCCTTCCATCTGTCCTGACCCCTACTTCCACTAAAGACCAGCCCCACCCCATCCTCAAAATCCTGTTCCCCGCGGTGTGTCTCTAGCACAACCATCAGGAACCTGTCACGACAAGTGTGAACATCTCCCGCCACTCCCTTCACTGACCTGCTAATTAGGTCCAAAAGTTGTACCATCAAACACAGACAGAACTGTTTTCTTGAAACCAAAATATGTACAGACTTCAAGGGTGCCCTCTGACACTGGTTTCATTTACCCATAAAGACAGGGCAGCTACTGCTCTGATTGGCACAGACATCACCTGCCTCTCTTAGTACCACACACCTAAAGGAGATGTTTAGGTCACAGACTGAATCAGAGCAGGACAGGTGTGGGCTACAGAGGACAAGGAGGGTGACACGTGATGTCCAAGTTCAGAGGAGCCCATGAGAACTGGACGAGTGATGGAGAGACCAGGGGCTGCCCCAAACCTGTCCTCAGAGATGGGAGAGGGCCCCCAGATTTACAGTGAAAGGACAGGAGGGACCACCAGGAGCAAAGGAGCAATGGAAACTTCAAAAAGCAATACGGGGAGGCTGTGGGGAGAAGTCTGAAGCAAAATTACTGGGGAGCCATAGTAGTCAGGCTTCTCCAGAGAAACAGAATGAGTAAGATATATATATATATTTATATATTTATTCATATATAATATATATATAATAAGAAGATATGATATGTATAATAAGAAGAGGTTTACTATCAGGAATTGGCTCATATCTGAGATCTGGACTCTGGAAGCCCAGGAGAGCTACCCTGTGGTTCGAGTCTGAGTCTCAGGGCCTGAGCACTGGGGGCCAGTGCTGGAAGTTCTACTCTAGAAGCTGACAGGCTCAAGACCCAAGATGCTCTGGTGTTTCTGTCTGTGTCTGGAGCTGGGAAAGGACATGTCCCAGCTCCACGGTCAGGGAGGCGGAATTCCCGCCTCTCAGCCCTTTGAGTTCACTCAGGTCTTCAGTGGATGCTGGGAAGGGGGACTTGGTCTACCGATTAAAATGCTCATCGCACCCAGAAGTACCTTCACAGACACACCCAGAGATAATATCTGTGTCTTGGCACCTCGGAGCCCAGTGGGGTTGACACAAAATTAACCATCACAGGGGCTCACATCGAAAGCCACCATTCAGGAAAAGAAGGGCCGTTCATGTGACTCACCCTGAGATCTCAATGCCAGCTTGGTCTCCAGAAGACCGGGCTCTCGGCCACTAGAGAAGGGACCGTGCATCTGATTCAAGGTGGTCATTTTCAGTAAGTGGCCTCTCAGCCTAAACGCACGTGACAAATGTGGCTCTGATAAAACTCGCATAATAAACCACACAGGAAGTATCCAATGTCCCTGTTCGCCGGAGCTCAGAGAACTTGGTATCTCACGGTGCTGAGTCAGAGCAGCTCACCTACCCGGCCCCCTCGCTGATAATGCACCCTCAGTGCAGGAAAGGCAGAGAACCCAGGCCTCCTGAGCCCAGTCTGACTTTTTAAAGTAACCTGCTGAGCCCTTTTGTCTACAACTCAGATTCCTTTCAGCACTGGAAGCTTTTTAACCAGAATCTTGGGTGAAAGTAGGCAGCAAAAACCTCACTAAAATGTTCAGGTGAGACCCCCCCACAGCTTAATGGTTAGAACTCAGGCTCTCGAGTTTGTCTGGGGCCAGATATCGGCGCCAACATTCATAGGCTGGGAAACCTTGAGAAAAGCTTCTTTGATCTCTCTGTGTGGCAGTTTATCTATAAAGACAAGGCTCACACCAGAGCTGCATCCCCGGCTTGTGATGTGCAGTCTTCACAGCGACCCTGCCAGGAAGCCAGCATCCCTACCTGTACTCTCCAGCGGTGCAAACTGAGGCACCACGAGATGAGGTGACTTGGCCAAGACTGCACGGCTCGTGGCTTAGGGACATGGATGTGAGTCCAGCCCAAGCACACTGGCTGGCAGGTCACGCCTGCCTCCAGGAGCGTAGGGAAACGAGGCAGCCATCTCGGTGCCTGGAAGTGCCTGGCCGGTCAGAAACCAACGTAGCCCTGATGAATACACAGCTGTGCCGAAGCGTAGGAAACACGCCACGGTGATAAACACTGTGGAAACCCAATTCTATACATTAATTGATAATTCTGAAAAATTCAGGGTGAAAAACACTATGAAAAAATATATATAAATGCACAATGAAATGTCCTTCACTGTTTGGTTTCATGTGAGTTTCACTGTCAGAATTCCTGTACTTCCAGACTTGCCTCAAGTGTGTTTAAGTCTAAATCACCTTCAGAAGACCAAACCTCCTCACTCTAACATATTATTACAAAGCTCACATAAGCAGGGTGAGCGCCAAGTGGGGAGAAGTATTGGACACTGTGTCCTGATCGGGTTATCCGGATCAGAAGCCCCAGCGGTGATTTACTGCCTTCCCAGTGCCTGCTGCAGCATCTCATTTAACCGGGTTATTCAGACTACTGGGAATGGAAACCCAGATGGGGATCTGAAAGTAAATAGAACTGATTTTCATTTAAAGCCTAAACATTAACTCTTTCTGCGATTTCAAATATGCTGATATCACACGAGTGCAAAAGTGCAATTTAAGATGTGTACATTTTTTTGTTTAAAATACCCCCCCCCCCTTTTTTTTTTATCATGGTGGCTCAATTTTTTAATTTCCCTAGCGGTCCACGCCTGAGGCTACCGCAAGCTCACTCCTTTCTACTGCGGGGAAACGCCCGGGCGCCCACTGCGACCCGCGGCCAGTGCCCGGGGGCCACTGGCCTGGACCCTCCTCTCCAGATGCCGATCAGACGATCAGACGTCTCTCCAGGATGGGGCGAGGGGAGGGGGCGGAGTCCCTCCCACCTAAGGTACCCCTGTGGTGCAGCTCCCCTCTCCTGGGTCCTCCTACAGCTCTGCTTCCCTGGCCCCAGGTGTCCCCCACCCACCCACTGCCGTACTCCCTTTCCCACCCCCACCCCCCAAAGCCTGGCTCCCCCACTTCAGTCTAACCCACTGCCAGATTCCCCTCTCCTGGGTGTCCCCCTCACTGCACAGCTTCTCAGGTTCCGCACAGCCTGCTTCCCTGTCCCCTGGTCCCCCACCTCCAGGCTCCCCGGCCCCCTGGTGCCCCCACCCACAGGCTCCCTCTCCCCTTCCTCCCTCCCCAGTCCCCGGAGCCCCCTGCCCCTCGCTCCCCTGTCCCCGAGCTCCCCCTCCCCGGCTCCGCTGTCCGGGCCTGGGCGGCGGGTCCCAGCCGGGCTGGAGCGCACTCACCGCGCGGCTCTCTCTCGGACGCACGGCGGCAGCGGCGGCGGGCGGCCCGCGGGGACAGGCGCGCCCCGCCCCGGAGAACCCCGCGTGTCATTTGACCAAATAAGGAGACGCTCGCTCCAGGCGCGGGCGGGCTCCCGGGGCTCAGGTCGGCGCTGGGACCCCGGCCCGGCCCTTTGTCTGCCGCGGGCGTTCCCTCCGTCCCCGCGGCTTCCCGGGCGCGGGTCCGGGGCTCCGCGGGTCCGGTCGGCCGGAGGTGCGGGCGCGGCCGGGGAGGGAGGCCACTTACCGGGTCTGCGGGAGCGGGTTGTGCGCCCGGGGTGGGTGTGCGCGGGGCGTTTCCGCGGACCCTCCCTGCAGCCCTCGGCCCAAGTGAACCGGCAGATGCAGGAAGAATGGGTAAGGCCAGGTCTTTGTCCCGCTGCGGAGGGGACAGAGAAGGTCCAGCCCCCCGCACTCCAGGCCAGAGGGCTCTCTGGGCGTTCTGTTGTCCCCTCCAGGGCGGGAGAACCCAGCTGAGGTGGAGAAAGCGCCTCCCACACGCAGAGCTCAGGCCCCGAGCCCCGAGCCCCGAGCCCAGCCTGGTGGATGAGGGCACCGCCCGGCAGGGCCCGGGGCTGGGGGAGGGCGGCGGGGAGGGAATCGCTGCTCCGGAGTGGGTGGCCAGCCTCCACGTGCAGCCGGGGTGCGGATGGGCAGGTGGGCCGCGGGCAGGGGTGTCACGGCCAACATCAGCCGGCCTCTGAAAAGGAGCAGCTGTTCCATCGCTTTCTCTGGGTTGATGCTCAGTGTCTGGTGGTGTTTCGGAGGCTCCGCGCAGGTCTCTGTCACGGAGTCACAGAACTTGAGGGCCGTCCTGTTAGGTACCACCCACTGAGATCTAGCTCTCAGGGCGTCTCACTCCATCCTCGCCCCTTGAAGGGAAGGATTAATACCTCGGTTTTATGGTGAAGAAATTTCAGCTCAGCGAGGTCTGCTCAAGGCCCCTGAGCAATGGTTATGCAGCTGCGATTTGGCCTGGAGTCCGTCCAAGGCAAAGCCCTGTATCTCACAGGGCAGAAAAGGCCCCTGGCCCCATCAGTCACTCCAGGGCCCTCAGGGGGCTGACACCTGAGCCCCCAGAACTGGGTGTGGTGAAGCCAGCTCTCCCTCCCTGGTGCCCTCCCTGCACCTCGCAGAAAGGAAGTGTGGGCTCTGGGCCTGATTCCCCACCTGCAGTCAAATCAGCCCCATCGTGAAATCGAGAGCAAACTGTTGAAAAGCCTTTCCCCGCTGACTGAGCTGGATTTGATGTCTGTGTGGCTGCAAATTACAAAATGGTCTTGTTCTCACATGCTGACCCCACTGCTTCAGTCTGTGAAAACAAGCTGAAAAAATAATGAAACAGTAATTTCTGCATTTGTCTTCTTTCTGCTTTCTTTTGGCTTACTTGATTTTATTTTATTTTTTTAGCTTTCTGAATTCAATATTTAATTCATTAATTTTAATTTTATTTTTATTGATATAGTTATTTTGTTCTATATGTTTTTTTCTAATAACTATTTTAGTTGTGTCACACTGATTCTAGTGTGCTGTGTTTTCTTTATTATTATTTTAAGAAATCCTACAGTTTAATTTTGTGTATTTCCTTTGACCTAAAAGATAGAGGAACATATTAAATGACCCTTTAAGGATGTAATCAGCAAAATCCAGACACTGGAAGCAAATTCACTGAGTCTCTACAATAATATTGCTAAAAAAAAAAAAAAAAAGAAAAATCAAAAACAGAGAGGTGGAGGAGGAAACTAACAGATTAAAAAGAGTTAACTAACTGCAGTGAATGGATGGACCTTAGAATCTGAGTCAAAGAACACAATACTGAAAAAAATAAATTTTCATGAGACAATCTGGGGAAATGTGACAATAACAAATGATGACATCGAGAAATTAATATTAATTTATTTTAGGTATGATAATGAAATTACACACATATTTTTAAAGCCCTTACTTTTCAGAATAATACCAAAATATTTACCTATGTAGAAATACTATGTCTGGGGTTCTTTCAAAATAATTTGGGGTTGGGGGAATAGGAAATATACATATTATACTATTAATTATACTATATTATGTATTATACTATATCTACAAATTATACTATTTATTATAAATATAAATTATTTAATTGTTATACTATTATATGTACATACCACATATATATGAAATAGTATCAGCATTATGTGTTATATTTCTGATGATGGTGACCACTGAAAGGTGCTGACAGGTAGGCAGAAATTCCTTATACTATTCTCTTTCCTGTTACAATGCTTGAAAAATTCTGTAATGAAAATGATTTTAAATGACAATGCACGTATCACGTGCCCTTAACCCAGCATCTCCCCTTATAGGGAATCATCTTACAGGGAATCTTGCTCATGTGTAAATGGATATACACACAAGAGTGAGTTGTCATTGCAGAATTGTTTGTAATGGCAAAATATTGGACCATGTTATATGTTCGGCAACAGGGCCTAATTAAATATCACATGGTCCATTTTAGAATGATTTCTAAATGCAGCTGTTAAAAAGAACGAGGTAACTGTATTTATGGATTTGGCACTTTGTAAACAGTAACCAACTATTTGTGTTAATAAGGAAAGGAAGAGGGAAGACACACATGTAACAGTGGTTGCCTCTGGGGAGATCAGGGTGACTGGGGGTCAGGAGTGGAGGGGGGACAAATTTTACTCAATGTCCTCTGTTTTTTTGAATTTTGAGCTGTACAAATGTATTGTTCATTCAAAATAAAATATTTTAGAAGTTAAAGTAACACATGCTTCTTTTTTAAGAAAAGAGGAAACAAATTTGTTAAACTGGGTTTTTAGAAAGTCAAAGACGGTTTGCTAGAAAACAAATAAGAAGAAAGAGGAATGCATTCTGCGCTTAATGACATAGGTTCTTTTCTGAACAATTTTAATTAAAGGACAAACTATTAAAAAATAAATTTTCACTGGACATTCTAGGAAAACAGATTTTGAAAAGTTCTGTTTGTACAACATTGTGCATTCATCTCTCGGTATCCCAAGGGGACTGGTTCTAGGACCCCTGAGGGCACCAAACCCAAGGATGCTCAAGTCCCATATATAAAATGGTGTAGTGTTTGTACATAACCTATGCACATCCCCGGCATACTTTAAATCATCTCTAGATTACTTAGAATCTCTAATACAATAGAAATGCTATCTAAATAGTGGCCAGCGTGGCAAATTCAAGTTTTGCTTTGGGGAACTTTCTGGAACTTTTAAAAAATATTTTCCATCTGAGGTTGAATTCTAAGATGTGGCGCAGAACCCACTGTTCCGGAGGGCAGACGGCATTCCCAGGACCTGACTGTAGTGCAGGGCACAGAGTATGGGCTTAGTGCCTGTGGACATTGAATGAATGGATGGGCCCCAGAAGAACTGCTTAATATGTGACAAGTCTTTCATTCTGTCACTGATTATTTCCTAGTAGAGCAGATGGAATATTATAGAAAATATAACACTGTCTGCAGCGGTAGAGCTGATCTCTGGATTGAATCCCAGCTTTGTGGCCTTGGGCAACCACAGAACCTCCCTCTGTTTGCTCGTATGTAAAATGGGCCGATGACGTAGAGCTTGCAAAATTGTTGGGATGGTCCTTGGACGTGACGCATGTAAGCTGCTCATCACTAGTACACACTTTTAGTAGGCCCTCATGAAATACCAGCTTTTATTCTTTGGGTAACAGGGAGATGAATCCAGAAGAAGAAGAAAATGGGAAGGTGGTTAAATGGTACAAACTTTTTTTTCCCCAGTTATAAGGTAAGTAAGCCCTGGGGATGTGATGGCCAGTGTGGGACTCTAGTTAACAATACTGGTTTGTATACTTGACAGTCTCTGAGACAGAAGATCCAAAAAGTTCTCTTCACAAGAAAAAAAAAAAAAGTTGTCACCTATGCGAGGTGATGGATGTTAACGAAACTCACTGTGCTCATCAGTTCATAGTACATACAAATCGCGAATCGTGCTGCACCCCTGTAGCTAACAAAATGTTCTATGTCAATTAAATCTCAAGTAGCAAAAGGCAGGAAACAGACTTAATTCTCGTCCGAAGGGAAGATTCAGGTTTAAGTCCTGTTCTGAAAAGACAAGACTGCCTTTTTGAGAGAAAAATTCTCTGCTGTAGATAAAAGGTTAGTTCACAGAAGGAAAAAAAAATGAAGAAATTGTATTTCACGAGAGAGGGATGGAGTGGGAACTCGGGCAGGTTATTCAGGTCTTCTTTGGTTGAGTTCAGACCTCCTGCACCAGCCAGCACTGCCCTACACCTCCTTCCTGCCTGGTTGGGGTTTGGGGGAGAGGCTCAGCTGGGAACGAGGAAAGAGAGGGAAGGCTTTATGGTGTCGGCCAGTGGTTCTCAACGTGAGATCTGGAACCAGAAGCCTTAGGGTCACCCAGGACTCGTTAGAAGAAAACACCCTGGGGCCGGCTCCATGTTTGAACAAGCCCTCCAGGTGGTGCCGATGACTGATAGAGCTTCCAGTGAAATGCCGCCCCGGGATGCTACCTTTGGACTCCACCTCTGGACTCCGTAATTTACCAGAATCCCAGGGAATGTCAGTTTCTTTGAGGGAGGGGATAGACTAAGCACAGACCAGGCCCAGGGGCTCGAAAATGCACCTGATGCTGCAGGGCGCTTCTGAGGGGAGCACAAGGTGGGACCCTCATGGGTAGGAAGTCCCAGACTGCGTCTCAGTGATACAAACGCTGAATTGTAATTCTCTCCTCCCAGCCCTGGAGGAAGGCCATCTTCCAGGAGTGGGGGCCCGACTGCAGACCCTGGGTGGGTGGTTGGGGGGAGGCCATCCTTCAGCACGGGGGCCCTCACACCACCGGGAAGAGAGGGTCCTGGGAGCAGACTTCCCAGTGACAGTTATCCTACCCGCCCACCTCAGCCGAGATCTTCAGAACACTTTTCCCCCCATTCCAGAAAGGCTTTCTCACTGCCAGTCAGTTCTGCCCACTCCAGCCCTGGGCGGGAAACCGGTGGATGGTTTGCCCTTGATTCAGAGGTAATCACTGGTAATTGCCTCGTGGTTGGAGAGTGAGTAAGTGTCTCAGATCACAAAAGCTGGCGGGGAGAGGGTGAGTTCTCGCTGGGAGGGGAGGGGAGGGTGGGGGAGCTGGCTCAGGAGGCAGGAGCCCACGTGGTGGCTCAGACACCTGGGCTCCCTTTTTTTGAAAGCGCCATTTGCTCTTATTAAGCAGGAATCCCTCTATGGGAGATGGCCCCGCAGGGCAGGAAGGGTGCTCACCCCTCCCTGTGCCCCTGAGCTTGGGGAGCAAATGGGAAGGACGTGGTCTGGTTACAACTAGATCCATCGTGAAGGACCTGAGTGTTGCCCCTTGGCCTGGGAGACTTTCAGGAGAAGCCCAGCCCTCACAAAAGGCAAACCCTTCTTTCCCTGCCCCTCCCCTGGCCAGGCTCTGGTTAGGAGGGCAATGCCTGGCTCTTCCTTAAGATGCAGAGTTCCCGTACCCCTGACTTTGCTCTCTCTTTTTCAAAAACTGACTTACTGGGTGCAAACGGTCAGTGTCTACAGCCTCCAAACGCGCCTGACTTGGAGCAAATCCACCAGCAGCTCCAGGACCCTGACTGCTGTCGCTGGGTTCTGCGTATGTGAGCATTTGACCCAAGTTTCCAGGGTGCCTTTGCTAAGTCAGTAAGAACATGCTGTCGCGGGGTTAACGCCCAGGGAAGGAAGCCGTTCACACTGTGGTTCCTTTGGGTCCATTTCGGATGAGGAAGAGCCGGATTTCTTCAGATGAAACTGGACCCAGGAGAAGTCGTCTCCTGCTGCTTCCTTGAAATCGCTTTGTCTCTGGTGTCAGTCCTCTTCCGCAGCAATCCACCCACTTCTCTGCTTGCCAGCAGTCGTGTGTTCTTTTGCTCCTGTCAGCTATTCCCAAGTCCGGTTGAAAGAAGTGTGCATGTCCGAGGTCTGTGCAAACCTGGCAGGAGCCTGTTCTGAAGGAACTCTGTTTGCACCCCTAAAATTCCCAAAGAACTTCAGCCTCTGACAGTCCTTCCTGGCATCTCCGGGAAGGGAGCTCTCCACGCCTCACTTGTTTCTCAGAATGTTGATTTTAAACCACACTGAAATCGCAGTTACTCTTTGTCAAGGAACTTTCCGAGTCAACACTGCAACATTAAAATCCCAGCATCTCTCCCCACTACCACCAAAGGCCTTGGCACTATTTCCGCCTTGAATCAGGGCCATTAACAGAAAACCCAGTGGTCCAGCCAGAAAGAGCCTAGGAGCCAGGCCCCGGGAGGGAGAGGCTGGGCTCTGGGCCAGGAACTGCCAGGACAGGTAACAAACACCCTCAGACTCCCCTCACCTGTGAGACACAGGCTGAACCACCTCCCTTCTGACCTTGAAGTGTTAATTTTCTAGTTTTTCTTCAAGTCGTTTTTATGGCTAATGAATAGTGGAAAGATTTCTGGAATGTCTCCTGTGGACATTTCTTCATCAGTGGTGTGGATTTATGTGTGACGAAAGCTGTATTTCAAGTTGATTTAGGTTCTTCTAAAAATCAAGTTAAGGGCTACCTTCCACCTATTTCAGAAAGTGCATTGACACCAGACCTGCGGGTCATGACAGAGCTTTCTAGAACAGCTGGGCTTCCTTCTACGTCGTGGCAATGGTAGTGGACTGTTGAGATGCCAGGAAAAGATGTTCTGAAAGGTCCAACCTCAGCATCTCCTGGCAGCACGCTCTGCCTCCCAAAACATCTTTAAGAATTCTGGGCCATCCTCACTGCACAAATATTTTTGGAAACTTCTGCACAGTTAGATGCTGAGATCAGTCATGCACCTCCAGCAGGATGGAGGGGGCTCCGGGCACAAATTACTGTCAGGTGTCCAAAACGTTCATCTCGCTGTCCTTAAATGCAAGATGTCCGTCCTTCCTTTCTTCCTTCCTCCCTTCCTTCCTTCTTCCTTCCTTTCGCCTTCTTTTCAGCAGTTTGTAATTCTGTGTTCACCTGGCAGGTGGCCCTCCCATCACCCAGCTCCCTGACCTCGTTAATATTCCATGGACTCAGCTCTCTCTCCCATCCGTGTGTGTGTGTGTGTGTGTGTGTGTGTGTGTGTGTGTGTCTATTTCCCTATGTCAATATTGGTGCCTTGAGCTCTCTGGACGCGCTAAAAGCAGATGAAGGAAACGCATGAGAGGTTCCTTTTCCTAAGAATGTGTGTGGAGAGTTATCAGGTCAGGGGGCGGGAACTGCGCCCCTCAGCTCGGAGGTCTCTGAGACCCCTCCCACCTGTCCCTGTAGCCAGTGACCAAGGCTGTCTCATCCTGTGGCTCCTGGAAGTCCTCTCCTCACTCTCTTCTGCCTGCAAACTCCCGTGCATCCTTTAAAATTCAGGTAAAGCGTCCTGCCTAGGGCGGCTGTTGGGGGCCTGTCCAGAGCCTTGGTTCTGGTCATTCCACCTTGTCTCATCTCTTTCACATGTACAACTAAGCATACAGTGTGAGCTTCCTACGGGCAGGTACTGCGACGTGTGTTTCTGAATCTCAGTATCTGCTGAGTTCAGTTCAGGTCTCCTGAAAAGGCCCAGGGCCGCGGCTTGCAGGCTCTTACGGGCAATCAGGCTCTGGTCCAGTAGGCCAGTTCCAGTATCAGGGCTCTGCGCTGACATCCAACTTGCAAACCACTAGAATCAAAGCGAAGCAGACGGGCCTTCCCTTCCAGATTCTGCGTCATGTCACACGGAGGAAGCCCTGGGGTGTGTCATCTGCAGGGAGGTAGGAGGCTGCAGGGGCCACCCGTGGATGTCCTGGGGCGGCACTGCGACTGCGAGAGTCTGGCCCCGCCTGCCCTGCTCCTACCCCCGCCCCTGCCATATTCCAGTCTTTTAATAATGCTTAGATTTCTTTACCTAATCATCTGTCGACGAACAGACTCACAGACAAAGAAAACAAACTTACGGCTACCAAAGGGGATGGGGCAGGGATAAATTGTGAGTTTGAGATTTACAGATACAAACTACTACATATAAAATAGGGGCGGAGGGTGAGAAGGGATAGACAGGATTTCAAAACTGTAGAATAGATAAACAAGATTATATTGTAAAGCACGGGGAAATATACACAAGATCTTACTGGTAGCTCACAGAGAAAAAAATGTGATAATGAATATATATATATGTTCATGTATGGCTGAAGGATTGTGCTCTACACTGGAATTTGACACAACATTGTAAAATGATTATAAATCAATAAAAAATGTTAAAAAAATAAAATACATAAACAACAAGGTCCCACTGTACTGCCAAGGGAACTCTATTCAATATCTTGTAATAACCTATAAGGAAAAGAATATGAAAAAGAATATATGTATGTATAAAATAGATAAACAAGTTTATACTGTATAGCACAAGGAACTATATTCGATATCTTATAGTAGCTCATGATGAAAAAGAATATGAAAATAAATATATGTTATGTTCATGTATGACTGAAGCAATGCACTGTACCCCAGAAGTTGACACAACATTGTAAATCGACTATACTTCAATTAAAAAAAAAAAGAAAAACAGGAAAAAATCCCACCCTGCAGCACCCCATGTCTGTCCTCCCCCCGGGTCCAGAGCGCCCATGGGTGGGACTGGAGGAGCGCGGGCCGGGCTTATCCCCGGGTAAGGAAGCCATGGCTCGCAGGGCCTCCTGGGCAGGTCTGCTGGGAAGACAAGCCGACTCCTGCCTGGCTCCTGCCACAGGGCCCAAGGCCAAGTTAACCCTGAGGAAGGGACATTCCAGAGGGGGAGGAATACCCGGAGCCCGGCCGGATGGATACCAGGCTGGGGTGGGGACCCGGACCACCCTCTGCCCTACGTGGAGCAGAGCCTGGGACTTGGGGGGCAGGACCCCCCAGGTGGGACAGGACAGCAGGAATGTGGCAGGAGGGCATCATCCCCCAGGTGGAGGCAGCTTGCCAGCTGGCAGGGGACCCAGGGTAACTTCACAGCAAAGCCTCCACCTCCTGGAAGGGTCTGCCTCCTTTCACTGCCCTCGTGCTAAGCAGACACGTGCCCCAGTAAGGGAAATAACCCCCTAAACTGCAAAATGAATGATTTCCTCCTCTCTGCACCTGGAGGGTCTAGGGCCGGTCTCAGCCTGCGTGAGTCCCTGCCGGGTCACAGCCCCGTAATTGAGAGTCCCCAGCAGGCCAGTCCTCAGTAGACACTGCTCTGAATGTCTGCGAGCCACCTGCCAGCGGACGTATCAGGGCGGTGCCTTTTGAAGTCATCTGACTGCTCATCTCTGGGGAATGCGTCATCTATTAGGTGGCGAGTTGATGCCGGTGTCTAACACAGCACTCTGGATGGGCTCACCCAGACCAGCGGGAGTTCTCAGCCCTGGCAGCCGGAGGGGAGCGTGGGGTGCGCACATCTCCTTGAGTCAGCTTGTGTCCCTGTCATGCCGGTCAGCAGAGGGGTCCACACAAGCGGAAAGACGCACCAAAGACTCCCCTGCAGAGCAGCGAAATGAAGGATCCTCTCCGGTGGGAGTTAACAGCTTCAAAGCTAGAGACAGGAGGCGGCAGTCCTGGCTGCGAGCACTTAGGAACTGTCGGTAACAAAAGTGTGCTGAGCTGTGTCAGGAGGTGGCACACTAAATCACAAACCAGCCTCAGGTAAGATAGTCCCGGGAACAGTATGCAGGGTTTTATTTTAATTATTTCCAAGTTCCATTTCATCATTTACCAAGCGTTCACCAGTTTGGCCCTGAACCTGTGGCTTGTTAAATAAATCCTCACCAAATGTGAAGGGCAGGGCAGGGCAGGCGAGAAGGAAGGTGAATCAACCCAAAAGAATTCCAAGTGGGCCTCTTGGGGGTCATGTGTTCACATTAATATCATCACTTTAGCTATTTAGACTCATTCATTTCAGTCAATAAAACCGGTCCAATAAACAACAAGGACCTACTGTATAGCACAGGGAAATAAATTCAATTTCATAACATATAACAGAAAAGAATCTGAAAAAATACATATATGTACATAAAAAATAAAATAAATAAAGCTGATCCTAAAGCTAAGGCGGACTCACACCCAATCTATCCTAAACTGCAGGCAAAATTAAAGGGCAGAGCGTAATTTCCCAGTATTATCTTTGAATTAAAGTTTTAAAATGGTACCTGTAGAAAGAGGATTATCAAAGATCCATGCTGCCACACTGGGAGCAAGTTTTTAAAGAAAACTAAGCATAACGTATGACATTTCTTTCTCATTAATTCTTTTCAAGCACAACTTAATAGCCCTGGTCTCTTATTCCTGGCTTGAGTTAGAATCTTTTTTCTCTACTCGCCCAGGATTCTAATCTTTGAAATGAGACATTTGTGAACAGCCCTGGAACTTAGAGCTATGTTGATGTTAAAGGCTCAGATGACATCCTTGTGACAACAGCTGGTTTGGAGGGGTGGGGTCAAGAAGAAGCTGTACTGAGCAGGAAATTGCTGTTTGCTGAGTGAGTCATCCTCGCCATGCCACTAAGATACGAAACACTCAGGCCACCTCCTCCAGAGCTTAAAGTCCAGTGTGACTGGGAGGGAGGCGGTCAGCTCGGTAAAGATGAAGTCCCAGTGAGAGCTGCTCAGGGTTAAGCTATGCAAAGTGTATCCCACCATATTCAAAAAAGTTGAAAGCAGAGTCTCAAAGAAATATTTGCCCTTGCATGTTTACAGCAGCATAACTCACACCAGCCGAGAGGCGGAAGCAACCCAAGTACTCATCAGCAAAGGAACAGAGAAACAAAGTATGGTATATGTGAGCAATGGACTGTTACTCAGTCTTAAAAAGGAAGGGAGTCCTGTCACGCGCTCCAGCACGGGTGAGCCCTGAGGACGTCATGCCCGAGAAATAAGCCAGTCACAAAAGACAGATGCTGAATGATGCCACTTATATGAGGTCCCTAGGGTGGCCCCATTTATAGAGACAGAGTGTAGATGGTGGGTGCATAGGCTGGGGGAGGGGAGGGGGAGTTGTTTGATGAGTAGAGAGTTTCAGTTTTGCAAGATAGAAGCACTCTGGAGGTCTGTTGTCAACGTGAATACCCTTACCACCAATCATGGTTACACTTGGACACCCAGGTGGCGACAATGTATCTCTGTGGAGGAAGTTATGGGGACACAAGGACGGCACTGAGCCCCACCTGGGGGTCTGTGACTTTACAGGTCAAGTTGCCTGGGCCACAGCGGGGTAGGGGCAGATATTTGGTTAACCACTGTTCTGGGTGTTTTGTGAGGGTGGTTGTGGATACCACCAGGTCATCAGTCTGTAGACCCAGTAAAGTGGACAGCCCTCCCTCACAGGGGGCGGAGGGGGAGCTTCCATCCAACCAAGTGAAGGTCTGAATAGAACAAAAAGGCTGACCTCCCCCCACCCGCCGCCGCTCACGTAGGAGAGAATTCCTCCCATCTGGTGCCTTCGAGACCCGGCATCAATTTTTTTCCTGCTTTTGGACTGAAATGGAAGCCTGGGCTCTCCTCGGGGTCTCACCTGCCCACTCACCCTGCAGAATTTGGGTCCCCTCGGCCTCCATAATCACACGAGATATTTCCTTATGATAAATCCCTTGAGATACATATCTCTGGAGAACACTGACTGACCGAGACAGGGTCCTAGGAAGACTTCCTGGAGGGGATGCCGTCTGACCAGAGCCTCGACAGACAGGCAAGACGTGGCCGGCTGGCCAACATGAAGAGGGCACAGAGGGCCCCGTGCCACGCCAAGGCCTGATCAGGGCTTGGCACACATTTCAGGATTACTCGAGCCAGGGATGGGGCGGAGGAGCTGGGGCCAGGCCAGGGAGAACCCTGTGTGCCTGGAGGTTAGCGCCTGCTGCTCAGGCCTGCAGCCAGCAGTGTGTAAGGGGCGCCTCGCAGACCCACAGGAGCCGGCACGCGAGGCTGAGCTGGGAGGGGCCGGCCAGTCCCAGGCTGAACAAGTTCATACGTTTCTTTCCCGCAGGATTTTTCAGAGCCTTTCAAGGAGCCAGTGTCCAGCGCAGATCTTCAGGAGAGGATGTATTTTAACCCAGATCCCTCCCCCGTCTACCTCTGATTCCTCTTACGACGGGGAAGGAAGCCAGTTTCCACAGAATGCTGCGGGGACCCCAGAGCCCAGGGAAAGGGCCGAGGTGGGAAACAGCCCGGGCCGGCTCTGATTGGTGGGTGGCTTTGGCTCGAGTGTAGACATCTACCAGGGCTCATTCAGAAGGCGTAGGAGATCCTCTGCCCGGACCCCTGAGGTCCCATTAGGTCCCCAGGAGCTAGGAAAGGCAGGGGTGCTAGGGAGGATCAGGGCTCCAACACAGGCATCAGGCAGCTTGTGGAAGGACTGGGAAATTATAGTTTGACTTTCAGTTATTCAGAAGCCACTTGACGTCAAAGGCATATTTCATGACCCTTGACAAATAGAAGGATCGGCCTGTTGGAGAAGAGATGGTGGGACAGAGAGAGGAAGGACTTGGGGAGCCCGCGGTGAGCCCACCGCGCTCTGCGGCTGGAAAGTGTTTATCTGCACGTCTGGCCCCTCCGGGGAGAAGAGCTACTTCCTCTGCGTTTTGTCACCGGGGCTCTTCCACAGTGGAGGCCGTGTGGTGCCACCTGCCTCTGTCAAAGTGCTCTGGGCTCTTGGAAACCGAGTTCTCTAGTGCCATAGGAAAGAGAGAAATTCCCAGCCTTCTGAAAGGTGATATGCTGTCTGCCTTAGCCGCTGACCGCCATCCCAGCCCCGCCTTGGAAGTCAGCATTCACTTTTGATGCATAAAAGTCACTGTATCGAAGTTACCTTAACCAAGAGTCAGTGTTCCATAATTCAAGTCAAAAGTAAACAAACCCGAATGAAAAACACATGGCCAAGAATGGAAACAGCGTGTCTATTAAAATACCTTGGCCAGTTTGCTTTATCGCTCCTTCCAGGCATCCTGCTCCCTTCTGCTCTGCACCGGGGCCCTCTTGGCCCTTCCCCTAGCCAGCAGTCACCAAAGGCAGCCTTTGATGTAGGGGGAACCAGTGAACCACCCCCCCACAACAAGGCCTTCTGCCAAATTACAGGAAGAGGCTGGGAGCCCAGCACAGCACAGAGAGGCTGAGACAAAGCAGAAGGGGCCTCAGGCTGTGGTGTTTCTCCTTATTTCGGGGCACGGAAGGGAGTTAGAACGCACACACAAACACGGGGACCTGGACACCAGACACAGTGGTGCTGGGGGAGATGCTGGGCTGGCGGGGTCCTAGGCTCCTCTGAGACCCTGCTCACAGGGCCCACTCCCTCGTGGGTGAATGGCCAACAGTGCTTTGTTTTGCTTTTGTGTTTTCCTTTTTCTTTTTCTGGGAAGACTCGCATTTCTAGAGCTGATCAAGAAGGAAACCATTTATTGCATTGGCTCCCGCCTAAAGGATCGCACTGAGCCGCCTGCAGAGAGAGAAGTGTCTGGGGCTCCTAGGAGGAGGTAAGGACCTGGGCAAAGGGAAATCCCACACAGATTTCCGGCAGTGTCTCGAACGCTGACACCATTGCAAACTAGGAAGTCCATGTTTCCGTCCCAGCCGCTTCCCACGGCCCCACGTGCAGTGCTGACACAGTCGTGTTGAGACACGAGACAATTCTTGTCTCTATTATGTGAGATGCTTTCTGTTCTTTTTTATTTCATCTGTCCCCTAGTCAATTTCATCTTATTGTTAAACATGTGTAGGTCTCCATCCACTAGGTGGATTTTGTGGCTCCCTAAGAACTATGAAACGGACCCCGAGTTGGAAAAGCTTGAGTTTAGGGGAGATTCAGGCAAAGGAGAACTTCTGGCAAGTTCACGTTCCTTACGCACATGGGGAGAGAATGCAGAGAAGCCAAGCACCCGATTCAGGAAAACGTCTCAAAGGTCAACAGTCTGTTGGAGAAAGAAGGACACCAGACTTTAACATGGTGGCAGGGTAAGGGTCACATCCCAGATGTCCCTTATGAGAAACTGGACTTCTGGCTTCTTATCCTTGTGAAAGGAATAAAAATGTCTGCAAGAAGCTTATGGGGGGGGAGGCAGGAAGGAGGGGTGTGATATTCTTGAGGGAGAGCCTGACCTAGTGCACCAACAAGTGCAAAGGCCCTGGGGCAGGGTGGGTCTTGGCACCTTGGGGAGGAGCAGAGTGACTGGAGCTTCCTAGATGGAGGGGAGAAAGCAAGGCGATGAGGTCCGGTTCTGGGGACCGGATCGTGGAGGGCCCTGCAGGTTATGAAGTGTCAGGCTTTATTCTGACTTGGGAAGGGATTGGGGAATTTTGAGCAGAAGAGAGGTGGGTCTAATATCAGTTGGAATATGACATCAAAATTTAGAGAGACTTATAGTAAAATCAAGCTCATTTTGGCCTCTGGGGCTGCCCGGCTGCTCCTGCCTGAGGCTGGCTCGGATTTGCTGAGCTCCCCAGGAAAGAGACATGCAACCCCAAAAGCAGAAGCAGCTCTGGGCGGGTGCCAGGACTTCCTGAGCTCATCCACAGGGGCTGGAGGGCGTGTGCCCTGCTTATCTTGGTGGTGAAGGACTTACCGTCCTTCTGTCCAAATTACATTATTTGCATGGTGTGGAACCTGCCACTGTGAATTCTGACTTGCAGAGAATTATGTTTTAATTAGAAGATGCTCACTTCACCCTCCTTGCTGCCCTGAGAGTTTTCCGACAGTATTTTCCACATGGAACTGTGGTCATGAATATTCTCCCCTCACTTGGAGGGCTGCTCATGTGGGTGAATTTGATGCCAGCAAGTGTGCCAACAACCTGTTCATAGGATTTTTGCATTTTTCAACTTGCGGGAGGCAAGAGAGAGAGGCGCCTAAAGGGAGCTTCTCTCGTGCACTTTCAGCATCTCTTCGCTGTCTGGGTGCTACACACACCTTGTTATTTTCTCAGGGAGCCTAACTGATTGGAAAGTCTTGTGGTCCTCTGTCTTGATTTAGGGGTTGGAAGGCATAACATCTGGTCTATAATTCAGTGTAATTAGTATCTCCATTCCTTCCCCTTCCCCCATCACATACACACCTCCCCCCCACACACACATACAACCCCCACCACACCCTCACATACAACACATATACCCACATCCAACACACACACACCTCCGCAAGCCACACACACACTCAGACCCACTGACTGTGGTGAATGAGAACTTCCAAGCCAGAGAATTTACTCCCTGGGGCTACATTACCATCACATGTTAGTATTACTTGCCCAGTAAAAATTCCATTAAAAACACTATTACGATCACGAACCATGACCTTGTGTACCAAAGGGCGGGGAGTGAGTACCGAACCCATTTCCAGGCCAGCAGTGCAGGAGGGAAAAGTACTGGCCACAAGGAAAACCTCCAGCCCCTTCCTTTGGATCTTAGCACTTCTCAGCTTGATTAAACCCCACGACCCAGCTCAGGAAGCGCTTCTGAGGCAGCTGCTGTGGGAAGGCCCTGCTGGCTCCTGGGGCTTTGACTAGGGGGCCGACACCCGCCCCAGGCTTTGAGAGGGTGCTGGAAATGAGGGGAGAGTTAAACAAGTGCAGTGAAGGGCACATGGAAAGCCCTCAGTCCCCTTGCGGTGAGCTGTCCCTGGTCCCCCTCCGGTGGTCCCAAGGTGGCACCGCCCAGGCCGCCTGAGCCCCTTCACCCCTCACCAACGCGAATGAAGAATGTTGCCTGTTATGTCGGTAAGCAGAGGGCGCCGCAGTGGTCAAGCTGTCACACTGCAGCCGCCCCGAGGGGACACAGGACGGGAAAGCACAGGACGCTGGCCCTGGAGAGCCAGGTGCACATCACAGGGCCGATTTCAATGAGCCCAGACTCTTGCATCTTCCCAGAGAAAAGCGCTAAACTCCTTAGCCTGGGATGTCTGGTTTTCTCTCTCTAGCATTAGTCTTCTGATGTTCCCACCTGGTCTTTGCCCCAAGAGCTCTTCACCGTGGCCCCTCCCTAACCTCCGCGGAGCTGTCCCTCAGAGCCACCTGAGAGGCTGTGTCCCAGGCTCGAGTCCTCAGAGAGTCCGCCGGATAAAACACAGCTCTCAACTTTCAGGTTGTGCATCTTTTTCAGTCAACATGTACAAATCAGAGGCAGTCCTCACGGAGCTGTGGTGCGCACACACGGGAGTGCGCGCGTGTGCACACGCGCGTGGCACCCAGAGCGGGGCCAGCGCCCCAAGCTCCCAAACACCAGCCACGGCTACCCTGGAACCCGGAGCTGCACAGTTCACATTCGGGACGGTGCTGGAAATGAGTCCTGACAGATCTTTGTGAGAGGCGTCTTCCCTGCTTCACTCTGGGGAGCCGGGACACCTCTGCATTTCCTCTTATAAAATCCTGGTTTTTAGAAACATCTCAAAGAGACCAGAGAGGAGCAACGCGACCCTGTCCCTGAGTCGTCAGGGCTCCCCTCCCCAGCACACACGTGCACACACACACAGAGCATCTCTGCTCCCCAGGGCCACCCCCTCCACCTGGCCAACCAGTCTACTTCCAGCTCCGTACTGTTCACGCTTTCCCCTGCCTCTCCACAATTCCTTAGCCTCCACACCATTGTCTATGCAGCCTTTTCCCCAAGTCCTTCCTTCTCGTTCCCAGCGACACTCCTGCAGGAACACCAGCCGCCTTTGCCGCAGCATTCCCGCAGGCACTCAGACCCGCCTTACAGTTTCCTTCTTCTGATGCCAGCTGGGTCACCAAAGCTGAAACCAGACCTTGCCTTTCCCTGGGTGGCATCTGCTGGGGTGATGACACTTTTCTAAGCCTGTTTCTTAATATAATAATAATACTACCTACCTGTAGGGCAGTTGTGTGTTAAGTGAGCTGACACCAGCCTCCTGGATTTTGTGATCAATCTGATACATTTTTACCTCCCGCTTTAAGAAGCAAGCCATTCTGAGAGGCTACTTCCCATTTTTCTAGTTGGCGGCGATAATTAGAATGCTTTATATTTGCATGGAGCTTTGCCATAAAAATTTTTCATGATTAGTCTCAGCATAGGAAATTCATCCAACTATTTAAAATGTAGAGAAAATATAAAATTACTACTCATCTTTTTCCTTAAACACAATAATTTTGTGTATTTTGATTTCTCTTTTCAGCATTTATGTATTATATAAGTTAAGATCATTAATGATAAGCATATGGATGGCTTGATATCTGATTTTTGGAAAGTAAAAATTCCATGCAAACTTTCCTTTGAATGACCGTACACGGTACACCATGGCTCTGCCACGATTTATTTAACCGCCTTCTACTGTGGCGTGACCTCACTGCTCATCACTTTAGTTATTATGTATAATGTGTTGTCAAATAAGCATTTATACCTTCATATCATACACTTTATCTTCCTACAAAGGCCACGAATTAGACAGAAGTAGAATAATCAACACCCTTTATTTTTCTGTTTTACGTTCATGCTGACATTTTGAAATCAGTCTGGATTTATCACACAGACCCGAACCCAGGCAGGAAGTGCTCTGGTGGCCTTTACTTTCCTTGAAGGCAGCCGGTCCCCTTGCCCTTCAGTTTCACCAACCCCACCCCCGACCCCTTCATGCTGAGCAGACAGGTCCCAGGCAGAGAAAGGAGGCTCATGTCTTAAAAACCAATTCCTACACTTTCCTTTAAAGCCTAATTATGCACGCCTTTGTAATAACATTCCTGCAGCATATTTTGTGTGTCGTTGGCTTGATGTGGTTTCACTCCAGTTTAACTTTTCCGTATTACTTTTTAACTACAACAAAACCTTCTGCTAAAATGAATTTTTATTCCTCTTCTATCTAAAATGTATCTTTTAAATTTAAACAAAGCCCCTAAATTGTAAAAATATCCTCAAAGTTAAACTGGATTTTATTTTTATAGACTTACCCTTAACATTTAGTAGTATTTATGAAGTAGATCTGTTAAATATCCAATTGCTCAGAACTCATGTTCCTTTCTATTTTTTCATCCTTATTTTGGTATACTGGAGACTAAGTATGAAAAACTGACAGATCAATAATAATGAAGAAAATCAGTAAAACGAAATTTGGAGGGGACACAGATCCAGGTCCTAGGTGGCTGAGCTGTTTCTCTATTCAGTAGGTAGCATCAATAGTGTAAAAATCAGCAGATCATACTTGGAAACAAGTTATATTTTGATAAAAGTTTCTTATCTATCTTATCTCATTTTATGATTTTTTTACTTCCCATTTATCTCACCATTATGGATATTTTAATGTTCTGGCTAAATGGAAAATGTCATATGTAGTATACATAAAAATTGAAAACCAGTTGTCAAAGAATGAGAGTTTGAATACACAGTAGAAATACACTGACTATAAATTGGACAAAAAGCAGATCACCAAATAACCTGTCATACATTTTGATATATATTTCCTTAATTACAATTTATATTTCATCTTAATCTGTACAACATAGGGGGAATTTTTTCCCTCTTTTAAAGCTGGTGTTAAATTAATGGTTGATGTTACAATCAAGAACCTCTTAGAATCGAGAAATAAGACAAATCATGAAATGCTAAAAGTTGTTATTCCTGCATAGTAGGACTACACATAATTTTCCATTTTCTTCTCTCTGCTGGTTTGTATTTTCTATGGTGAACACATCTTTGTATAGTAAGAAAAAAACAAAAGAAAATATAAACTCTATGAATGTAATTTCTCCTCTTTCTTTTGTGGTGTTAAAAACAACAGACCCAAAATGGAGTCGTGCATGCTAAGCCCCCTGTCACAAAACTGAGACTTAATTACAGGTTCAGCCCTCCCGGAAATGGAGTCTTAAACCAGTCAATCAGGAATCGCTTGACCAGGACTGGTGAGGTCATCTGCCTGGCAGGCCCCTGCTGTACCCTAAAGGAAAGTGACCTTTCCGATAACCAAGTCGTTTTTTTGCCAAGTATGACTTCCTTGTTCTGCTCCCTTCTGCCAATAAGAGTCTATCACTGCATCCAGCTCCTTGGAGCTCCCTTCTCTCTGCTGGATGGGATGCTGCTCAATTCATGAATTGTTGAAAAAACCAAGATCTTTAAAATGTACTCAGTTGAATCTTTTTTTTATCAGTGGGGAAAAGAGAATTTAAAATCAGTGTGTCCTGGCCATCTGTTCTTAAATATGGAGTTTTCAGAGAGCAGCAGAAGTTGTGCTGGTGCTGGGGCGGCAGAGGGGGGGGATGCACAGGGAGTGGCGTGGCCTGGCCTTAGGGGTCTGAAGTCAACACAAGCACTGAACAGGATCATGAAATCTCTAAGTGCATGATGTCCTCGGAGACAGGCAAGATGAGGGCGAGCAGTCAGGGTACACTTTATGGGAAAATAGGCAGCTTTTCATGGAAGTGATACATTAATATTTTCTTAATATTAGAAAAAGCCTCCAAAATGTAATGACTTGAGTCAATTAGTTGGCTACTGCATTAAAAGCAAAAACTTTTTACTATAGAATGGATCCCCCAACCCAAGACTGTTACAGCACATTTTGCTGTTATCAACCCAGCAGTAAGAACAAGATTCAAATAACATTTCTCAAGAAATAGACAGCAACAAACAACCCAGAGAAAACATGTAATAAAATAGCATTAACCTGTAACACAAGTATTAATCGATCTTTTGACCTCAGAATTATTTTTTTAAAAACTGATCTGATGGTTTTTTTCCTTTTCGACTGGATTTTGGTAAATGCCCTGCATGGAGCCTGGCAGGAGGATGTTTAGACGTACGGTGCCCATTAGCACATATGCGTCATTCCATCAATATTAACATTATTACGCAGCTGGCCCGAGCGTGAGGGCATTACTCGGGACTGTGTCTCTGGCGTATATCCTGCTCTAGAAATTAGTAAAATATTAATGCATTTCCTTTTGAAAGCTCGCAGCAGAGATCTGTACTTTTGAACCACCAGCCGTGACAGGTCATCCTGTGTGAACATACTTCCCCGGAGCGATCAGGCTCGCCAGTCATCTGCCTTTTACCCCAGGCCATCCGGAAAGCCCACCAGCGAGCAAAACTCAAGGGCACTGTGTTTTTCCCCACTTCCAGTGTTGATCTTATAATTTCTTTTCCTTGCCTTTTTTTTTTTTTAAAGTTTCTTCCCCAGTGTCCAAAACTCAGTGTAAATTCCTGATTCCCACTGAGAGAGGGCAAGATGAACGAGGGTGCCCTGTGTTCCCAGTGTCCCTGTGGGTTCCTGCTGTAGCTTTGGGGACATCAGGGGCTTTGCTGCTGGTGGGAGCCAGCCGCCCATGCCACCTGGGTCCCCGTCTGGGGTCTGAGTCCACAGTGCCAGAGAGCTCTCTCCGAGGGATGGAGCACCACTGGAGGCAAGTTTGTGCAGACATGGGAGGGAAGATGGCAGGGAGAAGCAAGGAAGGGAGAAACTAGAGCCTTACCTGTCCCGTTTCTGCCTCCAGCCCAACCAGAGGGGACAGCAGACGGCGACCACCCCGGGGGTTCACCAACGTGTGAGCAGCTGTCAGCCAGTTGGACTATAAATAAGGTGCGTCCAGAGCATGGGAGATAAGAACCCAGGCCCTTGCTCCTGCAGGCCTTTTAAGGTATGCAAATTAAAGGCGTTCAGCCGTTCAGCCCCCGGATGGGAAGGGGCTGCCAGCTCCCCATCTGGCTGGCCTGCCTCAAGGACATCCCGGGCCTGGCCTGGAGCATTTTTTCCAGTGACGGAGGAGGAGCAGCGGAAGGAGGGGAGAGCAGGGCGCCAGGAAGTGTCAGGCAGAGCCCTGAGGTTAGATGCTGGTCATGGAGACGCAGAAGCCGGAGGAAACTTTCCAGGACAAACAGCACCTCTGTGGCCAGAGTGGATTTTCAGCTGACACCCCACCCCCACCCCCTCTTGGCTTCAGGAGCTTTTGTTTGGGTGAAGATTCTGGGGAGACCAGGGGATCCGCAAGTTAGGGTTGGGGGTACTTACAGAACATCCTCTCTCCCCACTCTCCCTGCTCCCGCCTGGCAATGAGGGTTTCTACAGCCTCAAGTCAGTTCCTCTAAAGAAAATGAGGTCTTACTGGAGTCGTTAAAACCTGCGTGCAAGACTGGGGCAAGGGCTCC
This sequence comes from Camelus ferus, assembly GCF_009834535.1. Classification (NCBI taxonomy): domain Eukaryota; kingdom Metazoa; phylum Chordata; class Mammalia; order Artiodactyla; family Camelidae; genus Camelus; species Camelus ferus. Next base: position 11,759,646 of record NC_045731.1, on the reverse strand, counting down.
CGGCTGGCCTTAGATTCCTCACTTACCACACTTCTTTCGAAAGGCACCTCCTCCCAGGGCCCCCCGTCTGCGTGATCATGGCAATTCCAGGTCTGGGAATGGATTCTAAGGAGAGAGTCGTGGATGTGGGCAGAGATGCAGCTGTGGGGACATTTCTTGCTGCTCTTTGCATCATTGGGAGAAGCTAGACACAACCTGAATGGCGAACCACAGAGGGCTGGTTAAAGAGGAAAAGTATGTCCATAAAGGAAATGCCCTGATACCTTCGGAAACGACACAGAAGAGGGTTTAATGATATAGAAACAGTATCATGATAACTGGGGACAAGAACGCCCCTACTTTAAGGGGAAGATGGGGGACTGGTAGTAAGTTACTGCACAGTCATATGTGCACCAAATGCGAAAATGTGGTTACTTCTGGATGACAGAATTATAGCTGATTTCATTTTCTTCTTTGGCTTATACACAAGCTCTTAATCATCTTGTATTGCTTTTATATCAAAAAACTTCATTTCATGTAAAATCTACGTTTCTGAGAATCAGAGCCCTCTGTGTCTCCGCACTAAGGAACCCACATTTATTCCAGGATGACAGAACTCCTTGGGGTCTCCCTGGCCTGTGGGGAGGCTCAGACAGCGGTCAGCAGCCTTTCTTCACAGCAGTATCAGCAGTGTGATGTGGCAAGGCCAGCAGAGCCCCCAAGAGCCCCCGCCAAGGTGAAGGTGAGTCCAGAGGACAGAGAGGAAAGAACAAGAGAGCAAAGCACACTAGGAGAAAGAGGGGTGAGAAGGTGAGAGCGTAGGTGATGGGGTGACGGAAAACCCCCACCGGCCCTAGCTCGCCCCTGTCTGACCTAACACGTCCCATCCCCACTTCTGCTCTGACCAGGACGTGACCGAGGCCGCTCTGTCCTTCTATGTGTAGGACTTGTATGTTCTGATGACTTCCTTTTTCATTGATTTTGACTGAAGTAGTCGAACCTGTATGGCAGAGCACATCTCACTGACAAGTGTGCCTGGGAGGGGCTCCCGGGGCCAGGGGTACAGAGGGGCCCCATCATCTGACGGCCTCTCTTCCAGCTGCAGAAGCCAGAGCGGGGCCGCCCCCTCTGTGGACAGGCCCTGGTCTACAGCAGAGAGCGGGTAGTTTCAAAGCACTTGTGTTGAGCTGCTGTCACGGGAGGGGGGTGCCCTGTAATAGACACCCCCCCAGGGCCAGAGCCTGGAGGCTGCGGCTGAGCAACCTTCTGAACTGCTCTTCGGAGCTTTCTGGGCCCAAGCGCCGCTCGGACGGTCCCCCTGTCGTCTACCTGACAGCCTGCCTCAGACTTCAGTGCTTCCTCGTGGTGGGGGGGCCTGGTGGGAAGGGGCAACTCCAGCCTCAGGCCGGTTTCCCAGACAAGGGGAGAGATCAGCGCAGGGATGGGCTGAAGGGGGGCTCCTCTTGGAGGGACCCAGGGCCACGCAACGGGCGAGCTCTGTAAGGGCTGGTTTCAGGGCCCTTCCCTGAGCTCCAGGGGCAGCGCTGGGAAGCATCTGGTGTGACATTTGCCCATCCACTCCGACTTACTCCCCTCCAGGGGGACACACGTGCACACACAGTCCTGGAGGCTGGGGGGAGGTGACAGACTGCTGCCCACCTCCACCCTGGAGCAGACCCGTGTCAGGGCTGTGGCGCGGGGTCTCGGGGTGTGGCCAGGACCGGGGGTGCCGCGTGTTGGTGGGCACTCCCTCTCTTCCACAAGGTCACAGAGGCAAGGCCAACCAGGATATCTTGGTCCCCTGTTCAAAGCTCGGAGACCAAAACCAAAGACCATCCAGGCCTGGGACATTCTGATTCTACCCAGCAGTCATGTGCTGAGCTCCCACCAGGAACCAGAAAAGGTGGGCACGAAGACAGAGAGGTAATGGAGACCCCCGTCCCAGGACCTTCAGGGCTCTGCCCCCAGCCACCACCATGGCCAGCATCTCAGCTGTCCGGCCCACCCTCTCAAGCCCTTTGCCACGAGGTCCTGAAATCCCCGTTAACCCAGCTGTACTATTCGCTCTTTTTTTCCCCCCAATAAACACTCATCGTGCTTCGTCCATGTGTCAGGCACAGGGCAGATCCAGGAGCCTTGGCCCCTGAACAAAATAAATGACTCTCCCGTGTGCTGTGGTCACAGCTGGAGCCTCTCACCTTGAACCTGGAACATCTTTCTCCCCGCTCACTGTCGATGCCGTTTGCCACCGTGCCGCCGCTGTCACCTTTCTGCGGGGTCACTGTCACTGGTGCTCCCCGCTCTGGGGTGGGCAGCCCTCGTCTTTCTGCGGACCTTGTCCCTCTGCCCCTCCCGCCTATCAGGGCTGAGCCTCCCCCAGCCGCCTGACTGCAACCCGGCCCTGCCTCTGAGTCTGGGTGTCACCAGAGCCCACCCTGCCTTTCTGGGGACAGCCTTGCCCCCGCCCTCCCGAGTGGGAAGGTGAGGGGACTAATGCACTTGGCCCTAGCGGGAAGGGACTAGTCTCTTCTACCCTCGTGGGCATAGCAGAGTCCCTGACAGTGGAAGATGAGCTGACCAGGCGGGGAAGGACCAGCAGGGGCAGGAGGAGGGGCACCTGGTGAGGAGCGAGAGCCCCCAGAGAGCAGCTTCATGCCAGAGACACAAGGAACGGGGTCAACTCTTGCAGACTGAGGGGGCGAGGAGGAAGGGGACCCTGCTCTTCCACGCTACGAAGTCCTGGTGCAGCCAGCGTGTCGGGGCGCACAGGGCAGAGGTTCACGAAGTGGGGCGTCCGCTGACTGTCCATCCCCAGAGCCGGAAGGCCAGGCCCGGCATTTGCTGCCGTGTCCTGGTTTTCGTGGTCTGCTCTGTGTGCTAGGACCGAAATCTCCCCATAAACATTCCTTCCGCGCTTCCCAGAACAATAAACAGGCGAGCAGGGCTGCATAAACGTCCCACAGTGTAAATACGGCTGCGAGCAGCTCTGCAAAGTTTCAGCCTGGAAAACAGCATCACCATTTGTGGCTGAGACAGAACCCAGGCGCCCGTCCCGTGAATCTGGCTTACGCTGAACTCGCTGGGTTGTTGAAATGAACCACGTTCCCAAGTCAGAGCGCTAACTCGGGGTCCTGTGAGCCACCACACTTGCAGGAAGAAAGCGCGTGTTTGTGCCCAGGACTGGTCTAAGCTCTCCTCACTTAAAAGCCCCGGGATCCGACACGTGCCTCTGCTTCAAGTCACATGCCAAAGACAAGCAAAAAACGCCACACAGGACAGAAGGCGTCACTCCTCCCCTCCACACACTGTGTGCTCTGCTGCTCTCGCCCCCGATTCCCTGTCACAGTGCTGATAACATGCGGTGATCCTCTGCCTAAGGTTAGCCCCTGCCGTCGCTCTCAGCTGCTGGCTGGGTTTGGCCAGAGGAAGGGACCAGCGGGGAGCAGAGACAGGAGAGAGGGGTCAGGTCCACAGTGCTCCCTCCTCCCTGCGGTCTGCTCTGCACCTCTGGGGAAGTCCTCTCTGGTCTGGTGACAGCTCCTTCTGGACCCTGAGGGCTGCGAGTGGGATGACTTCCACGGTCCCCAGCTCCGGGGTCCTACATTCTTCCTTACTGATTTCTCTAAGTGCCCACACCTTTGGAGAGAGTGCCTTTGTTAAAACTGTCCTCCAGGTACCTGGGTGGGGAGTGGCCTCTCTCCTGCCCGGACCCAGACGGATGCAGAGGAGAAAGATGGAGTATCTTCAGAAGCAGTTAGACAGTGGGTCCCATGCCCCCCAGCTCTCGCCCCACGGGGCTGTGAATGAAAGGGAGGGGTGGGGATGTGGCCGGGAGATTGTGTCCAGTGACAGGATTGCCTCACCCCTTGTATGGGGTGGCACCAGCCTCCGGATTCTAGAACAGCAAATGTCAGGAGGGAACCCAGTACTGGCTGGGGGAGACTTTCCTACTGTGCTGGGGGAGTGGGCCCCCACGGTCCTCATTAAATTGTTTTAAGGGAAGCAGTATTTCCTGCACAGCCGTGTTTTCAGATGGGGATGCACGCTGCTCTAACGGCCAGTTCCCCGCCACTCACTGGGCTCTCACGATGCGCGAGGCCCTGTCCTGGGGCCCTGCCGGCACGCCGCACCCTGCAACCACCAGCTGCACCGTCCCACTTAGAGGCCAAGCCATTGGTCCCTCCCCTGGATGGGAAGCTGGAGAGGAAGCTCAGGCAGCGCGGGGAACGGCCGGTTAGAACCCCGCGGTCCCTCCTCCCCAGAGGTGGGCGAGGGGACCTCTGGGCTGCAGGAGCGGAAGACCCAGCTGGTCCCCAAAGAGAGAGGGGCGTCCACCAGCAGGAGGCCCTGGTTCTCAGCCATCTGAGTGGGCTGACATCCTGGAACCAGACTAAAGAAAGATGGGAAAGACTGGGGGAGAAGCTCACTCCGAACTGGAATGCCCGAAGCAAGAGAGGAAACACCGACTGTCTCCTGCTGGCCGCACTGTCAGGTCCGAGGCGCCCCTCACTCCTTCCCCAGGGACTAAAGTGTTTACTGACTCTGCTCTGATGACCCCTCTCTCAACGGAAGTCCTTCCAGCTACCCGCTCTAGGCCGGCCTGCCTTGCTCAGAGCCCAGCCTAGCGTCACCTTATTGCAAAAGGCCAAAGTGTCCCACTGATTGTAAGCAAGAGTTCTGTGAGTCACTCAAGGCACAGCCCCGTGACTCATCCTGCACCTGCAAAGGTACCTTCAAGTGTCCTAGACACCCAGATGTACGGGTACAGCTTGGGAGGAAAACCACAAGGTAAATGTTTTTAAATGTTCGTATTTTTCATTATGGTAGAATATATAGACATACAATTTACCATTTACCCATGTCAAGTGGACAGTTTGGTGGCATTAAGGACAGTCACACTGCTGTGCAGCAGTCACCACCATCCATGCCAGTACTTTCCAACTGGAAACTCTGCACCAATTAAATGTTAACTTCCCCTCCTCCCCCAGCCCCTGGCAACCACCACTCTACTCTGTCTCTACAGTTTTGATCACCTTAGTTTCCTCATATGAGTGGAATCACACAGGATGGGTCCTTTTGTGACTAAAGGGAACAAAACTGTTTTTCCCTCATGCTCTCACACTTCACTTCTGACACCAGACCTGTGTTTCTCCTCCATCAACCAACTCTCCATTTCTCTGTGGACGTTAAGTGTCCGACAACTCCCTTCGGTTCTGACACTGTCTAGCTGGCTTGGCATCAGACCCCACAGGTGGAGGGCTCAGTCCCACAAGGCTGCCTACCCTCGGACCCCAACCACGAGTCTGGGCCCCCTTCTGACTTCTGACCAACCGGCTCTGATCAGCGGTTCCCATGACCCTCTCCTTGGAGGCTACACTTTGCTAGAACGGCTCAAAGAACTCAAGAAAAACACTTATGCCTGCTTCATACAAGGACTGCAGCTCAGGACCAGCCAGACAGAAGAGCTGCCCGGGCCAGGGCCTAGGGAGGGGCAGGTGCACTGCCTCCCGGCATCTCCCGGCTCTGCCAGCACCCATCCTTCGGGCGTTTTATGGAGGCCTCATCACATACGCGATTGAGTAAATCACTAGAGATAAAGTCAACCTCCACTCTCTCCTGCTCTGAGGTCGGGAGTGGGCTGAAGGTTCCAGCCCTCTAATCGCTAGGTTGGTTCCCTTGGCAACCAGCCCCCCCATTCTGAGGGGCTTTCCGAAAAGTCACCTCATTAACATAAACTCAGGTGTGGCTGAAAGTGGCTTGTCGCTGCGCAACAGGACCCGCCTCTCACTTTTACCCTCTGGAGCTACTTCAGGACCTGGGACAAAACCCAAGTATTAGAACAAAAGATAAGCTCTTTGTTCTCACCACTGAGGGGACTGCAGGGGTTTCTGGCCATCAAGCTGGGGACAGCACACGTGACTGAACACCTCACCCGGGCTTACTTCAGGTAGTACTCTGTCTCCAAGGCTCTCCCACGCTACAGTTGTGCCAGAATTTCCTTCCGTTAAGGCTGAATCATGCTCCATTGTATGCATATCCTGTTAGAAAGAAACCACTGGCCCCAAATGGACTCATTTGCCCCGAGGACGGCAACCGAGCCTTAATTGTAGTTTCAACCTCTCCCCAGAACTGGACCTTTAGATAGATAATCTGAAGTTTCCTGGTCAGCACTGGTGAGGTCACCTGCAAAGTAAGACCTCTGCACTCCCCCCAAGGGAAGGTTACCCTGCCTGAGACAGCCCTTTTCTTCTCTTCTGCTCCTTGCTCCCACCCTCCCCCTTCCACCTATAAAAACCTTCCCTTTTTTTCACTCCTCTGAGGGTCCACTGGATAAAGCCAACTCCATCTTCCAATGACCTCCCTTGAATCTTGTTTTGTAATATCCCTCTATCAGTAGAGGGACACTTGGGTGGCACAGGTAAATAGCTGCTTTCTTCATTAGGTCACCTTGAACTCTTTAGAATAAATATACACAAGCATAGTTTAAGAATTAGAACAGCTTGGCCCATGTGGCTCAGTTAGGAGACACATCATGAGTGAGTGTTTCATGAATGTTTCCCTGCCTTAAAGTCGCCAGCACCAGTTTGGGAATCTAAGCTGCTTTGTTCAAAGAGACCCCTTGAGAGGCCCTATGGGAAGCCCCAGCCAGAGCAATCAGGCAAGAAAAAGAAAAAGCATCCAAATCAGAAGGAAGAAGTAAAACTGTCTCTGTTTGCAAATGACATGATCTTACATACAGAAAACCAAAAAACTACTAGAACTAATAAGCAAATTCAGCAAAGTTGCAGAACATAAAATCAATAAGCAAAAGTGAGTTGACTTTTCCATTTCATTTTGATCCCCCAGCTTCTGACAACTATCATCAGGGCCATTCACCCTCTTCCTATATTTTTCTTTCTATTTCCAACTAGGGTGCAGCACCACGGGCAAGAGACACAAGGGGCAGGGAGCCGCCAAGCACCAGGAAAAGGCTCTCAAAACTTTCAGGAAACAAATGCCAACAATGAACCATTAATGTGAATGATTTCCCCCTAAATCAGTGAGCAAATCCCAGCCCTCTCCAGCCTTTGTCTTTCCTGTTCTTTCCAATGACTGCTTCAGAGGACAGAGGTTTGGCTGTTGGCTGAACCATAAAGGTGAGATTAGAGCACAAGAATGCTCTCTGGGTTATCAAGTCAAAACCACCTGGGGATTGCCTTGGGCCCCAGGACACACAGTAAAATTTCTTTTTTAAGATTGGAATGGTTGTGCTAAAAGTGAAAGTCATGTTGGGTTCAGGGATATGTGGGCATAGAGTGAGTGAGTGAGTGAGTGTGAGTGTGAGTGAGTGTGTGTGTGTGTGTGTGTGTGTGTGTGTGTGTGTGTGTGTGTGTCTGTGTCTGTGTGTCTGTCTCTACACTTGCAGAGAACCAAGGATGCTCAGAAATTAAGAATGAACACTTTCATAAGTGTGTTGTTGGCACACACGGAAAAGGAACATTTTGACCGGAATCACTTTCCACACATCTGGCAGCCGAGTGATCCTGGCAGGAAAATGTATCACTAGAGTAGCGCTAGAATCTTCTGGGTGGGCTTAGCTGCAGACACTCTGCCCTGTCCTAGCTCAGAGACAAGGTACCGATGGATGAACCATTTGGTCAGCTGGGTAATTTTTTTTTTAAATGGTAAAGATTGGATGCAGGTGTCTGAGGACATGGTCACACCCACCTCTACTTGGACTAGGTGCACAGAAAGGCTCCAATTAAATCCCATATTTAAGAGAGCAAAGGACCATCAAGAGGTAGACTGGATGGACTGCTTCAGGGCTTTTCTCAAGGTCTGTGTATTTGATAATACATCTGCCTTTTCCTAATTATGCTTTTCATATTCTTTAAATACACCATGAAGGTTGAAATGGGGGTTGACATTTTTTGGACTAAGATCTGTATATCCAAGCATGAAAATAGTTAATTTGAGGTTTTAGGTACGTTAAGTGTTAAGTAATACTAACACGTTTAACAGGATCTAGGAAACACTGTGCAGAGACAGCACTGAGCTTCGGAGCCTGCAAGGACTGACAGAGTGGACCCCTCGGCCCGCACATGGTCACTTAATTTCTGCGGGGCAGCCCAGCCTAGCTGGAGGGAAAGTAACCAGTTTTGTGAGGGCAGCAGGCATATGGCAAATGAGTTTTCGCAAAGCATTCAGACCGTAAAAACCAATTTCGTTAACCCAGTGGAGCAATTAGCTATAAAGATCTGCGAATGGTATTCAAATGGAGGGGACTGGACAGAGAGTGTCAGAATTCAGACAGCAGTGGGGTCTAAGCACTGGACGTGAGAAGGCTTCAGAGCCTTCCAAGTTAGGCAATTCCTGATTTAAATGTTAAAATCTTACCACGTGTAATGCAAAACTCTTAATTAAATATGTTTGTATGCAGATTAAAGAACTATTCCTAGACCTTAGCATAGAACTCAGAAGAAAGTATTCACCTAAAGGTATATAGTGCATTTATACCATATGTTGATCATCTTATCATATACATGTAAGATTATAAACTTGTTAGGAATTTCCTATCTGCGTACTTTTGAACCAGAAGAAACAGAGATTTTGCCAAATTTAGGAGCCTCTTTAATCATGCTGGGCGCTTGGCGTGGAGCCACACTTGAACTTTGGAAACTGTAAAATCTGCTTATCCCTAGTAAAATACAATTTCCTGTTTAGGGGCCTGGGAGGAAGAAAGCCTTTCAAAAGAGGCTTGTTGAAATCTCTCAAAGTGTTTTTGGACATTAAGAAAACAAGAGCCGGTTGTATTAAGGGCAAATGTAGTGGAAACACAGGGGTTATATTTCACCTAAAGTACACATGAATCTGAAAGTCCAGGAAGGGAGAGATTTGGTTTTGCTGAACTCACATAGTTGAAAAATAGTTGGTGACATTTGACAAAATCAAGATGTTACCGTATTTGTCAACTTCCCCTTGAAATGAACTCTTACCTGCCTAAATCAAGGGGCCTTGTCCTTTAAATTACTTCACGGTCCTGGGTCACTGTAATTTATGAAAACATGGGAGGTGTTAGGGCAACACAAATTTACCAGTAAGACTCTCCAGACACACAGGGAGGGACTCGATATTAACTGATTCTTTGAGGATCCGCTGGTGCTACAGTGAAGACATTTTAACAGAGGCACAAAGACTGACCCTCGAGGAGTCGTGGAGGTTAAGGGTGGTGAAAAGAGGTTAGCAACCCTTTGAGGCTGGAATCCTACCATCAGGCGGGGAGCCATGGGCTTAGGTTCTAAGGAGGAGGCAGTGGGAGGGCCAAGAAAGGCTGCGGGAGGAGGAAGCGAGCGGCAGAGCTGGAGAGGAGCAGGGGCTGGGAGAGAGCGAGGGAGCTAGAAGAGAAAGACGTGAAAGATGTGCAAGCAGGAGGAAGGGGGTCAGAGCCCTCTCTGCCTGATTTAAAGATACCCAGAAAATACAGGACTGGTGAAAATGCTACAAACTCTCCAACAGTTACCTTGGCAAGCAGATGGGGCTGCTCCTCCAAGAAAAAGTCAAAGAGAGAAAGTAGGCAACAAACCTTCCTTCAGAAGCAAACGGAGAGGAGCTGAGCCAAGCGGCCCCTTCCCCACCAAGCACACTTATTTCCTTACACGTGGGTTCTGTTCTGTCTCGGAAACAAAGATGGCAGCTGTGGAAGAGGTGATACCTGCTGTGACAGCTGCATTCTTCAAATGTACAGTTTTTGCCCTGTTTTTCCATCGTCAGGGACAATCAAGAGGAAAAAGGCCTCCCAAATTACCCTTCTATTTTGGGAGGAATCAGAGAGGGCTTTGAGCAAGGAGTCAAAATCTGTCTTCTATCGTGAAGATATTTATTGATTTTAAAACAGTTAAGGTGTGCAGGAAGTAGAAAAAGATCAGATAAAAGCTAAAAAACAACAATGAAACTTCATGCCTGCTGACTAGTGCCCACACTCACCCCTCCCTCCAGCCCCCGGCAACCACCGCTCCACTGGTTGATTCTATGAATTGAATTTGACTATTTTAGGGTCACTCAGATAAACAGAAACATGCAACTTTCCATGACTGGCTTATTTCACTTCGCAGAGCGCCCACGAGGCTCATCTACAGTGTCTCATACTGCATGACTTCCTTGTTTTTTTAAGGCTTAATAGCATTCCACTGTGTACGTGTATCACATTTCCTTTACCCATTCCTCTATTGGTGGACATTTAGTGACTGTGAATAGCACTGCAATGAACATGGGCGAGCTGATGTTTGAGATCCCGATTTCAATTCTTTGGATAAATAAATATTCATAGGAATACTAGATCATACGGTAGTTTTATTTTTAATTTTTTGAGGAACATCCATACGTTTTCTATAGCAGCTGTGCCATTTTGCATCCCCACCAACAGTGCATAAGAATTCCGTTTCTCCACATGCTTGCCGACACTTACTGTCTTTTTTTGCTGCTGTTGTTTATCGCCATCCTGACAGATGAAGGTGGTATCTCATTGTGATTTTGATTTGTATTTCCCTAGTGATTAGTGATGCTGAGCATTCTTCTTATGTACCAGTTGGCTAATTGTATGTCTTCTTCAGAAAAATGTCTATTCAATCCTTAGCCCATTACTTAAATCAGGTTATTAGCTTTTTAAAAATTGAGTTGTAGGAGTCCTTTATGTATCTTGGATATTAACCTTTATGAGATACCGTTTGCGGATATTTGCTCCCATTCTTTAGATGGCCTCATCACTCTGCTGACTTCTTCCTTTGCTGTGCAGCAGCTTTTTAATTTGATGTCCTACTTGTTTATTTTTGTTTTTGTTGCCTATATTTTTGATGTCATAGTCATGAAATCATTGCCAAGACCAATGACATGGAGGTTTTTCCTTATGTTTTCTTCTAAGAGTTTTATGGTTTCAAGTCTTATAGTTAAGTCTTTAAGCCATTGAGTGTTGATTTCTGTCCAATTTCATTCTTTTGCAGGTGGCTATCCAGTTTTCTCAATACCATTTGTTCAAGACACTACCCTTTCCCCATTGTGTATTCCTGGCACCCTCATCAAAGATGTGTCAACTATATATGCATGGGTTTATTTCTGGGTTCTCTATTCAGTTCCATGGTTCTGTATGTCTGTCTTTATGCCAGTACCATATTGTTTTGGTTACTTTAGCTTTGTAATCTAGTTTGAAATCAGGAAGTGTGATGCTTCTAGCTTTTCTCTTCTTTTTCCAAACAGAAGAATCAAATAAAAGTTAATAACGTGTATACATGAGAATGACCCAGGAAAACATTCTCACTAAAAAAGCCAAATTTCACATCTTAAATACTCTATTCTTTCTCAGTATTGATTTGGCTATTCGTGGTCTTTTGTAGTTCCAGATGAATTTTTGAATTGCTTTTTCTAGTTAAAAAATGCCATTGTAATTTGGATGGGGATTGCATTAAATCTATAGATTGCTTTGGGTAGTGTGGACATTTAACAATATTAAGTCTTGCAATCCATAAACACATGTTTTTCCACTTGTTTGTGTCTTGTATGTTTTTCATCCATGTTTTGTAGCTTTCAGTATACAAGTCTTTTGCCTCTTCAGTTTATTCCTAAATATTTTATTCTTTTTGATGCTATTGTAAGTGGAATTATTTTCCTAATTTCCTTTCCAGATAGTTCTTTGTTAGTATATAGAAAACCAACTGATCTTTTAATGTTGCTTTTGTATCCTACAGCTTTACTGAATTTTAAAATTAATTTGAACAGATTTTTATGGAGTTTTCAGTTTTTTCGCTATATAACATCATGTCATCTGCAAATAGTGGGTTTTACTTCTTCAGTTCTGATTTGGAAGACTTTCATTTCTTTTTCCTTGCCTGATAGTTCTGGCTAGGAGTTCCAGTACTATGTTGATAAAAGTGGTGAGAGTGGGCATCCTTGCCTTGTTCCTGGTCTAAGAGGAAAAGTTTTCAGCTTCTCACTATTGAGTATGATGTTAGCTGTGGGCTTTTCATGTGTCCTTTATTTTGTTGAGATAATTTCCTTCCAGTTTGTTTCCTTCCTAGTTGAGGATTTTTATCATGAAGAGTGTTGAATTTTGTCAAATGCTTTCTCTGCATCTATTAAAATAATCATGTGCTTTTCTTTCTTACTTCTGTTAATGTGGCATATCACATTAACTGATTTTTCTTATATTGGACCATTCTTGTATCCCAGGGATATTACCCCACTTAGCCATAGTGTATAATCCTTTTAATGTGCTGTCGGATTAGATTTGCTAGTATTATAATGAGAATTTTTGCATCTATATTCATTAGGGATATTGACCTGTAGTTTTCATTTCTTGTGGCATCTTCTTCTGGTTTTAGTATCAGGATAACGCTGGCCTCATAAAATGAGTTTGGAAGTATTCCCTCCTCTTCAATTTTTTTTGGCAAGAGTTTGAGAAGAACTGATGATATAAAGATCGTAAGTGACTACTATGAAAAATTACATGCCATCAAATTGGATGACATCAACAATATGGATAAATTCCTAGAAACGGATGACCTATGAAGGCCAATACACCAAGAAATAAAAAGCCTGAACAGACCTGTAACTAGCATGGGGATAGAATCAAAACTTGAAAGCATCCCAAGAAAGACCAGATGGTTTCACTAATGAATTCTATCAATTAATTCTTTTTTCTAGAACTTTCTCTCTCTCTCTGTAACCTCCAACTGCACCAGCAAATCATGGGTGTGTAGTAGAAGGTATCATGACCTTTCCTTCTTTAATCTTTTGTTCTGACCTATTTAAGTAAAGCCAGAAAGAGGATTTTTAATCCTGTGTCATTAATTCCACATTCTTTATGTGAATAATAACTTTTCTGCTTACTTCTGTCAGTGGGTCTGAGAGGATCATTGACAGCGAACAGCCAAAGAGCAAAATCTTTTGGCTTAAGGAATTCTGGTCAAGACTCCAAAACTAATGTGCAGATCCGAAAAGACTGTGCACACTGGATAATTATGTCCCCAAGAAAGTCAAAGAAACAAAAGCAAATTAGAAATGTCTGCAGTTTTCCTGTTATCATGCCCCTCATTTATAAATTGGTATATTTATGGAAAGTAAGCTTTTCTGAGTAAGCTATTTTCAGTAACATTCCAGAAGCAAGAAACTCAAGGTCTGTTTTGCTTAAATTGAATAGAAAAATGTAAGGGGCGGGGGGGAAGGGGAAAAAGTGGAGCAAACAACTGAGCAGAAAGGCTGATGAAAGTAACGTGATTTGATGGGGCTCATATTCTGCTCAAGGTTTTGTCTTTTGGCCAAAGCCTCCAATCCCGGCACGATTTGCCAGTGCCTTTACAATCTGTGTTGATCAGCCTGGCCTTGGACTCTCTACCAGGGCCACCCACCTGCAGCTGGAGGTCACGTCCTGTGCATGTGGTTCCTGAGCTTCAACTCATCCAGCTCAGGGTCTCCCTCCTCACTTCCACTCACAGCCTGAAGCAGTTTGCTTCACCCATTCATAGACTTGCTTGGCTGCTGCAGGCATAAGAGTCTGCAATCCCTGGACACTCTCCTAAAGGTGGTGGACTCAGTAGTGAATTCCTTCTGAAGAGCTTTGAAAGGGACCCCAAAACATGGACAGAAATCACCTGTCTCCAATATATCCCAGAGCCACCTTGGCACCTACCTGGCAGGCATTCATGTGCACACAGCCTTGATTTCATAACATAAAGTCTTGGTTCACCTCACCAGGCAGGCCCACCTGCAGGTGACTCCTGGCTGGCTACAGCCTCATGGTGAACATTTCAGGTCTTCTGGAGGCTCCTGGGACAAACGGGAATAGTCCAGTCCTGAACTAGGGCTTTCCCTGTGGCTCCTGATGGAACCCTCTACCACAGCTACACATACACCCTGACCCCAACCCTGGTCTCAACTTGCCTATGTTGATTTCTCTCCCATGGCCCATGGAGACCTTCCATGACATCCATCCTCCCAGACAGGGGTTGTTTTGAACTCTTACCAAGATGTGAAGTCCAGAGTGGGGACCACAGTACCCAAGAGTCAAAAAGTAGCTTATGGAAAAGCAGTAATTCAGAGCTTTGGCCTGTATCCATGACTGGGCGTGGTCTTCAAGCATGAGCTGGCCCTGCAGCTGGAGAAGGAAGGGTGTGGACTTTTACCCTGCTGCCCAGGTGTTGGCAGATACCTGTGCCTACAGCTCTCACCCATTCCTCAAGGGCTAAGACGATGTTTTCTAAAATCCCATACACTGAAAATTTAGTTCTCTTCCTGAGAAAAATACTGGTACCAGCTCTCAAGATGAAAATGACAGTTTTTCCTGATTTTGAGAGCGATGGCCTACTAATTTCTGAAATTAAAATACCGGTATTCTCACCACCCAGAATTGGCCTTTGTTAGCAATGTGATTACCTCTTCCAATCTTTTTTTCGAACTCAGGTTAGAACTAGATATATGAAGTGTATTGGAATCATACTATACAGCATTATGTTTTGGATACTGTCATTCCACTTAACACTTAGTAAACTTTTTTTTAAGAATACAAACTTCTATTTTCAAAGTAATAAGTTCAATGGAATGATGGCAAATGAAAAGTAAGGGAGTCTTGCTTCAACTTGAACCCTACCCGTACACACAGTAGTCCTCCCCAGGGAGATACACCTTTACCTGCTGTCCCTCTAAAAAATTAAGAGCACATGTTTATTCCTCTGGTAACTTCTCAGATTTCGGCTGTATCTATTAACTTCTCATATTGTGGGTAAAGATTTCAGCTCAGTAACACTTCCCCAACTTCTCTGCCCCCTCCATTCTGTAAGTAGTTACTTGAATGCTTTCATTCTTACTTTTACAACTTTCAACAATGTGCTTGGGCCTCTATTTCGTGTTCTGTTGCATTCAGTCATTTCCTCCCAAGTTTTATCCACCAGGTAAGTGGAGGGAAGCAGTCACCGTCCACCCCCTGCACCTGTTTTTGCCCGGCACCCCAGGATGCTTTGGCAATCCCATCACTTTTCCTGGATGGGGTTTGTAACAGCTACATTCTCTTCTTCAGCTGTATTGAATGGGTCTGTCCATACTTGGCCTACAGGTTGACACTAAATACTGAAAACCAGGAAGTTTTATAGTGCTGTAAAGATGAAACATCATGAGTCAGGAGAACAAAGCAGTCAGGCTGGACATGTAAGAAGGAAACACTCACCTATACCACTAAACCTGTGCCTCTTGGAGTGAAAAGACCTTGTGTTCTTGGTCTGAGGCCATGGTCCTCACACTGCGGGTGAAGCACCCCGGAGCATCAACACAACTCACAGAGCCTCGGGGATGTTTCAAAGCCCTGTGGGGAAGATTGCGTCCTGGCATCGGGCTCTGTCCCCACCCTCGTCTTAGTGACCATCCCTTCTCATGCCCAGAGGGCCTCTGCTTTAGCAGGCTGCGACATGAGTCAGCGTCTTCGAGAAAAGTGGGTGTGGTAGAAACTGAGATCAAAGACAATTCTTGACTTTTAAGTTCAAAAATGAAAACCAAACCAAACTCAACTACCTCCATCCAGTTTGCAGAAAGAGAAAAATCTGTGTGCAGCACAATTGGGCAGTACTGGCCCAACTCCTATTCACATGCCCACCCCCCAACCCCTGCCCCAAGCCTGGATAAAGTGAAGGAAGCAGTGGCAAGGGGCAGACACAAGGAGGTAGGTGCTGGAGTGGTGTCCTCACCTGTCTGTCAAGGGGACGACTACACATGGCGCTGCGGTCCAAGTGCTCAGTCCTGAGGGATAACCCAGAAGCGCAAACAGGACCCTAGAGACCCTGCTCACAGAGCCATCCAGGACTCCGGATGACAGAGGAATGGGAGAGCTGGTGGCAGGTGTGGGAATTAGAATTCAGGGTACTCCAACCTGGAATGACTGAGGAACATGCCTTACCTGGAAACAACTGCATGATCATCTCTATCATGTGGACTTGGAGCTCAAGTAAGAATTATAAGTCACACGTGAGAAAATAAAAGAAGATACATTTTTCCATGTTTGAGATTTTAGCCCCACTGCCAGCTCCATCAATTTATGAACTTTTCCTTTGTAAGAAAGATGTGAACGAAAAATCTTTGAGACCCAACAGATGGATCCCTAGAGGCTGTTTCAGGTATTTACAAAATTTAAATGTCAAGGGAGAGCTAAACTTACTGTAAGCAGTTGAATAGAGTCCTCCCCCCCAAATTCATGTCTACTAGGAACCTTAGATGTGCCCTTGTTTGCAAATAAGGCCCTTGCATGTGTAATTAGTTAAGGATTTTGAGATCCTGGATTTAGGATGGGCCCTGAATCCAATGATAGCATCTTTCTAAGAGAAAAGAGAGAGAGATTTGGATACAGAGAGACACAAGGGAGAAGGCAATGGAGACAAACACTGGGGCTGTGCTTCCATGAGCCGAGGAAAGACGAGATCCTTCCCCAGAGCCTTGGGAAGGAGTACAGCCCCACTGGTACCTTGATTTTGGACTTCTGATTTCCAAAAAGCTGTAAGAGAATAAATTTCTGTTGTTTTAAGCCCATCTGTGGTGATTTGTTACAGAAGCCTTGAGGGGCAAATGTACTTATTAAGTGCTGGGTCATACACACGTTCTGCGGCCTGCTGGGCATTATTACACAACCACCTGTTTATTCATTCTCTTTTCTGCAAAGATTTCTTGAGTGCCAGGGAAGTCTGGAAGCTCAGGATAGAGAAGAAAGTGGCCCAGATCAGTCAGTGCCCATCTGCGTGGAGCTCCAAGCTTCCTTAGAGACCCAAATCCCAAGTCACTAAATCCTGTCATCGAAAGGGCCTCCTTCCTACCCTGTGTGTGGAGACAGAGACAGGGTAGGAAGGAGGGAAACCAAGGAAGATGGTGTACCAAAACCAAAGTCCAGGGCGTGTTTCCAGTGGAGGGACTGATAAGGGATCCAGTGATGAGGAGGCTGGAAGATGCCAAGTGAAGGACACGGCGACCCTGACCAAGGAGTCCACAGAAATGGACTCATGAAGGTCTGATTGGACTTGCAGGTGAGGAGATGACAACTGCAAAGTCAGCCCTTTCCAAGAGTGCTGCTGGGAAGCGGAGCAGAACACTAGAGGAGTAACTGGAGGGGCCTTTTTGGGTGAGTTTGTCTGTTTTCCTATTTAAGGATGAAGGTATGACAGCAGGATGCTGAGGGGAGCAGCCCATGGAAGGGAAGACAAGATGATGCAGGGGGCCGGGAGGAGGACACAGGGTGGTCCTGGTCGGTGAGGGCTGCCCGCATCAGGGCAGGGCCTCTCCTGGGGACCAAGGTCAAGATGCAGCCGAGGGGACACGAGGTGCTTCTCCTGAGAACAAGGAGGGAGAAGGCGTCCTGCTCCCACCTGGGACCCTCGGATCTGCCAAATCACCCCACCTTGGGGCCACGTGACATGGGGTGGGGCCAGTCCTGGAACCGCCCATCGCCCCGCCCCTTCCGGAGAAAGACGTCCCTCTCAGGCCCTCGGGGGCTCCAGCCTAGAGCACGCTATCTGTGTTCCGGGCTGAGCACGCCCGCATGCGAGGCCGTGCCTCTCTCCTCCCTCCAATGACCCGCAGCTCAGCGCCTCGCCTCAGGAGCCGCCCGCCCGGCCGCCACCCCAGCGAGAACCCACCCTTGTCACCGCGAAGCCCTGTCAGGGTTCCGGGGAATAAGAATAGAATCTGGGAGAAAAGATAAAGTCTAACCTGTTTAACCCTGTGTGCTTAGTCTGGTTTCCCAGGCCCACAGTGCAGAGGCCTCACACGGGGAGCTTCAGCCCAGAGTTCCCTGCGCCGGATGGTGGCGCGGACCCCTCGCTGGGCGGATGTGTGCAGAGACGCCGCCGCGACCCCGCGATTCAAGATGGCGGGGTGGGGCCGTGTGCAGAGACGACTGTGCGGGGACTCTCAGTCCGAGATGGCAGCGGGGGTCGGGGGGCGTGTGCAGAGGCCTCACACGCCCCGGCGCCAGATGGCGGCACCGACACCTCGCTGGGCGAGATGCGTGCAGAGGCGCCGCTGTGACGCTTTGATTCAAGATGGCGGGGGTGGGGCCGTGTGCAGCTCCGCGCCGCGACCCGGGGCGTGTGCAGTCGCAGCCCCGCGAGAACCGGCTGCTGCGAGAGCCTGTGACGCAGCCGCCGCGCCCGTCGTGGGAGCGAGCTCCTGCCTGCCGGCCTCAGGTCGGAGGAGACAGCCTTCCCCTGCTGCCGCAGCCAGCTCCAGGTCTGGTGGCGGGAGGGCCCTTTGGGCCACTCGGGACGGAGGATGGAGGGATCCTGAGCACATGCTGGAGGCCCCGGGGGTCAGCCCGCTCACCTCCGGGCCCCGCTGTGGACATAGGCCTGGCATGTCCGGCGCTTCAGATTCCCCGGAGAATCTGGAAGACTCACTTTTACGAGGTGGCCTGGCTGTGACAGAAGTGTCCCACGCGCGGTGCAGCAGGGCCGTCTGCAGGCTGGGTCTGGGGGAGCCCCCCCGGGGCCGCTGCCCTGCGTCCTCTCCTCCTCCTGGCGCCTGATGGGAGACCCCACCACCCGGACGTCCGCGGGCACGTGGTTGTCAGCAGCCGATTCCGGGGGCAGAGGCCAGGTGCTGACCCAGTTCTGTGGCGTGATGAATAGGGAACGGGTTCCTCTCGGGAGGCCCGGGGCGCCCAGCCCACCTCCCTCGCCGGGTGGGCATCTGCCGGCACGTTCGAGTGCTCCGGAGCAGCGGCGGTCTCCATCACCAGGGCTGTCACCACCCTTCTTCCTGGGCGGGGGTGACGGTCACACCTGGAGGAGGGCCTGACCTTTCCCCCCAGTGTGGACACGACCCCTCGCTCCCTCATCTGGGCCCCTTTCAAGCTAGGCCGGAGCTCGGGTCTGTAGGATAGTGGACACCGCAGGCCGAGCAGACCAAGGCCCAGGAAGCAGGCCTGCTGGTCAGTGAATCCCTCAGACCCAGCCCGGCCCCTGGCGCAAGGAGGCACCTAGTGTTTGATGAAGGATTCAGTGTGACCCCAGAGCAGGTCTGTGAGGCAGGCCTGCGTTCTGAACTCCCCATGTGCGCTGGTGTCCTTTCTTCATGGCTTTCCTCTTGCAGGCCCTCTGCCACGCCCCCCGGGCGAGCTCTCTTCCTTCAGATTGGACTTGCAAGACTGCCCCGGCAAACTTTTTTTTTTTTTTTTTAATTTCCAAACATTTTTGCAATTCTTTTGGGAGCAGATGGTTTCCAGATAATCTGGTGCCAGACCACATTCGGCAGGAAGCAATCTTGTGCTAACTGTTCTGTTTTGGCTTTGAGTCATCTTCCTCTCTCCCCACCAGCAAACATAAATCATGTCTAAATCTTTGCTGGGAGGACCACCTTCTTCAACGGAAGCAGAGAAGACGGATGAGCAGTGGCTGGAGCGGGCAGTCTGCAGGGCGTCCCGAGGGGAAGGTGCCCTGGTCCAGACTGGGAGATGCACGCAGCAGGGGGCTCTGCTCCTGCAGGTCAGCTTTTCAAAGGGACGGGGATGATTTAGGGAACAGAAATGGAGACCAGGATACTTTCCAACCTGCCAGGCCCAGGGCTGCAGTTCGTGCCCTCTGCCTGCCTCCCCACAGTCACATGTGGACCAGCCACGTGAGAGCTTGGAGGGTGTGTGGGTAAGATTTGGGCCACAAAACCACAGAGAAGAGTTGGTCACCAAGTTCCTTTTCCAAGTCCTGGCGTGGAAAGTCTGACTTGATAGTCGTTGAAGTGGTCCCGAGATTTTGATTTTTACAAAAAGGACAAGCGTTGTTGCATCATTGTCCACATTCTCTGTCACTGGAGGGCGTGAATGTGGGGGTCCTGCCCCTGCGTGAGGCTGAGTGTGGGATGCCCCTGACAGTTTCTGAACAGATGGTCAACTTGGTTGTATTGGAGGAACAGAGAATCTGAGGAAAGGACTGGCCCAGACTTCAACGACAGGTCACGTTGGAGGAGTACACGGTCCAGCTGGTAACCAGGCCAGCTCCTTCCCTGCCCTAAATTTGGAAAGTTTGTGCACCAGTTCTGTCTCTGAACTTGAGTGCAACTGCTCTAAAGCAGGAGACACCGTCCCACTCACTCCTGTGACTATGTCTGGAACATGGCACATGGCGCCCCTGGGGTTTAAAGAACCAGCACTGCTCCCTCATGTCAAGTAGATCGACAAAGCCAGGTATCAACTCTGCACTCACTCTGTTGTCACTAATTAGGTTTTAAAGAACTGTCCCAATTAAACCATTTAATTTTCAGTGTCTTCATCAATTGTAAGATTCCTAAGAAAATGGAACATGCCTCCCACTTTGCAGCACACACACTGTGCTTGGCACAGGTGACTTGCTATTTAAAGGCGAGTTTCAGGTCCTGTATTATCTTTGTGTCCCCAGATCCCCTCCGTCACCCTCCCTGTCTGTCCTCATGGGGGTTCAGGGCTGCTACTTCATTTTAAGTCTAAGTGACAGAAGCAAAGCCAAGAAGCTCAGTCTGGCAAAAACGCATCGTATTTGGCAGTTAATGGAATCACACAGGTGTCTTTTGATCTTCAAGGATTGAGATTTTTTTAAATTTTACTTTTTGTTGAAGTGTAGTTGATTTGCAAAGTTAGTTTCAGGTGTACAGCCAAGCGATTCAGTTATACATAAACATACACATATATACATATATTTTCAGGTTATGAGGATTGAAACCATGAGTCTAGACCACCGTTTCTCCAACTTTAATTTATACACGCATCTCATGGGGATTTTGCAAAAAAGCGGATTCTGACTCAGTCGATAGAACTGAGATTTTGCATTTCTAACCAGCTCCCTGGTGATGATGGTCAAACTGACCTGGGTCTCCCTCCCCACGGAGAAGTTGGGGTCTAAGGCACCTCACCCAGCGCCAGACCACATGGGAAGTGACAGCTGCTACAAACTTGCCTACCATGTCAGTGTTTTGCCCCAGTAGAAACCTGGACTCAGATTCACTTAGCGGTGTTGACTCCGTTATGGGATGGCTGGCTGAGGCACACCCCATCCTGACCACAGTTACTCTCCTCATCAATTAGAGAACGAATCCTTTGGGCTCTGAATTTTTTCTTTTTTTCCCCCTTAACGGAAGTACTGGGAATGGAACCTAGGACCTCGTGTGTGCTAAGCACGTGTTCTACCACTGAGCTACACCCTCCCTGCTGGGCTCTGGAGTTTTGATGGCAGTGTTTAAGGCATGAGTTTGGGTTCCAGGGTCTGGTACTTAGAATTTTGTTCAGAATGTCAGACAGCTCTGGCTCTGCTTCCCCCCACCCCTGCCCAGCCCTGCAATTTTGTTGCTTCAAGTCCTCACCACCTTGGTAGCACTCCAGTGACTCCAGACAGAATTTCTCACATTATGTCCAGCTTCTCTGGTGTCTGGAGTAAGGTGGGCCTGAGCCCTCCTTGTCTGCCCATCTGGAGAAAGCGACCTCACACCCTGACGTCCAGAGACTAGTGCTTCTTGGGATGTAAGTTGTGCCTATGCATTTTTGAGGATTTCCTTAAATTAAGTAATTACCCACTTTAACACTTCAGAAACCATCTGTATGAAAAGATTCTGCCTTTCCTCTCTCTGTGAATATGCAGCTAATGTGCCCCAGAGGGAGGGAAATAACTAATATCACTGATGGCAAGTATCTATAAAAACAGAAGTGTGAGGGAGGCTTGGGGGCAGAAGGGAAGGTGACATTTCCAGCCACAGTAGAGGAGCTAGTATTGGACTAACCCTCTCAGTAAAAATAATAAAAGCTGGAAAAAGTATGTAAAGTGTTTTGAGGCATTGGAATATAATCAGTGCAGGCAGGGCCAGAGATGGGACAATTCCCAGAGAAGGGAGCACTTCAGGGTGAGCGCCACAGTGGTCCTGAGCTTCCCCAGACAGCACCTGCCTGCTCTCGGCTCCAGGGAGCCGGGACCCAGCGTTCAAGAGAGCCCGCCTGGGCTGAGGAGATGTAGGCTGGAGATGAGGGCTGCAGCAGTGGCAGCTTGAGATGCAAAACTGCATAAAGGAGGGAACCGTGCAGAAATGAACCAAAAAGGCTACATGTGATTTCCCTCAAAACATCTGTCTGCTCTTAAGGTGAGAGTAAGAATCCAGCAGGAAATTGCAGCTTGGGGCTTAGAGAGGTAACTGGGGACTTTTGCAGCCACAGGGCACAAGTGCCCTCTTTTCTCCATCTCCTCACCAGCACTTGTTGTTTGTTGTCTTTTTGATGGCAACTGGTGTGAGGTCATAGCTCACTGTGGTTTTGATTTGCGTTTCCCTGATGATCAGTGAGGTTGAGTGAGCACTTTGCCATGTGCCTTTTGGCCATCTGTATGTCTTCCTTGGAAAACATCTACTCAGTTCTTCTGCCCATTTGTACATCAGATTGTGTGGTTTTTTTGTTATTGAGTTGTCAGAGTTCTTTGCATATTTTGGATATTAATCCCTTATCAGATACAGGATTTGCAAATATTTTCTCCCATTTTGTAGGTTGCCTTTTCATTTTGTTGATGGTTTCCTTTGATGTGCAGAAGCTGTTTAGTTTGATGTCATCCAAATTGTTTATTTTTGCTTTTGGTGCCAGATTCAAAATTCATCACCAAGACTTATGTTAAGGAGCTTACTGCTTGTGTTTTCTTCTAGCTTTCAGGTCTTACATTCAAGTCTTAAATCCATTGTGAGTTGATCTTTGTGTATGCTGCAGATAGTTTCATTCTTTTGCATGTGGCTGTCCAGTTTCTCTAATGCCATTTATTGAAGAGCATGTCCTTTTTCCATTGTCTATTCTTGGGTCCTTTGTCATAAATTAATTAACCACAGCTGTGTGGGTTTATTTCTGGGCTCTCTATTCTGTCCATGGACCTGTGTTCCTGTTTTTAGGCCAATACCATACTGTTTTGATGACTATAGCTCTGTGATAATAGTTTGAGATCAGAGGATGTGATGTGTCCAGCTCTATTCTTTCTCAGTAGATTATTTTTATAGGTTGGAAGTTGTAAAGCAGAGGTCCATGAACAGAATCCAGCCGGTAGACTTTTCTTAGTCTGAATAATATTATTTAAAAAAAAAGTCTTGCCAATATGATGCAATTTTACATAAAATTGTAAATTTAGTCACTCTGGAAGCAGGAAAAGGCTGAAAAATAACAGGAAAATAAAAGGAGACCTGCCTTGAGCGTCCCGCCGACGTCGGCACTGGAGAGGGCTGCCCTTTGTTTGGCATGTGCCCTGCCTGCTTACCCCAGGCCCACCATGCCCTCTAACCTCGGCTGGCTTCCATGATTTACACAACCCGCCAGACCCCTTGTACAGGCACCTAAGTCCTATTACAGGGCTGGGGACCTTGTGAGGTCCCGTGGGGACTCCTCAGAGGAGTATCCAGTGCCTGCCTCTTGTCGGCTTAGAATTAGAATTTGTTCGAATGGCAGTCTAATGAGCATCAGACGTTGGGCCGCCCATCGATTGTCCTGCCTGACGGCAATCTTGGAGCATCTCTCAGCGCTCCAGCCTCGCAGAGGACGACCTCTCTTCAGACAGCGTCGGCTCCAAGAGAAGCAGGGGAAGCTGGGTAATTGGGTGTTCTGAGGGAATTGCTTGTCTTCCCGGAATCTGCTGCATTCTTCAGGCCCCCTGAGTCTTCTCAACCCTCAGGCCAAAGGATCCTGAAAAGATTTTTCTAACCACAATTATCCAAATCCTGTCTTGTTTTCCATTTCCTTTCTAAGCACGCAACTTGAGTCACTCAAGTTTTTTGTTTTTTTTTTTGAGGGGGAAGGCAATTAGGTTTATGTATTTATTTTACTTTTAGAGGAGGTACTGGGGCTGGAACCCAGGACGTTGTGTGTGCTGAGCATGCTCTCTGCCTTCCCCACTAGTCACTAAGGTTTTGTGGGGCAGCAGAGCCCTTCATGTCAGGAGGGGCCTGAGAGGTCACCCCCAGCATCAGAGTTCAGCACCGACGAGGCCACCTGCCAGGATCAGCTTAGCACAGGGATCTGCCCGGCGCGGCGTAGAGAGGGCAACTGGGCTGGTCTCCTACAGGTCACTGTGTGAAATTGGTGCAATGGTTCTTTCCTGCTGGTGGTCAGGAATCCGTCCCCAGGCCCTCAGTGCTTGCTTTGCATCAGAAGTCATCATTATCCGGGAGACCGTGCTTGGGCAGGACGCTTAAAAGTCAGCACCTGCCATTAAGGGTAGTGAATTGGCACCCTTGTGTTTGGTGTGTGCTTTGATGTCCCGTTTCCAAGGCTGAAGTGAGCCTGGCAACCTCAGCTCTGTGATTAGAAGTGCACGGAACACGAGAAGCATCAGTGGTGGAGGAACATTTGGGTGTGGCCCCGTCCCAGGAAAAGATCCAGCATCCTCCTTGTCATGCTGACCAGATCACCTCCAAGCCCTCCGAGTTCCCAAAACTCATCAGCCATCACCCCTGTCATCCTGCTGAGAGGTTTGTGGGAACCAGATTCTTTCTCCCACCTTTATCTTTTCTTATAAATATAAGTCTACCCCAAAAGGAGAGGAACCACTTATAAAGAAAAGCTGAAAAGTAACAGGAAAATAAAAACAACAGAGGCTTAACCCGTGTTGGGGAGGGGTGGAGAGGTGTATTACCGGACACCTGTAATTACAGTTTTACAAAACTGTGCCCAGGACACGGTGAGCCTGCTCCCTGGGGCTCATTCCCTTCGACGGCCTTCTCACTAGTCCCCTGAAGTCTACACACTTTTCTGCTTCTCCAGTGATGGAAGCTGCATGCGGCAGACCCCCACTCTGTGAAGCCATTTGGCAGAATGTGCTGGTTGTTGGTATCAGCCATTGAAGTGGAGTCTCTTAAAATAGGCTTTTGGGACTCTGGGCACTGAGGTCCTCAAAGCTCAGTGACACCGCAGCCGAGTGCGGTGTAAAAATAGACAGGCGTGTGGGTCGGCGCGGGCCTGACGCGCGCTCACCACCTCCTCCTGGCTGTCAGCGCCTCTGTCCTCTGGTCTCCCACCTACTCCCCATTATCCGCCTCCCTCTTAACTCCACTTGCTCTCTTCCTCCGAGCTGGGGCCCTGAATGAGTTCCAGGAAGAGACAGTGAAGCAGCCGTCAGGTTTCCCAAGCCTAGCGTTTGGAGACTAAGGCCCATCCTGAGCTGTTCACTCGTTAGAAAGATGTCACAGACGTGTGGTTAGCCCGGGTCTCCACGTACCATCGATCCCAAGGTTAGGACAGCATGATACAACTCAGAACAGCCTGGCAAGCGGGGAGACCTTAAACTTGACTGTGTTTGCATACAGTGCACTGCACACTTCTAGTACCACACTCTAAAACGTCCTCTAAAATAAATATTCCTGGTTGACCTTTGTTTAACATTTTAGGCTTGAATGCCAGAGATCATCTTGTGAGAAAGCATGATGTTTGTCACTGTGGCAAAAAGGCAGTGTGGGAGAGGGAAGGGGAGGGAGTGAGGCTGCGGGTAGGGGAGAGGCCCAGAAATTCGCTCTAGAAATGGGGAGCGGGGCCCGCTTGCCTGGATTGAAGGCCCAGCCCCACGCAGAACTGGGGTAAGAGCTGGCATGTAACTCTGACTACGTGCCCACCTCTGTGGGTGAAACGCTCCTATTTGACCCTGTTCGTTCTTTACAATTTTATGATTATATGTATGTTTTTTGTTCTGTTTTGCAGATGAAGAAACTGACACTCAGGGCGGTGGAGCAAGATGCTTCATTTCACAGAAGAACTAGCGAGTGAGGGGCTGGCGTCAGGCCTGGTGTTGCCTGCGTCCACACCCTGGGGCACAGTCTAGCCTCCAGGCGGGGCGACACAGTGGGCGTCCCTGCTGGCGCCTTCGGGAGGAGGTCACAGAGACAGAGCGGCGGCGCTGTAAGTCTGATTCCTTCCCGGGAAAGTGCGCTTTTACACCTTTCACTTTCAGGCTTCCCGCCCCAGTCAGGCCCGACCAGCTTTTCACAGAGTTGCTGAAACGCCACGCTTTTCCCATTTAAGAGGCAGTTTTGATGGTAGTCATGCTCGAACTGTCCTCTAAGACAGGCAGCAGCTTTTGGTCGCCTGTTACCTGGGCTGATGCTGCTTGGCCCTTCAGAGGCAGCTGGATTCTGGAAGGCAGTCCGTCAGCCGCTCTGCTGATGGTTCTTCCGAGGTGACGAGCTGGGCATGAAGGTCCCCTTCAGACCGCGGTCCCAGGGTGGGGCATCGCCCCCCAGGGCGTGTGTGCGGAGGTTAGGAACTTTCCGGGGATGTCACTTCTCTGCTCAGAGAAGTGACGTGTGAGCGTGAACACCCAGTTGGGCACAGTGCTTGCACTTTTGGCAACACCAGAAGCGGAAGGGCAAACTGGCTCAGTTTTAAGGGGTCTGTATTTTTGAATTATCAGGATGAGCCGTGTTCTCTGGAACTCTTTCACAGACTCAGGCTTGACAACTAGTTGCACACTGAGCCAAGATTAGAATTCCTGAATCATAAATGGCCAATGGTCAGCTGGCAAAGAAGAGCAAAGTATGCCCCTTGCAGGGAACATGAGATTCCCTTTCTTGGGCTAGAGACACAATGGAAGCCTGCTTTTGTTTTGTTTTGTTTTATTGAAGTAGAGTCGGTTTACCATGTTGTGTTAGTTTCTGGTGGACAGCATAGTGATTCAGTTATACGTGTACATAAAATCCCTTTCAGGTTCTTTTTCATTGTAGGCTGTTACAAGTTATTGAATATTGTTCCCTGTGCTCTACAGTAGGATCTTGTTGTTTATCTAGTTTGTATATAGTAGTTAGTACCTACAAATCCCAAGCTCCTAGTTTACCCTCCCTCCCCTTCCCCCCTGGTAACTATAAGTCTGATTTCTATGTGAGTCTGTTTCTGTTTTGGAAATAAGTCCATTTGTGTCTTTTTTTTTTTTTTTTTAGATTCCACATGTAAGTGATAGCATATGGTATTTTTCTTTCTCCTTCTGGCTTACTTCACTTAGAATGAAAATCTCTAGGTCCATCCACGTTGTTGCAAATGGCATTATTTTATTCTTTTTTATGGCTGAGTAGTATTCCATTGTATAAATATACTGCAACTTCTTTATCCAGTCATCTGTCCATGGACGTTTAGGTTGCTCCCATGTCTTGGCTATTGGAAATAGTGCTGCTGTGAACACTGGGGTGCATGTGTCTTTTCAAATTAGAGTTCTGGATATATGCCCAGAAATGGGATTGCTGGATCATAGGGTAAGTCTGTTTTTGGTTTTTAAGGACTCTCCCATGAAGCTTGCTTTTGAAGTTTTAAACGTCCAGGACAGGATCACTTTGTTGTTGTGCTGTGTTCTGCCAGCTCCTGCAGTAGAAACCAGCTGCTTCCCTGCTGTTGCTTCGAGGGCCGGAGAGCTCTCAGGAGCATCAGGGGTTTGCGTGGTTGGATCCCCCGGAGGTAGAATTGCTGCCTCTTAGGAGATCATTGGACTCTTTCTTTCTAGAAATTCGATCTTTGCTTCAAACACCAGGCCCTCACTTCCGGGGAGGAGTTTGCAGTTGGAATCTGTGGCCTCCTCAGGCTGCAGCAAAACACTCCCAGCCTATCTGGAGGGGCCCATGACGTCCTGACCTTGCCGCAGGGCCGGCCCTAGGGGAGGTGATGGCTGAGCCATTAGGATTATAAATAGTCTGTCTCTGCTCTCCAAAGAGAGGCATGTGTGCTTATCTCAAGTTGCGTGTTAACAGAGTTCTAGAGAAAGCAGAGTTTCCAGTCGCCTTTTTGATAAACACATTCTTGGAAAGGACAGCTGCTACCTAGTGAGAGACCCCGGGGAAGATATTTTAAGCAAGTCTGAGGCCATCTGTCTGCACGCTTTGTGCCTACAGTTTGAAGTTCTCTCTAGTTCAGTCCTCAAAAGTGATGAGTTAGTGTCTGCACGGCCACCCAACTTCGGACCAGG
The DNA here is from genome assembly GCF_009834535.1 of Camelus ferus. NCBI lineage: Eukaryota > Metazoa > Chordata > Mammalia > Artiodactyla > Camelidae > Camelus > Camelus ferus. The sequence goes on along the minus strand of NC_045731.1, from coordinate 11,731,759 downwards.
CGGGGCGCCGATCTCACGTCGGGGGACTTTCCGCGGCATTTTCTCAGGCGGGGTGGTCCCTGCTACCATCACGCCTGCGGCCACAGGGCTGTGAGAAGAGGGCTCAGGGGGTGGCTTTCAAAGCCCTCGGCACCAATTTCTGCCCTGCCATCTTTCACTTGTCCTTTTACCTGAACCAGCCTATCCGTTGTCACCCAGCAGACACACAGTCAGGCCTTCCATTGGAGTTGGGAAACCCCCAGAATCAGTTTATGTAATGAGTCAACTGCAGAGCCTGGGTTCCACGTTGCCCAGGCCATTTCCGGGGGGCGCGTGTCTGCTCTCAGAGGCACTGGAGGTCCGCTCCTCTGGGGATGGCATCCTCTCTTCTTCAGACCCCTCTCTTGAGGTTCAGGTGTTTCTCCCAGCCCCAAACCACTGGCACTCAGGGAATTTTCCTCCTGAGCCTTAGATCTGCCCTTCAATTTCAATAGTAAACGAGTCTTCTGGAACTTTCTTATATCTGACATTTCCCACATTAGTCCCCATAAAATTGCCAGGCTGACTTTGCCGTAATTGTGAACCGATGATCCCCTGCCCATCCCAAGAGCAGTCGGAGGGGGCGACCATCGGTGTCTACAACCCTATAGCCATCTTCCCTCACCCCGCTGCTCTCTTCCTCCCTCACCCACATCCCCCCGTGTCACTTTTAATGCAATTATGTTGAATTACATAAAACTGCCATTTCTGAGATTCGAAAGTTACAATATTGGGAATTTCATGTGGTTCAACTTAACATTTTTGTCAAATGGCAGAATGATCTCTAGAATTCCTTCCCAGTCTCCCAGTTTAGACCCCCTCCCCCAGAAAAAAACACACATGTCAGGGTCTCTTCCTGGGGAATCATGTTTCTGGAACATTATCTAAACAAACATCAGAATAATGCTAACATCGTGATAACTTCGTTATGGTTCACTTCTGCCCGCCTCCTCCCCAGCCAGGCAGTAAGCACCCTTAAATCCAAACGGTATTTTAATGCCCCATTGTAACCTCAGAGACCACATGTGAATGGTTCTGTTTCTTCACTGATAGGTTTAGATACATAAGAAAGGGGGAAACAGGCATGTTGGTAATAAAGCAAAATAAGCAATGAGATGGTCAAACAAAATAACCCTAGAACAGTTTTTATACTCAATATTTTTTTAATAAAAAATAGTTTCTCCATAGAAAACTAGTGTTTTACATAGGAAAAAAGAAAAGAGGAAACAGATCACCTGAAGAACACTTAGAAAATAACTGATTTAAGGAGGTGACTGAGAACCCAAAAGAGCAACTCAGAGGTGGTGTCCTGTGCAGTTGCTGCTGGCAGGAAGATGGGAGTGCATGAACACTTCCACCAACGCCAGCCTGGTCGGAAGAACAGCCCTGAGAGCAACTCCTGGCTCCCATCCTGGGGAGGCACCTTCCTTGTCAGTTCTGTACTCTTGGAGGTTCTGAAATGGAAACAGAAGGGGACCCCATGCTATCTGGGAATGAGGGGAAACTGTTTTCTGTATTGTCTAAGGAAGGTGGTTGGAGGGCAGGAAGAGGCCTGGACTTGCAAGGTGACCAGCTCCCTCTGGGTGACTGGGAGTTCGTCCATTCAGCCCTCAGTTTCTGCACCGGAGTTTGGGTTGATAATACAGCTGTCACAGGGCTGTTCAGATATCGACAAGAATTAACCTGGGAAGCATTTGCTTTGGCACCACATCAGTCATTAAAGACTCGTCAAATCAAAATTCAATCAGAGTAACACTTAATTGTGCTTAATGAAGAAAGATTTTGTTCTCCCTAAGGTCTGGAATTAGGCAAGAATGTCCTCTCTCACCACTGCTGTTCAACATAGTACTTGAAGTTCTAACCAGTGCAATAAGGCAAGAAAAGAAAATAAATTACATACAGGGAAGGAAGGAAGGAATAAAATTGTCCTTATTTCCAGATGACACAATCGTCTATGTTGGAAATCTAAGGAATATTAAAAAAAACAAAAACAAAAACCCACATCTTCTCTAGAGTTTAGCGAAGTTTCAGGTTACAATATCAACATAAAAAATCAACTGTACTTTTTAATAATACCTTTGAATATGAGGAAACCAAAATAAAAAATAGTGACAATATCAAATGCTTGTGAGGATGCGGAGAAACTAGATCTCATAGATTTCTGGTGGGTGTAACATAAAATGGTACAGCCCCCCCTGGAGGCTTCTTCAGGCCAAAAACTAGGTTTTATGTTTAACGTGGACTATGTATATAACAAATTCTTATGGATGTTTTCTGTCGTTTAAAAATAGTTAAGCCAAGGTTAATGCTTAAATGCCTAGATCTGAAAATAAGGTTTATTACATAACTTCATTGCTTACTTTTGGTGGGAATTTAATACAGATCACCCAGTTTTTTATTAAGTGTATGTCAAACTTCTCCTGCCCTCCAGGCACTGTCCCTGGGTGCTGAAATCATACAGTGAACAGTGTATCCCAGGACTTTTCACAAAGGTGGACAGTGAAGGCTTACAAAGGACCGATGAGCATGGAGCCAGCTGAGCCTAGCCTTGGAATGACCGTTAACCTGTCAGCCTAGAGTCCCCCACCCTGTTGTCCATTGTCACCACGCCGCCCAGGTCTCCCCGGCCCCCTGGAGCACCTGCAGGAGGCGTGCTCACTGGGAAGCTGCTCCTGGTCCCACTATTCCTCCCGATTCTTTTCCTCCCGTCCAGTTATTGGGGCTGGAGACGGGCTTTTGCCCCAGAACCCGTGTTCCCAGTAGCCAGCTGGCATTTCAAAGGCAAAAAGGCACAGCTCTCTCCCTACCTTTGGTTATGTGCCGGTGAGATGAAGGACCCAGCGTTTCAGGCTGAGAGTAGGGAGCCTGGTGACCTTTCACCCTGCAGAGCTTTGGGCAGGTGGAGGGGGGCATGGCTGTTGGGATCCAGGGATGTGCGTTTTTTGTTTTCTAAAGCATGTTCTTCCTTGATGCAGCTGCTCCAGCAGTGAGCTCTCTTTGCCTGTGCGTCCATCGGTGTTCTGACTGACTGAAGAGTCTCTCCTTTACTGTCTTGGAAAACTGCTTTTTTTGGTTTTCCATAAGCATTTTGGCTTTAAGAGGTGAATGTGCCTCTTAAATCAGAAAAGTACACAAATTATAAATGCACACATTCCATCTTCACCGGGGCTATTCTTTCACACCTGAATCAATCGACCGAAAAGTGTGCAGTGAGTGTCCATGTGCCCAGCTGAGTGCCGTCATGGGCTTATCAAGAATTAGCAAATTGTGAAGACGCGAGAGCCTCCTGCCCTCGCCTCTGAAACTCCATGTTACTTTCAGTGAGCCACACACAATGTACCAATTTACTTGATCGTATGATGGCCTTTGCTGGTGCTACACACCTCAGCGTGTCCTGTTAGTGAGATCCTTTCTGACCTGGGCTTAGATTTCCAGCCGTGGTCGGAATCTCTTAACTGCAGTGCCCCAGTCTGAATCCCTTAGTACCCACTGACCTCAGCCACAGAGTCAGCAAGCTCAGGTTCAGGCAGTGACAAGCCTCGTCCGTGATCTGGAGGAAAACCTACCAAGTCCCCATGGGCATCGCTTGCCTGAAATAAGACACCGGAACGCTCACACATCAGCTTTATTTTTATTAACATTAAACATTGCGGCGATCTTTTTCCTGTTTCCTTTTCGTAGAGACTGGGGATTACACCAACCTGCATGCTTTCTTTTTACCACATTATACATTTATATAGTGTCAGCTGATGGATAAAACACGGGCTTGTCATCAGACAGTCCTGAGATCTGATTTCAGCTTCATCTCACACGAGCTGTGAGCGTTCGGACAAATCACCTAATCTTTTTGAGTCTCGATTTTATTCGTTGGTAAATGCAGATAGCAGTGTTGAACCGTAAATTTGTTAGATGACTCATTGATGTAATTCCTGTAAAGCACCCACCCCATCCTCATGATGGAGATTTTTCTGGCTCGGGTAGGAATTTTTAAAATAAATGCTTTTAGCAGACGTAGCTCTCTACTTACTTCTTTAGATCTTGGACCTACGCATGGATGTCCAGTTTCTAGAATCACTTTCTAATGAATATTTGCTGTGTATCCAGCCCTGTGCTGGGCATTTTGAGGAGTCAGACAAACTAAAACACAGATCTCTGACCTGAAGGAACAAATCATCTAGCACAAGAGGCAGTATTTATAAGGAGATGCTGAAACCGTTTATAGAACATTAAAAGTTGGGGAAGAACTTTTGAGGTCACCTATTCAACCTTCTAGCCAATGAAGAAAGTCACTTATTATGGAAAATAAATGAATAATAGAAAAGCAAGAAGCGGGATGGATATCAGCAGCAGGGTGCCAGTAAAAGCTAATAATAACGCTGATTGAGTCCTTGTTATACGTGAAGCACTGTTCTTAGTGTTTTACTACGTTGTTTATTTAATCCTCCTGGAAGCTCTATGGGACAGGTACTGTCATTAGCACTGGTTTTTGGAAGGGGAGACTGAGGCACTGAGAAGTAAGTGAAAAGAACATAAATGTTAGAACAACATCAAACAACATTTTTGCTGCTCTTAACATTTTTTCAGGATCATTTCCTAGTGGACTTTAGCCTACCTACTTGTATGGCTTCACACTAATTTTCTTTAAAAATGAGGTGTATTGAGGTATAATTTACACAGAGGAAAATTAACCTTTTTATAGTATACAGTTCAGTGAGTTTTTAACAAGGTGTGCTGGCACGTCCCCACCACACACAGCACAGAATATGTGTCACTCCAAGATGTTCTGTCGCAGCCCACGCCCCCCAGCACCTGGCAGCCGCAGTTTTGTCTGTTCCCTTTGCTCTACCTTCTCTGTAATGTCATGAGAGTTGACTCATACACTATGTAGTCTTTTCCTCGGCTTCCTTCACTTACTGTAATGCTTCCGAGAGGTGTGTGTAAGGCGTGCGTTACTTTTACTGCCTGCTCGTCTTCTGTTCTGTGAGCGAATGCGCCACCGTTCGCACCGTCTGCTTATCTGCTCACCAGCTGATGGGCGCGTGCGTGCCCCCAGGTGTTGGTGGTCGTGAATGGACATGCTGACTTTCTCCTGGTCCCTGCTTCCTTTCTATTTTAAACATGATCTAATCAGAGATTTTCTTGTGCTGACCCTTTGAGTCCTTTCCGTGCCTCCGTCTCCCTATGAATCGGCCTTACTTAACAACTACAGGTTTCTGTGTTGGTGTCCTTGGAGGTGCATCTACTTTGAGCACAGAACTCAGGTGTGTGTTTATCAATCATACGTGAAGCCCCAAGAGCACGCCCATTCCTCCCCCAGCGTTTGCCCCCGAGAGCGATCTCAGCTTTCCTGTAACGTGGTGTCTGCGCCTCCTCAACTCTCCAGAGAATAACACGTTACAGTTCCCTTCAGGCGTTTTCTCCTTCCTGTGCGAATTGCACTTTGCATTTCCTGTGATCAGGCATTGTTCTCACAGGGGGCAGTTAGTTCAGCAGTGAGGGCAAGAAAGCACAGCGCCCAGGTGTGGAAAACGCAGCTTAACAAAATTCTAGGGAATCCTCGTTGTCTGGGTGTTCGGGGAAAGCATCGTAGATCATCAGAACTGTGCAAATTAACAGTTTTAGACAGAATCTGACGTGCATTTAGCAAAAAAAGCACGCGCCAGCCTCTTGGCAGCGTGGTGAGTCAGACTCTGCCACTGTGAGCGGCTCTTCTGCTGGGTCCGCTTGTCCACATAGCCTTAGTGAGTGTCTTTGAGACAATTGTGAGATACAAAAAAGAAAACTTCAAAAAAACAAAATAAAAAGCCCCCCCCCCAAACAAAACAAAACAAAAAAACCCTTCTTTCCTTATCATCCAAAGAAAATAGAACTTTTACAATATGTTTACTTTTTCATAAGACTGAGAAAGCGTCTCATCAATAAAGAAAGGAGGGCTTTTTGTTTCCTTTTAGGAGCTGCATATGAACATTTCTGTAGTAGTCTCAACACTCATGTGAGTGTCTAGACTCCCAGTGCTGATTCGGTGATGGCTGTAACAGGCCTGTGGGGTCTGGATTACGACACGCGAAAGGGAGGGCCAGGGTGAGGCGTGAGCAGAGTAGAAGTTGCTCCAAACCCTCTGCACCTTCCCACGTGCAGGTACCAGCCCGGAGACAGTCGCCTTCCCCGCTGTGTTCCTGTCCCACGAACGTGTTACTGCTCCAGTGTATGTCACTGTCCCCGGAAGCTGCTAGACTGACCTCTTCCTTAATCCGAGGCATGACTTTATCCATAATAATAATAATAATAATAATAATAATAATAATAGTAACAATCATAATCCTCACCTCCCTCGGGGTTACCTGGGCGGTCACCTCGCATCCCCTCCAGCACCTGCAGACCCAGGCTGAGCGCTCCGGCCTGTGTCTCTGTCTTCCTCACATCTTTCCTGCATTATTTTCATTGTTTCAAACCTATTGTTAACAGCTTTTTCCATTATTTTAAAGCCCTCTCTGTGCTTAGTCACCTTTAATCGCAGCACTGGAAGCAGTGGACACGGAGAAACAAGTGGTCTCCTTCACGTCGTCCTTCACACCGTTTGCCCTGAGAGAGGCACCACCTCCCCCTCTCACGTGTCCAGGGTCCGTGTGCGTCTCCTTGACCAGAGGAGCCCCCACTGTCCTCCCCCACCAGCCTGGCCCGGTGGAGTAGCGCCCCACGAGCCCCTCCCATGATTGCAGTCTGGTGGACCAGAGTGCCAGGGGCGGGGCTTGGAGGTCCTTGTGCGGGATCATCCTAGTCAGGGATTAAGGAAACATGTCTGGAAAGAGAAAGATGTCGCTCCTCCCATATTTGCATTTGGCGGGTGTTTCCATGTATTGTAGGACTTGATTGACATCCCAGACCCCCATGAAGGAGGAAGACTTTTGAGGTAAGGAGGAAATTTTCCTTGCTTTATAGTGTAGGTGCGAGAAGTAAGATGTCACAAATTGGTCTGTTTTAGTCATTTTTGTCAAGTCATTTTATAGGAAGGGAGCAGCCCTGCAGTCTCTGCATGATTAGGACACATTTGGTTCAAGAGAGAAGCCAGACCCTGAGAAGGGAAGCGACGTGACATCACAAGTGACAAGGGGAGAAGGGGAGTGGTCGCTGAGACCTGCCTCCATCCTGGCCCCCACCCCCAGGACCCCCCAACCCCCTTCTGGTCGTGAGCCTCCGGCATTATCTACTGTTTTCTGCATCTTTAAATTCTTATTCCTAACGCCCTTATCTTCATCCTGTGGTTCAGCTCACTCCTTCCTTTCCACGCCACCCGGGTCACGGGACACTTTCCAAGAGGCACACTTTCTGGGACACACAGACGTGCAAGACCTTGTCCCAAGAGACTTCCCCCTGTCGGGAGAACAGGGCCGCGGTCCCACGGACGCACTTCAGGATCTCGGTGTTGCGGTCTCCGCTCCGGAGCCACACTGCCCCACTTGGTCATCGTCTGTTGAGTTGCTGTGCCTTGGTCTTTGACACTTGGGTTTGACACATGAAATGTGATCTGAGCGCTGGAGAACGTGGATCTGGAAACTGCGTGAACTCAGTGAAAACCTTTGCAACTTTCCCCCGTTTCCTTCCTCCTTACTCACATCTCATTTGATTAAATGTGAATGCATAAAATAACTTCCTACGCCACGTAGTCTTTGTGGGAGTTAGATAAAGATCTCTTCCTTTGGGCCTTGTAACAAGCAAGCCTGTTTGGAATGATCATTTTGGACAGTCCCAACTCTGCCGAATAGAAAGAGCTTGAATGACTAGCACAGCCCCGTGTTGCTGGGAGCAGGGGAGGACTGGTTGTTGGCCTTCTTGACGGTGTGTGTGCCCACCTGATGAGTCCCGTGAAGCCGTCAAAGTACGGATGCTGGAAATCCACTTTCCTGCTTTTATTCAGATGATCCCAGCCACCCATGTCTCACATAGTTCACTGGCCAAGAGCACATCAGGACGGCGTCAAGGCTGGCCCCACGGGATGACGGACTGATCTTCCAAAGGTGGGACTTATACGTCACCCTGTGCCCCTGCCACCCCGCGGGGTGGGGCTGACCCTGCGAGCAGGGCACAGAGCCTCGCAAGAAACTTTCATGGGTTTCCCTTTACAAAGTTGGCTCCCAGCTATGTCTAGTCTCAGAGTAAAGCTGCTCTGGGTCCTCCCCACACTGGCAAACCCAGAATTAAATCTTCTCCAGATGCGTCCATCCTGACTGCTCCCGAGGGGCTGACTGTTGTCAGGTACGCAATATACAAACAAATCCGCTGCAGGCTGTCTCGTTTCCAAGGATTATTTTTAGGTGAGATCAGCACCTCCCCGGTTTTCCACCTCTCGGAGGCTCCAGATTATCTCTCCTCCCTCCTTTCTAGCTCTGACCATTTCGCTTTTTCTGGATTCGCTGCCAAAGCAGTTTAAGGTCTTCCAATCACCCTCATTTCTCAAGTGCATGCAGAGTCCATGTTGAAATTTCATCTGGTTCCAGGGGCGGGCTCGGGGTGGCTCAGACCACGGCCTTCTGCCCCTCGGACATTGGCAGAAGCCGTATCGGTCACTTGTCATCAGCACATCATTTCTGGGGCACCAGGTCAGTCCACGAACCTTTCTCTGGGTGCTATTTGCCCTGGCATGTGGCACGTGCCCTGTTAAGGAGACTGGCATTGATAGCCTCTCCTGATCTCCAATAAGCATTTAGGGGCCACCCATTTGCCCTCGTCCCACCCACGCCCAGGCCGGCACCAGGGTGCTCCCAGGAACCTCGGTGCTTGGCTTGCAGGATGTGTGGCCATTCTCTTCGCTCAGCTGACTTGGGGATATGGTAGTTGGTATTTAGGAATAATTTAGGGTTTTGCATATATTGCTCGATTTCATTTAAGCCTCACACGTTCTGTGAAGTGAGGAAATGAGCAGAAGCGTTTTCTAGAAGTAGATCCTGAGCCTCGGGTTTAGCAGGACACCAGTGATCACCGGCACAGGGTTTGAACCTCAGGATTCCAGGTCCTGTCCTCAGTTCCTTTCTGCCTGTTTATTTCTGTAGCAGGAGTCTTGTGCTGGGCGGCTTTGGGCTTTAGTCTCACAGATGCGTCAGAGCCCTCAGCTGTGCCCCACCAGCCTGGTGCTCAGAGCTGAGTGTGTGTTGACAGGCATAGCCAGGGTGACACTGGCCACCAGCCCAGGCCAGTCCCCGAACTCTCTGCTCCATTCCTGGCAGCAGTGGCACTTTCCACTCAGCCACTGCATGGTCCCCGTGCTCTGGGGTGGTACAGCAGCTGGGGCAGAGGGATCCCCAGGCCAAGCCCCTGAATGTGGGTCCCCTCCCCCAGGGTCGAAGTCAGCTCCTCAACCAGGAGGCCAGGCCCCTCACCAGCCAGTCCCGCCTCCTTCCCCAGACTCCCCACCTGCTGCCCCCTCCCCCGGCCTTGCCCTCCTCACACGTCTCAGCACCTGCTGAGCTCCTTTGCACGAATTGTCCTTGTCCTCGCTAAGCTGCCAGGGCCACTGTATTGTCTGCTTACAGTCCTGCCCCATCCCTGGCCGTGGCCCCGAGCACAGTGGATCCCTGCCCTCTGATGGTGTCCTGGCCCAGGGAACAGCAAATGAGGGCCTGGGTCAATTGCTTTGTGGGTGGGGTGTCCACGGGAAGTGGGGAGAAAGGACTCTGTAAAGAAACTTGGTCTCAGTGAGAAAGGACAGTGTAGCCAGCCCTGGCCCACGGTTCGCTGCGCTGCGGGCAGTGGGGCAAGCCCGCCTCCATCTCCCCGCACTCGGGGCGCCTCCTCTGGGGTGTCGGCCTCAGGCTCCCCACGGTTTGCTGCGCTGCGGGCAGTGGGGCAAGCCCGCCTGCATCCCCCCACACTCAGGGCGCCTCCTCTGGGGTGTCAGCCCGCCTCCATCTCCCCGCACTCGGGGCGCCTACTCTGGGGCGCCGGCCTCAGGCTCCCCACGGTTCGCTAACTTTGATTTCCAGGTAGTAATGCCACAAGGCAACTTCAAGTGGAGACGCTTCCTGCTTCAGGACAGGTCCGAGAGCTGCCTTTCTCTCCAGGCAGGTCTGGGCTCCTCTGAGGGCAGAGGCCTATCCCCTGGTCTCTATCTCTGCTCAGAGTTCTGGCTGCTGGCAGACGTGGCCCGAGGGCCAGGTGGTGTGGGACGTGTGCCTGGGGCCCTCGCCATGCTGCCGTCTGGAGTGCTGTGTGGGCTTGAGACCCTCCAGGGGACTTGCTACCTCCAGTCATCAGGCAGGCCTGGCCTGAGGCTCCGCCAGCCTGTGTGTGCTAGGACAGTGGCAGCGACCGGCTGCGTCCTGCTCTAGGCAGGACCCTCCTCTGCTTCAGTGCCACCTGCCCTAAGTGGGCAGGTGTGGGGAAGGGGATTCAGAAACCCCCTGCCATGATGGGCTCTCGGGAAGCATAGAGCGTGCAAGCCTGAACTTAGAATTAGCAGATGGACTTGGGTTTGAACCTGGCCCCCTGCAGCGGGGGTGAAGGAGGCTGGGGTGTGTGGGGAGGGCGGGAGGGGGCACCGTGGCCTCATTCAATCCTCCCAGCAAGGTAGGGTCGTCTCCAGGTCACGCCTGAGGGAGCAAAACCTCAGCGGGCTCGGCCAGCCCCACAAGTGAACAGACCCAGGCCCTCATCTGTCTTCTCATCTGCCCCATGAGACCCCAAACTCTCCTTAGCTCATTTTCCACACAACTTCTCCTTGTCATCTGCACCCTCAGGCAGACGGAGTTACTTCCCGGCTTCAAACCACTGCTTACTTGACAGGATGAATTCTGAGCTCTTAGCCCAGCCCGGGGAGGGACCCGCCTCACCCACCTTGTGCCTCCGCAGCCCCTGCTCAGCTCCACGGCCTCCCCACCGTGCAGGCTCCCGGCTGCTCCTTTGTGCTGCTGGGCCTGTCGGTCCCTCCTCCTCCCGGAGCGCCTGGTTGGGTGCGTCCTGCATGGGGAGGAGGGGGTGTGGAGGCTGGTCCGTTTGCGCGTGGATGCTGTGAGCTAGGAAAAAAAAGCCAGCTCAACTAGGATTGATTGCTCTCTGCACAGTGGGGCTGAAAGGAGAATATTGTTCATAAGGTTTCTCTGAACGTTAAATGAGTTAATATAGGAAAAGTGCATAGAATAATTCTTGGCTCACAGAAAGCACTGATAAGGTTGGCTCTTACTAAGATTACACTCTCGGTAGATGTTAAATGAATACTTGAAAGTGGAATGAAAAGTCTGATTCAGACTTTGCCTCTCGTAGACTTTTGGCTTCCTTTCTTCTATATCTATTAAAAAAGATTAAGTTTAAATATCACAGGAAAAAAATGTAGCGTTCTCAGTCCCACCACATTACTTCCTGGAAGACGTCAGCATTTAAACCGCATGCCGCCACTAAACTTTAGTTTAAAACGAAGATCTTTACTTCTTGACTGACAGTAAAGAACTTGGCGTTGGGAAAATTAGGCAGTTTGATGCTGGTGCAGACTCACAGAAGCTTTCCGTTGAACATGTTTTGGGCTTATTTAACCAAGTCAGCGTCTGTTTTGGTGAGATCGGATTTTCAGCTTTTTCAGCAGTGCGAGACACACAGCACTATATCGTTTATTTTATAGAAAATGAACCCGGGTTTCAGCGCTCTCCAGGGGTAGAAGAGACCAGAAGGCGTTCACATGATTAAGTTCTGGTCGGGCGCAGGCACAGAGCTCTGGGTTTCCGTGATCTCATCCAGGATGTGGGATAAATAAGAACGTAACTGTTAATTACGTAGGATGAAATTTACGCACTTCGGGAATCTGCACGCAGCAGACGTGGCCCCCCTTCTCCCGCCGCCCGTCGTGCGTCCGTTCACCGCACAGGGCTGCTGGGCAACTTGGAGGTGACTCAGCCCAGCACGTCAGGGAGACTGGGGTAGGGATGTCAGCCTTCAAGCTCCGAAAATTTATACCTGATCGTAGTGCTGAGGCGAGTTCCCAGACGGTACAGACGTCACCATCCGACACGTCATGGTCCCAGCGTTTGGTCACAGTCACACTCTTGAAATCTAGGGCTGAAGCCTGGAATTTCCATGGCAGTGTGGCCTGCATGGGTATTTGTGTCTGCTGACTAGTCATTTGTTGCTAGAACCAGAGAGAAGATCGATTTTTATTATCGCAAGCATGTTAAATGTTTATTATACTAGTTGTTAAAAAGGAATTTCTTCTGATTTTAGTTTTTGCTCTCAGTTTAATAGGGAAAAAATAAGATGTAGATGATAACACACAAAAGGAGGAGTAAGGTTGCACACTAGTTCTTTACCGTTGTTAACAGTAGTGGACATATATTTTTACAGCGTGCACTTGGGGAGCTGTGTGGTTGAGGTTCTACAAACGATTGGAATGATAGGCCAGTAGGTCATATAACTGTACGTAAAAATGTAAGAAACCACACGAGAAATTGTCATTTTGGAAGTAACCACAAGAGTCATTTAAACATGCTTATTCCTTTGACAAAGTAGGTATGATCTAGCTAACATCACGTCTTTTAAGTTACCTGGAATTCTCCTTCTCCAAGAAAAGGCTTAGGGTAAAGAATTGCTAGTAAAAATTCTAGTGTGCTATGTCCTCGCGTGAAAAGGTGTTATCCAAACTGTATCACCTGATACAGACCAACTTGTTATTTTGGAAGTCTATTTTTTAAAAAGCGAAAGGAAAATCAACTCTACCATCTGGTGGAAACACTGGTCATTGCAACTTCTTCTTTTTTAAACATGGCACCTAACCCAGCTATTCTTCATTTATGAAGGATCCTCATGGCCTGGCGCTTTTCTAGCAGAGTGGTTTTCCCCAGGTCACTGAGGCCTGTTACAGATTTTAAAAAATTGTTGATGAATGTTTCCAGGGCAGTGACTCTTACTGCCCATGGTGAACCCAAGGGCACCTTCCTTTGGTGACTCGGAGGCTCACTATGAGCTGTGAGCTACCTCGCTGTCTCTACAACTCAGAGATAACCCCAGCCTTCAGGGAGACTTGGCCTTGCTCTAAGAGGCCCCAGGGATGGCATTTTTCTGGAATGCAGCCATCCAGGGAGCTGGCCGGGCAGCAGCACCTGGGTCAGCAGAAACTTGAAGGCACGAGGCAGAGACGGGTTTGATTGGAAACCGGTGGCCTCCGATGGTGAGGGAAACCAGAAGAGTGGAGCAGAAAGTCAGCAGGTCAGGTCAGCAGGGGACTCTCGGAGCACGAGAACATATGAGACACCAGAAGAGTAAAAATGAGGGGAGGGCTGAGGGAGGCAGAAGAACTCTATCTTAGTCCCGAGTCCTGTTGCCTGGAAGACAGGCTTCCCTGTCCCGCTGGTCCAGCTCCCCTCTGCTGAGCTCACCCCAAATTCTCTTCGCCTGCACAGCGACTCCTAGACTTACTTCAGGAGGAAGACTTCTCAGCCGGGAGCAGCTTACAGACGCAGATTCCCCGCTGGGCTTCCCAGAAGTGGAGAATCGGTGGGTCTGACACGGTGGGCCTCCCACTCTCCATGTCTCACAGAAGACCCGGATCCGGATGCTGCGAAGGCCCCGATGTGAGAAACAAAATCACTTCCTAAAATCCTGTGATTCAAGTTGTTTACCGCAGGCCTAATTGAACAAACAACAGATCTACAACATAAACGTTATTCACACGAATTGACCTCTATATGGAGAACCTCTTCTCATGACTTGTGCTGATGTCATAGAGAGTGCCCGTAACACTGTTTTAGTAAATATTAATCTGAAATACTTCTTTAAAATAAGAAGGCATTAAGGAAGTCAATCTAGATGTTAAGAGCTAGCCTTCTGTCTGAGCCAGCCAGAAAGGGAAAGAAAAATACCGTGTGAGGTCGCTCACAAGTGGAATCTTGAAAAATGACACAAATGAACTTATTTACAAAACAGAAACAGACTCACAGACATAGAGAACAAACTTACGGTTACCAGCGGGGGAAGGGGGTAGGAAGGGATAAATTGGGAGTTTGAGATTTGCAGATACAAACTACTATATATAAAGTAGATAAACAACAAGGTCCTACTGTACAACACAGGGAACTATATTCAATACTTTGTAGTAAACTCTAATGAAAAAGAATATGAGAAGGAATATATGTATTTATATGTATGACTGAAACACTTTAGGGACCTTGGCAGTGCCCACTTTAAATTTACCTAATCCTGTAATGTATTAGCTGCTGAGTGACACATCCACTAGCGCCATGACAGTTGACCATTGCCATGACAACCACCGGAAAAGTCCATACAGGGACTGAAAAGCCTGTACCAGGACTGATTGGTTCCATCACACCGGAAGGAGGACATGATGACGGAAGCCTCCCATCAAAGTTCACGTGGCCCGACCCGGGTGGGAGCCGTCCCAACCACCCATCTTGGCTGACGCTCCCCACTCGAGCAGCTCTTCCTTGCTCCAGTGCTTTCCTTCCCTCTCCCCTTCTGAGCAATAAAGCAAGCGGCTGTTCACTTTGTCCCTCTGCCTCTGCTGTGCAAATTCTTTCACAGCTGGTGACAAGAACCCACACTTTGGTGCCTCCTAATTTAGGGGCCCCTCCATCAGCTAACAGACAGAGCTCGTGGACACGTCAGGTGCTGGAAGGACAAAAGTTGGAGGTCAGAGTGCACCAAGGAGGAGCACCTGTAAGCACTCCAGGCTCTCACTTGGGATCCTTATAATGTTGTCACCCTAGGGAACATTATGACCTTGAACCAGATCTGAGCTGTAAAACAGCCCAGATTTGAACCACATTAATTCCTGGGAGACAACAGAACAGTCTCTTACCCCAACTTCCTGCCAGGAGCAATGGTGAATTCTCTCTGGTGGAAGATGACAACATCCAGACCTGCAGACTGTCTCTGAATTGTCTTACACAATGTCAAGCACCCAGTTAAAAATAACCAGACATGCAAAAAGAAGCAGTGGACTTAAAACCAAGAAAATACACAAACAATAGCAGTAGACCCACTGTAGATCCAAACATAGGTGTTATCAGATACTAACTTTCTAGTAACTATAACTGATAAGTTCAGTCCATTTAATGAGTTGAAGAAGTTCATCTGGGACCTGGAAACGATAAAAAAAGAATCAAATGGATGTTCTAGAACTGAAAACAATAATAATGAAATAAAGAAGGGTTTAAGAGCAAAAAATAAGAGCGAGATGGAGTATAGATCATCTGAAAATAGCCAGACTGAAGCACTGAGAAATAAAAGAGTGGAATGTGTAGAAAATAGCTTAGGAGATATGCGTATTCAGAGTATATGGTGAAAGTTGTGACCACGTGTCATATTGGAGAGCCAAGAGGGAAAGAGAGAATGAGGCTGAAGCAATCTAGAAAAGCTAACGGGTGAGGATTTTTTTTTTTTAAAGGACAAAACATTAAACCACAGATTCAAGAAGTGCTGAACTTGGAGGTGGGATAACGTTTTAAGAAGCCCACACTCCTGTTATCACAGGAAAACTGCTGAAACAAAAGCTAAAACAACGGAAGGCGTCCAGAAGAGTAAACGTATTACCTTAAAAGGAGCAATGACAGGACTGGGAGGTGAGTTTTTAACAGAAATAATAGACACCAGAAGGCAACGATTTCTTCAAAATGGTGGGGAAAAAAACCCTCCCAATATAGAGCTCTGTATCCAGTGGGCTTGTCTTCCAGAATGAAGGCAAGACAAAGGCACTTCCAAATAAACAAAAACTGGATTTTTTCCCAGCCAGTCTGCTGTAAGGAATTAACAGTTTGACCAGTTTATCGTATATACAGCTCTGCAATCAATGACTGAAATTTACACATTCTTTTTCAAGGGCACATGAGACATTTACCAAAATTGATCCTAAGCTGGTACAAAGCAAGTCTAAACAAGGTGAAAAAGGTTGAAATCATGTAAGTGCATTATCTGAAAATAGTACCATTCAGCTCAAGATAAATGACAAAATCATATTTAGAAAGTATTTTCAACTGAATGATAATGAAACTATACCTATTAAGATTTGTGGAATTTAGCTAATGCCAAATTTAGAGGGAGACACATAGTTTTAATGAAATATTTTAGGGAAGAAGAAAGCTAACAGTCACTGATCTGAGCATTCATTTCAAGAGGTTTGTTTGGATTTATTTTTAAATGTATGATTTATTTAGAAGTCAAAAAGCAATAAGGCATTTAATAAAGTAAATACCCATTTATAATTTGTGGGAAAATTCTTAGCAAACTAGGAATTGGAGCAAACTTCCTCACCTCAGTAAAATGTATAACACACACAAGGAAAGCATCCTACTTTAGTACTTGAAGTATCAGATACTTTAATATTTGATAAACTATTGGAAGTTTTCCCCGGGTGATTGAGAACAAGACAGGTTATCTGCTATCAAAATATACTGCTCAGTGTTGTGGTGAATGTCCCCGTCATTGCTGTAAGGAAAAAAATATATATAAGGATTGTAAAAAAAGAGGTTTTACGTCTCACATTATTCAGCAATTACATAATTGTCAATAAAGAAATTCCAAAAATGTCTACAGATAAACTGTTAAAATTTTAAGTAAATTTAGGAAGATTTCTGGATGCAAGGTCAATATTAAAAAATTAATTGTATTTATATATATACATCAGTACAAAAAAATTAGAAACTGAACATTTAAAAATGATTCCATTTACAACTGCATCAAAAGTATCTTTTTAATTTGTTAATAAACTTAAAAAATTTGTAAAAGAAATTAAAGATGTAGTTAAATGGCAGGGTATGACATGTTAATGGATAGAAAATCTCAGTTTGTAAAGATGTCAGTTCTCCCCAAATATATGGGTTTAATGCAGTCCCAATTAAAATCTCAGCAGATGTGTGTGTGTGTGTGTGAACTGAGAAGCTGACTCTAAAATTTATGGAAATACATGGGAAACAAATTCATGGAAAATAGAAAACTGCAACGTTGGGAGATTGACATCCCCAGATCACAAGACCTCTGATTAAGTTAGAGTCATTAAGACAACGTGATGCTGATGCAAAGATCAACAAATAGTCCAGGGGAACAGACAGAGGGCCCAGAGCCAGACCCAAACGTGCATGGACGCCCCAAGACACAGGTAGCTCCAGTGAGTAGCGGGGAAGGGTGGTCTTTTTGTGAGTGTTGCTGGGTCAGATGTTCATGCAGAAGAAGGGCACTTGACCCTTATGTCATTCTATACACAAAAGATCAGCTCAAGGCGAAAACCATAAAGCCTCTAGAAAATAGTGCAGGAGAATTTGACGTAGGCAAAGAAATTCCTAACGCAGACGCAGACAGTGCTAACCACAGAAGGAAGATGACTAAACTCTGCTATAGTAAAATTGGAAACTTCTTCCAACATGAGCCGCCAAGGGGAGTGTGAAAAAATAGAGCAAGAAAAGACATTTGCAGCATATGTCACAGACACAGACTCCGTATCAAAGCAGACTTTTAAAAAAACTCCTAGGATGTTGAACATTCAGTCTGTCTGTGGCTGAGTGTTGAGGGAAGACGCTCTGGGGGTTGACAGCTCTTCTTGACCCTGGGGTTTGCCTCCTGCTGCCTTGTTGATTTCCTGCCTCACCATCCACACTGGGTGCGGCTGGGACCCGCCCTGTCTTCCCCCATTGACCACATCCCATCTGACACTGTTTCCTGTCTGTCTAACTCCAAGGGGTCTGTTGGTTTGTGCCCTCCTCCCTGTCCACCCTAAGAGGCTGGAGCCTCGACGTCCATGGCCAAGCACTAGCCTGGGGTTCAACTCCACGACCCAGAAGCAGGGGTGATCGTAGTTTCTGCGCTGCCTGCTTTGCCAGAACTTGATGAGATAGACACTTTGAAAAGCATGACAGAGAACTATAAAACGTTGATTAAGGAAAGTAAAGAAGACTTAAAAAAATGGAAAGATATCCCATGCTCCTGGATTGGAAGAATCAATATTGTTAAAATGGTCACACTGCCCAAGGCAATCTAGAGATTTAATGCAATCCCTATCAAATTACCCAGGACATATTTCACAGAACTAGAGCAAATCATAATAAAATTTATATGGAACCACAAAAGACCTAGAGTTGCCAAAACATTACTGAAGAAAAAGGGGCTGGAGGAATAACTCTCCCAGACTTCAGACAATACTATAGAGCTACAGTCATCAAGACAGCATGGTATTGGTACAAAAACAGAAATGTGGACCAATGGAACAGAGTAGAGAGCCCAGAAATGAACCCACAAACTTTTGGTCAACTAATCTTCGACCAAGGAGGCAAGAACATACAATGGAATAAAGACAGTCTCTTCAGCAAATGGTGCTGGGAAAACTGGACAGCAGCATGTAAATCAGTGAAGCTAGAACACTCCCTTACACCATACACACACGTACAAAAATAAACTCAAAATGAAAAGCATAACAGGAAAAGGAATGCAGTGCACACCACAAGTGCACCACCGGGGAAGAAGTCTCCCTTTACAGCAACAGGGCTTGCTGCGGGTTACTCTGTAACAGAACAGACCTGAAGTTTCTGCCCTTTGAATCTTAGCTCATTTAATCACCACCCACAAGCGAGAGGGATGCTAATCACAGTCGACAGGTGAGGCTCCGTGGAGTTCAAGGCTGGGAGTCCGGCAACGGGGATCCAACCCGGGGTGACCCACAGCCTCACCCTTTCTCTACCCGTGCGCCAGCAGCGGGGACAAATAACCCGTGTGACGCCCCCCTCCCCACAGCCCCAGCTCGGAGGATGCACTTAAAATGATAGCATTGTTTCCGTCATCCGCTTTCCGCCTCTTCCTGTGTTGCTTTAGTTAGCCTTGCCGTCCCCCAAACAGAAGCAGCTGATGAGCTGTGGACGGGATCCTGAGACTTGTCCTGACACGCTCTCATCCCGCGACCCGCTTCGATTCTTTCTCTTCCTCCTTTTTCACAGCTCAGTTTGGTCCCTGCTCAGCCGCCTTCTCTCGGAAGACAGCCCCAGCGTCCACGTGGGCGCCATCTCCTGGCATCCCGGGAAGAAGCAAATTCAAGTATTCTGCCGCAAGGTTTTCAGAGAAGTAGGCAGGGTGGCAACTCAATTAGATCCCAAGTTCTTTGTATCTTGGCAACTTTGTTTAAACTTACTGCAATGCCCATGAGATGAAATTTGCACAATTATTTGTCTTTGTTTTCCAAAATGATGTTTATCTGAGGAGTTGAGCTTTCTAACATTTTTTTAAATTGAAGTATAGTTAATTTACGATGTTAGTTACAGGTGTACAGCAAAGCGATTCAATTATACATATACATACACACATAATTTTTTCTGTTCAGAGTCTTTTCCACTATAGGTTATTACAAGAAATTGAATATAGTTCCCTGTGCTCTACAGTAGGAACTTGCTGAGGAGTTGAGCTTTTAAAAAGTGGTTCAAATGTTGTAGAAAGACGGTTAGATCAGGAGCGTGTAATTAATAGGAACATTTTGGACCAGGTGAGCACAGCAGTGATGTGGATGGAGGTTTAGTCCTCCTGGTCCCCAGCCCTCCCGGGGCAAAGCAGAACCCATCATACAGGTCGGGGTGGGGGCTCTCTTTCCAGTGCTGATGTTGCCCCCCGAGCAATGCGTTTCTTCATGGAACAGGGGGTGGGTGAGAAGGGCACCCTCTTTGGAGGTTCCTGCTCTCTTTCTCCAGGGGACACTTGGCCCAGCCATTCAAACAAAGCAACTTCTGAATGCTTGGAGAGGCCCAGGTAATCACCATGCAGACCTCTTCCCCCACAAAGCAACACGGAGAAGAAACCTTTTGGAGGGGAGGAGGCTTTGGAGGGAGAGCAGACCAACATGGCGTGGATGGAGAAAGGAACAGCCTCCAGAAAGGCTGCCCAGCAAGGTGGCTGGTCCCCGGACAGAGGCTCGGAGCCCTGCTTGTGCTGGGATGCGGAGCAGAGTTGCCAGCCTCACGCGGCCCTGGGAAAGCTGGCCGTCTGTCACCAGCGGATGGGACGAGGCTGGGAGGGCTGAGACCCCTCCTGCAGTTCCCGTCCCCACGAGGTGCAGGCTGGACAGGACAGAGGTGCGACCCGCCCTGCCACCGCGTACCCCCCTTGCGCCTGCAGCTTGTCACAGCTGAAGGAAGACGAGCCCTACGCACCTCTGAAGCTCAGGGTTGTGGGGCTGAGACAGAGGCCATCCTTTGGGCCAATGCTGTGTCTGGGCCTCCAGGGCTTTGGGGCTAAATGAAAGCTTGTGATGAGTGCACAGCCGGCTGCGCTTCACGGGAGTTTCCAAAGGCACAACTTGGCCGTTGTAGCTCGTCTGTGTCCCCGGGGAATCGAACACTGATGAATCAGGGCTTTTTTCTAGATGTGCGCTCTGGGAATTGCCCCTGACAGGTCTTTTCTGTCAGAGGGGCTGTGCACGAAGGCTGGAGCTCAGGGCCAGGACTGAAGTGTCCAGTCAAGAATGTCTTTTGCAAAGAACAGAACGGGGGCATCGCTGGGGGGCAGGGTTCCGGGGAGATCCGTCCAGCAGGGGGCAGTGGAGGGGGAGCTGCGTGGAGGGAGGGGGTCTTTACCAAGCCTGTGTGCCCCACGGCACAGTCCTTCTCCAGGAAGCTACGCTCAGGCTTGCAGAGGAACACACTGCAAGTTCCCATCTTTTGTCTCATTTAACCCACAGGACAGCCCTCGACCCTCTCTGTTCCATGGTGGGCAAACAAAGGCTCAGAGAGGTGTGACTTCCCCAAGGATGTACTAAGTTTGAATGGCATATTAATAAGCTTGATCTATTAGATAACATTGACTTTTACTGACTTGTGCCATCTGCATCAGGAAACAGGTGGCATCTTCAAACTAGGACATTTCAAGGAGGTTTCCTTACACAGACACTACGGATAAAGGTGTGGGTGAGCATATCTAATGCTTCCCATCAGCCAAGCTGCTACCCCCTGGGAAGGGGGGGAGCTGTCTGAGCCCAGAAGGAGGAGGCTGCACAGAGTAGCTGCCCACACAGGAGACACAGACGTGTCCAGGCTGCCCCTCGGGGTGGAGGAAGGGGTTGGGGGAGCCCCTGGGACAAGCCCTGCCTTTGTCCTCCCAGCCCCCTCCCCAGTCTGCTGGACCACAGACCATCCCAAGCAGAAGCCCTGGGCACAGGACCCCTCGATGTGGTTCCTCTAGGTCAGCCCTGGGGCAGAGCATGGTGGAAAAGGCTGAGAAGCAAAACTTAGCCCAGACCCAGGTCAGAAGATGGCCATTTGTTTGTCTGGAAAATATAAACAGACGAAGGCAGCTGAGAAGTTGACAGTGTTCCTCCCAAGGACGTGCTGAAACTGGGAGGTGTCAGAGCGATCTAACCTCCCATCACAGGCTGACGGAACTCCGCTCTCCCAAACGCTAGTGGGAGGGGAGGCACCCCGCTCAGGGACCTACGTCCCGGACACAGAGGAGCTGCAAGGGTGCAGAGTTTCAGATGCTGGCATTCTAGACACGAATTTCGTGGCTTCTTTCCTGTCTGATTTCCAAGGAAATAGGACCCTGGACTCTGCAATCCAGACCTGGTCCAGGGAAGCCCAGTCCCGCTTTGCTTTGAGCTGTGAAAATGCTGCTGCCTGTCAGTTTTGCCTCAGCCCCACCTCCCCCCCAGTCCTGAACCTGCTCCCCTCCTTCCCTTCCTGGTGAACGCCCCGAGGTTCTGTGTGCGTTCTCCCTCCTTGCAAGGAACCCGGAGACCTGGCTTTATCGGATTCTGTGTCTGCCTGGGGCTTGGGCTTGGCGTGGACCGATGCAGGACTCCGGTCACCCGCCCTCCACTACAGTGTCAGGCGATGGTCGCATTGTTCAGGAACTGGTTTATAAGCTTCTCTCAAGCTTTCAGGAAAGAGTATGGGCTGCAATCCTAGTAGGTAGGCTGCTTTTCAATCTGGAAGATTCAGCACTTTTCTCTTTTTCATCAGAATTCTTGGTGGTGCTCCCTCTAATTTACGGTTTTCTTCTTGTCTACCCTGCTGGGTATTCTGCGAGGCCTTTCATGTTGTGATGGCCTTCTCCAGGCTCTCCACCCTCCAGGAGGAGGCCTTTCAGTCCTTGCAAAGCCAGTACTGAGTGTGACGAGACTAGACAGGTGATGTGAGGCTGCACCAGGCATGCCTGGGACACTGGGGACCTGACTCTCCCCCGTGGTGACGGCTGGTTTTGAGGTCAGCCGGGATGGCTTGCGTTTTCTGGGTCCCTCGGAGGAAGTTCTCAGCTGCTTTTCTGGTTCAGAAATTGAGCAGTAGCTCCTGCGCACACAGCTTTCTCAGCAAAACCCCTCTGCCCAGAGGTGTGAAAATCTGTCCATCAGTGTGGGACCACGGGAGCAGAGGAAGGCAACTGAGGAGCTGACAGTGCTCCTCCCAGGGACATGCATTGTACGCCAGACTGAGACCAGTCTGCACGAATGTCTCTGTCTTGTCTGAGCCACGGTCTCACTGCTCACTGGACCCACCAGGGGGTCACCAGTCCCCTTCCCCCTTCTCTCTGTCAGGAGAACCCCACTCCAGGTGTGGCCGGTCAGCCTCACTGTGTGATTGAGGCTGGTGTCCTGAGGTTTGCAGACGCCCCCCTCCCCTCACTCCTGCCCGCAGTCCCCCCAGGGGAGGACTCTGCCCCCATCGTGCCCTGGCCCAGCCCTTGTGACTCTTTATAGATTGGTGGGATCCTAACTCCTAAACGCTCCAGGGCCCCTGAGGCCCGCCATTCAGACCCACTTCAGTAGCACCACTTCAGGAATCAAGGTACCTACTCTGTCGAACAGGTTGAAGCCCAGCTGATGACACAGCCAGGTGACAACTTTCAGCTTGGGAATCACAGAGCGAGAACCCCTCCCTCTGCCCCTCGCTCCCACCCCGGGGAGGGGGCTGGGCACCCCAAAACCTGAGAATGCGGGGCACAGCCAGACCTCCCAGGGTGGCCGTGAATGGACAGGAGGCCCACGGCGCAGTGCTGACCTTCTCTGTGTGGATGGTGAGTTTCTGATGGAGGATTCATCCTACTTTCCCTGTCGGAGAGCCCTGCCCTTATTTTGAGCGACTGAAGATGAGATGAAGCCGATTGTGAGAAGATGACCCAGCGGGAGAGACTGGGGTGGGATGACTGACCCAGCGGCAGTAACTCACGGCCATGGCAGTGACCACTCCGCGTGATCTTTTCCTTCCAAACAGCCCGCGACCCTGGGCAGCGGGTGTGGGGCTGCTTTCTCAGAAGCACAGAGTATGACAGAAAGCACAGAGCGTCCGGCAGATCCTGGCTGTGACGGCAGCTGGCGATGATTTCTCCGGGTGTTGGTGGGCTCTGTTGAGTGAGGAGAATCCCTTTGGGGGCATCTGTGAACCCCGGGTGGGGTAAGGACTCCAGTCCCTAGGACAGCACCCGGCACACAGCGGCCGCCTGGCGCCTCGTGGCTCTGCTGCTGTGACCCTCCATGTGGTCCCCCAGCCCGCTCTGAGGTTCAGGTGCTGTTTCCCTATCCGTCGTCGTGTCCACGCCTTGATTCCGGCTGCCTGACAGTCGGCATCCCCTCTGGTGACAGACACACCGTCTGGGAGTGCTCTGGGAGGCTATAAATGGAATTGGAGTACAGTCAAACAAGTTCCAGTGCATCTGGGCTGGGAACTGACTTCATCTGTCTTTTTGGTCCAATCCCCGCTGCCCCCAGCCAACAGCTGTCAGTCAGCTATGCTGAGACCAAGCCCTGTGGGGAAGGCTCCTCTCCCCTCTCCCTGCACCCCAAGTCAGCACCTACCCTTGGTCGTGAACTAGCCGACCTCAGGGAAGCAGCCTCTGTGGCGGGGAGGAAGGCGTCCTGCTGAGCATCCTTCTTGCCTGGATGGATTTAGACTCCCTGGACACTCAGGCTGTGACAACAAGACAACAGGGCTGTTTCTCAGGGATGCGTGCTGGCTGGACCACAGGAAAGGGTGTCCACACACCACACGGCCCACTGCACACTCCTTCTGAGGCTGGCTGTGTACATCAGGGAGCTACTGCTCAAAGGAATAACAGCCCTGTGTTTGAATCTCTACCTGGAAAACTAATTTGCTGAAGGCTTGGAATATTTTAAAACATGGTATGTGCCTCCCCCACCCCCAACCCCACCCCAAGGGAGCGTCGACCACTGCCACCAGCCTGGCACTGGGGCCAGGAGGGCACGCCTGTGCGTTCTCTTGATGCGCTGCCCTTGTGAGTATCAACTCTCGGGATTCAGTTTCTTCCTGTCTTAGTAGAAGACCTGTCTCTGCTCTTGGCAGGGTACAGGGTCTCTTGCCCCAGCTGAGCTGAGGAGGCAACACTTTATCCTGAAGGTCATGGGGAACAATTCTAAGCTCAGGCTGGTCTGAGCAATAAGGAAGTTTATCATCTCACATAAGGCAAGTTCAGAGGGAGGGCGGGTCCAAGAGCTCAAAGATGTCTCCACAGACCTGACTTCTGCCTGCTTCTCTGCTCTGCCAGCCTCCCTGTGAGCTTCAACCAAAGTCTTGCTTTCCTCGTGGTCACAGGATGGCTGCCTGTGGCAAGCAGAGCATATGCTGTCCCCCCTACACCCCACAGTGGGTGTCAGGAGAAGGAGGGAGAGAGGCATGAGGAGGGGGAGGGGGAAAGAGAGGGAAGAGGGAGGCAGCCAGAGATAAAGAGAAGCCGGAGAGGAAGAGAGAGGGAGAGAAATTCTCTGCCAGGTGCAAACTCTTCCCAGTGAGTATTGGCCGGGAAGCCAGCTGTGTCCGCACAGCTGGTGCCCAGCCCTTAACCACGCCTGTGGGGCGGCTGTCTTTCTCAAATCAGACGTTTTAGGTCTCAGACAGGTAACAGCGCCAGTGACTCAGAACACAGTCCACCTCCCGAGGGCTCTGGGGCAGTGCCTCACACTCAGCCACGTGTGGTTCTGCAGAAGCGTCTGGGCCCTACACCTCAGGGATAAAGACCATAAACAGCCTCCTCCCCGACCCACCCCGTCGAGGCAGGAGCAGACTGTGGCTTCCTCTCTGGGTGTGGGAGCCACCCGGTGAGGGGTTGTGCTCTGTGGACGAGGAGGGGCCAAGGGCATGAGGGAGAGGCCGAGGTGGGCAGTGGCCGTGGGAATGGAGAGCTGGGTGGACAAGAGAGATTCAGGAGAAACGGTGCGGCAAATGTGAGACCAGACACCTTGGGAAACATCAGCGTGTCCTTCTGCCACCAGAGGTCATGAAGAATCAGGACTGAGCTGCTCACTGACAGGGACGACCTCCAGGACAAGGACCTGGACCTCCATGGGACGACTTGTTTCACATCCAGACAGTGAGACACAGATGTGCACTCATCTGTGTGTCCGTGGCATACGTGGATCTGAACGTCCAGGTGGGAAAGCACACCAGTGCCCAGGTTCCCCTCCAGGTTCACATCCCCACTCAGGGGGTCCTGTCTCGAAGGGCACCTTGCCCGGGTGTCACCCCACCACCAGGAAGAGGACGAGGAGGCAGATGGGTCAGGAGCGTCTAGACGGGAGTGGTGGGGACAAATCCCAATGGGGGGGGCAGTCCCTGCTGTCCCATCTTAGCACCATGACTGACTCCCCACTCGCCAGCTGGGCACAGGGAAGGGGGTTCCAGGCTCTGTGGCCCATGGCCGAGGGTGTGGGCAGAGCACAGAGAGGGCCCTGTGAGGGGGAAGGGCATGCTGTTTTAGACCCCCAGAAAGGAACGCAACCCTGCCACCTTCAGTTCAGCGCAGCGAGACCTCTGTTGGACTTCTGACCTACAGAAACGTGACCCAGTAAATCTGTGGATTTCAAGCCACTGCGTGCGTGGTAACGGGTCCCAGCAGCGGCGGTCGGCAGCGGGGCGCCCAAGCACCATGCCCCTGACGAGACGGAACTGCTGTCCAGGCTGCTTCCTGTGCTGTCTCGTTCCCTCAAGCGGCCCTCTTTCCCGTGGCCACTGCTGGCCATTTGAAATCCCGTGACTACATGTTTGTGATCATTTCTGAGCCTCAGGAAGGAGGGATTTTGCTCAAAGAACACATTTCTCTTTGCAGCCCTCTTTCTGCCTGGTTTAGAGTTTTGTGTTTCAAGGCGTCCCTTCCAGGGGACTGACTGCACACTGTCACTTTGTATTAGGATTTGCCTTGTTGTTCAGTTAAAGCTGTCTGCTTGCTTGTGTAGCATCTGTTCCCCTGGCTGGTGGCGCCAGGGGTGCGGAACGGGAGCTCAGCCTCAGTGTTCCTGACGGGGCAGCTCCCCGCGACCCCGTGCACAGCGGCCAGGACGGTTGGAGGTGTTTGCTTGTCACAGCTGCTCCGGCCGCTGACTCTGTGGGAAGCACCGTCAGGGAAGGGTCTGAATTCTCTAAGGTGTGGAGTCGTACACGTGTCAAACTCTTGCTAAGCCACTGTCAGTTACCGATGTGGGGATAGTTACTTCCTTGAGATTTTTCTTTTTCATGTTCTGGCAGCTTTAATTTCCTGTATCTCTTTTTTTTAAGTTTTTTTTTCATTGAACATATAGTTGGTTCACAATGTTGGGTTAATTTCTGGTATGCAGCATAGTGATTCAGTCACACACACACATATATATTCCTTTTCGTGCTCTTTCTAGGCCATTACAAGGTATTAAAACTACTTCCCTGTGCTGTCCCATGAGACCTTGCTCCTGTGAGCGTGTTCCATCACCTCATCGTTTTGGACCGAAGCTTCCTGAGACAGATCAGAGTCCTCCAGGTGTGGTCTCAGCTGAGCCTCCAGGCCGTGAGGTCAGGCTTCTCCTCACAATGATGCCTTGTTCTTACCTGGCACACAGAGGCGTGCGCACATGCACTCGCTCCCTCCCGAAAGGTGATTACCGGCTCCTTCAAGAAGCAGAGAACTGCCAGCCAAGCACCTCCCCCCCATATTTTTTCAGGTAACCCACTAAATAGTACAGTGTATATCTAGCAGCAGTTTAGAGTTCCTTTATTCTTGGGTCTCAAAATACAGGTGGAAACTTGAGTTTATCTTTATAACACCCGCCCCCTGGAACAGCACCCCGGCTTTTGAGGAGGACCCGTTTAGTTTCAATGTAAGGCAGGAAGCTTTGGGGAAAATTTCCCCCCAGAGGGCAGGGTTTTGGAAAGTGTCTCCAGAGTGACATCCCTGAAAGTGTGTTCAGAAATGCGGCCGTTAGAATGGCATTTGTCGAAAAGGTTCAGTGATTCCTGGCAAATATCAGGTGATGGGCAAATACCAGGCTTCCTGACTCTGAGGGTGTTCTGGAGTCGGGGTAGCTGACCACTTAACAGGACCCAGAAGTGTGCAGCCAGCGGCCTGGAGGGCGTGTGGAGGAGGACTGGGACTTGCACAGCCGTTTGCAGCACAAGCTGAGGTGTCTGAGCTCAGCCTGGAGTGGGTGACACTGAACTGCTAAGGTTGGGACATAGTGAGAAAATTGCTGATGTAAATTCTGGCAGAAAACCTGAACTTGGCTGTCTTTCTTCTGGGTGTGAGGGCCGCCTGACTGATGACTGACACCTGGACCACACGCCAGATGTCCCCACAGAGTGAAAAACACCTGTTTCTGGGCTCCCTCATTTGTCCTGCTGACACAGGAACACGACTGTCACTCGCGGAAGTCTTCCAGAGGGGCGCTTATTAGGATGAAGGACCCCTTGGAGGACACTTGAGAATGCCCTTCCTCGCCAGACAAGGTCACCTGCCAGACGCCAGCATGGCATTTAGTCTGAAAATGGCTCAGGCCGACTGGATTTAGCCCTCACGTCTTGGACTTTCAGGTTCCTTTGCCTGATGAGCAAGTAGAAAATACGATTTGCAGCTTCTTGTGAATTTACAGCATCGTGCGGCCGTGGGGAGAACCGGGGTCACCGGACAGGCTGAGGGTCGTGGGTTGCACCCCCACCAGCCGAGCTGTGTTGGAAGATGAGTCCCAGGAGAACCAGTCACTCCCATCCTGTCTTTATGTGAAGTGGGGACACTGTGCTCATTGTGGATTTTTGCATTCATTCTGATTCACTGAAAGAGTGCGTTAAAGGAGCTGTTGTAGCCGCAAACACGAAGAGGCTCTGATGTGGGAGCAACATTCGAGGGGCCGAAAGAATCTGCGGAGACAAAAGTATGATCGCTGAGATGTGAGGCCCAGCAGGAAAGCTGAACGATGACGCTGAAGAAACCTTCCAGGAAGTGGAGTGAGAAGACTAAGAGACCGGAGGGAGGGAAAAAAGAAGAAACTTAGAGACTCAGTGTAGATGCCAGGAATCCAGCAAGCAAGCCAGAGGGGTGAGAACAGGGAGCTGTGGGGAGGAAATTATTTGAGAAGTAACCCAGGAGTGTTTTCTGGAACTGAGGGGATATTTTCTAGGTTAAAAAGGCTCACCCTGCAGCTGGCCCAGAGTATGGAAATGAGCCACACCAAGGGACATCCCTGTGGAATTTTAGGGCCCTTGAGACAAGGAGAAAACCCAAAGTAACCCCAGGGACAAGCCAGCAGTTCACAGACAGAGTCTAGAACAGAAGGGCGCTAATGAGACGTCCTTGAATCAACCCTGGAAGCCGGACCACAGTGAAGCAGAGCTTCCAAAATCCCGAGAGGCAGGGACGCCTCTCCTGGCGTCCTGTACCCTGGCCAGCAGATCAGCTAAGTGTGAGGGTGGGATACAGACTGTCAGGGCCCGCAAGACTGCAGGAAACTTCCCTCCAGGAGAAGCGGCGCCACTGCTGGGTGCGTTCTCAAAGCAGGGGCGTGAACCGGAGACGGAGAATCGGAGGACAGAGAACGAGGGCGGGAAGCTCCAGCCGACTGGCGCCCTGCGTGTTTGCCTGTAGAAGGAGTTGATTTACACAAAGGAGAGAGAGTTTGAATGTACGTAGTATAAATGCAGAGTTCAGCGTGTGCGCGCACGCACACACACCCCTGGGAAAGCGATAAGCACCAGAGAAAACAAAATGTTGTGCAAGAAAGGAAAGGAAAACATAATATTGTGCAAGAAAGGAAAAGCAAGCGTCGTCCACCGTGACTCAGCTGTGAACAGCGTGCGTGAGCATCGTTATGCAAACTCCGAACTGCAATCGCCAAACTCCGCGCTCGGTTTATTTGTACTCAGAGGATGGGAAGGCAAGAAATGTAAGCCGATGAAGTTGGGGGATGACAGCTGGGGGAGGACAGCCGGGGGCTGTCAGAGGACAGACTCCTCGTCCCGGGAAGGGCAGCCCAGAGAGTCCACGAAGCGGAGCAGAAGCCCGTGTTGGGAGACGGGAAAGGAAATGCTGAAGAACGTGGGCAGCCTGTGCTGCCCGGGTGCCCCTGGGGAGCAGAGGATGCTGAGGAGGTCCAGCTGCTTTGCATAAAAAGCCTCTCATCAAATAACGTGACTTCAAAACATGCACATATATCGTTGTGATAGGAAAACGCCCCGCACAACTGAATTAGAAAAGAGGACATTGCTCTCTGGGAGCAGTCAGCAACCTCAGCGAGGGCCGAGAGACGGGGCAGGTGACTCGGGGGTGGGTGCCCCGCAGCTGCCGGGCTGCGGTGGAGGGAAAGCTCTGTCCTCCTGGCACAGCAGCCCTCGCTCTTGGGAGCTTGACCTCCCCTTGGGAAACAGCTGCTCTCCAATCTCACTGCTGCTCTGTGCTGTAAAAGATACAAGAGGACGGCTATTTTCTAGGGTAGGACATATGGATAATAATTGGGGTTTTCTAATCTTATTTTTTATCAAGTGCAGTTGATCTACAATATTAGTTTCAGGTGCACAGCAAAGTGATTCAGTTATACGTATACATATATGAGTATTTTTAAATTCATTTCCATTATACGTTATTACAAGAAATTGAATATAGTTCCCTGTGCTGTACAGTAGGACCTTGTTGTTTATCTACTTTATGTACAGTTATGTGTGTCTGCTAATCCCAAACTCCTAATTTATCCCTCCTCCACCCTTTCCCCTTTGGTAACCATGGTTTGTTTTCTATGTTTTTTAAAATCTTGTTCTTGGGGTAATACTTTGAATCAATGAGTAAGGATTCCAATGTTAGCCTGGGTAACCTGAGCACTAATTACAAATTTGATTAAAGAGATTCAAGTTCATTACCAGTTAAATGTTCTTATGCCTCGGAATGTTGATCTCAGTCAGCAAAGCGAGGGTCACGGTTCTGGAGTCTGTCCCGCCCAAGACCCTGAACAGAGGCCTGCTGCGTTTCCATGAGGAAACCTCTTTCGTCCTCGCCGCCCGCTTCGGTCGGCCGTGCGCTCTCAACACTGTGGATTTTCAGTTAAGCCAGAGGCAATGACACGTGTGCAGCTCCCTGTTCCCTAACACGAGTGGTTTCCCTGCTCGTCTCCGGCCGGCCTTTCCTAACAAGGCCTGCGGTGGAATTCTTTAGCAGGTGCGCTCTCTGGTCCGCTGGCCTTGACTGGTTCTTGGGCCCGTGACCAGCTGGAAGAGAGGCTGGGGTTGTGAGTATCTGGTGTTTTCAGCCTCCAGGACGGAAGTGACCTCTACCAGCGAGAAAGAAGGGCCTGTTGGATAAGCAACCAGGAGTCTCAGGAACGTAAACCGCAGAAGCCGAGAGAGCAGATTCCAGACTCGCTGACGGGTCCACACAGCCTTAACTGAGAAACTTATTTTATAGACGTAGTTCGTCCGTTTTCTATGTGGGTTGACTTATTTGAACGGAGAAACTCCAGGGGCAGAAACCACACTGACTTGTCTGTCCCTTCTGTGGGATGACACTGGCGTTGATGGCTGTGTCACAGGGAGACGCAGGTGACAAGTTCATGCTTCTAAAGGCTTTACGAGGTCCACAGATGAGAGCTGTCACAACCCTGAACACACGCACACACCTTTGACCCGACACGCTTCTCACTTTTATGCCCAGTCGTACTGTCATGGTTTATTAAACTTACTTGCATTTTACAATAAAGGCACCTGACACACTCAGAAAATGACGGTCAGCAGGCCTGCTGTAAGTCTGCTTTGGCCGAAGAACAGCTTCAGCAACAAAAGTTGTCTCTGGGTTAAAGCTTATGGTAAAACATCATAAAAAGTGAGGCACTGTCATTTTATTTCAGTTAATAAAAAGATATAACCTTAAGAAAACTGTTTGGAAAAGGAGAAAACAAGAATTTATCAAGTTCTGTCTGTATGTACACTTTCTGTACAGAACTGCACGGGCCTTCACGGCAACATTGTGTGTGTGGTGTGTGTGTGTGGGGGGGGGGTGAGGGGTATGTGTGTGTGTGTTTGGTGGGGGGTACGTGTGTGTGTGTGGTGTGTGTGTGGTGTGTGTGTGGGGTGAGGGGTGTGTGTGTGTGTGTGTGGTGGGGGTACGTGTGTGTGTGTGTGTGTGGTGTGTGTGTGGTGGGGGGTACATGTGTGTGGTGTGTGTGTGGTGTGTAGGGGGGACACTGT
This sequence comes from Camelus ferus, assembly GCF_009834535.1. NCBI lineage: Eukaryota > Metazoa > Chordata > Mammalia > Artiodactyla > Camelidae > Camelus > Camelus ferus. The sequence continues at coordinate 11,700,374 of NC_045731.1, read as the reverse complement.
GGCCCCTCTGGACAGCGAGGATGCTAATACCCAGGACAGCTTATATACTTCATTGGTGGGAGCACCCAGATTCCTAACTGGGTTTTGACCCCCATCCCCATCCTCCCCAGACAATGTGGCTGTTTCGAGGACTGTGTGGCATTCGTCAGAGAGACTTGGAGTCCCTTATAAGACTGAGCCAAAGGGTAGAGGGCGAGTGTGTGTGTCACTAGGGTGTCTGTAAGAAAGTCCCACAAACAGGGGGCTTAGAGCAGCAGACACGTGTTCTCTGTCAGGTCTGGAGACCAGACGTCTGAAACCAAGGTTCCGGTTTGTTCCTTCGTGAGGCTCTGAAGGAAGGCTCCACCCCAGGCCTCTGCCATCCGGTGGGGGCGTTGATGGTGGGGGTGCTGTGTGAGTGGGTTGGGGGCAGAGGGTATATGGGAAATCTCTGTACCTTCCTCTCAAATTTGCTGTGACCCTAAAAGCGTTCTAAAAAGTAAAGTGTATTAAAAATTAAACTGCATAAATTTTAATTAATAAAGCATATGAAAAGCAGGGTAATACGCACTCGGAACGCCTCACTTCCTCCTGACTTACCCTTACTACTTCTAGGTCCGTAAGTTTCCTTCCATCTGTGGTGCCTGCGAAGTGGAATTATTATCTGATGGGACCTACGGGGCTCCTCTTCCCAGCTCTGACTAGTGGCCTAAATTTGGTAGCTTGAAATTGAGTCGGCCGGAGGGGGAGGACTTCCACAACAGAAGTCACTACACTCCCGGCCTTGCCCCAGGAGAGTCCCCGGCACGCCTGTGCCGCCGTGGGCTCAGGTATCAGGACACACCGGAGGATGTCCCTCAGAGCAGGGCTCCTGGGAAAAGATCGCGGAAACACAGATCTTCGTATATGATTACACTAAGTTACTCACTCTGAAGTCATCCAAAGACCTCTTTAAAATGGTTCCAAGAATCCTCTCTTTTGGAAGCCAGGAGGTCTAACCAATCTAAAGAATTAAATCGCTCAGATTTGAAGGAGAAAAATATGCCTCAGGAGCAGCTCTCTTGCCATCAGAACAACTCCGATCCTGTTCTGAGCAGTAGAATTTAATTGCCAAACTGTTTCCCGTAATTAAGTCTATCAGCGTGGTTTCCTCCTGATGAAAATAAAGACTGGTATATTACATCTCTTGCAACAGGAGTCTTTTATCTCCCTTAAATTATAAATCTATGATTCAACAAGCGTTCTCTTCAAAACATGATTTTTCCCCCTGCAAGAAACGAAGGACTTTTAAAAAAATTTAATATTGCCCAGGAGAGAGAAGCTGGCTGCAGGCACCATCATTTCACTGCAAACACTGTTACGTCCTGGTACACCTCATCAAGACTGTCTAAGTGTGTCTGAAGAACGTGTCTTTCCCCAGCCTTCGCTTCCATTGACAAACTGCGTGATTTTGAAATAGAGTGGGGTCATCGATGCCGCTTTTCAGTCAGCGTGACGGTGCTTCCGGGGGAGTCAGAGGTGGGGCGCCGCCCCCCAGCACGGCTGTCAGCTCAGCTGCTTGCTCTCAGCCGGGCACCTTGCAGCCCGGGCTCCTCGTGAGCACCACTGGATGAGGGCCAGGGCGGGAGGTATCTAAAGAAGTCCCGAAGTTCGGCCTAACCCGGAGATTCGGGCCTGCGGAGGGCTAAGGGCATCAGTACGTTTTGAAAGCTTCCCAGGTGATTCTGATACGTGCTGAGTATTAAGAAGCGTTATTTGAACCAATATAAAAAGCATTAGAAGAGGGAGGGTGTAGCTCGGTGGTAGAGTGTGTGCTTAGCATGCACGAGGTCCTGGGTTCAATCCCCAGTCCCTCCATCAAAAAATAAATAAATAAACTTAATCCTCCAGCCCCCCCCGCCAATGTCATAAAGTTTAAAAAGGCTTAAAAAATCATTTGATGTGCTTGATGTGAACCTGCTGTTTGTCTCCCTGACACACAGGGGACCAAGTCAGACATCCCTGCCGAAGACATGATTTCAGTGTCTTTTTGTCTATTGGTTAATAAAAATTGGAGTGGGTTGACATCAAAGATAGCAAATAAAATCGCCCTGTTTGGGGGCACACTCTGATGTGTGACAGGCTGGTCCTATGAGGTCTGGTCAGTTATACCCACCGGGGGTCCATTCTGCAGCCACTGAGCGAGGAGGGGACACCCCTCCACCCGCAGGCCTCTCCAGGGCCCTGCTTCCTTCAACTTGGCTTCCTGGCACTGTCTTGCATTTAACCCATTTTCCAAGCCCATCTTAGTCTCCTGCTGATTCTGTGAGACCTGTATCTTTCCAAAGAATCATTTCCCCCACTTCTTTTTGCTTAAAATAGAGGCACTGTTTGTTTCTTGCTGGAGAAGGACTGCTAACTGATGCCCGAAAGGAAACAGAAAAATGTGACTAGTTTTTGTAAACATTCCTCAACCTAAGAACCTAAAAATTCAAGAAGAAAATTGTTGAGAGACTTGCCCTACAAAAAATAAAGAGTATACACAAAAAGATCAACAGAATAGAACAGAGAATCCAAAAAAGGACTCAAACATATGGAAACCTTGGGGCATGACAGCTGGTATGGTACACACTGTAGAAAAAATAGACTGTTCGATACACGGTGCTCAGGGAAATTAGTGCCCAGTGCAGAATGCCACTCTCAAGAATCTCAAACTTCTTTTCAGATGTGCTAAAAACTTTTAATGCAAACAACGAAAGTTTAAAACTTTCAGAGGAAAATATACGTATGCCACTGAGGTAGGAAAGAATACTTCAAAATGGGAACACCCAACATGGAAAGGGAAAGACCAGTGTACTTGACCACAGAGCAGGTGAACATTTTTATGTGAAAAGACAACATAAACTAAGTAAAAAGACAAGCCCAAAGTTAGAAAAAGACTTGCAATTTATGTAACCTGGAAAGGACTAGAATCTACCATATAAAAACAGATTCTACAGATCAGTAAGATATAAGAAGTCTAAGAGAGAAACAGTCCAAGGATGTGAAAGGGGAAACCACAGAAAAAGCAAAAGAAAGGAAAAACCTAAACGTCTGTCCACAGGAAATGGATAGATTGTAGCATGTCTGTAGAGTGGAATACTGTGTGTCCTTGAGAGGAGTGAAAGTTAATGGGACACACTTCATGGAGAATGAATGTCAAAAACATAGTGCCAAGTTCATGGGGAAAAGGCAAGTGGCGAATCGCATCACTTAAATCAACACTCATTCTTCTATACAATAATACCATTTGCAGCAACACGGATGGACCTGGAAATCATCATTCTGAGTAAAGTAAGCCAGAAGGAGAAAGAAGATTGCCATGTGATATCACTTACATGTGGAATAATAAAAAAAAGACACAAATGAACTACTTATTATTTATAACTTAGATGATTGATTCTTGAATGTGTGTGAGCACATTTGACTGTCCTTTATGATTGGATCACTGCATTCTACTGATTTTTGTTTTGTGGTTGGCTTTATTCCTTTGATAACTATGTAAGTTTAAAAAGCTAAAGCTCTAAACTATTCTTAGAAACAATGAAAAGTACATACATGTAAATTTTAAAATACGTGCAGTATGCTATATATATGTATTTACATGCAATATATTGTATATGTGCAGTCACGTTGTAACAATTCTACCTAATAAAACTGAAAATGAAAAAAACACCCATTATTCTAAGTGACTTCGGACAATATTTTCTACAGGAAAAATACAAAACCGTGGTCAGGAAGGACAGTCACTAAGTTGGGGGCATGTTTCCCTCCAGGGTGGGGAAGAAGGGGATGAAAACAGGCAGCCGAAGGCAATGAAATTATATCTGCAATTTCTGCTCCGATCTGGGGGCCGCGTGGTGACGAGGTGTTATTTTCTGCACTGGTCCATCGTATCTGAAATACTTTTGTTAATTAGAGCCTCAACTTGGCTTTCTTTCTTTTCACCTAAGGTGCTGGTTGGAAAGTTCTCATGTCCAAACATAGGATTATTTCAGTAACCGCCCTGACGGTCCTCTCCCTGTATTATTTCCCACTTCAGGGATGTGGCTCCCAACCACAGCCCTGACCAAGCATCCAGAGGGCAGAAGGCCATCACACGACCTCCAGCCCCTTTCCTCTTGCTCTGCTGGTGGTCAGCAGATATGCGCGCACGTGTGTGTGTGTGTGTGTGTGTGTGTGTGTGTGTGTGTAGACAGTGGCCCGTTACCACCTTGTCATCTGTCTGCTCTACCCTTACGTTGCTCTGGGCGCGCGCTCTCTCAGGGATGTGCGGCCAGCCCGCCTTGTCCAGCGTGTCTGCACACAGTTGTCTTCCTTGAGTCCAAACCCACCTTCCCCCCTCTCCTAACATCACTGGCTCACTTGTCTTCCGCCGCTGTGAACTCTGGTTTATCACCCACGTTACTGATGGTGCTTTCATATCGGGATGGAGAGCAGGCAGTACCTGTGTAACTCCCTCTCCTCCCCAGTCTCTCTGACCACACGTCAGCCATTGCCTGCCGAGAACGTTCTGTCATCTGTGTGCCTCTCCTAGGTGTGAAATGCGATCTGTTGCTGTATTTACGTCTCTACTCTGTCTATCTGTTATCTATTATCTATCAGTTTAGTGCCCCACTACAGCAGCAATCAAAAGGAGTTACCTTTGAGGAGAGATCGGTAGAAGAAACAGCTTTATTTAAAGGATAACACCAATCACAGATTTGGGATGACACATTTCCAGATTTCTCACTGTGTTTGTTCCTTGACAAACACTGTGTTGTTCTGTATATGGTACTTTAAAACCTGCCTTTCCCCTGAATAATTTGGTCTGGATGTCTTTTTCGGGTCAGTGACCTTGGCTGCCATATTCCCAGCAGCAATAGAAGCTAGAACTGGCAGAAAAGTCCCTAAGAAAGCATCCGGTGTGCCTTGTGGCCTATGGGCCTCCCAGGTACCTCCCCCAACCGCAGCCTGGCATTTCCGCCCGGTTTGGGCAGCAGCAGCAGGCGGGTGGTGCGGACGGGTCTGGATGGGCAGGCTGGGGCACCCTTGCGACGTACTCGGGTTTGGTCTCACACAGGCAGGGCTGGGAGGCTGTCCCCGCACCGTCACAAGCTGGCTCAGACTGAATGGCGGAGGAAACCGAGCTCCTGTGTCTGAAAGTGGCCTCCCAGGGTTCAGAGCAACAGGAAGGCAGGGCCTGCTTAACACTTAGCTTGATTACAGACTGAGTGTTCCGATGTGTTCTGGGTAAGCCTTGGCGTGCCTCCTGGGCCGACAAATGTTAAAGACAGAACTGCATCCCTGTGGGTTAATTTCTGTACAACTAGCTCTCTAGCGATACTTGCAAATTGACTGGGAAATCACACGTTTCTGGTGCCAGCTTTCGGGTTTGCAAGTTCAAGCACAGCCCTGTACTTGAATCACACGTCTCAGATTATGAAGGGTTTCCATATCCAGCTGGCCCTTGAACAACATGCGTCTCAAGTGTGCAGGTCTACATGTACTTGGACATTCCCCCTAATTCTGGACAGCCGTGCGACATGCCTTGCGGTGGTCGAATCCAAGGGTGCAGCACTGCAGGTAAAAGGAGGCCAAGGGTGAAGGTACACTTGGTCTCCACCGTGTGGGGTGGCAGCACCCCAAACCCCCATGTTGTTCCTGATTTCACTCCAAACTCTCTGCCTTCAAATGACGACTGCTTTCTGTCCCTTAGCACGGAAGGTGGCTTTGGGGTTCAGCAGAGTTGGCAGGTGTGCCCACACCTCACCCACCAGGTCTGCGCACCTGTCCCCTGTGTTCTGCTCAGCGTTCTCAGGGTGCCGCACCTGCTGTGGCTCAGGGCCATCCTTCTCATAGCCGTTCTGGGGCCTGGTGATCGCGAGCACTTCTGAAATATCTTCTAGGGCAGCCTGGTGGGAATTTCTAGGTGCTGTTTCTTTTTTGCTTTTTCTTTCTTTTTCAGGGGGAAGGTAATTAGGTTTGTTTGTTTGTTCATTCACTGATTTATTCATTTATTATTTTTTAGTGGAGGCTCTGGGGATTGAACCTAGGGCCCCGTGCGTGCTGAGCCCTGCACTGCGCTCCACTGAGCTGCACCCTCCCCGCCCGATGCTGTCTCTAATGCCTTTATTTCGCCTTATTACCACCTGTAGTTGGGTGACCTGTGCAAATTACTTTACTTCTGAACGTGAGTTTCTTCCCCATGGTGGGGCCGGGTTACCCTCTCTCTCCCGGATCCACTGCGTGGGCTCTGCTTTCTTGGAAGAACCTCTCAAAAGGCAGATAAGAATCAGATGGACAATTCCGCTTGAAACCAGTGGCGAGACGGGGACATAGAAACCCTGTGAATTTCCCAGGGCCCAACAGCACTATTTCAATATTAACAAACAAATAATGTCAAGATCTAATCCCTGAGCCTTCACATTGTGCCAGGTTACAGATAAGAGTGTTCTGGAGAGGCTGGTTGCAATTGCGAGCTTGCGGGGCTGCGGGGATCTTGGGGTTTTGTCTTCAGCCCTCTGTTTCCTCTCCTCCTTCCCAGCCAAGGCTCCTTCCCTTCTTGCACCCAGCCCCCCTTCCTAGGTCCCCGAGATCTGATGTCTCTTCATCTCTGCATCAGACCCACCAACCCTGTGTCTCCGCATGCCTGGGGCCCAGCTCACTCAGTCAGGACAGGAGGAGTGGCTGGTCCCCTAAGGGCAGCCTTCTTATTCCCCAGGGTCCCTCTCTGGCAGTGCCCCCTCTCAGGGACATGGGAACTTCCGTGTCTGATTCTCTGAACTCGCGGGGGTATTAGTCACCCAGAGGTTTCCAGCAGGCTCGGGGCCCCCAGCGGCTCTCCCCTGGCCCACAGCAGGGGTTTCTGTCTTCATTCAGAAAAGCCTTGGGCCCGCCCCTCCTCGTGACTCGGCGCCCAGCCCTGCCTCCTGATGCTGGAGAAAGTCCGGACACGGCCGCCTGGGGTGGACTGGCAGAGAGGAGACCAGGAGACCAAACACCAGGCTTTTCTCAAGACGTTCTGGAACCCTCTGAGGTCAGGCTGCCCATGGCTGTGTCTGTGCTGGGAGCAGCCTCCCCGGGGGCAAGGCTGTCCCAGGAGCGGGGCCCACACTGCCCGGTCCTCACCGCCCACTGCCCAGGCCTCCAGCCAGCCGCCTTCTCCTGCCGCGCCCCCCGCAGCCGCCTCTTAGCAGACAGCTGCTTCTCCAAGTGCCTGTGACCGTGGGCCCGGAAGAGAGCTGGAAAGACGCTGGGGACATGCCAGGGGTGGCTTGGGAGTGGAGGGTCTGGGAAGCGGCCAGACTGCTATGTGAGTGGATGCTGTTTGGATGACTGGCCACTTGACCTTTGGCCCGAGCCCCTGGGAAAGCTCACCCTCCTCTCTTCCATTTTATTTCTGGCTTCACTCAAGCTTCCTTTTTATGTTAACATTCTGACAGAAGAGCGCTCCCGCTGGGCGGACCCTGAAACCACAGGACGTGAGCCCTCTGCCCCGGCAGCTGCCACCCTTCAGGCCTGTCCCCTGCCTGCGTCTCACCCGCTTTCCAGGTCTTTCCATTTGGGCTTTTAAATTGTATATAGGCTGAGATATCTCGTGCACGAAACCTTCTGTGATTTGACTCCAGAAAAGTCGGAATCATAGCCGTTTTTTTTTTAATTTTTTTAAATTAAAGCCTGGTCAGTTTACAATGTTTGTCAATTTCTGGTGCACAGCATCATGTGTCAGTCATCCATGTACACACATATATTCCTTTTCAGATTCTTTTCCATTATAGGTGACTACAGGATATTGAATATAGTTCCCTGTGCTGTACAGTAGGACCTTGTTGTGTATCTATTTTATATAGAGTTAGAGTAGTTAGTATCTGCAAATCTCAAACTCTCAATTTATCCCTTTCCACCTTGGTGACCATAAGTTTGTTCTCTATGTCTGAGTCTGTTTCTGTTTTGTAAGTAAGTTCATTTGTGTCCTTTTTTTAAAAAGATTCCACATATAAGCGATATCATATATTTGTCTTTCTCCGTCTGCCTTAACTTCACGTAGTATGACGATCTCCAGGTCCATCCATGTTGCTGCAAATGGCATGATTTCATTCTTTTTATGGCTGAGTACTATTCCATTGTATAGATATACTACAGCTTCTGTACACTTAAAATGCAAATTTGTGTTACGTTTATTGTACCACAATACAAATATATGTGCAAGTGTAAAAACAAAGAAATCAAATTCATACGAGATGATAAAGGATTCAGTTTGAAAATGCATGACCTTGGCCTGAACTCTGCTCCAGCCCCGTGGCCAGAGGGGTCTCTGGAGGCACCAGGACCTGGGGGCAGAGGGACATGTGGACTCAGGGGTGAGCTCAGGACATCGTCCTCTGATGAACAAGCCAAGAGACCAAAGCAGAGGTTCCCACTGTTAATTTGTGAGAGGAGCCACTGAGCATGGGGACCAGGACCCAGGGAGGGAAGCAGAGACTTTGCAAAGGGCTGACCCTGCCCTGGAGATGGATGCTTGGGCATGGGGCGTGGTCAGGGGAGGAAAGGGTCCACAGGCAGAGCCTTCCCGGGCAGGCGGGCCTCCGCTCTGTGCCCACAGTGGAGGGCGGCCTTTTCTCTGCAGAGACCATTTCCCTGACTTTGCGCACGTCCAGGAGCACTGGGCTCCCTGCAGGATGATCACCCATAAGCACTGGGATGGAAGATCCTCGAACAGCCTTAACTGGCCCCTTCAGTACGCAGCGGCATTTGTGCAAGTGATTTCAGATTTCAAACCCTAGAGCTGGGGTCCCCTAGGAACACAGCTCCAAATCTGGCTTTGAGAATCTGGCTTTGGAATACGACACATTGCTGCTTTGTCTTTGTGGGTTTTCTTCTCAGGCAATTGTGTTAAAGACGTGGGAGGAGAAGTCAAGGTTGGACGAACAGTTTTGTTTTTGGTGCTGTACTCGGGATGTTCAAAAGCTGTGCAGGAACCACACCCTGCTCCATCATGTGGGACGCCCCTGGATGAACAGTTATTCTTAAATGGGTCAAATTCTCCTAATTTTGGAGCCTCCGGCAGAGCACATGTGGAAAACGATGGGAATGAGCTGACGGGGTGGAGGCATCCTCAGATTTCCCACCTGGTAGAGGATGGACGGGGGGCAGCCATCCTCCTCCCCCGAGGGCGTCATCTCCCCCAGATCCCTCAGCGTCCCTAGACCGCTAGCCAATATTGACACCAATAGACCCTGAAGCCCTGCAGTCCTGCCTGGTGAGGAGCCAGTCCAGGCGCTAACGGTGGTCTTCGGGGACGAGACAGCCCCATTTTCCCTCGGGAAACCGCAGCGTAATTCATATAATCTGAACATTGAGATGTCACAAGTCATGGTTTATATTTTTCCATATAATTTGCAAAGATAGAAACTTAATGGAACTCTGTCCCAGTGGCGAGCAAGGCCAGTCTCTGAGCAAGACTTCTAGGTCGACCTTCGGGCTGTGACAGCCTTGCCCTTGGATGTGGGCAGAAGTCTGGGCCGTGCTGCTGTGAGGTTAGAGTCTCCATGCTGTTGTTGTGGTTCTGGGGCCTGGCACCATGCCTGCCCTGCACCAGTGTTTAATAGCTGTTCACACGGCTGAACTGGGGGCTTCCTGGCTGGTCCAACTTGCTCAGTGTCCATCCTTAGGTCACCGCGGTGTTCGTCATCCAAAAACACAGACTCCTCCACCTGGCCTTGAAAGCCCCTATTCAGGCCTTAGAGGCCACTGTCTCTTGGATGTGTTCTGTCATGAATGCCACAGGTGTTTTCCCAGGGCCTCCCACACACCTCCAGGGGAACCTCCTGAGGTGTGGCAGCACCCGCCCACAGGGACCCACAAGGAGCCATGAACCTGACCCTGCAAACGGCGTGCAAATGTCACAGGACGGATGGGGGCGGGAAGGACGGAGGGGTGTCAGCTTGGTGGCCCGTCTTCTTCCACCCACGGACTGAACCCACACGCTGGTCTCAGTTCCTGGCCTTTCAAAGCCTTTCGGAGAAGCTGTGCTGCTTCTGGGTACGGCTGTGGTGGAAAAGTGAAGCGGTGCCTGGCTGTGACCAACATGAAGGATGAGACGGGCGGCTTCCTGCGGGAGACTGAGCAGAGGGACGCAGACGCCCCGTGCCGGCAGGGACTTAATTGAAATTTCAGTGTTTACATACACAAGCAAACACTGTATTACTCTATATACTGAGACTGTCTTAAATATCCACAATAAATATACTTTAGGTTTTTTTAAAATTTATTTTTATTGAGGTATAGTTGATTTACAATGTTGTGTTAGTTTCAGGTGTACAGCGTAGTGATTCTGTTATACAAATACATATGTATATATTCTTTTTTAGATTCTTTTCTGTTATAGGTTATTTTAAGATATTGAATATAGTTCCCTAAACAGTAGGAACTTGTTCATCTATTTTATATATAGCAGTGTGTATCTGTTAATCCCAAACTCCTGATTTATCCCACCCCCTTCCTCTCTGGTAACCATAAGTTTGTTTTCTATGTCTGTGAGTCTGTTTTGGGTTTATAAATAAGTTCATTTGTATAGTTTTTTTTAGATTCAACATATAAGTGATATCATATATTTATCTTTCTCTGTCTGACTTTCTTCACTTAGGATGACAATCTCCATGTCCAACCATGTTGCTGCAAATGGCATTATTTTATTCTTTTTCATGGCTGAGTAGTATTCCACAGTGTATATATCACCTCTTCTTTATCCAGTCATCTGTCAATGTACATTTAGTTTGCTTCCATGTCTTGGCTATTGTAAATAGTGCTGCTCTGAACATTGGGGTTCACGTATTTTTTCAAGTTAGAGTTTCCTCTGGATTTATGCCCAGGAGTGGGATTGCTGGATCACATGGTAAGTCTATTTTTAGTCTTTTGAGGAATCTCCATACTGTTTTCCATAACAGCTGCACCAAACTGCATTCCCACCAACAGTGTAGGAGGGCTCCCCATTCTCCACACCCTCTAGCATTTATCATCTGTGGACTTTTTGATGGTGGCCATTCTGACTGGTGGGTACTCATTGTACGCAGTATACTTTCAAGACGTCACTTTGCCTTCCTGCCACCCTGGGCTGCGCGTCCTGCACCTGCTGGCTCTGCTGCTTTGAGAGGGGGGCACACGCCCCAGGCCCAGCTGTCTCAGCCCCTGCCGGGCATGCCTTGCATTTTCTGCTTGGGCCATGTCTCCCGGGGACCCACAAAATACTCTTCCAGAAAATGAAGAAAACAGCAGTTCCTTGTCTTCTGCTCTCTATTCTGACCTTGTCTGGAAGGATTGCTTTACAGTCTGGCCCTTCGACAGTTTCCAGTCACAGAATTCCCCAGCACTTTTAAGAAAACCTAGCCCCCTCCTGTCCAGACTGGAATCTGCTCATGGGGCATGGCTGGGTTGGTTTGCTGTTTGTTCACATGGCAGCCTTCCCACTTCTTGATTCGTATCCAGATCATTTTCACCTCCACTGTGTTTTCTTTAAGGCTCATCTTAGCTCAGGCCGCTGTAACAAAACCCCACAGGCCAGGCAGCTTAAACAGCAGACAGTTGTCCCGCAGTCCCAGTGGCTGAGTCCCAGATCACGGTGCTGACGGATCTAGTTGTGGAGGGGTTTGCACAGGACCCTCTGCTGTGTCCTCATGTGGCAGAGGAGAGAGAGCTAGAGCTCTGGAGTCTCTCCTTCTAAGGGCACTAATCCCATCTGGGGCACCACCCTCATGACCTTACCCAGCCCCCGTCACCCCCAAAGGCTTCATCTCCAAATACCGTCACACTGGGAATCAGGGCTAAAAAGCACGCATTTGAGGGGAGACCAATTTGACCCTTAGCCAGGCTCAGACCACCTTGGAGTTTTACAGTTTCAGTTTGCAGGCTTTCACATCCAACTTAGCCAGTCACAGCACCCACACGGAGATGGTTTCTGCAGCCCCTTAGAGGAGGGAGCCACGCCTGTCCATGCCCCGTGCTATTCACCAGGCAAGGAGGTTACTGGGTAAGTGCCACCAGGTCCAGAGTCAGCGCTGGCCTTCCCTTTGCGTGCTGGACTGCACCCGCCTTTAGGCAGTGTGTTCTGTTCCGGGGAAATGTGGCTGTCATTTCTCAGCCTCGCCAGTCCTGTGTGTGTGGGCCTAACCCCGGTAGCCCTCCGGTCACTTTCTCACCCAAAACCAAAGGCGTCAGGGACCCAAGTTAAAAAGAGAAACACATCCTGAAACAGTTCACGGATGGAGAGCCTTGAGAGGCTCCCAGGGTTTGGCAAGGTTGTGAACATCTGTCAAAGTCAGTGGAACTCAGAGGCCCTGACACGCTTTAGAGGGACACTACTGGTGGGATTTTCAGTCCCAAGCATCCCAGGCTCTGGGAAGGGCTGCTCTGGGGGGAGCTGCGGGAAAACAGCATGTCATGGGGTGAAGACATTTTAAAGAGGAGGTTGAAATGGTAATAAGAAAGGATTTACTGTCAGCCAATGTGCCGATGATCTGGGCCAGTTAGGGAGGTTGGGGGCTGAGAGCAGCGTGTCTGTCCCTCAGGAGAGGATGCGGGGGAAACAGGTGCAGTCCCGACTGAGCCGTGATCTGCCCGCCTCCCAGGCAGTGGTGGACCGAGAAATGGGAGTCAGAGAGAGGGAGATGCACATGATGCTGAGTGAGCGGAGAACCCATTCCCCTGGTGCCGCCAGCAGCATCTCAGGTCCATGTGATACGGGGCTTTTCCTAGCGTTATTCTAAAGGAACCATTAAGTCTGATGAAGCTACAAGTGGCCTTTTGTGGCCAGCAGGCATCAGTGAACCAGGGCCGGAGTGTGGTGACAACTCAGATTCTGCGGATGCCGGGCAGCCCTGCCTCCTCGCCCCCAGGGCGGGCATCGTGGCGTGGTGCCGGGGAGGTCGGCCTGGCAGGTGGTCTCCCTATCTCGGGGGTGGGGCAGGGAGGCAGACTCCCAGGCTTGGGGGTCCTCGCCAGTCAGTGACAGCAGCAGACACTGAGGCTGGGGTCCCCTCCCGCTGTCGGATCCTGTTCTCCAGGAGAAGTTGCTCCAGGTCTTGGGCAATCTGCATTTTAACGGCCCTTTAGGTGAAGTTGGAGGTTGAACCCCCCAGAGCAAGGAATTCAGAAGCACTGGGGATGGGGTGGGGTTGGGGAGGCAGGGCTGTGGTTAAAGTTCACCGGGCGAATCTCATTGCAGTTAAGGTGAGAAAGTCCTGACTCTGCCTTGAGATGCAGGCAGCGGCAGAAGCAGGGTTACAGGGAGCCGTCAAGTGACCAGGAAATGGAAAAGGACGTGGGGGAGGAAGTCGGGGAGGACAGGAAAGTGTTTTAAATGGACTCAGATTTAGTTCTCAGCAGGCCTGGACACGTGGCAGAGACAACTGCCCAAGGAAAACTTATCAGTCACAGTTCCTGGGGGGCTGGAGGCACATCAGGCAGGCAGGGCCCCGAGGAAGCAGCAGGGTGGGTGTGGAGATGGAGGAGCGGGGGAAGGCGTGGGCCAGAGCCTCTGCTGTGGTTTTCCTGGTAAGGAGTGGGTGAGGCAGGGTAGGTAGGCTGAGTCAACTCAGGATTGGAGCATTTGAATAATTCCAGTGGGTTCTGGGCTGGTTGTTTGCAGATCAAATGCTTCATTCTCCAGGAAATAGCGAAGGCTGGGAGGGGCAGTCCCTCCCCAGGTCCACGAAGTCCTGAGATGTCAGAGCATCCTGAAATATAAAAAATTAAAAACATACTCAACACAGAAGAGAAGTCCGACAGACCCAGGCTGACGCTTAGCACCTGCAAACTTGACTTCTCGGCGTCAGCCTCGTGCTTGCTAAACCAGATAATGCACCTGTTTCACAGGTTGTAGGAAGGATGTGAGATGGGGGACAACAATGTCTTGCCCAAGCTTTTAAGAAGCAAGAGGTGGAGGGGAGGGTAGAGCTCAGTGGTAGAGCATATGCTTAGCATGCACAAGGTCCTGGGTTCAATCCCCAATACCTCCATTAAAAAATAATAATAATAAATAAACCTAATTACCTACCTCCACAAAAAAAAAAAAAAAAGAAGGAGAAGAAAAAAAGAAGTGAGATATAGAATGAAAATGAACAGCACAGTGGTGGACCTGGGACTGAGCTGCGGTGAGGAGGCGTGGTTCCGACGGCTCACACTTTCAGGCTGCAGAAAATGTTGGGGCCGTCAACAGAGGGGTGCAGGCAGCCTGGCTGTGGGTGAGAAGAAGATGGCCGGGCTCAGGCATCCAGTCCTGGGGTGCCGTCTCAGCCCAGAGCTGCGAGCCTGGGACTTGGCAGGCCTGGGTCTGCAGGTGAACTTGGCGGGCAGGGACCTTTGAGGGAGAAAGGGTGGGACAAGCAGTGAAGGCCACATTGGCGGTAGACCCCACTGGGGCAGGGGGAAAGGAACCCCAGCAAAGCAGAGATGGTGAGTGTCTGAGACCAAAGACCTGAGGGAGCTTTGGGGAGGTAGGGACAAAGCCCTCAGCCATGGAGGCTGATCACTCAACTCCTTCGGAACAAACTAAGACAGTCCCCTCCCCTCTTCTCAGCCCATCTTGCTGAACCACTCAAGGCGAAGATGATCCTGTCCGTCTTTGTGTTTATAAGGCCCCAGTGATGCACAATTCAGTAAAGGATTTTTCACTGAATGCGATTGAAACTCAGACCATCAGGCATTGTTCTGCATAGGAAAGAGGTTTAAATTGAGGGGCAACATTAGAGAAAGAATTTGTTCCCCTTCACTGTGTGTGTGTGCGTGTGTGTGCCGTGCGTGTGTGGGCATGTGTGTGCGTGTGGGGCAGGTGGTTACAGCAAAAATAGAACAGATACAACAGGGGACATGGGATGAAACAGAGAAGGCTGAGCCCACCTTCTCCAGAAACACTGTCCGAGTGAACCCACAGGCCCAGCTTCCGGAGCTGGTGTGGCCTGGAGCATGTGCCCCCCACCCCGTCTTCATGTTGACATCTTCCCTAAAAAGATGGTCTGGGAACAGATAGGCTTCATTTGAGCTGCCTGGGCTTGGTGATGAAGAATTGAAATTGTCTGACGCCGCAGCTCTTTGGGGAAAAAAAAAAAAACCCTCTTGCTTGATGGATGTTATTAATTCCTTAGGAGGGGCATGTGGGCTTCCTGCAGCAGGCTGTAACAAATGAGCCCAAACTCCTCGTTACTCCCTCAGGGCCCGTGGGTGAGGAGTCGGCTGTGGGTCTCACCCGCAAAGAACAGGGTGTTGGCCCTTCCTTCCAGAGGCTCCGGTGGGGGAGTCCTTGCCTTTTCCAGCTCCTGGAGGCCACCTGCCTCCTGGGCTCACGGCCCCTCCCCAACCCACACAGCCAGTGACAGGTGGCTGTCCCTCTGGCTGTGTGCTACCCTCGTCACGTCCCCCTGTGACTCTGATTTCCACCTCCTTCCCGCCTAAGGATTCGTGTGATTGTCTTGGGCTCAAGCAGGATGGTGTCCCCGCCTCCATGTCTTAAAGGACTTCATACCTGCAAGGTCCCTTACACCATGTAAGGTCCAAGCTCACAGGCTCTGGCAATCAGGATGAGGATATCTGGGGGTTAGGGGTGGGCGGGGGGTTATTCTGCCTTCTCAGAAGTAACACACACGTGCACACACACGTGGACACACGCGCGTGCATGCACACATGCACACGCGCACACATGTGCACACACACGCAGGTTTATGGGGAGCACATCTGCAGGGACAGAGACAATCTCCTTGGGCCGAACTCCCACCTGATGAGGTGGGGACATGGGGGCTGCTGGGTTACTGGTGCCACTCTGGTCTTAAGTGAGGGAATGATTAGTGGGGAAAAAGCCCAAGGGAGTCACTGAGTGTGATGAAAACCTGGCAATTCTGGTCCACGAGCTCCTGTGAACAGGGGTGGAGACCTTTTTCTGAGTCTGAGCAACCTTCTTTCCTGGTCCTCGCCCGGGACAGTCAGGAAGGATCAGGAGCTCAGGAATGCTCTTGTGGAGCTCTCAGTCTTTTGACATAATCAGATCTCCTGGAGCCCAAAGGGAGTGTGACCTCAGCCTCACGGCGTCATTGGGAAAACCAAGGCCGAGAGGTGGGAGAGGGCCGTGGGAGTGTTTGGAGAGGAAGGCGAGGCCTGCCGGCTGAGGGGCTGCGGGTGGGGCAGAGAGCTGCGGGAAGCCACCTTCTCGGTTGGCAGCATCTGTGCAGAATAAGAAGGGATCAAACTCCAAACTCCATCTTCTTGCTGGTCGAATTTTGCTTTGCTGCCTCAAGCCATGTGTCCCAGGAAGATGGCCCGTAGATCTGTCCTGGTTCAGCCCCACCCCCAACCCCAGGGGACCCAAGGCCAAAGTCACGCACTCTCTGTGGTGCCGAGAGAGCCACTGATAGACGGAGCAGGTACACTGTGCAGTCTTGGCCACACGTCCCCGCCCTGCATCCCCGAAGAACCGCGGCTCTGTGCCCAAACCACACCCTTGGACTTGCTTTCCTTTGGGTCCTCCTTGCCCTCTTTGGGCGGCACAGTTCATGCCCAAGTTCTCTGGAGAAGAAACTTTAAAACCAACTGAAGGTGACGGCCCTGCCTGGAAAAGGGATGGACGCCGGTCCCTGGGATCGGGGGAGAAGCACTGAATCTGGGCGAGGAGGAGCTGGGAGGCTTCCCCAGGGTCTCGCACCTGCCAGGCACCTGCTCCACACGCCCCCTCGGTCCCTTCACTGCCCCGTACCCCAGGTGTTGTCACTCCCATCTTCTGGGTGAGAAGGGAGCCCTGGCACACATGAGGAGGCCGGCTGCCTGGTTCTGGCCCAGCTCCTCCGTGGGAACGAGCTGCCACTTGTTCTCCCCCTGAGAGCCTGTCCTGTGTGAGTCCAAAGCACTCGTCCGTCTTGTTCCGGGCCAGGATGAGGCTCTGAGAGGTTAACAGTCTCAGCGCTCATCAGATCCCAGGAATGGCCACTCTGCTTTGGAACCTGAAAAACCCCTGTTGTAGAAAAGTGCAAACCGAACCCGGTGATTCGCGTACATGCCACGGGCGGTGTAGGTAAGCACCTCTTGCTGTTTGAATGTTATTCAAATAAGGGGTTAGGAACCATCCGGCAGCTTCCATCACCTTCTCCACATGCAAAGAAACAAAAAAGGGCCAGTGTCTAGAACAAGGGGTTTTCTTATCTGACCATAAAGAAGAAAGGCCTCTTTCTGTTCTAATGGGAAATAGTGGAAACTCAGATGTGAGCAGCACGGAAGAGGACACGCCAGACTGACCCCTCCCTCGCAGCCGCCTCCTGCGCACAAGCCCTCCCGGGGCGGCCGGTGCCTGCAGGCAGACGGCGGAGTAAGTCCTGGGGAACATCTCAGCAGCGTAGTGAGAGGCAGACGGTAGGACTGATGCCCCATCCCTTCACTCCACCCCCTCAGGAAAGGCGGTCTGTATGAGTCCCCGTGGCTGCTGTAACCAGTTAACATGAATCCTGGCCATGTACAGATTCGCTGTCTGACAGTCCAGGGGTCAGATGCCCACGTGGGTTTGGCCAGGCTGCAGTTAGGGCTCGCGCAGAGCTGTGCTCCTTCTGGGGTTTCTAAGCTGTCCCCCCGCCTTTGCCGGCTTTCAGAGGCCACCTCTGTCCTCGTCCCCTTCCTCTTGCTCCCAAACAGCAGTGCCGCGCCTTCTAGTCTCTCTGACTCTCCCGCCTCCCTCCTTCACTCCCGGTGCCGCTGTCCCCAGGAGGAGTGGTTCCATTCTCACTAACTCAGTGTTCCAGGCGACTTGATAGATCGTAAGTTCTGTGAATAGCAAGATTAGACTGGATAGTGCTTAGGTGATCAGTCTTTGGGCTTAATTTCTACGCGACGCCTCTCTCAGATTTATGGCAATTTCATTTCCCTTCGAACTAGCTGTTTTCTCCCAGTTCTTCCATATTTATGAACTTTTTTGCTGTCTAATTATGTGTCATACTAACATCGTTTTTTCCCCATACTAACCTCTTGAGCCCCCCCTCCCAGGGTAGGGAGGGGCAGGCAGGAAGGGAGGCAGGCACAGTCTTCCTGAAGGAAACATCCAGGGCCTTCCTCGTGGGTTAAAGAGACAGCAGGCTGCTCCCATCTGAGGAAGGCGGTCGGCTCAGCTCCCGCAACGGCTGTATTTCCCTTGCAAATGAGGTTGATCGCCAGCTTTTTCATGACTTCCCTGGTAGCTAGCTAGAGTGAGCCTCTTCCTCCTGGCTCTGTGGTCCTCACAGAAGCCTGCCTCAGTCCTGAACTATGTTCTCATCCACAACCACGTTTAATTACAAAGTTTGCCGGGAGGCTGTGTAAGTACACTGGAAGGAGCTGTCTGGTCCAGTGAGATTTCTCTATGTGCCCTGGATTTAGATAAAATATTCTTGAGCATATTTTATTTACCTTCAGTATTAAACCTGTTAATGCTCAGCTCATCATTATTTAGAAGCTTTATTAAGTGGCTTGACTCAAACGAAAGTCAAAATCAAAGAGTGGGGAAGGTCTGGGTCCCTGTGAGGCTCTCCCGGTGCGACCGTGTGGCTTGCTCGTTAATGCTCCGCTCTGGACGCGAGCCGTTTTACAGAGCAGCTCCTTTGCTCTGGGGGATTTTTTCCTGCAACTGTCTTGATAGAAAATTTGTCTTAAATTGTAGTATTTTCCAATTTCAAGCTATCTTGTTCCGTAGGCATTCACTATAAAAATGGGTAACAAGAACGTGTTAATAATTTACCAAATAAGAAATAATCAAAAAACATGTAATAACAAGACCAAACTCACCCATGAGGAAGTAACATACAAATTTAATCAAGTTACAATCGCTCACCTATTAAATGGATAAATATTATTTATTAAATAATATGTAACCAGTGTTTGTAGAAGAGGAGGCAGAGCGACACTCAGAAGTTACTAGCTGGTGTGTTCTCCTGACAGGAACTCTGACGACGTGCGTAAGGTGCGTCTTCGTAAGTTCATCCCTCTGACAGGGCTGCTCCTGGGAGCTCTGAACACAGGACCCTGCTGTTTCCCCGAATCAGAAATTGGGCAAAGCCACTCAGATCTCTTGGACGTGAAGGCCAGAAGCATTTCCCAAGCCCGACGTCACTCTGAGGGGGGCACGTGGTTGCCATGGATGTGAGGAACCCTCCACTCCCATGTCCCAGCCTTGCCCCGTGGCTACAAAACCCTGAGCTTCAGACCCACAGCTCATCCTGCTGCGCAGGTCGAGCCTTGAACAGATGATTCGGACCATCCTTAAGCCCTTTGCTTTGCCAACGGTTCTCCACTGACCACCCTGCAGGCTCGGTTATTCGTAGGCAAGGGCCTTTCGCCGTTCATTTTTAATGAAATTTGCTTTATCCCCATTGAAGAGAAAAGCATCTAACTAAAGCATGGCCTTTCACATCTGCACATTTTTCGAGTCCTCAGCCTCGGTGAATGGAGCCTTGGAGTCATCTTACCACCCTGTTCTTGGGTTTTTCTGGAGTGAACTCTCAGAGCAGGTCCATCTCCAGCACGGAGTTCATCTGCAGGACGGTCCCAGGAGAGGCCCAGGGACACAGGGCAGGGAAGAGGAGGACAGACCTTCAGCCTGGACGTCTGTCCCCTGAGTTCATCTGTGGAAGCCCCAACCCAGGACCTGTGGGAGGTGATAGGGTCACCAGGGTGGGGCCCTCACACGTGGGATTCATGCCCTAGAAGATGATGACCTCTCTCCAGCACGTCTTCACGCAGCAGGGAGATGTCCGTCTCGGGGCGGGACGGGGGCTCTCCCTAGGACAACGCTAACTGGCCAGCACCTTGATCTTGGATGTCCAGCCTCCAGGACTGTGAGAAATGAATGTCTGTCATTTAAGCTCCCTGTCTTTTTTGTTATAGGAGCCAGAGCTAATACAGTACATTGTTGTTAAGCAAGTTACCAATGAGGGCACCTGCGTTCCACACACCTGGGGGCCCCAAGAGACAGTCTGGATCAGAGCCTCCCCTAGGCACGAGGGAGCTGGGTGATTATCCACTGGTTCGGTCAGTGGTGGAAAGTGCTGGGTGGTGGTGCTTATTCTCTGGCCTTTCCCATTTCTGGGGCTCTGAGAGACACAAGTGTCAGGGTTCTGGGCATCTCTTGGGGAGCAAAGCCATCAGTGCGAGGGGTAGTGGATGAATACGGTCGTGCAGGGCTAGGAGGGGTCATGGCTTTGATCTCTAGGTGAAGGGACACCTCGCAGGGCTTTGGGCACAGCAGGGACATGTTCTGACGTCCAAAGGCACCACCTGCACTGGACGGGAGCGAGGGTGGAAGTTAGGAGGCCATTTAGGCAGCTGCAGAAATAATCCCCTGCAGACGAGGAGAAGGTTTGCGCCAGAGCAGGGCTGGAAAGGCCATTAAAAGTGGTCCTATTGTGGTTATAGTTTGAATACACCAGGAAATGCACCGCAGGACACACAGTACTCTCCCAGGCAAACAAGCGATGTTGCTGCTGATGGGGCGGGGCCTGGAGTTCACTACCACCAGCCTTTAGGAGACAAGGCATCCCAGTCCAGATTTGGGGGCAGTTTTTATTCTGATTTCACATTCTCTGACCCATGGATTTTTCATGATTTAAGAATCTGCTTAGTATTCTAGCCATTTCAGGAGAAATTTCTGAATTTTCTGACTTAGATACTGAAATTCTAATATCAAGAGTTTTGCATCTTTTTACCCTGGTAAATTGTCTCTCTCACCTTTTGGCTTCTGACCCCGGAAAACAGAAAATGTAAGTTTTCAGCATGTCAGCTCCTGGATTGATACTCGGTCCAACTAATCTTGGAAAGATTACTGTGAGAAAGGAGGTGAAGCGGTCTTTATCCTTTTCGCGGTCCCACCTGGTGTGCGTGCGTGTGTGTGTGTGTGTCAGCCTTCACAGAGAACCTCCGGACTTGAAGATTCTGAGTGAGTTTGACCTTCACGTTTTCAGGTCAGGTCTGCCCAGCACAGAATTGGGACTTTTCCATCATCTGTGGAATTACCAAAGCGTGCAAGGTAATCTTTCTAGCTTCTCTGGGCTAAAATACTACCCATTAAAAAAAAAAAAAGAAAAACTTGCTTTTTCTATAAAAAGCAGCTCAAAACTACACATTAAGTTTGGTTGGAAAAAAATTTAATTGGGAGTTTGTATGTAAAAACCAGTCACCTATGTCTTAATTTTCTAGTTTGCAAAATGGAAGTAAAGGAAAGATTACTTAGTATGTTAAGAACGCTATTAATTTTTTTCTGGGCAATTAGTTCAGAGAGAATTGGTGTTTTGTAGGATGAGCAGATATAAAATTATACAGCATTAGGGATGGAAGAAATAACACAATTGTTTAATGCAAGCCGTCCGCTCCAGCAGAGGGACCAAAGCCCAGCGAGGCACAGAGTCCCCCATCCCACGGGCCCTCATCCATGGACCCCACCCATCCCTCCACTCTCAGACCAGCCTGGAATCCAGCCAAAAAGAATCAGTACTTGTGAAGGCCTGCTCCGGCTCAGATTTGCTTGCAAACTAAGCTCTCTGCAGATCAGCGACTCCTCCCTCCCCACAGCCCACTGCCCCCCACTCTCCACCCCCGTGGATTCTGCCAGAGCAACTATGCCCTCAGCATCGCGCTCAGGGCAAGTGATACCCAGTAGGAAGAGCACTCAGCTCTCCCGAGGCCCAATCGATGCTCTTTCCAAATCGCCTCTGTTGGGAAAACAGTACTGAACAGACATGAGAGCCTGGGTGGGCAGACCCAACGTTTGAAGGTCTTCTCACTAAAGAGCTGCTCTGGGGCCCCTGTCCCGGGAACTGTCAGAGGACTCGGGGTCTGTGGCTGCCTGACGGCTGTGCCTCCCTCCACGCCACGTTCCACCAGTCATGCCTCACAAACCAGAAACATCTTTCTTCTCTAGAAATCACAAATCTCATTTTGGACCAAACCGTTGTAAACACTCTATGATTCTTGACATCTCCCTGAAATGATGGGCCATCTGCCTTTCCAATTAGTTTTCGCTTGTATTCTGGGGTCTTGGTTGAGTGCAGGTACTTCTAAGGTCCTGCTGATGGCGCTGCGCCCTGGGAGGGGGCCCTCGGTCCCTCGGACGTCTGTGTGCATCGTCCGTGTCTCTTCCCAAGGGGGCACCGTCTGTCTGGATGCTCACATTTTAGAGCCATCCGTAGTACAAGGATTGCTGCCAGCCCCTCGTGGGCTTCCTCCTGGCGCACCTTTGTGAAGCTGTCCGGAGAGCCGACCTCCCTGCCGCCCCACCCCCGCTTTGTCCTCCTGTCTCGGCCCTAAGTCACACAAAAAGAAGTGGATATTTGGCAAATATCCAACTGATTTGATTAATACAGATGGGTTACCTGAATAATTTAGACTGCAAAGTGGATTTTTTTAGACACTAAGCCACTCCACCTTGCTAGCCGGCTCCATTTATCAAATTAAATGGAAAAATGCCAAGACTCCATTGGAGGCTGTCCTGCAAAGTTACAGCCTGGGAAATGGACTAGATCCTGGGTTACTTGAGGGCTGTGGCAAGGACTGGACGAGAACTTCGATTCTCCATCCAGTCTTAAAATTCAGGCATTGTTTTCTTTTCCCCAGAGGTTTCAGACTGCATCTCAGTTGTGAAGTCCTTTATACAAGTCAAGTTTTAGGGGGAGGCCCAAGAGGCAAATGGATCCACTCTGGCCGTACACAAAGCACGTCCCCCTACCCTTGAAGTGCATTGAGAAATATACAGATTTACGGAAAATCTACCATTGACCCAAGTCCGTTACGCAGTTTGTGTGGGTAAGGGGAAAAGATGAGGATGTTCCAGGAGGGTTGTTTACAAGGACACAGCCCAGTGCAGGGAACAGAAGTGCAGGAGGAACTCAGGCCAAAAGCCGAGGACCTGCGGCCATTCTGAGGTCTGGAGGGAGTGGGGAAGGGAGAGGGCATCGGAGTCTGGGCAGAGAGGGTCCGTCCAGAGTAGACACCACGTCCTGCTCTTCCGCTCCCTGCCAGAGCCTCACGAAGACCAAAAGCCTCTCAGAACTGAGCGATGTCAGGGGCTTCATAGCAGGTGTTCCCACTGCAGCCTTTCGACTGTACCGTGGTGGAGCTGATTGTCCTGAAACAGTGCAAGGTCAAGGCTGGGAAACTCCCAGGATGCTCCGATTTACGTCACTGGCGACGACTGAGCTCTGCCAGGCTGCCCCTGCCGGTGGCGGTAAAGCCAGCGCGTATGTACCTCTTTACAGGCCCGGGAACCCAGCTCAGCTCCGTGAAACTTGGGCGTTTGTAAGTCTCCTAGCGATGCACCACAGTAAGTCTCAGAAACTTCTGCTGTTTGCTGGAAATCACCCCGCACCCCTCACAGGAACTCAGACCCCACATGCCCCTACGCGCTCGCCGGCACGGCCACAGTTCCTCAGTGTGGGATGAACGCATGGAATGAATCCATCCCATTAATCTGGTTTAAGAACAGGCAGGCCTTTGTTCTTCAGGACGAGGACTTGCAGCGAGAAGGCTGGGCAGGCCAGGGTCAGGGCAGCGGCCGGGCATTACCCATTGCTCCGGCCATCGTCCGGCCCCCAGGGAGCCCCTGACCCCGCAGGGCAGCGTGCATGCGGGAAACCGCCTGCTTCCTCCTGGCCTTGAGCCACCTGCAGGTCTGCGTTTCCCCACTCACAGTAACGTTCCAAGTCACGGCAGCTGACACATCCCAAGGCTTCTAATCGTGGCTTTCCTGATCAGAAGCCTCCAGGGCTCGACACGGCCCCCAAATTCAGGCAAGCTCCTCACAGTGCCTTTAACATGGTGCTGAGGATCCTCATCTGGCTCTCGCTCCCCACCTCCACCAGCCCAGCAGGCTCTGCCTCTGGGATGCTGGCCCCTGGCCCCTGGCCCCCTGGTTTCTGGTTGGGTCTGGGCAGTGGGAGAAGCAGCAAGATGCTAAAACATGGGAAGAGACGGCTGTGTTTTCCTTCCCGCCCCCTCCCTACTCAGGGCCATGCTAGGACTCCAGCCTCCTCCAGAAAGGCTCCTGCCTTCCCCAGCTCTCGGGTACACGGGCTTCCGTCCCTGCCACCACCTGGCTGCCCTCTGTCTCTCGCTCAGTCCCTGACCACTGCACACAGCTTCATGACCCGGCTGCGTTGGATTCTGTTTCCTGCCGCAAACTGTCCCAGATACAAACCTTCTGGGAAAGATCCCAAAAGAAAAGATCTAGTTCATATCCTCTCTGACCTTCCCAACTCACACCCTGAGCTTTTACTGAAACTCTCCTACCTGCTGTACCAGACCGAAGTACCTGGGAAAAAATGCTTTAAAACATGTGTCTGGGCCCCATCCTCAGAGCATCTGGCTCCGTTGACCTGGGTCAGGAAGGTCCGCACAGCCACAGACCAGGCAAGCGGAGCAGACCCGAGGCATCTGGCTGGGCGGGGTGGCGGGGGGCCCAGGCACCGCTTGTTTAAGGTTTTCTAGGTGATGCTGACACAGGGCTGGCCTGAGAGCCGCAGTCCTGACCGTTACACTCCCCGCCGTTGGCTCTAGCAGGTGTGTTCCTTTCTCAGGTGCATCCGCACCTGCCCTCCACTCGCCCCCACATCCCAGGATCCCCCTTGGAAGCACATCCCATGTGGGCTTTTTCAGGAAGCTCTCCCCCCACTGCCCTGCAACCAGCACAGGTGTCTTGGTCATTCTAGTACTCCTGTATTCCTCCTTTGTGTCCTGCCTCCTCTTGGGCTGCGTATGACAGTGGATGGCCTGTTGGCCTTGGTCACACTATGACCACGTGTGTTAAGAAAGGAACTCATGGTCACCTTGCCCAGCTTCTGGCTCAGTGAGGGCTCCAGGAACAGGCAGTGCTGGGTCTGGGGTCTCTGGTCTCACAGCTTGGTCTCCCACCACCACTTTTCCCAATTCAAAAGGCTGGAATTGACTCCAGTTGGAAATTCAGACCTTCCCAGCTGTGTAAGTCCACATCGCTTTAAAACGTTCTGTAGGAAATCAATTCTGTAATTGTGCTGTAGAGCGGAAGTGTTCTCTCTAGATGTTATATCTGAGTATTAATTAATTGTTACAAATCACAATCAATAGATACACACCCTGTGCACAAAACAATCCAATATTTTCTATAAAACCCTGACGTACTTGGATTTCTAAGGCTAATACCTGACAGTCACTTTAAAAAATAAATAAACTGCTTATTTGGTTCTGGGAGATGAAGACACACGGTGATTCCGACGCCGGGTTCGGGCCGTACACATTCTCATTGAGTCTGAAGGTGAGTCAGCAGCCGCACCGTCTTTCCTTCTCCTCCCCAAAGGCTTCAGGCCCCTTTAACCTTGCTCTGGAGTCTCGTGCGCTGCCCCTGTGCTTACAGTTCACCGGCTGCTGCGGGTGTGGGCGACAGCCCCCGGCTCCCACACGACGTTCTCCAGGCCTCATCATCGGGACGTCAGGATTCCTACTTCAGCAAACCTGGGGCCATCATTTTCTGTGCCACTGAGGATGAAAGGTCTGGGACAAATAAACCTGACGGAGCATCAGCCATAAGATGCCACCGACCGTGCTGCGTGTGCGGACGTCAGAGGTGTTAACAGATGGGACACGGTCCCAGACCGTCCGGGCAGTCCTCGCCTCCTCCCCGGAAGCTGCACATTGACCTCGTTTCCGCCTCCTGCCATTGTCCAGGGTGGACGTGGGCTTCCCCGTCCACGATCCTTCCCGGCGGCTGCCCCGCGGTCTTCCTCCTCTTGCAACTATCATCCCTTGTTAGGGTACTTTGCTCCCAGAGAGGCATTTCCATTCTTTAAGAGGGGAGTTTTTTTAAATTGGCACAAGGCGCTTTTATTGTGTACGGCGATAGCAGTGCCACGGAACCGGAAGACGCAGCCTTTGAGAGAGTCGGGTTCCTCAGCGTCCTCTGTCAGTCCTTCTGGGAGCCTTTTCTGAAATTCTCCATCTCTTCCATGACAGTAGCTAAAGTTACTTCCCATGACAGAGAAGCTCATTACGTTACACCATTTTGAAATGCCACGTCGTTTCTCAGTTGAAAAAGAGTAATAAATAACGGTACATCCATTTTCGTGTTACTCACAAGCTGAAATCATTTCTGACGTTCGGTTGTTTGCATCTAAACTTTTTTTTTTATGGTGCAGAATATAATAGGAAGTCTATTACTTTCAATGCCTGCTGGGTTTTTTTTTTCCCTCAGAAGATTTCTCACCAGTTCTAAAATACTCAGAGACATTAAGAAATAACATGCAGGATACAGGAATGTGTTTTCTGTGATCCGCCGGGGAGGGGCCGCCCCCTGTGAAAATAGAACCAGATGCTTCTTCTCAGCGACATGATGCTGGAAGAGCCTTCAGCCCTGAGACCGTCACTGGGCAGCAAGTTTAGATTTCCCTTTCCTAACTTAGGTCATGTTCTCTTTTGATGTTTAAAATAAACTCTTTCATTTGGTCTCTACAATCCTGACTTCTGGCAGAGGAAATGTTTGAGAACTTGAAAATTAAGTCCTTTCTTTCCCCCCCTTGTAGAATATACCAGAGACAGGACCCTCAGTGGTGAAAGGCTGAGTCGTGCCCTCTGTTCTGGGCCCTTCATTTCTAGCTGGTCAGATTCCTAATGATCTCAGAGGGTGGCTGTGACCATCAGACAAGCTGGGTGATTGGGAACAGCTATCAGCCTTTTAAATGTACCTCTGCCTGGGGGGAGGGTACAGCTCAGTGGCAGAGCACATGCCTAGGAAGCCCTGAGGTCCTGGGTTCAATCCCCAGCACCTCCATTAAAAACAAGCAGATAAAACCTAATTGCCTCCCTCCCACAAAAAAGCATATGGTGCTGGGTGTCAGCTATATCTCAATAAAATCGAAAGGAAAAAGAGGATGATTGAAATGCTCCTCCTCTTTAGCCCAGTCGATCCATTTACATTGACATCACAGGGATTCGCGTTACGTACACACTGACACGGCTGTACAAGTGTGTGTGTGTTCACGCCTGCTGACGTGGAAACACCTGATATACTTGCACACGTGACAAAAACACCAGAAAGGGAAGTAAAAGGCCAACTGCAGTGTGGTGAAAAGGGCGAGTATTCTCAACATACAAGAGCTCTCAACACTAATCAAGAAAAGAACACCATATTATAAAAATGGGCAAAGAACGTAAGTGTTCAGTTAATTAAAGAAGAAATTTAAGTAACTGCTAAACATGTGAGCACATGTGAACACCCACCAGAAATAAAACACACAATAGAAAACAGTGTAAGCGTACACGTGCTTTCACTATAAAATGGCACAATTTTCAGAGGCAGTGAGAGTTACCACTGGACACATGGGAATGGATTTCCCATGCCCTGTCGATGAGGGTGTAAACTGTGCAAGCTTTCTGGAGCATATCTGAACAGTATGTATCAGGCAGCCTAGCCTTGTAGCCCCTCTGACAAACCAGTTCCTCCTCTAGAAATTTATCCTGAGGAAATAAACACATACGTACTCAGAGATGCCGGCACCTTGGTACAGCGTTGCTAATAGGAGGGGATTTAAAGTCACAGCAATCAGAAACTGGCCCAGTCAATTGTATAGAAACACTCTGCAGCCACTTGAAATCATGCAACAGAACATGCTGGTTGACAGGAAATTCTTTCCTTGCCTTCTTAACATCTCTCCACTCCCCTCTGAGATCTGAGTTCACTCCTCAAAAAGTCCAGGAAAAAAATCCAGAAAATCCGAGCAAGCCTCTGCCACCCTTGTCGCACACTTGCTGGATTCCATGTCTTCTTTGTAGCCTGTTTCATCATTGTCATTAAATAATTGGTTCATTCATTGGCTTTTAGTCTGTGTCTCCCACTGGAATGGAATCTCTAGATGGACAGAGAAGCTGGGTCCAGTTCGTCCCTGGATGTCGCCTGGTACCAAGAACAGTGTAGGCAAAAGAAGGTACACTTGAACATGATTCATTTTGGCGAGAAAAAAATATCTTGCTATGTACGTAGTCAGAGAATACTTCGAAATACGAATCCTTGTGCTTTTCTTTCTTAAAGTTCTTCATATGCATGTCTCTCCGAGTTTCATTTAGAGGTATTCAGATTGCCAAGGGGAAAATTAGAATGAGGATGGCTTCCGTAGCAGGAACTGAGAGAGAGAGAAACCGCCACTGTGACTTTCTGATCTCCAAATAGGTTTGGAAGGTGACATCAGAAGCAAGCATTTTGAAACCCTTTTGGTTTGCAAGTACGGGCTTCTGTTTAAGAAAAGAGTCTTGAGACTCAGAAGGGAAGGCCCAGGAAGATGAAGGCCTTGAATTTGCCTCAATAAACCAGATGGAAAAATAGAAGACCCAGTTAGGAGTCACCTGGGAGCAAGCTTGACGGGAAGAGAAGCTGGCCTGGCGGCCATGCGGCTAAAGGGCCAGACGCAGGAGAGGTGGGCGGCGCTGCGGGTCACCTGCCCTGGGGACCCTTGGGTGACGAGCCCACCCATCTCCGCCTATGTCGAGCGGATACCCCAGGACACCTGTGTCCCGAGCTGAGAGCTGTTTTCTTGGAGGTCTGGTAAGCGAAACTTTGCCAAGTACTAGTTTTCCAAGACATCAAATGTGGTAAAAATGGCCTAACTTCTGGGGCCAATGTGAAGAGTTCATTCATGATACACATTTGGTGAAATGGATGGTTGCTCCAGTGAACGTGAGGGTCCTGTGTATCCTTTCGACGTGTAGTTTTGATCAGTTTTGTATTCCGTGAGTAACTGTCTGAGCCATTGGATTTCCTTCGCAATTGTTCGATTTCAAGCTCCCTGAGGGTCAGAGTCTTCTTCCTCTCAGTGACGCTGGAGTTGGGGGGGGTCTGAGTTCCCACCGCCTCTGCCCACGTGCTTCTCCTGCCTTTCAGAGGAGCTCAGGGGAAAGCGGGGAGCGGACCCTTCTGCTGCTGCTTTTGCAAAACGAATTTGTCAGAGGAGCAAAAAGCATATGCTTAATTAGTAGTAGCTGTATTTTATTTTGGATTGAGTAATGTAATTTTAAGTGTATATCTGATACATTTAAAGATACTTGAGAGTCGGACGAAAACATGATTTTACTTCATCTAAATGACTGAAACAAAGAAATAGAGAACTTCAGCATCACAGAAAAAAGCAGACAGAATAAAATTCAACAACAGAAATAAAACCAGGACAGTAACAAATATGCGTAATTGCCACAGGGTAAGGCTCTGTCCTCACAGCACTTGCCTTCCAGCGCCCTGCAAAAAACGGGAACATTATGGTGCTTTCCGTTAACATCAGAGACAAGTTAGGCATCCTTGCCAATAGCCCTAAATGTTACTCTGGAAATTCCAGCAATGCGTATGGAAAAAAAAAAAAAGAATTTGTCAGTAAAGTCATGTTATAGAAAGTCCAAAGACTCCCCATAGATTCAATTACATGGAATGGAACCTGCTGGAGAACGTAGGGAAGGTTGCTGAGCTGCGTGGGGGCAAGAAGTGATTTAATTCCCAGCACCTCTGACAGCCTCCTTGGGTGTCAGTGGCCCTGGAGGACACTCTGGGGCTCTTATTGGACGTACCTATAGTATAAGCCTGTTGGTTTCATCAGAACATTAGCGCTTCCTCGTGTAAGTTACTTCCTTCTGCTCTTTGTCTGTGGTGTGGATTTAAAGGGGGTCCCAGCAGCCTCCAGACGCCACAGCGGATCACCCCTCAGGCTGGAGAAGTAACTTAGAAGCCGGTGCATCCAGTCTTCACTCGTTCTCCGAACTGATCCAGCGACAGCCCCGGCCCTGAGCTGAACGCGCTGTTTTGTTGTTGTTTAATTTTTTTTTTTTAATTGTGGTGAAATACACGTAACATAAAAGTTACCATCTTAACCATTTTTGAGTGTACAGTTCAGTGTTGATAAGAACATTCCCACTTGGGGCCGCCATCCTTCCCACCATCAACTCCAGAACTTTCTCCTCTTCCCAAACTGAACCTCTGTCCATGAAACACTCACTCCTCACCCCGCCCCCAGCCCCAGGCCCCCACCACCCACTTTCTGTCTCTGAGGGTTTGACTCCTCTAGGGACCTCATGAAAGGGGAATCACACGGTGTTTGTCTCCTTGTGTGGCTTCTTTCGCTGAGCACCACGTCCTCAAGGTTCATCCATGTCGTAGCCCGTGTCAGAGCAGCCTTCCTTTTTAAAGCTAATACTCCACTGTCCCTTTTGTAAAATTTTTTTGGGGGGAAGAGGAAGTAATTAGGTTTATTTCCTTGTTTAGTTTAATGGAGGTGCTGGGGATTGAACCCAGGACCTCATGCATGCTAAGCATGCGCTCCACCACTGAGCTGCACCCTCCCCGCTTCTCTGTCTGCTTAGACCACATTCTGTGGATCCGTTCGTCTGTTGTTGGACACTCAGGTTACTTCCTCCTTATGACCACTGTGAGTAATGTTGCTGTGAACATGTCACCCGCGTTCAGGTGAAGACAGGTAAGAATTTGAATATTATTTTTAAAAAACGCCTCATTTGAGTGACTAGTGTTTAACCAGTTGGGACATGGAACTGACTGGCCTCCCAGGACGGCTGGGAGGGGCTCGGCCACGTTTCTGAGCCTCTGTTCTTAGTCGCTGCGCGTGACTCACCACTGGCCTGGTCCCAGTTTTCTCTTGGGAATTATCGTGGGAGGGAATTGTCTGGGGGAGGCTGAATCGGAGTTCTGCTCACCAGGCCCCCATGCAGCCTGGTGCAACACCAGCAAACACCGCGATCAGCCGGACAAATTGGAGAGGTGCCACCCTTGAAGTACTGAGAACTTTCAGACCAAACTTTCAACAGGCGACACTTTGATAGGAAATTCTCTGTGTCTGTACTGGGGTCCCAGGCCACGGACCAGCGGTGGGAGCTGGTATTGTCTCTCATTCTCTCTCTCTCTCTCTCTCTCTCTCTCTCTCTCTCTCTCTCTCTCTCGCAGGATGAAGTCAGTATAGCGCTGTAGCCTCCCAGGCAGTCCCGTCAAACAGCAACCAGAGCAAAAGGCAATATTAATGTAAGTAAGAGGCCAGGATGTCCCAGAAACAGATTCCTGTTTATTGGGCATGGATTAACACTTAGGAGCGAGCGTTTCGGAAGACTTTGCTCCTTGCAGTCAAGGCCTAGGGAGAGACCAGGTCGGGGGGCAGAGCCTGGGAGCTAATGCGGGGGGGGGGGGGGCCCTGCGGGCTTTGCGTCCCCTAAGTCCCTCTGCAGGAAGCCGTGCCATCATGTCCCGCCGGTCAGGACACTGAAGCTTTCAGAAAATAAGCAATCACCCCATGCAGCTGGTCGGTGGCCGAGCTGGGACTCAGTCCTCTCCCACCCTCCGTGCAGCTCTCCTGGATGTGCAGGAATTAGGGAGAACCCACAGTCCCTGTCACGGAGACCAGTGGTTCTCAAAGTGGGGTCCGTGGACCAGCAACGGCAGCATCACCTGGAAAATGTTAGAAACGTTAATCCACAGGCCCACCCCCGAGTTCTGACTCCCACGCCCTGGGGGTGCGCGGGCCACCTGTGCTTCACGCAGCTCCCCCCGCCCGGGGGAGTCCGCTGTCTGCACAAGTGTGGGAGCCCTGAGCGGGGTGGCGCCGTCGGGGGAGCAGGGTGGTCTGTCATCTACTTCATCCACGTTACAGGCAGAGGGCATGGCTAGGGGCTGGGGAGTGAGGTTCTAACAGCCCACACAGGAGTTTGATCCCGAGAGCTTTAGCTCACGTAAGATTGCATTGTGAGGTTTGCATGGGGGAGAGGGTTGACGCTGATCTAAATTTTAATTTCGCCAATTACCCTCCTCCTCCTTCCCCGCCCCAGCTGTCACTTCCTGCAGTGAATTACCTCCAGCATCCGGCATCTATTGAATAGACAGGAATGTCGGTGTCGTCATTAGCAAGCACCCCGCCATCTTTTCCTGTGCTCACACGCACTGGAATTTTGGACAAGGATTTTGGTTCTTTCCTTGCATGGAGCCTGTGGTGGATTCCTGGTGAGGGGGAGGGTGCACGGGAGCGTGCCATCCAGCCTGTGGGTTTGCGCTGTTTGCTGACGGATCTGTTGAGCATCCGAAACAAGGATGTGGAGGCTCCAAATGTTTGAGCAAGATTCAAAGGCAATTTTCAGTCACTCGGATGTCAACAGATGGCTGTGGGGACTTGACATTTCAAAGCCCTAAAGATCTGACAGTCGCTCTTACAGGAGCCCACTGAGATGTAACACCTTCCTGCACAAAGCGACCCACTGACATCCTGACACCCCTGTCCTGTCGAAGGACCCCAGGTGTTGCCTCTCCTATGCCGAGGGCGTGAGTACATAGGACAGGAGCTGGGGAGATGGTGGGCAGAGAGTGTAAGGGGTGGAATTTGAAGGAGAGTGTTTTCGGGGGTCACTCCGCAGGGCTGGGGGCTCCCAGATGAGAGGGAGCTGGGAGGCAGAGACAGTCCTGCTACAGTCCCAGCTTCCAGGAAAGCTTCGTTCCATTCCGTGTCCCATGTTTGCCAATGTCACTGTTGCATCGTCACCCCACAGGAAGGGTGAAAATAAGCATGCTGGGGTCACGGTGAATTAGGACCTTTGTGTGAGCCTCGCCAGCAAGGCTGACTCAGCAGAAGCAGCTCCTGTGTCACAGACGCAGGAGCCCTTAGATAGGGACATTCACACCCTGCAGCACTGACGGGATAAACACGGCAGAGCCAGGGTGGTGCAGTGGTTAGAGCCTGGGCGCCCTGGCTCAGAACCTGCCTCTCCAGTCACTGCCCGGCCTGGGGGCGTGGCCTCCCCTCTCCGGAGGCTTGTTCCTCTCTGAAGGGCTGCTGTGTTTTTTTGAAATTTATTCAATAATTCTTAAGAAAGCATATTATGGCCAAGGTTGTCAAGGGCCCAGGGCAGGTCAGGACAGGGGGCTCTGCTCCATAGGTCACCCAGGGACCCAGGTTCCTCCGCTATGGTCCCTGTGTCACCCCGCCAGGCTGTGTCCTCTCCTCATGGTCACTCCGTCTGCCGCCAGCTCTGGTCTACGGGCAGGAGAGAGAATTAAGAGCAAGCAGTTCTCTCTAAAGATGGTGCCCAGGAAGTTGTACCACATCTGTGTGCATCTGCTTGTCTGTGCTTTCTTTTACAGCAGGGAACAGGTACATCGACCTCAGTCGTTTGTGGAGCAACTGTCCACGAACTGTCAACTATTCTGTAATCTCCGTCGAAAAGCCAGAGATATGTTTTCATGGAAAGACAAATCTTCAGAAATTGAGGGGCAGACATTTGGTGGGGAAGAATGCAATACCTCAACACGAAATGGACTACACCCTAAAATTATTCACGTTGGAGGTGTCAGTTTAAAAAAACTAATTCGTTATTTTGTCAATCCTGAAAATTTCAAGTTTGGCATTGCCACATTTATTCAAGGGGAGTGCAGTTGTATTAAATGAAAATGCTGTGCTTTTACTGGTTATTTATGATGAGTATTTTGCAACCTGAAGATGGGAAATGGAGACACTTAGAAATCACTTGAGACATGAAGGAAGCAACCCAGACGCCGGTAGCCTGTCCACACACCCTGTGTCCTGCCTTCCAGGTGGCGTTACCCCTGGGACACGGGTCTGTCCTTTGGTCCTCCCCTGGATTTGCCCCTAAGCTTCTTCCTTGGGCTTGTGTGGCCAGTCTTCATTCCAAGTGGCAGATGTCACATCCCCTGAGTTTACAGCATGGGAGGAGGAGGGCGGGCTGAAGTCCGGAAGTCCAAAATAACGTGTTTAAGAGCTTCTTGGAGAACCATTCTGATGCCTCGAGGCTCCCAATTGAGAATCTGTGGCCAACTGTTTGCACCATTAACAACTAGTTACCGTATTTCAGAACCCGTCGAATTCTAGGTCAAGAGTGACTTCTACAGACTTGAAGGCTTCAGACACAAGAGAAGGAACCACCCACTTGCTCTCATCTTGGGTTTAAGGTAATAAACATTTATAAATTTGGGCTAAAAATACATATGCCTCTTTGGTTAATGGACAAACCTTAAAATAGCTGCTGGCATAACTCCTCCTCCCTTGCAATCTGGACTGAGAGGTGGGGCAGCTGGAATCTCAAGGAATCAAATTGCTACCCACGGCCACGGCAATCATTAGCACTCTGGAGAGCTCGGAACGCCCCAGCAGTCAGGCTCCAGCAGGCTAGCAAAGCCTGCAATCCCAGCTGAACTTTGAGCAAAAACCAATCTGTCCTTGGACCGAGTCTGGAACCATATATATATTTTTTTTTCCTCCAGCGTCTTTTTTTTTTAAATCAAAGTATAGCGGATTTACAATGTTGTGTTAGTTTCAGGGGTACAGCAAAGTGACTTGGTTGGAATGGGCGCATGCCAATTAACAAGCCCCAGAACTGCCCCGGCAGCCAGTCGGGGCTCTGGAGGCTCCCAGTAGCGTCCCTGCTGTATGTCAACCCTGATTTGGGGAAGGAGTTCTTTTAACCTTAAAAAGTCGCTTTGTATGCAGTGAGGCACGGTAACAACCTGACAGGTGAGGACAAGGTATGATTACAGAGGAGAAGAAGCACTCTGGGCATCCGCGGAGCAGAGCTGGACCTGCATCTCCAGTCTTGGGGGGAAGGCCTGCTGTAAGGCCCTCGGTGCCTGTGATGACAGGAGTGGTTGTGCCCTTAATCACTCCGCCAACAGTCCCTGTTCTGACCCAGATGGGTACAAAATGCTGGCAAGATGAGGACAGGGAAGCAGTTGTTGACTTTTCATTTCAGGAGCGGAGAGATGAGAGGCATGCAGACCACTGGCTGTGTGGTGTGGGCTCACTCGTGCTGGCTAGGAGCTGAATCTGCTGGGTTTGGAGAGTGTGGCAGAGGCAGGCGGATTCTGCATCGCACCCCTGGGGTGGGCAGCTTCTGAGATGCCCCCTGAGATCTGTGCCTCCTGCTGTTAATGCCCTTGTGTAAGACCCTCCCCTTCACACCCCTCCCAGGGGGCGCTGGACTGAGTCCCTGGCTCCTAATGAAGCAGATATGGAAAGAGTGATAGGATGTCACGTTCAAGATTAGGTTACAGAAAGGCTGTGACTTCTGTCTTGGGCCCCCTCCTGTGCGTGTCTCTCTTGCTCATGTGGAGGGGAGTCAGCTGTTGTGTTGTGAGCTGGCCAAGGAGAGGCCCACGTGGAAAGGAGCCCAGGGAGGCCTCCAGCCAATAGCCAGCAAGGAGCATGGGCCCTCAACCCAACAGCCTGTGAGTCCTGCCAACAACCACGTGAGTAACATGGAAACCTGGAGGCAGCGCCTCCTCCCCAGTAGAGCCTTCAGATGAGACCGCAGCCCCAGACAACAGCATGATAGTAACCTCGTGAGGGACCTTGACTCAGATGTGCCCAGTCAGCCGCTCCAGGTTCTGACCCACAGAAACCGTGAGCTCATACATGCATATCACTCCAAGTATTAAGTTTTGGAGTAATTTGTTACACAGCAAGAGATAGCTAATACACAGTCTGGGGCACAACACCACCATCAGAGACACAGAGAGTTTCAGTTGTGTGATAGGAGGTTTCCCCAGAATCTTTCATCCTACAGATTTTTTTTTTTTTTTTACTGAAATGTAGTTGATTTACAATGTTGTGTTAGTTTCAGACGTACGGCAAAGTGATTCAATTATACATATAAATATATATATTCTTTTTCAGATTCTTTTCCATTATGGGCTATTACAAGATATTGAGTATAGTTCCCTGTGCTCTACAGTAGATCCTTGCTTATCTATTTTATCTATAATACTTTGTGTCACTAATCCCAAACTCCTAATTTTCCCTTTCCTCCCCTTTCCCCTTTGGTGACCATAAGCTTATTTTCTCTGTCATCCTACAGATATTTTCACGGGGCAGCATGAAAGACTAAACTACTGTCCCAGTTAATAATTCTAAACACTTACTCCATGAAAAGCTTTTCATTAGGGTTAGCAAACTACTCCAAATTACCTGCTTTCCCTTTTTGTTGTTGTTATTCATAAATCATTCCATCCACTGCTCAGCGGAAGTATAGATAATCAGTGACCTAGAGCAAAAGCAGCTCAAGGAAACAGAAATGAGGACAAACTGAATAATCAGCAAAGTTGGCACGTCTGATGCAGAGAGTGACTGGGCTGCGTTAGAGAAGGCAACACCGGGGCAGGGAGGCGAGAAAGTGTGTGTGTGTGTGTGTGTGTGTATCTTTTGGATATATGTCAACTTGGATAATATGTCAGTCTTCTGGTTCAATAATTTTGGAAAATTGAGACATTTAAGTTCAGAATAGAGAAACGAGTCTTTAGAAATGAAAAAACAATCTTAACAAATTAATTACTCTAGGGATTTGCAAAATCTTTTCCTTCCCAGAAGCTTCTTGAAAAAATAAAATCTTAGGTGGAACTCCAACGTGTAAAACAGAAAATATGTTATTTTGCTAGCATAGATTTACTTACACATTCAAATCTATAACATTTACTCATAAAATAAATCACTGAGAACTATAATATGAATAATATGAATACAAAATCTAGGAATTGGGACTTAGGGATCTCGGGTGCACTTCTGTGCCCCCTCAGTGTAGCTGATAGAATTAAAACAATTATAATTCACAAAGACAGGTGGTTCCATATGGTAAAATTTTATAAATAGCTTTTTAGCAACCAAGGATATACATCAATTAAGCTAAATCAGAAAATCAATGGAGAAATAGTAAGGCAATCTTTATCTAACGATATCATGTAAGTGCTGTTGTTTCTTAACTAACAGTTGCTAAATTTAGAGATGGTTGATCAAATACCTCAGCCAGTTTTAATGATCGTTGGGCAGGAAATACTTTTTAAATGTAACCTTGAACAATATAAAGCCATATTAATTTTTTAAAAATCAGACACAGCAATTCCGAGTTCTTTGTCAGCTAGTAATGTGAAGTTTCTAAATAGCTGAATTTGCTTTGTTTTGTGTGCCGAGTCCAAACTTCAGCTTTCAGTTTCAGTCTGCCCATTGTAACTGTAATTTAAGTCGTGCTGACATGGGGGCCCTACATGCCAAATATAGTTCTTCAAAAACATCAGCAAGATGTGCAAACAGCTCGGCCCTGCTGTGTCTGAGAGTTTTAGCTCTGCTTCTGTTACACCATACGGAGGGTCTGCCTCAGTGTAACCAGTGAACCTGAGGATGAAAAGTAAACTCTGAATTCATTGCATTTATTATTATAAATGTCTGATAAGTTTGCAGTGAGGGAAACAATCCTTTAATAAAGTTGTCAATTTGTATGACATTATCCAACACTTAAAAAAAACAAAGTTGCTTTCTTCGTGACAGTCAGGGCTTGTTACACAAATAAACTTGCCCTCAGGTTGGCAGTAACTTTTATGTGACGAGCTTTCCTACCACTGCTGTCACTCACTACACAGACATCGCCACATTTTTGTACGGTTATTTGTGGTGTTATTTGTGTTCTAAGCAGTTGAGTTTTTCTTCTCCTAAAATGTCTGTGGTGAGTGTTTTACAATGTGGTAAATAACCCTCTTCTTTGCCTGCAAGGACACATACGAAACCATCAAAATGGGGAATCACCAGCATGCACACGCTTGCCTGTTTGCAGTGCAAAGATTTTACTAATCTGCCTTCGAGCCAATTGTCTCAGAACCTCGGATCTTTACTTAGATTCTATTTCAGACTATGTTGGAGGACGATGGTATTAGTATGGTGCAAACCTTCCACCAACCTGCGTTTCACTGGTAACATTAATAGCACAGAATTCAGCAACACTTTCCAAATGGTAAACAGCGTGCGGGGGCTGAGATTTAATCTAACTTGGGCACTAAAAATTGAGCTTGTGTAGTTTTGTGAATGCTGCCAGAAGACACAAGATTCCCGGGTCGAAGACACAAGATTCCCGGGTCAAAGACAAAGGGCTTAGTCCTCCTGGACAGCAAGTGGCAAGGGCTTCTTGTCTGCTTCAGTCCCCCCAGCCTCCAAATCTCACGGGGGTGACAGAGGGGCTGGGCAGATGCTCTGTGTGCAGGCGTTTACATCAGTGCTGAAAACCCAGAGCTCAGGGAACTGCAGTTTCTTACTCTGAGCAACGAGTAATCTAACTGCTCGACCACTGTGCTGGAGGGAAGCCCTCCTCCTATACGGGACAGTAGACCAACCTGCCGCTGTCCCATGGGGAGACACTGCCCCTACCTCCCAAGGTTCTTTGTTCTATGGCATCTTTGAAAGGACCGTCTGGGATAAAGGCGGTCGGCGCCTCTGCTTGCAGGACGAGCAGAAACACGAGAGACGCGGAGAATTGTCTCCAATACCCAGGGGCACACTCTTTCCCTTCCCCTGGAGGTTTGTAATTTAATTCGAATGACTCATGTTCAGATTTCACTTTTGTCTGGAGATCTGGCGAATCTTTACAGTGCTTCAGGGGACTCCCACACCTTGAAAATCACTGCTCCGGTCCAGACTCTTATTCTGCAGTAGGGAAACTGAGGCACGTAGTGGTGAAGTGGCTTCTCCAGGTCACAGCTACCTATGTGTCAATCAGAGTGATGACATTAATAAATCCAGGCAGTACCAGAAGACAGCCAAATATCCTTTTCTTTAATCTAGAAATAGGATTGTTCAAAATGTAGCAAGGCAGAGAACGTCCCAGGGCATCTTGATTTGGATTTCCCCGTAGGCAATCTCTGAGACTCAGTTTAGAGCACAAAGTCATTTGGGATCCCAGGAATAGCACTGGGGAAGCAGGAGAAGGAAGGAAGACGGTGTAGGGTTTATGAAGTGAGTTATGACTGTGGACGCCTGGAGGTTCATCGCACTGGAAAATTCTGGGTGCCAGCAGAACAGACACCCCAGCATCTCACCCAAGGGGAGGTGGGGTGTCTGCCAACCAGTTCTCATCAGTTGTTGGTTGAGAGGACCCTCATGTCCTAGGACTGCTGCCTGCACTTGGGGAGAACAGATGCTCTAAGCATCTCAGGGCCACAGGCAGGGAAAGGGTGGGGTCCCGGGGTGAGACTGGGCACCAGCTGGGTCTGCTACACGGGTGTGGCCAACCTTTACCGATGAATATATATCTGAGCAAATCTTCTCTAGTCTAATTCTCCATTTCTGCATTTGGGTAAGCTCCTTACACATGATAGGGATACTTGTGGGTCGAGTTAAGAAGGCTTTTCAATGAGATGGTGATTAAAAGAATGGATAAGGAATTCACAAAGCATCGATCAAGGGGAAGAGGAAGATCTTATGCGAATAGAATTAAAAATATGGGCAGGAGAAGACAGCAAGAGAGAGGGAGGCCAAGATTTGCAGGTACTAACTACTGTATATAAAACAGATAAACAACAGATTCCTTCTGTACAGCACAGGGGACTATATTCAATACCTCATAGTAACTGCAAGGGAAAAAAATAGGAAAATGCGTATATGTATGTACATGTATGACTGAAACATGATGTTGTACACCAGAAATTGATGCAACACTATAAACTGATTATACCTCAATAAAAAGAATGCAAATTAAAAAAAAATACGGAGGAATGAAGGGACAAGGACAGCTAGAATAAAGAACCAGGGACACAGGAAGTCGCGTTAAGGACACTACTCAGGGGTGGGGGGCTGTGAACAGAGAGTGGATCACAGACTCTGTTCTTAGCCCTTGTCCGCGGAGGTTGGCTGAGTTAGAAACGTGTCTCTGTTACAGATTATTAGAACAATGACTCCAAAATTTTGAGTAGGAGGATCCTTTTTTATAGAAAGGTATTATTTTTCAAGTGTCTTCATGCGTGAGAGTAGCTTAAATGTCCTTTGATTAGGAAACCACATGACTAAAAGCTGCTATGAATTCAATGACGTCACAAAATAAATTTGGATTTTTTTCAGCACCATGGCATCTGTACTTGAAAAATAGCAGTTAATGCGTGTACGTGCAACAGGGGAGGTTTGCCCAGACGGCCGGTGGGGAGAGAGCGCTGGTCAGGGGCCCGTCCCAGTGACTCTCAGGTGAGTGTGAGCCTTGGTCTCAAAGAGGGTCATGTGGGGAGGACCCTGAAAGGTCTACTGTCAACTGCTTTAGACGTGTGCCCAGAAAGCACATCACACGACACCTTCCTGAGACAGACTCCCCGGGAGATCTGTCTCCTCCATCTCCTCCCATCCGTCAGGATAGCTGTGCATCCAGCTTGCCTCTGTGCAGAGCAATGCTAAACAGAAAGGAACGGGTGCAGGAAGCACAAAACCCTACGAATCCATAGGCCTGTTCTTCTTTTTTTTTTTTTTTAAATTGAAGTCTAGTCAGTTTACAATGTTGCATCAACTTCTGGTGCGCAGCATCACGTTTCAGTCGCACATATACATACACATATATTCCTTTTCATTATGGGTTACTACAAGATATTGAATATAGTTCCTTGTGCTGTACAGTAGAAACTTGTTGTTTACCCATTTTAAATACAGTAGTTAGTATCTGCAAATCTCGAGCTACCAATTTATCCCTCCCACCCCTTTCCTGCCTGATAACCATACGTTTGTTTTCTATGTCTGAGTCTATTCCTGTTTTGTAAATAAGTTCATGTGTCTTTTTTTTTTTTTTTTTTTTAGATTCCACATATGAGTGACATCATACGGTATTCTTCTTTCTGTCTGGCTTACTTCACTTAGTATGACGACCTCCAGGCCCATCCATGTTGCTGCAAACGCGTAGGCACATTCTTTTAAAGAGACTCCCCTACAACCTGCCAGATTTCATTCTTGGATTATACAGTCCAAGTCTATGAGGAAACTGGCTGGCGATGCCTGATGCATTCTCTGATGTCAAGAACCCCCTTTTTGTCAAACCAGGTGTGTGTGTGTCCTTTATAACAACCTTTTTCAAGGTCTAAGGCAAATTGGTATATGGCTGCTTTAATTTGGGATCATACCCTGAGATAATGATTTCAGTGCAAATGATTTACTTGGTACGTGTTACAGACCAGATTGCATCCCCACCACCCACCCCCACCCCCAATTCATACAGTGAAGTCCTGAGTCCCACTGTGACTGTATTTGGAGAGAGGGCTGGAAATGTGATACAGCAAAAGCAAAACTCAATCAGTGGGGCTGCACGAAGTTAAACAGCTTCTCTGCAGCAAAGGAAATCATCCACAAAATGCAAAGGAAACCCACTGAATGGGAGAAAATATTTGCAATATCTGATGAGGGGTTAATATCCAAAATGTATTTTTAAAAAACACATATGGCTCAATAGCAAAAAAAAATCCCAATCTGATTGAAAAATGGGCAGAGGACCTGAATAGACACTTTTCCAAAGAAGACACAGAGGTGGCTAATAGGTGCATGAAAAAGTGCTCGACTGTCACTAATCACCAGGAAAGTGCAAGGCACAGTCAGAGCCCACCTCCCACCTGTACAGAAAGGCTATTATCAAAAAGGCAAGAAAGAAGGATGTGGAGGAAAGGGAACCTTTGAGCACTGTTGGTGGGAATGCAAATTGGTGCAGCCACTAAGGAAAACAGAATGGAGATTCCTAAGACATTAAAAACAGAGCTACCATGTGATCCAGCACGCAGCAAACCCACTCCTGGGTACAGATCTGAAAGGAGATGAAGTCACTAAGATATCTGCACCCCCATATTCATTGCAGCATTATTCACAAGAGCCAAGACATGGAAACAACCCACGTGTCCATGGATGGATGAATGGATAAAGAAAATGTGACTCATATATATGAATATTACAGTTAATAGTCGTGGGAAAGAAGTGAATGCTGCCGTTCGCAGCAATATGGATGGACCTCGAGGGACTGCTTTAAGTGAAATAAGGTAGACAAAGAAAGACAAATATCATACGATCTCACTTATATGTGGAAACTAAAAAGGAAAAATCAAGTTCATGGCTACAGCAAACAGATTGGTGGTTGCCAGAGATGGGGGGTGGGGAGTGTACAAAACGGGTGAAGGGCGTCAAAAAGTATAAAAGCATAAACTTGAGTTAGAAACTGAGTAAGTCATGGAGAGAAAAAGTGAAAGCGAAATTGACTTAATGGGAAATTAAAATAAATGCAATTTATTCATCTCAGTTTATTTCTCAAGCACCTTGTGAACCAACATTTGTATGAGAGACCAGGAAAAAACAATTCACAACTGCCTATCAGCTTGTGACCTTAGACAAGTTTTTGAAGCTTTTCAAGTCTTATCTTTAAAATGGGGATATTGGCTTCCTTCACTGGGTTGTGAGGGTCAGATAACACACTTGGCAAGTGGCAAGGACACAATGAGTAAGTAACTATAGCATTAATAACAACTTACAATATAACTAGCTAAACATTTATTGCACTTAAAAAACACTATTTCTAAACAGTTGATTTTAATCCCACAGCATTCCTTCAAGAAACTGTTCTTAACTTCGAACTTTGTATGGTTTACTCTGGGGAATTCAAAGAGATCATTCTTGCTCTTTATCAGTTTGTCATCTTTGAAAATCATATGGACATAAATGACTACAAATCCAGGCATGTTGTTAAGTGTCCCAGCGGAGGTGTGGAGGTGAGAGGAACTCCACTGAAGGAGTTTACGGACTAATGAACAGAGGAGGACATTTGGAAGGGAGGGTGTCCAGACCACCGGGTGTTCAGATGCACAGGCTTAATCCTCACACGTGGCCAATTTCCAGGTTAAAATTTTCCATCAAATTTACTGAATAAAGAGAGAGCTGTTTGGAGCAGTGCACCACAAACAGCAGAGTGAAAAGGTATCTGATCATTGGCGTTTCTGAAATGCACCTTCTCATTAACTTACTTGTGC
This sequence comes from Camelus ferus, assembly GCF_009834535.1. Classification (NCBI taxonomy): domain Eukaryota; kingdom Metazoa; phylum Chordata; class Mammalia; order Artiodactyla; family Camelidae; genus Camelus; species Camelus ferus. The sequence goes on along the minus strand of NC_045731.1, from coordinate 11,657,617 downwards.
TTTAGTGGAGAGTGTGATTAATGAAACCAACATTCTATTCACCAGTCAGTAAGAATTGCTCTATATTTTATTTTATTTTATTTTATTTTATTTTATTTTATTTTATTTTATTTTATTTTATTTTATTTATTTATTTTGTTTTATTTTAAATTTTAATTAAAAATTTTAAAAATGTTACCAGTTTACAATGTTGCTGTGTATTTTAGAAGACTTTCCTTTTAAAATATCCCTATAAGATACTGATTACCAGATGTCAAGTAATTGAAACCCCTACTAACCGCATGTCACCCTACTCAGTACTCCACTTTGGGGGAAAAAAGTAGCAAATGCAGAAAAACAAATACATTTTATTAACTTTTAAAAAGCAATTTGAGCACATGGCCTTGACTAAGTGCAGACTCCATCCAATCATGTATACATTTAGTGCCATAAAATGGGGATTTGTGTTCAGAATGACTTTGAGGTATTAGGGTACCCCAACATCGATATAAGACTCACGTCTGGGGGACAGAATAACTCAGTGGTAGAGCACATGCTTAGCATGCACAAGGACCTAGGTTCAATCCCCAGGACCTCCATTAAAAAATAAAATAAAATAATTCATTTAGAAATAAATAGATTTTAAGACTCACGTCACTTAATTATACTGCATTTTAAAGGTGAGACAGCACTTGCAATATGTATTTTAAAAAATTTCCACTCATGTTCCCGCTAAAGGGGCTTTCTGGTTAGTCCTTACCCAAAATGAAAATGTAACTGAGCAGAACAGCTCCTTCCTGAGGCATCCTGATTAACTGAGGGTTTATTGTATCTTGCAGAAATGTTTCATATGTGATGTTCACCTACAGGCAGATTTCAAAATGGAAATGCAGGGTAAAATCCTCTTAGCTTTTCTACAGTTATGGATTGACCTTAAAATTTTTCCTGTCTAAAATTAATTCTACCCCGACGATCATCATCAAAAACAATTGAAAGTTTGATCATTTTTATATTTCAGAGCAAGCAGTCTTCAAGTTTCACAGTCCTGACGTGATATTTATAATCACAGTAAGCGTTCCTTGACAAAACACATGCTGAAGATCGCGTAGCACGCTAACTGCCCTCTAAATTTCTTTTTATGCTAAATCGCACTCAACTTTATGGTGTTACTTCATCTGTTTTTCCTTTAGACAGTTAGACAATGCCTAGCTGTTTCCTGAAGTCCAGCTCGTAATTCAGAGCTAGAAGTAGAATTGTTCTGCCCAGACGTGGAGGACACCTTACTTGTTTTGGTTTGTACAAACTTGACTGTTTTTGTGGTTTTTTTTGAAAACTTTAACCCTGTCAGTCCCTGAGAGATGGATTTCATAGGTTTCTAACCTGTCCCTTCTCAAGTCTGAAGAGGTCATGGGAAGGCGCTTCAGAGTTGCGGTCAGAAATTATCATGCTATTTCAGGACTCAAGTTTCTGTCTCTTCTCCATGTGGACACAGAGTGGATAAAATGAAACACTGAAATCCGCAAGCCCACCAGCGTCTGTTTTGAAATTCTTGAACGTGAGTTCTTAAAGGCCTCTTTGCTAGCTCTTGCAGGCCCCTGTTCCCTTTGGCAAACTCATAAAGGTTTGGAACGTCCATCCATCATTAAAGATTTATTAAGTGTCTGCTGGGTCCTGGGTACCCAGGGAAAGATGCTAATGCTGCAGAGGAATATCAGACGTGGTCCCTGCCCACAGGGTGTTTCCGCCCCTGCCGAGATGGAGGACACAATTAAAAAGCAGTGCGGCTCACCACCCCAGAGGGACACGGGCAGCACTAATAGCCACTTTTCTAGCAAAAACGTCACTTGAGGGCAGGAACTGTGACCTGCTCGTTTCCGTGCCTCCTGTAGTGTATTCTCCATGGAATAAGTTGGCAGTAAATATTCATTAAATGTATCTGACTGTGCAAAACCCAGAATTGTTCATCCCTCACAAACCTGTTTACCCCACTGCTCTATTTCGGATATCCGCAACATACTTTGGCCACCACCCACATCCAAACGCTGAGGTACCTGGGACACCTGTTCTCCTCTGCCCCTGCAGCCAATAAGTCAATTCTCTGGGGGCCTCTCAACTTCTCCTATTCCCTTTCCCATCCAGTCACTCCTCCCGTTTGAGTTATGGCCTCTCTCAGTGTTGCAGACTTCTAACTGCTCTTCCTGCCCCCAGCGATCTTTGGTACAGGCACCAGATGAGTTATCCTGCCGTCCAGCCCCATGATGTCCACACTGAAGTATCGTGTTCCTGGTCTGATCTCCCCGGGATCCTCTGCAGGCATCCTCTGCTCCCTTTAGACAAACGTGTCATTCTCCGTTCCCATGGGTCCTCCCACTTCCTCGCTCTGTCCTCAGGGTTCTAAGCTCCCTCCACTGGGAACTTCCTCCTTGTCTGTTTCCAACTTTCCAAATCCTAGCGTTTGCCTCATTCGGGGGTTTTGGTTGCAAGAAGAGAGAGTACCTCTAGCTACCTTAAGTAGAACTGGAATTTATCAGAATATCAAGGAGCCTTGGCTGGTGGGGCGGGGCGGTGCTGGAGGACCTGAGAGAAGGGTGAGACCAAGCGGTGAATGACCTCTGTAGGGAAGTTCTGGGATCCTTCCAGCAAAAGCAAACTCAATCTCTTCCTCCCCGGTTTTCAGAACCCTCTCCAGCTTCAGAGTCCTGAGTGGGAGGGTTCTGTCAGGCCACCCCAGGCTGTTCGCTCTCACAGGGGTCAGGGAGTGAGAGACAAGATGCCCACTGTCTCCCACCATGGCCAAGCTTGGAGAGAGGGAAGGAAGAAGTAGAATTGCAATGAGGTCTCTCCCAGGAGCGGAGATACCTGTGGCCTCTTGGCCAAGCCTGCGGTCATTGTGGGAGGAGCTAGCTTGGGAAGGAGGTAAGTTTCATCCTGAAGCTGGTGACACTGAAGAGGTGATGGGCTGCCCAGAAGGATGGCAGATGAGCTGGGAGCTTCTAAGGCTGCAGATCTCGGAGTTAATCCCTGAATGTCCTACTGGAAACATACAAAATATGATTAACTCTTTTTTTTTTTTTAAGGCACATGTCAGAATAAAAACAAAGGGCCAAAGTTTGCTTCGGGAGTAGGTACTGTTAGATGTTGGGAGGACATCACGCCCGGCAAGGACAGATGTGGGCAGGTCAGAAAGGATAGCTGTGTTAGGTTAATGAAAAGACAACCACGTTTCAGGAAACAGCAGAAATGCCACGGGCTTCAGAAAACTGCCTGGGATAACGATGGAGAAAGAGACTTTGGGTTTTACATAGAGAATGTCCTTGGTGACTTTACAAAAAATCAGAGAAAGAAGAGGAGTTCAGCTTCTGATTCAAAGGGAGGTTACAAAGCAGACAAGTAGTTAAAAAACTGGGTCAATGTTGTTACACCTATTTTGAGTAAACTAATTTAAAATTAGGCCAGACCATTTACTATAATTCTGCTTCCCTTATTAGTAAGACAGAGTTTTCACCAAATGATGAACTGAGAGAGTGTCTTTCTCAAGGTCATACGGCAGGAGGCTCTCGGACTCCCTGCTCTTGGACCCATCCAGGCTCAGGGCACTGTGTCCCTTTCCAGCTAGCGATCACAACCATTGCATGTCCCCCACGGCCAGAAAGTACACCAGAGCTTTATAGAGGAGCTGGGTACCTATTATCTCCCCATTGGATAGATTTCAGATAGGTTAAGAAACACTTGTTCCACAGCTGAAGAAGCAGGTAGTCAAACGCTCAGCTGTGACTTCATTGTTATACTGGTTCCAGGCACCCTCCTTGGGTACTTCTGTTTGGGAACAGGGCAGGGGATCAGCTAGTCAGAGATACACCTGGTCACCTTGGGTAAGTTGTCATTGCCTTAATATAACGAGAAGCCAGGAGCCTAAGAAAGAATCTCATTAACACAGATCCGGGTTATTCCACCAGGAAATCGGAATCATTTGAATAGCAGGATTTCCTTTTGGGAAGCCATCTGGGAAGGAGATTGGGGGACAGGCGTTTGAATGCATGTGCCTGTTTAAGGCACTTTGCCGCTTTCCCCCTCCTCTTGGGTTTTAATCTTCCAAGTCTGTTTACAGGGAAGCGTGTGGCCAGGTGACCGGACCAGTCCCATAACCAGTGACAACTTCTGGGGCCCTCGTTCCTGCAGCTCTTTATAGGACTGCTGGGCGGGCGGGCTTGAGCTGGACCAGAGGCGAGGCCAGGCACAGACTAGATTCCCTCTCTTGCTTTTTAGTAGTGCTTCCGACGATAACGAGGGAGTAAAAAAGTGTCTGGTTGGGAAAGTAAATAGATACGAGGCAAATAAATAAAAAGGCCCAGAAGCAATTACGGAGAGGAAGTGACATTTTTCTGTAAGTCACTTTTCTGATGGCCCGCAGGCCTGCTCGCCAAGGGTGCCGTGGGAATGCTTCCGGGAGGGGGGCGGTCGCGATAAGAGAATCAAACAAAAAGAGGATGGAAGACCCCCGCCCGCCCTCCGAGGCCCAAGTGGCTGCCCCTCTCGCCTCTCCCGGTCTCCTGGTCGCTCCCCGGGCGCGCAGGGTGGGGAGGAGCGGGGCCTCGCCTCCCCTCGGCGCCCGGCCCGGCGCTGTGCGGGGTCTTCCCGGGCCGGGCGGCGCCCCCGGCCGAGCCCCGAGCCGCGAGCCTCGAGAGGGTCCCGGCGCCGCCCGAGCCCGTCCGCCGTGCGCGCCCAGGTGGGTCCCGGGCGGCGGGCGCGCGGGCCTGGGCGGCCCCGGCGGCGTCACGGGGCGGAGCGGACGAGGAGGACGAGGAAGAGGAGGAGGAAGGGCGCGCGGCGGGCGCTGCCAGGGAGGGGGCGCCGCGGCGGGAGCGGCAGGCCGGAGCCGAGCGAGCGGGCGGGCGGGCGGGCGCGGGGGCTCGGCGGCGGGGGTCGGCCGGGCCCGCGGGGTCCGCCCGGGCCGGCAGCGTCCGCCGAGCGGCGGGAGGAGCGAGCGGCGCAGACAAAGAGCGGCGCCTGGGCGGGCGCAGAGCGGCCGCCGCCCGGGACCCGCGCCGCTGCCCCGGCCTCGGCGGGCGGCGCGCGAGGTAAGCCGGGCCGGGGCGGGGGCGGCAGGCCGGGGGCCGGAGCGGGCGGGGGCCGCCAACTTGGGCGGCTCGGCGGAGTTGCAGCGCGGCGGGGCCGGCGGGGCTGGCGGGGCGCGCCGGGGCCGGGAACCGGGGGCCGGGTCCCCGCGCGGCCTGGCCCCACGGCCGCCGGCACCTCCAGGCTCGCCCCCTCCCCGGGGCCTGGCGGGCGCGGTCAGCCTGCGCGGGGACCCCGGGACGGGGGACTCGGTGCGGGGGCGCGGGGCGGGGGCCGGGCGCGCCCCCGGGAAGGACCGCGCGGATCGCCGGCCCCGCGCAGGACCCGGAGGCGAGCGCGGCCCGCAGAACTTCTGTCCATCGGGACTGTAGGCGAGACCCCGCGCGGAGCTGCTGTCTCTCCGCGCCCAGGAGGGCTCGCCTCGGCGGGGTCGCTTTGTGCCGGGCCCGGGCTCCGCGTCCTGACCGCGATTCGCGGCCCCGGAAACAAAGTTTCTCACGATCGCACTGCCCTCGGCTCGTTCAGGGCGATCGAACCACCCAGCGGTTCCGGAAGAATTCGGTGTGTGACTTTGCAGGACTAGACGGAACTCCTTCGGGAGCGCAGTCAGCCGGGGTTGTGTGTGGGGGGTGTGACTGCAAAACGGTTTCATCTGTAGAGACCGCCCTGCAGGGGCTGCGGGCGCGGGGGCCACCGGACTCGGCATTGCAACAGCTTGGGAGCCTGCAGCGCGAGCGGGCGCGCGCCGCCTGTGTCATCCAGGACAGGTCGGGTTGGCAGTAGTCCCCTGCATTTGGCTTTGTTTATTTTGACAACAGGTTTAAGGCTGAACCTGGCCAAGTTTGCGTCTGTACAATGGGACGAGCAGGCCGCAGCGCTGGGCCCGAGGAGCCTGGAACTGTGCGCAGGCCCACTCCTTCCCTTCACCCAAAAAGCAGCTGAACCCTGAGAGGCCGGGGGCGTGGCTGGCGGGACCCACAGGTTGGGGAGGCCCTGCCCGGTCCGGCCCAGTCTGGCTCCTTCCTCCTCTTCGCCAAAGGGATTCTGGTAGGAATGAGAGTCATTCGGGGTGTGTTTCATCCCCTAGCATTTGGTGTCGTCAGCAACAGAGCTTTTCAAGGCTTAAAACGGCTGACAGTGAAATAACCTGAACTGTGGTAACTTATTGAAGCAGATGTAAACTTTGCTTCTGAACACGCCCTTAATTCACTTACCCAGTGTTCCCAGATAAACGGGTAAATTAATAACAGGAATCAGAAGTGTGTAAAGAGGGGGGCGGTCCCTGGACATGTGGAGATGAAATGCGCTTAACCAGGAGGCTGGGCTGTAGATGTCAGTTTTTAGGTGTTTGGAACAGGGGTTTCCCCACACGTGGGTGTTAACCATGTTTCTGAAGCAGCGACCACGACGGAAAATCCTCCTTTGATCTCCCCCTCCTCCAGGTTGGTTAGATGTAGTTTTGATTGAAGAAAGTGGCCAGATCTTAGTGGTTTGGCTGCAGCAAGTTAAGCTGAAATGGGGAACTTTAATCTTGGGTGAGCTGGTGACCTGGAGGCCGCACCTGGGCTCCAAGCGTCTCAGCTGGTACCTAAGCACTCAGCAGGACTGATCCCGGAACACAGGATGAGACTGGGTCGCAGGTTGCCTTGCGAATAGACTGACCTATGACCTTCTCTTCCCACTTGAGCTGGGACTTTCTCTTTTTAAATTGAAGTATTGTCAGTTTACAATGTTGCATCATCAGTTTCTGGTCTTCAGCATCAAGTTTCAGTCATACATACACATACATATACTTATTTTCATATTCTTTTTCATTATAGTTCACAAGATATTAAATATAGTTTCCTGTGCTATACAGTAGAAACTTGTTTATCTGTTTTATAAATGGTAGTTAATATTTGCAAATCTCAAACTCACAATTTATCCCATCCCACCCCTTTCTCCCTTGGTAACTGTAAGTTTGTTCTCTATGTCTGTGAGTCCATTTCTGTTTTGTAAATAAGTTCATTTGTGTCTTTTTTTTTTTAACATTCCACATGAGTGACATCATATGGTATTTATTCTTCTTTCTCTGTCTGGCTTACTTCACTTAGAATGATGGTCTCCAGGTCCATCCATGTTGCTGCAAATGGCATTATTTCATTCTTTTTTATGGCTGAGTAGTATTCCATTGTATAAATATACCACACCTTCTTTATCCAGTCATCTATTGATGGACACTTAGGTTGTTACCCCATCTTGGTGACTGTAAATAGTGCTGCTGTGAACATTGGGGTGCATGTGTCTTTTCAGATTAGAGTTCCCTTTGGAATTATTAAGTTGAGACTTTCTTAAGGTGCATTTCAAGTAGCTGTGCTCATTTGTCAGGCTCTGAGTTTTTCTTTATTGCATTCCTTGTGCTTAAATTCACTCCATCCTTGACCTCTTTGAAGCTGCCATGTTCCCCACCTCCGTTGTTTGCAGTGGGAGATTATTGAGCTTTTCCCAACAAACAGCAGATCTTATGTGCACAGGATTTGAGAAATGCATTAGCATCCATGTGAAATACACCAGAAATCTTTCTTGCATGTACAGAAACTGGATAACCTTTTAAAATACCCTTAAAGACATCTTGGTTGCCCAGCATGATCTGAAGCTTTTCACTCCATCACTTGTATGAGCATTGTTGGCCCTGGCTGCGTGAGGCTGTGTTACACCTGTGTCTCTGGGATACACACGCTTGTCGCAGTCCAGCGTGGCCTGCTGCATGTGCTAGGGGAGAGGGCTGTGGACGTGGTTCTCCCACTGAGCTGAAGATTGCTGGCTGGAACTGCAGGGGAGGGCAGGGGACCATGTTTGGAAATCTGGTAAGCGAACTTCTTTCGCTAAGGAACTGGAAACTCCCCACAGCTCAGCCCCGAGGCTTACGAAATTCGTTCTCCCAACCGGATGAGTTGCAAGTGCCCTCCCAGATTGCTTCTGCTCCCTGAGATGAGTGATGGAAACTCTTCATGGCATGTTTTCAAAGGGCCTGAACTAAGAATGATACCACGTATATTGTGTTAAATGCTTGAGTTAAGGCAACTCAGAAGGAGGTCAAGGCGGCCTTTTAATGGTTTCAAAAGTATGCAGCTGAAGTAAAAATAGTTTCTTATTTCTTACAGCCCTTTTAGTAGCACAGTTTTAAAAACTGGACTGGTTTTTCCTTTCTTGCCTTTCCCGCTGAATGGATCCTACAGTCTGTCTATTTCTGAGGGTATAGTCAACATTTGCGAGGTAGACCCTCTCCCCAGCACACACACACACACACACACACGTCACAGTTGGCCCCGTGGTTTCTGGGTGTTGGTTCCTTGTACACACGGATGCCCAGCAAACGCTGCTTGAACACGTGAGTGTGGAGTTCTGAGCCTCTGGGTCCCCCCTGAGCTATGTGTCAGAAGAGATCCCCAGAATCCTCGTGCTCTGAACCCCTGTGACATGGTCGCAGGTTTTGTTTCCACACAACGGGAGAATTTGGTTTGGTGGCCTTATTTAGTAAATTCTCTGTCAAATGAATCGTTTATAGTCCTGAAGGGAAACCTGGAAACAAACACAGAAACAAACCAAAAAACCCCAGCAAAACGAAAAACAAGCCCAACTGCATACATGTCCCCCCGGTGGGTTGACTAAATGTTACACTTTTCAGTAGGTTGTCCAGGTCTCCCTCGAATTGGAAACTCTGGACAGAGCATTTGTGTCCTGGCCTGGTCAGCCGGTCACTTAGTGCCGGCCTTCTTCTCTTTCTACCATTTGTATTTTTAATGTTTTTCAGAAAAGAAACTTCAAGTGTGCTCAGTTTCCCCTTTGGAGACTGTTCCGGAAAGTGGGGTGTTTTGGCTGCTAGGCGGTTGATGACGATGTGAAATGCCAAAGTCAGAGAAGAGTAGGTCCTAGTGCTTGAATGGCAGCTCGTAGTTTACCAGTTGCTCTCCCATCTCCCACCATATTTAATATTTGAAATAATGGGGTGAGATGGGCCCTGGCCCTTATGTTGGTGGGAGGAGTCTGGAGCCCAGGGGCAGTGGAGGGTGACAGGGCCGCTGGCTGTGCTCAGTGGGCAGGACATAGCCCCCAGAGGTGCTGGGCGTGGGGGCCTCCTGGAGGCCGCGGATCTGCTAGCGGGTCCTGATGAAGTGCGGCGGACCTTGTGGGAACCCCTGCCCGCTGCAGGTGACAGCGGGTCGATGGATGAGCTGATGGATGAGCGTCTTCAGTGTCCAAGCCACATTAGCCTAGACGTTCTCCGCTGGTTAAAGAACACGTGTGCCTGGTTACAGGGTGCGCATCTGCCTAGTGCCCGAACAGGGGCTGCAGAGGGGGTGAGAAGGAAGCTTGTTTCTCACAGTTCTGGGGGCTGGAAAGGGAAGATCGGGGTGCTGGCAGATTTTGGTTCTGTTTTTTTTAATTGAAGTCAGTTTACAGTGTTGTGTTAACTTCTGGCGTACAGCACAGTGATTCAGTGGTACACACTTACATGTTCCTTTTCATATTCTTTTTCATTACAGGCTATTACAAGGAATTGAATATAGTTCCCTGTGCTGTACAGTGGGACCTTGTTGTTTATCTATTTTATGTATATTTTTGTATCTGCAAATGCCAAACTCCTGATTTATCCCTCTCCCCCTTTCTCCTTTGGCAACCACAAGTTTTTTGTTTTCTTGTTTGTGAGTCTGTTTCTGTTTTGTAAATAAGTTCATTTGTGTCATTTTTTTTTAGATTCCACGTATCAGATTCGGTTCTTCGTGAGTCTCTTCCTGGCTTAGCCGGCCGCCCTCCCGCTGTGCCCTCACCTGCCCTTTCTCTGCCACAGGTGGAGAGTCCTGGTGTCCGTCCCCCTCCTTGTCGGGACATCAGTCCTTTTGGTTTAGGGCCCCGCTCCTATGACCTCACTGAACTTTAATCATCTCGGAGGCTCTGTCTGCAGCCAGGTTGGGGTCAGGGCTTCCGCCTGTGAATCCTGGGGGCCATTCAGTTCATCACAGTGTGAAAGTAACTGTTTAAAACTGGGCTGATGGGTTTGGGAAGCCCTGTTGCTTCACACTGATCTGGAGCCTGGTGTTTGGGGTAGGAGGGGACAGTAGCGGGGAGGACAGCTCAGTGTTGGTCGTGGAAGCTGGACGAGGAGGGAGCAGGGTGCTGCCGGCAGTTGGCTCAGCTGCAGCGTGTTTCTTGGATCAGGATCATGATAAAATATCAGATCTATGGAAGGTGTTGGATTTTGTATGGGAATGAGAGTGCTTCCTGGCCGTGGACAGAGGGGCAGAGGGGCGGGTGAGGCCAGGGAGCTGGGGGCCGGGAGCATCCCCTGGGGCTGCTGCTGAGACCTAGGCCTCCACCCCGTCACGTGGCTCCCCTCGGCTGGTGCGGGCTGGGTCGATGACGTCCACTCTGATCACCGTGTCTGTGCTGGGCCAGTCTGAGCCGTGCCAGGTGATCACCTGGGTGACTGTGGCTCTCCAGCTGCAAATATGTTTGTTGGTGACTCAGGGTCATTCAAGGAAACATCCAGCTTCTCAACCCACCCCCGACCATGCCTGCCCTCTCAGTTAATGTTCCATCATCGACGCACTGGGTCACCCTGGAGTTCTCCCTCACCTTCCAGGTCCCACATCTCACGGATTTTACTTCTGAAAGCTCTCTTACACCTGAGCCCTGCTGGCCTCATTCCTCTCTCACTGGGACTGGCTGGATACCTTTCCCGCCCCGCCCACCAGCCCCACCCACTGTGCCCTAGGATTCAGGCCGAGGTCCCACCTGTGGCTCTCCCCTGCCTTCTGATCAGCGTCCCAAGTCCTCAGTGTGGCCGGCGGGAGCGGCACCCCTGGGCTCCTCACTGCTTCACCAGTCTCAGAACAGGTCCCCGTGCCTCTATCCTGAGTCACCACAGTCACCTGTGGCCACACACTGAGTGACAGTGTGCTGGTTGTGATAATAAGGCACTAGAGTTTATCCTCAGTTTATTTTTGAAGACTATGTGCTGGGACTGAGTCAGTGCGACCTTGTAATGACAGCATCACCACACGACTGCAGCGTTGCACCCAGACCTGTGCCTGATGCTTAGGGAAGGGGAGGCTGAGCGCAGACACCTTGTGTGTTTCACCTGGGCTGTTTCCTGCCAGCCTGAGCCACAGGTGGAGTTTCAGATGTTCTAGTGGCCACGGGAGAGATGCAAGAAGAAACAAGACAACTTCCACGATGTATTCTTTCACCCAGGAGCCCTGCAGGTGTCCAGCCCAAAGCACTGGCGATGAGATCATTCACGTTTCTTGTACGATGTCTTAGACTGCACCTGTGGCTCCCCCTTCCCTCTACATTTGGGAGTTCAGAGGACCCGTATTATCAGGTACAGGTCTGTACACCTTTCATGATTTCAGCTTCGTTTGGTCAGTGTTTCCCTAACTTGAGATAGCCTAACAAGATGTAGTGGAAGCAACCTGGAGTAATAATGGTAATGATTATTATTTAGTGGGAAGGGAGTAATCTCTGTGGTTATGAGGACTAATGTGACATTTCATGTGCTCAGCTTTACAGAACTAAAACCAGATTTGGCTACCTGTAATCAAAATACCTGTCCATTTTACAAACGTTTTAAAATGTGTTTTGAATTCTAGACGTTAACTTACCAAACGCGAAATGACTTTTTTTTTGGTATTAGTAGTCCACACATTTACGATATATTACATACTTAAGTCCTAAGTAAGGAAGTGAAAATCATTTCTTTAGTGATCATTAGTGCCTCCCCTAACACATGCACGCACACATGCACGCACACCCCCCGTGTTGTATTGACAGTGCTAACCACTGTACGCCCCAGACAAGCTCATTGAACCCTCTCAGAAACTAAGTGTGGTTACTTTCTATGTCTCCTTCTCTAGACAAGTTGTGGAGACAGGGCAGGTGGGGTCACCCGAAGTTCCGCATCTTGTAAAGCTTGGATCCAGAATTCTACCGCAGACTGTCTGACTTCTGAGCCGTATATCCGCTCAGCTGGGCCACTGTCTCTTCATTAAGTTGTATCTGAAAATACATGAACAGCTGTAAACCTTTATTATGGTGTGGGAGTGGAGAAACATAATGGAAAGTCATTGCTGGGGGGTGGAGCCCCGATAGCGTTCATTCTGGGAACGTCTTATCAGCCCAGTTGTGCAGGAGGCCTGGACTTTGGAAGGACACGGTGAATAGCCACCAGCTGCTCCCGGGGTCCTGCGGGTGGTCACAGAGGAGCGTCAGCGAGCGCCTCCCGCCCTGCTGCACCTCTCCCCAGCCGTCCCCCTGAGTGCCTCGGCCGGCTGGTGGGCCCCAGATGGGCACGCCCTCGAAGCTCTGGGCTGGGCATCCCTGGGAGGCTCCTTCAGACTCCGGTGGCTGGACCCAACCCGGAGTGTCAGGTCTGCAGGTCTGCATTTGCTTTTCTTTTCTTTTCTTTTTTTTTAATTTGGGCAAGGGGAAGGTAATTAGGTTTACTTATTTTTCGAGGAGGTACTGGGGATTGAACCTAGGACCTTGTGCATGCTAAGCTTGTGCTCTCTCACTGAGCTCTACCCTCCCCCCTGCATTTGCTGTTTTGTTGAGTTCTCCTGTGATCCAGTAGCTTTGGAAGACTGCTGTTCCAAGGTGGGAAAGTCCTAGGGGAGGTTTGTAGTGCCAGACCATCCCAACTCACCCTCTGGGGCCCTCAGAGCACCAGCAGCCTCCTGCCTCGGGGCGGATGGAGCTGACATGTAACCAAGAGTCTGGTGCTGTCGGAGAAACTTCTGGGTGTTCCCAGGCTCGGGAACGCGGGGGTCCCCAGTGGGTTCTCACTTGGGCAGGCTCTCGGAATTCCCAGGCTTAGATTTCCAGTCCGACTCCTTCTCCTGCGGCCAGCCCTGCAGGCAGCATGTTCCAGGAGGAGTGGCAGCAAAGATTTATTTACTTAAACAAGCTTAATAATTCTCCCAGCTGTGGTGGGGGCAGCCGGCTGGGGAGGCACGCTGGGGGACAGGCAGGGTCGTGAGATGCTTAGAAAGGCGCCAGCGGCCATCTCACTGGGCGGGGCCGCCAGTGCCCTCATTGATCTGCCTTAAACCACGTGCCTCAGTTTCATGTCCTGTGAGTTTTGGCTGAGTATTTAAGGATGTCGGCAAGTCAACGGGTATTTTAATTATGTCACTTGTGAGCCTGGCCACCGAAGAGAAGAGCGGTTCTGTCTTTTTCTCTTTTTCCAGCTGTCTTCATTTTAGGGACAATCACTTTAAAAGCTTGTCTCCCTGTTTTCAAGTCTGTGTGCGTCGGAGGGTGGGGGTGGTGGGAGAGGTCTGGATGGATGATAAACAGCTCCCTTGTCACTCTGAGTGACGGGAACCAGCTTGGGGACAGGACATTAAAAACTACAAGCCGCTTGAGTATTTTGAAGAGACCAAGAAAAACAAGGGATTCAGGGGGTTACTTAGAACCAGTTTCAGGACATTTGATATATGTGAATAGTGATTTTTCATCAAACCACCTTTTTAAAAGGAACATATTTAGGAGCAGAATCTGGCGAGACGGCTATAAAAGCAGATTTTTTTCTTCCTTTCTTTTGGCTCTCCCCGCTGTGTTTCACATTTGTGTGTGATTTGCCCAGCCTGACCGTGTACCCTAAGTCATGTGCCGTCACTCCCTGCCCTCCGGTGGTTTTCCTTCACCTGGTCAGTTGCCGCCGTCTTCGGACCGGCCCAGCTTGGACGTACGCGTCCTCCTCCCTCTGTTAAGACGTCGGTGCTGCTTCAGGCCCCTTCTTAGTCTCCTTCGCTTCATGTGGCTCAGTAGATCTACAAAGAAACTGTGATTATCCTCAAAAGTGGGGGAAGGGACAGCACCCTCTGCCGTCTGCTGTCATTTTCACTTGAAGGATCCCAGGTGGAACTGAAGTTCTGATGATGGAGCGTCGATTAGAGCTCCGGTGTTGAATTGCTGCCGCGGAAGCTTGACAGCGCCTCGCACCTGGTGTGCTCAGCCCCACCTTCCGCAGGAAGGAGATCTCCTTTTCCTTAAGGTCTTGGTCCAAGAGGGTTGTTACAGTTGAAGGAAAAAATGTTTTCAACAGACTCTGTACTACAAAATCCCGTTCATTCTTGGATTTTCCTAGCTGTTAGGTTTGGATTAAGAGCTCAAAGCAATTCATTTCTGCACCTACAAAAATGCTTTTTAAAATGTTAATATTTACCCAACCCTCCCCCCAAAAAAACCTAAAAAACCTTGAGGCTTGACCCTCCACGCCTGTATGTAGACCAGTGGTTCTCAGCGGGGAGTGGTTTTGCCCTGGGGCTAATCAGTGATGTTGGTGGTGGTGAAGTGCTGTTTTCATTGTGTTTTTATGTTTTCTACTTCTGCCTGTTGGACCCTGGAAATAGAAGTGCTGATTTTTGTGGGAAGCAGCTTGATAACCGGCTGAACTGTGACAGTGACATTTCCCTTAGAACGTCCACTGACGAGGAAGTAATGCGGTTCCTTATCAATGGCTTTTAATAAGTAATTGATTTTCAGAGTTTGTTGTAATCAAAGCCATCTGGTGACTTAGCTCAGACTCCTCACCATTGGTGATTGTCTGTAGGAAAAAAAAATTCTTTTTGTTGTTTTTACTAAAGTTGATGAGATCCTGCATTCAGCCTGCTAATCGTGTGAGCTGGTCACATCTGTTAGCTGGCAAACGTTGTATTTCCTCCTTTGAATAGTTCTAAAATAAACTCTCCAGCAGAGAGGGAACAAAAATATCGCAAATGAGACCTTCTCCAGGGAAAAGGAAAGGGGAGAGGATAGCTTGGCGGTTGGTCTGTGACTCGCGGCGTCTGGGTGAGAGGCAGAGCTGGCCGAGGGTGCGAGGGCCCGTCCGCGCTTGAGTTTCTTGGGGGAGCAGGCTCCAGCTTGCGCAGAGAGGCCTCGAAATTCAGAGGGCTGTCCGTTGGAGGCTCCCCTGGCTCTGTCCCGATCTGCTTTCTGTGAATCATTTCCTGTTGTGTTGCTCTTTTTCCTGGGTTGCTTTTTATCTCCACTCTTCCTGTTATGTTATCAGGTTAAACACAGAATCAGCACTCTGTTCATTTCTGCCCTTTTCTTGGCGGAGATGGTTCAGCCTACGCTCGGTCGGTCTTTGCTCCCTTTAACCTCCCATCCTCATGTGGACAGAGACGGACCTCTGACGAGCCAGCAGGAGGTCTGTGGGCAGACTCGCGCCTGCTGCAGTTTCGGGCTGCTCCGCAGTCTGTGTGTCCCACTGTGCTTTGTGGGGCGCTGTATCATTTGATGCTTACGCACTGGTGGAGCCCCAGCGCCCGGGGAAGGTCACAGGGCTCCCGTGTGTGACTTGCCCCAGACCTGGAGCTGCAGACCTCGGGCTTTGTATTTCCATTATTGAAGTCCTCTCCTCCCTCGGAATAAGATGTTTGCCTTAGTGTGGTAGCCTCTTGGCTTTTCATTGTAATAGGGGCTGGATGAGAATGACATCCTTCTAACTTCATTGGTGGCTGGTCTAACGTGAACTCCAGACACTTGGTTCCCTGTGAGCAGTGGAAGTGCACCTGCTCCTTCCACCTGCTGCTCCTTTGGCCCAAGCTGCACATGCCTTTCTTTCTGTCTGTCTTTTTTTTTTTTTAATTTGGACGTTTAGGAGTGTTTTTTTTTTTTAACAATAACCTCATTTATTTATTTGCTTATTTATTTAACACCTTTACTGTAGTATGGTTCCTGTACAGTAAACAACACATATTTCAAATGTACAATTTGATGAATTTTGATAGATGTGTACAGCCATGAAACCACCACCAGTCAAGACAGCTAACATTTCCATCACTCCCCCTGAGGTGCAATTTTCGAATTCCCAGCTTGTCCCTCCCCACCCTTTTCCCCCCTGGTAACTGTAAGTTTGTTCTCTATGTAAGTCTGTTCTGTTTTGTAGGTAAGTTCGTTTGTGTCCTTTTTTTTTTTTTTAAATTCCACATATAAGCGATATCATTTGGCATTTTTCTTTCTCTTTCTGACTTCACTTAGAATGACGATCTCTAGGCCCATCCATGTTGCTGCAAATGCTATTATTTTAATTTCTCCACCTCTGTCTTATCTTCTGTGAAGCAGGGATAATGTTCTTAAACACCTTTGATCACCCTGCATTCCCTGGTTAGAAATTGGAGCCGGGCACTTCCTTGTCAGAGCATTGTCTTCCAAGCGGGGTGGACCCAGCTGCCTGCCTGGTAGATTTCTGTAGCTTTCCCCCTTTTGTGAACCCAGCTGGAGGACCGAAAGAGTGTGTGTGTGTGGGGACAGAGCAGAAGCTGCCTTCTTCATCCTGATCTGACCTGCAGATTGGGCCACTGTCCCACTTCGCTGTACCTAAGTTGTTACACAATTAATACTTTTGAGAGCCGGCCCCGGGAGAGGCCTGGGACTCAGGGAACACAAAGGCGGACCAGACAGAGAGCTGCTCTCCGGGAGCTTGTAAATTGGTGTGGGGTGATGTTACAGGTTTGTGATCAACTTTCATCTCAAGAGTACAAGCTGAGTGTCCACTGCCTCTGTGCAGGGTCCTGGGGGGTGCAGGGAAGACTCATGGAAAGTCCAAGGCCAGGATTCATTTCAAATTTTCCAGGAGGAGAGAGTATTTTCTTCAAGATCCTCAGGAATCCGTCAGTGTCAGGCAGTCCTGAGGGTCAGCCTCTGGGGCCAGCACCCTGTCCTCCACCAGCCCCAACTTCTCCCTTCCCAGGACAGCGCTGTCTTCCTGGACCCGCAGGAGGCTGGGTGTTGGTTTGCTTAGGATGAACACGTGCTTTTGGGGTCAGCTGGTCCACAATCCTCAGATCATATAAACTCTGTTTACACATGGTTTATTTGCATAAGAACTTTAGATCTTAAAAAATAGTAAAAGTACTTGTTGGTGCTTTTAATGGGATGCTGGCATCAGGAAGCCCACTGATACTTCTAATTTCCTATTTTTTATTGAAAACGGCATCGATGCCTTATGCCATTCCATTTTAATCTAGAAAAGATTTATTTAGTCAAACTACTGCTTTGCTCAGATTAGTAACGAATATTGTAAAGCAGTCCTGTTCAGATGTTTTGCAGGTTTATTTATTTATTTATTTATTTATTTATTTATTTATTTATTTATTTATTTTAAATCTAACTGAGAGTCTGATTCAAAGTGTTTAGTTTGTTTCCTTTGGAATGTAAACTGTTTCTTTCCTCCATTATGGATGTTATTTTTTTGTATTTTTCAAATGCAGTGTTACAGGATGTTGACCTCTGCTGAATCTTGTAGCCAAGCCATTGTGCCATTTTGACCGAAAGCTGGCAGATGGACCAGTTTCAGTGTTTCTGTTTAGCATCCGGAAGTAATTGAATGCTAGCGTTCAAAACAATTAAAATCATAATTAGTGACTTGTCCTCTGTTGCACACTGAACCAGTTTACAGTTCCTTAAACTTCTGATGATGTGGATTTGTGTACAATAGTTTTTGTGACATACTGTAATTAATGTGGGACACACTGTAATTAATGCTTTGTGTTCAGATGAACTTAATTTGAGAATAAGAAGGCTTTAATTTGAGATACGAGTTTTGTGTTGCAGTTTGAAAGATTGATTGGAATACATTGATTCCTGGCTCTCAGTGTCCTTAAATCAGAGAGAATGTAATGCATGTGAAATAAGTTTGTTTTGGGTCTCATTCAAGGAAGCAAGATTTTTTTTTTGTTTACAGACTCATGGAGTATAGTTATTATTTCATGCGTGTAAGTACACGTAATGTGTTCTTTGAAGAAAAGCAAAAATTGTACTGTTCAGCCCCCTAATATCCTTATTCTGTTGTGTGACGCTAATCCGCAGTGTTTGTCTCCTTCAGTTGAGTACAGCTTTTTACTAACTTTCCCAAAGCACGGCTTGTAATTGTTGAAAGGCATTCATGTTACACTTTGCATAGATGTTTTTATGTATAGTATGTATAGTATATATGTGTTTTTAAATAAGCCTTTAATTTTAGAATAGTCTTAGATTTATAGAAAAATTCCAGAGCAAGTACAGAGAATTCCCAAACCCAGCACTCGGTTTCCACTGTTAGCATCTCGCGATCCACTGGGACGTGGTCACAGCTGGTGGACCAGTACGGGTACTTGGTTGTTAATGGAAGCCCATACTTTATTTGGATGTGCTTAGTTTTTACCTGACGTCCTTTCCTGTCCCTGGGACCCCACCAGGACACTGAATCTTCCCCAGACGCCTCCTGGTCGTGATGGTTGTGCAGACTTTCCCTGCTCTGGTGACTTTTTTAGCTTTCAGGAGCACGGATCCGGTGTTTTGTGGACCGTTGCTCAGTTGGGATCTGTCTGGTTTTGCTCATAGGTGGGCTGGGCTCCAGGTTTTAGGGAGAAGAACCAGGAGGGAAAGTGCCGTTCTCATCGCATCCTGTCGGAGTGCATGACAGCAACGTGACTTGTCATGTTGCCCTCACCGTCTCGGCTGAGGTTCCGTGTGTCGGGCTGTCCCCGTGTGTCCGCCATGGAGTGACCTGGTCTCTCCTCTGTCTGTCCTGCAGTCTTTGCAAGGAAGCCTGGTGCCCCCAGGAGAGGGAGACAGTGGAGTCACAGACGGGAGCGCTGCCCTGAGGGTCATTCTTGGCCAGGGTAGGGAGGTCCTCAAAGCCAGGTGTGTCTGAGATGGTTTCATCACATGTGTGAGTGTGAGGGCAAGTGAGTGTGCATGTGTGATGGTGAGCGTGTCCTTGGACTTTGTCCAATTTGGGCAAATAAAACCACCAGCGGGTCTTCCTGGTTTCCTTGCACACCGGATGCTCTGTGCTTTGAGATGGCAGACCCCGGGGAGGGGGGTGCTGAAATTGTCCTCTGGCTGGAGGAAGGGCTGGCCGATGATGGGGGCCTGCTGCATGGATCTCCGCTCAGGGAAGATGCGCTCCGTCCGCAGATACGGCCCCCACCGCCTGCCCAGGTGCCGTGACGCAGCTCCGGGTGTGCCTGCCAGCCAGCAGGGCTGGGCTGCATGGGAGCGGGCTCAGGAGCTGACTGGGGGAGGGGCTCGGGTGGGCCTCTTCTCTGGTGGCTCATGGAAGGTTCCAGAAAGTCTGTCTCTAGACAGAGGGGAAGAGTGGCTGGCCTTTCTCTGGGGAACAGAAAGGGTCAGGGTTTAAGCCAGTAGCCTGTTTCACTTCCTTGTTTATACCCCACCCCCCAAAGATGGTGTGATTTGAGGGTGGGGGGTGGATGGCGCCCTGTGGGGACACCGCTTACCCAGAGTTCCGTAGATTAGAGAGATTCATCCAGGCTCATCCACATGCGTGTAACTTGCATTGGTGCGTTTTGTTTATTAAAATTGACTGAATATAAACCTCTGCAGTGGCTTTTTTGAACATTATTTTCTTTAAATCCAAGCCCCCGTGTTAAAGAATGAGCTATGGTTTCTATTTTGACCTGCGGGTTTCTGGTAAGTTTTTAAAAACCTTTGTTCTGAATGTTTGTTTGGACTGAGGTTGTCTCTGCAAGTTTCGGTGTCTGTGTGTGGAAGGATGACGGCGTGAAAGTGAGGACTCCCGCTTTGCTGGAAATCGTTTAAGGACAGTGTTTCTGGGAGCTGGCTAGTCTCGCCTTTTCTTCATAGCAAGTCTGCCGGAAGCATGGCTCCACGTTTGAGAGCAGGTGAACGAGGAGGTCTCGTAACCTCCTTCCAGCCCTCATGGTGGAAGAGGCCTCGCGGGGAAATGGGGAGCCAGGAGGCGGCAGAGCCCTGGGCCAGGGCGGCTGGTCCAGTCCTGGGCTCCCGCGTCAGCCGCCCCTCCCTCACATCCGCAGGCCTTCCTGGTACAGCAGCAAACAGCCTCTGCCCTGACCGGTCCCTCCGGTGACCCTGCCCGAGTCTGGAATCCAGGGATTTGTTGAGTCTGATGGACCCAGGTCATGACATCCTGTGACGTTCTGAGCGGTTCCCCACAGTCGGTGCTTAACCCAGGGGCCCTGCCAGAAGAGGGTGGACTTCCCGGGGGCCGTGACCTCGGGGTGAAAACTTACACTTTTATCTTCACTAGCTTTTAGCTGAAATCAAGCGTTTCCTCCCGTTGCCAGCGTAGGCAGCACGGCTTGTCCGCGGTCATCAGAGAACTGCCCGGGCTTCCGGGGCGCGTGGCGGTGGCTGCAGGTGGGTTAGTATTTGGGTGACTTTCCTCTTCCTCTGGAATTACGGTGGCTGTGTAGACCTGCTGCCTCCTGTTCACCAATAACTAACACAGAAGGACATGTTACTGTATCTCAAATTCGTCTTTTAAATAATACTTTAATAATTGTGCGTTAGTACAATTGCATGCGATGAGAACCATATGAAAGCATCCTGAGAAGGCACCCCTGGGCATCACCAGGCCGCTGGGAGGGGTGTGCGGCACCGGGGTGGGCCCGGCGGGGCCCGGGTGCTGTCTTGTCTGAAGTCAGAGCTGCTGGGACCCAGGCCTCGGGCCAGACGCCATCCACGCAGGCGTTGCAGGAAAGTGATTTTGCTGCCAAACAGAACTCTTTCCAGTCCTGCAGTGATGACAGAAAGTAAAATCCATTGACTGTAAGAAAAATCTAAAAATAACCTCATTCAAACTAGATAAAAAGCTTAATCACTGGTTCTGTACATTTAATTATTTAAGTGGTCATAGTGGGAAATATATCTCTCAGTTTATTGTCTTAAAAAAACTAATGTGAATAGTGTCCTGGGATTTGTGGTGAGTTAATATGGCAGTGACTGGGTCGGGTTGTGGATTTGGTACTTGGGGGTTATAATAACTTCCAGTATCAGGGAAATGTCAGTGACTTTTAAAAAATCTCTTGCATGATGGAGTTTGACTTTTTGGTTGTCGGTGTACAGCAAAGTGATCCCCAGAGGTTTTGACCCCAGAGGTAACAGAAGTATGTTATAAAGTAAGAAATGATTGGGAAGAAGAATCGGTGCCCGGAGCTGCAGGTCCCGCCTGCTGGACCGTCCCTGCAGGTAAGGGGCCTTCCCCGGGTGTTACCACGGCCGCGGTGATCGCTGACGTTTACTTCACGTTTCGCCTGTGCCGCCTGATTTGGACTTCACTGCATTTGGACCTCAGCCCCCTCAGGCTGCCTCATCCCCGCTTAAACACGGAATTTATCCGAACGCAGCCATGCAGCCTCCCTGAAGCATTTACACGCGGGCGTGTTACATTTGCACACAAGTGCAGTGACCCTTGGTGGCGGCTGTGCATCCTTGCTGGGCAGGAGAGAGGGAGGGAGGCGGGCGTCCACATCCCTGACCGACTCGCGCTGGGGCGAGGCCAGGACGGCATCCCCGTTGGGCCGCACCTGCCGGGCTTCAAGGTGTCAGCACAGCTGCCTTCGGGCGTCCCCCCCGCGGTAACAGGGTGACCCTACTCACTTGCTCTGGGCTTACCAGGTGGGGCTGTCAGCACGGCCAGGTAAAAGGATCTGAAAGTGCAGACTGAACACACACCTACCCGAGACCTGGCTTCCTGAGACTTACCTCTTCCGGCACCGCTCTTTCTTTCTTTCTTTTTTTTTTTTGGTGGAGTTTCCTTTAATGATAAAGGCAGCCTCCTAACTCTTACAGATTGTATCTAAAAAGGAAGCCGCCTCCTGTAATCTTACAGGTCCCCAAAGAGAAACTTTTCACGTTTGCAATTAGTCCTTGTCCTGTGTGTGTCACCATTTGTGCATTTTCACGTTCTTCTTAACGTGAGCGTTCCCCACCTCACTGGCGATCTCTGCGGTGTTCTCTTGCTGCCGGAGGACATGCCGTAGAGTGACAGCTCTCTCAGGGCCATGAGTCGCCCGCTGACTTGGTCATTTAAGATCCTGCTCCGGTAGGTGAGGTGGCCGCGTGCACCTCTGATAGCTCTTTTCTTCTACGGGGTCGTTTCCGTAACGTAAGTTCCTCAGCGAGGGGCTGTGGGGTTAAATGGTGTGGACGTCTTCGTGGCTCTTCAGGTAGCATCTGTGATACATGACGCCCTTCTAAAGGGCCCCGAGGATTCTCAGCAACAGTTCAGCATTGGTTTCACCCGAACCACACTTAGAAGAGTGGAAGGGCCCGTCCGTACAAGCAGTTGGCGTCGATGTGGTCTAGGGGCCCTGATGGCAGGACCAGGGCCAGTGCTCGTGGCTGTCAGAGCTCCTCCCATTGTCCCAAGGCTGGGCCCTGTGCCCACGCTTGGAGCCGACCTCCCAGCTAGTGGCCCTTCTTTAAGGGACTCTGTGACAGCCTCAGGAGTGTCCTCAGCCCTCCCATACTTGCCCCTCGGAGGGCGAACGTGGCTTTTGTCTGTGCGTTGGAGCCTGGTTTGGGGCGTAAAGGTGGTGTTGGAGCTGATTATCCTGTGTGGTCTCAGGCCAGGTGAGACACAGGTCATGGGGCGACTGTTGTTTAAAAGGTAATTGGATCTCGATGGTCGTTTTTAGAAAGAGTTGCAAATGCTGTTAGCGTGTTTGCCACGCCCCAAGGAGGCGACGGGGCCTGTGTGTTTGAGCTGAGTGTTGTCTGGTAACTAATGAAGACCTTGGGTGAGCCGTGCAGACTCAGAAATGATACACATACCTGCGTGGTTTTAAGCTGCTGTTGGTGGCAGTTTGTCACTGTGTCCAGACCTGGCCGTTCTCCCTGCGCCCCCTTCAGCTGACCACACTCCCTGCCGAGCGGACTCCCTGAAGTTGTGGCCCTGCTTCTGTGCCGGGTTCCTATGACCTTCCTCCCAACACACTGGCTCAAGACAGCAGAGACCCCATCATAGTCTGCCCTCCAGAAAGATCTCCAACGAACGTGAAAGGAGAAAGGGGCACCAAGGGGGTGGGGGAGGGACAGGCCGGGGCTCAGGGATGCGGGCGCTGGGGGTGCCTGCCAGTGGAGGTGCCGGTGCCGAAGGAAGGGATGGCGGCTTGACTTTGTTTCTCCTTCTCCTCCGGGTTCTGATGCTCTTTTTTGCCAGTGCCATGTGCGCTAGGGGTTTATCCACCAGCAGCCCCCAGGGTGGTCCGTGCAGAGAAGCCAGGGGGCGGGGGTTCTCAGGTGTGCTGCTTGGCCACCTTGGTCAGTCCCCACACCTCCTGCCCTGGCCTCCCCTCCACCTGGTGGGCGTGTGGGGTTCCCTGCAAGCTGTTTCCATCTTTCATTAAGTCTCACTTAGATTTATGAGTCATTATTTTTGAAAGTTTTCAACTTAATGTAATCACCCAGCGGCGCCTTCTTGGTCCCTTTTCCTGCTGCACGTAGAGTGTGGGTCACAGCTGGGAGTCAAGAGAAAAATGACGTTGGTCTCAGGCCCTGGCACCTCCAGGACAGCTGCTCCCCACTCCCGCCCCTGTGGGAGGCACCTGTGCATGAAGTCTGCTGGGTCAGGACACACACGGGGCCCTGTGCGGACCCCCCTCTGCAGAAGCAGGGCCCACACTGCCCGGGAAGACTGTAGCCCACCGTCCAGTCCCCTGGTGTACGTTTTAATTTTGTCTTTGTCCCGTGCAGCATCCCTGGTGACCCAGTGCAATTTGCTGTAAACTTAGTACCTCTCGTGAGGGTACCCGAGTGGCCCTCTCGTGATGTCCGGTGAGAGTGGGCACGCCTGGCAGCAAGTCCCCTGGCAGAATTTCACTTCCCCAGCTCAGCCTGGTTTCAGGAAAACCCTTGTTAGTGTTTTGTGGAAGATACCTTTGTAAGTTGGTATTTGGGGGCACTGATGAGAGACTCACGTGTTTGGGAGTGTATTTTTCTCTTCCTGGTGGTGTTAAAAAACAAAATTCAGCGGAGGGGATGTTAAGGTCTTGCTGGCTTTACTCAGTGATGCATGAATTGGGCAGAGACCCCCAGCAGACAGAGGGGCCCTCCGAGGAGCTGGGCAGAGCGAGGACTTGAATCGCCAGAGGGAGCTGGCCCAGGAGGTTACATTGGACAAAGCGGGCGGGCTGTTACAAGGTCACTTTCCTGTAGGGACGGCAGGGCCCACCAGGCAGAGTCCTTCACTGGTGCTGCTTCCTGATCGAGTGGGTTCAAATTCCATTTCTGGGAGAGCAGAGCTGTAATTCAGTCTGTTTGGTGACATGGGACTTACCATAAGTGACTCCATTTGGGGGCTGTTGCCTTGTTGTTAACAGTGTAGAGCAGGGTTGGCAGACTCTGGCCTGAGGGCCGACTCTGCTCCCAGCTTGTTCTTGTGGGGAGTTTTATTAGGACATGGCCAGGCTCGTCCACTGACATCTGGCCTGTGGTTGTCTCCTGGATACAGGGCAACGTTGAGTCATCGCAGCAGAAAGCATTGCTTGCAAAGCCCGAGATGTCTGGCCCTTGTCCAGAAAGGTCTGCCCACCGGTGTGCAGGGAGGAGTGGGGGGTGAGGCGGGGAGCCCTTTCTCCATCACTCCTCTGGCACCAGCTGAGTGCCTTTTCTGAGATGGGGGCAGGGATGCTGGTCGCTGAAGGGTGCTTGGGGGCAGACTGGCACTCCCAAACCCCAGTGGTTCCCGGCCGGACCACTGCGCATTCTTTCTCCTCGTTACTCACACCCTCCCGTCCGGAGGGCTGCTTTCTTTCCACGTGTAAAAAGTGGAGACGGAAAGGGTTTCAGTCCCTGAATTTCTAGAAACGAAAGCACTATAGAAGCCACACGTGTGAGCTGAATATGGAACTTTAAATTTTCTGGTAATCTGATTAAGAAAGCAGAAAGAGATGAAATTAATTTTAGTAACGTATTTATTTAGCCCAATATCATTTCGGCTTAAAAAATGGCTAGTAGGAGATGGGATTTTTAAACTTTTGTCCTTTTTCTTTTTGTGGCGTCTCTGGGTGCGGCATGTCCTCAGAGCAGGACACAGCCGGACAGGCTGCATCTTGAGTGCTCAGTTGCCACGTGTGGCCAGAGACTCACGGGTTGGACTGGTCTCTGATTCTGTGTCCTGTAACTCAGTTGAATTCGACACCAGCTCGTGGGAGTTGGTGTAGGTCTCATAGGTGAAAGGCTCTGTCCCACAAGACTGCCTGTCACTTCAGATGCCTGTACTTGGGACCGACTGGCTGTGAATTGGGGGTTCCCATAACCCCCCCCCATTAGGTATACTAATTTGCCGTAATGACTCAGAATCAGGAAAGCATGTCACTCTCTCTGGTTTATTGCAAAGGATACAGCTCAGGAGTCACCAGAGGAGGAGAGGTGCTAGGGGTGGTGGGAGGTGGTGGTGCAGAGTTTGGGGACCCTCTCCGGGTGCCCCACCCGCCCAGCACATCATGGTGTTCATGAGCCCTGAGGCTCCCTGAATCTTGTTCTGGATCCTTATAACCCAGTCTCCAGCCCCTCTCCTCTCTCTGCTAGTTGGGGGCGGGGCAGGTTGGTCTTTCTTGGCTGGCCCCATCCAGAACCTGCAGAGGACCAGCCCAGGGCCACTTGGTCAGCATCACCGTGGGTGCTGGGTAAGGGGCTGGTTACTGGTAACAAGGGACGCTCCTGTCACTCAGGAGGTTCCCAGGGGTTAGGAGCTCTGTGCCTGGAACGGGGGACCAAGACTACGTGTCTTTGCTGAGCCCCTGCAGGACAGCCGTGCACTGCCCCCCACCACCCTTCCTCCTCCCCAGCTGGCTGTGCCTGATTCCAGAACACTCCTCCTCTGCAGAACAGCTGATGCGTTCTTATTTTACATTCTTCTCTACCCTCCGGACTAATCATGCCTCTCCCTGTGCGGGTAACTCCCCCAGCTCGTGGTTCTCAGGAAGCACATGTAGGAAAAATATAGTAACATTTCTGAGGAGGCTCAGAGATACAGAACTCCCAAGTGTGGCATAGAAATTGTGAGTGTGCTTGGAAGAACTTGGAGAAGGGTAACTAAGCTGCAGGGGAGCGGCGTCTGTGGCTGCAGGTTTTCTAAGAGAGGGGGCTGCGGGGAAGGCGCCGGTGGTGTGGAGCCAGGGTGGGTGAGATCTGGCCAGGAGGTCCCCAGAGGGCCGGGCAGCTCCCGCCACGGGAGTCGGGCTCTCCAGGCTCGTCCCTGGCATGGAGTGTGTGCATCAAGGCTCTGCCGCCAATAAAACTGGTTCAGGAGGAAAATCAGAGAAAAGCTGGGATTTTTGCTCCTCACGTAGGCTTTGGTCTCCGTCCCAGGCGTGACCATTCTGCATTTGTCATGTTTACCTTTTAGCTTTCTCCTGCAATTTTAAACCCAAGATCCTGGTGCCAGAGCGCCTGATTCAGATTGTGGCTGACTGCGGGGAACGTGTCTCGGGCGGGTTACCTTGCCTCTGCGGGCCTCAGTGGCCTTCACCGGAAAATGGGTTGTGGTGAAGACCAAAATGAGGAGAAATGAGAGAAAGTGAAGTCCAGGAGCTGTGTGAGTGGGGCATGGTTGCTAAAGGAATGTCTAAGAACCAGAATTTTAAAAATGTAATAGTTTAGACATGGCTTTCTTGAAATGCTTTTAAACTTTAAGGGCACGATGGGAATTTCTGTTATTGTGACTCGAGTTAGCAGACTTAGTCCCGAGCGTGATCTAATGTTGAAAATCTTTGAAGAATGGTGTTTTGTTATCTGACTTCTATCATGCTGAGAGATGTAGCTACATAAGTGATAAAACAGCGTCTTTCTGTAGCTCAGAAGTGCTGAAACTTCCTGTAGAATGTGTGTGCAATCAGAAATGCTCACATCTAAAATAATTTCCTTGGTCATAGAGGGCTACAGAGTACCTCTCATTTCCAAAGGGTGCGCTCCGGGGGCACAGGCCGTGGCTTGCCTGTCTGACAGGGAGGCCGTGCCTCACAGCTGGCGCCGTGCGCTGAGCCGCGGAGGACTGCGCACCTGCGGTGTGGGTGTTGACAGTCAGTGGTCTGAGTTATTATTTTCCATTATTTTACATCCAGACACCTTAATTTTAACAGGTCAAGGGAAGGATTTTTGGAAAGTCACGTTTAGCCTTTTTATTATTTCAGATGTTCAGGAGAGTCGTTTTGGGGGAAGTAAGCTGCAGTGATTCGTTTTTTAGATGTCTTATCCTTTCAGTTTCCAGTGTTGACAGTCCTCTGCTGGCATCGCTGTTTCTCCCTTTCCCCTTTTGTTCTGAATCTATAGGAAGAAACATGAAACTAAGTTATATTTTGGACAAATATTTCAGAGTAATTGTCTATTCTTTCTCATCATATGACTTACGTGAGGTCTAACGTTGCTTTCATGTGACTAAAGGGTAGTATTTTAGGGGGAGGGTGTGGCTCAGGGGCAGAGCATGTGCTTAGCATGCACGAGGTCCTGGGTTCCAGCCCCAGTGCCTCCATTAAAACAAATAAAGAAATAAACCTCATTACCTCCTGCTTCAAAAAAAGAAGAAGAAAATTAAAACAAAAAAGGATGATTTTTTAAAAGCTAATGCTCCTTAAATAGAGGCTGTCTTAGCTGAAGTGGTTATAACAAAGCACTACAGCTGGGGGGCGTAAACAGGAGGCCGTTATTTCTCATGGTTCTGGAAGTCCACGATCAGGGGAACAGCTGGCTTGGTCCCGGGTGGGAGGCACTTTCTGGCTTGCCTTGTTGCTGCATCCGCACGGGATGGAGGAGGGTTCTGTCCTCTTCCTCTTCCTCTGGGAACATGCATCCTGTCAGGGGCTCCACTCTCTGTGAGCCCAATGCAGACCTATAATTACCATTCGAGGGCTCACCTCCAAATGCCGTCACCCTGGGGACCAGGTTTTCAATGCATGCATTTTTGAAGAGGGGAACAGAAACACGCAGCCATAACAGAAGCGGCTTTGACGTCATAACCTCTTCGAGGAAAAGCATCCAGCCTGGCTGATGTGACTTGCTGCAGGTCCGAACTTACTTTCTTCCATCTTAAGTGAGAGCCGTCCTGGGGTCGCAGGCTCCCTTCGGCTGTCAGGCCCGCCCGTCACTCGGATCTCTGCTTTCCCGGCTGCTGTTCCCAGTGCTCTCTGGCTGCCTGCCTCCCTCCCAGGGTGATTTGAGGGCCTGATTGTCTGTCCCCTCCCTGCCACCCTCCCAAAACTAGCTGTCATGGAAGCAAGCAGAAGGGCTTCGGCTAGGAACCTGTGGGAACGGCAGCAGGTGCGCCCCCCCCGCCCCGGCCGCCCTCCGTCTGCCTGGCTTACCTGCGGCAGGTGGTCTCCGCTGGGGGAGGAGGGCTGTGAGGGACACTAGAGGACGGACCCCTCCAGGAGTCTCTGTCTGCCTCTTCCTAACGGCCTGTCTTGGGGACGCGGGGTCTCTCTGGCGCTGAGTTGGAGAACCGCTATTCAGACCGTCCATTTTAGCTTTCTCGAGTAGGGCCAGTCTTGCACCATCTTTGTCCCCACCCACTCCCCCGACCCCCGTGGACCCACTAGATTTTTGTAAAGCAGATTCACATGTATATGTGCGTATATGCGCATGTATCATTTCTTGGTATTACTTTTAACCATAGTGTAATTTTAAAATTTAACTTCAAATTTTGGTTTGTTTGAATTCATCTTCCCTCCCACTTATTTATTCAGCTCAGTTGTCATTCTAGCCCCTTTATACGTTCGTTATTGCCTCCTTTGGGTTTTAAACATTATTTGTGAGTTTAGGACTTAACCTCAGTGGCTTCTGCTGGAGACAGAGGAGTGAAGACTAACCAGCTGATTAGACCCTCTTGAAAATGAGGTTGTTTCCGTCCTGACCTCAGGGCCTGGCTTCATGGCTCAGAGCCCACACCTCCCAGTGTATCTTTCAGGAGCTACTCTGATTCACTTGGATTCTTTTAATGTGATTGTTTTTGTTTTTGTTTTGTACTCTAGTCATGCTCGTAATCTCCTCACCTGTGAGTGAGGTGGCAAGCTGGTTGTCAGAGTTCCTTTTGGTTTTGTGGTTACCAAAGAACACAAGGGGGAACAAGATAGAGGGTGTAGCTCAGGGGTAGAGCGTGTGCTTAGCATGCACGAGGTCCTGGGTTCAATCCCCAGTGCTTCCATTAAAAAAAAAAACAAACAAAAAACCCCACCCGGTATAAGGCACAACTGTCCCTCAGTTCCTTAGCGGGGTTGGGACCTCCACCTCGGACTTCCTTTGAAGAAAGTGCCCCCGCTGTGTTTTGGCCTGGCCTGTCTTGGCACAGCACCGGGATGTCCCTGACTGAGGCCGCTTCTGGGGAGGAGGGGGGTTGGAGAAGGCCACGTGCAGCCCTTGGGCTGCCCCCAGGGAACTCCGGGTCTGCACTGCTGTCCCTTGTCACCAGCAGCTCTCACTTCCCTTTCGAGTCCTGGGTGGGGGTGGGGGCGAGAGACCCCCAACTTTCGTCCCAGCTAGAGCAGTCACACACCCTGGGTTTTCTGTAACAAACTCCCTTTCCCGACTTCTGTCTCTTACTTCCATAAGCATGCCAAATATCCTGAAATTTCAACGTCACCTGGAAGCAGCCGAAGAAAGTTTGGGGGCGGGGGCAGGACCTGTGTCACCGTGCAGGGGTGTGACAGGTGCAGGGTCACCCAGCTGTGCTCAGGGCTGCTTCCTGTGCCCTCCCTTCCGACCCACGGAGGGTGGCTACATTCTGAGTGTCCTGCGTGTCCCCTGGTCCAGAAAGGGATCTTTGACATTTGCAACATGACCAGGACAAAGAACTTGAGAATTGTCCACTAGGTTTGGTCATTGAGCAGCTGATGTAGGCTGGCTGCCTCCCCCCACTGCTGCCTCACCCTTGCAGCCTCCCCCCTGCAGCCTCCTCCCTGCAGCTCGCCCTGCTGCAGCTCGCCCCTCTGGTTCTAGTCCAGCCATCTCTCAGGGCAGTGTAAGCTCTGCCCAGGCTCTGGGGATCTTTAGCCATCAGACTGCAGGTGACAGGTGAGAAGTGACCTAGGGTTTCTTTCTGTTTCAATTCAGCTGGGAGTCAGCACTGCTGACCTTCTTGTCCAGGTGGCCTCTGCTCTACTCTGGCCACAGGGTTCTTCCTCAGGGGCCCTGTTGGAAGTGGAAACCTCTCAGGAATTTTGGATAGGCTGGATCTAGTGCATGGGTGCACTGGGAGGTGAAGAAAGAATATCAATCCAATCTTCCTCTGTGGCTCTCTCGGCTTGACCCCAGCTCAGCTGTGGGGCCGGCCATCCTGGAATGGGCAGGTCCCCCTTCTGTGTCACAGGTCAGTTCAGAGGCGTCACCGTGCTAAGCACGGCGTCTGAGAAGACCAGCCTCGTGTCTATTAAAACACACTTAGCAACTCTCTCACCTATTGCAAATTTGCTTTAGCCAAATCCCTCCTCTGTAAATAAAGATGTCGCAGTGAGCACAAGACAGCTGGCGTGGGTCCTGGAGGGGTGGGAAGCGGGCCTGCCACCCCCTCCCCGGGCTGCGTGTGACCCTGCAGGGACACTCTCCTGTGTTTGCAGGTGCCCCCGCGCAGGGGTCAGCCCCCAGGGCAGGCTCCTCCCTCTCCTCTCAGGGCTCCTGTGGTGGCGGAGGGTTGGGGGTGCCCTGTGTCAGTGGGGGGGGCCCTTCGGGCTCTCAGCCCTGGCAGCAGGCAGCCTGTGCCGCTCCCTGGGCTCGGCCGGCGGGGCTGTGCGTGCGCTCCCCTGGAGGGCGTCCGGCAGGACAGTGGCCCTGCTCCAGCCCCTCCGTTCTTGAGGTCGAGCCCAGAAATGCACTGGGGTGTGTCTGCTGTCCCGCCCGGACCTCTGATCACAGTGACGGTGACCATGGGGCAGCAGAGCCGGCCTCTGTGTGTCTCATCCTCCACTTTTCCTGCCTCCGGGTGAGCAGCGAACACCACCCCCCCACCCCACCCCGTGTCGGCTGCCTTTCTTATTCCTGGTGGGGGTACCGGCTCAGGAAGGAGGGCAAAGGGCAAATCCCCCGAAGATGTTTTGAAAGAAGAACTCAGAAAACCATAACGAGGGATTCACTAGGTGGGCTAAGGAGGCGAGAACAGTTTCTGGGACGGATGGAGGCTTGACTCTCGGTCTCTGTGTTAATATGTTCCTGCTTAGATGTTGCTGAGATGTGACCTGTTTCCAGGCCGATGTGAGTCGGCTCTGATACAACTTTAGGTGAAAGACAAGAGTTAGTGATGAGGGCGCCGTGTTCTGGGATTCTGCGTGTCGCTCGCGTGTGGCGTGCTTTCTGTTTGGGGCGGAAGAGCTTTTGGGGCCGGGCTGGCGCTGAGCTGCGCCCTTCTTGCTGGTTGTGCGCTTTGCACGTCGAAGGGGCTCCCCCAGCGGGTGGGATTCCTGGGGAGGCAACTGTTAGAAGAATGGTGTATTTTTTTTTTTTTACCTTTGCTGCCTTGAGTATTGTAAACTACGTTGGCCTGAAGAAACTCAGTAAATATTCCAAGTCTTAGTCCTCCATAAATATGTCTGGGTTACGTTTTTTCTCTAGTAAAAGATTAAAAATGAAAACCTGAGCTCCTCTGGAGCGAGGGAAGCCAGGTAGCCTGCTGCCTGAGCTGGTGATGTGGCCTCAGCAGAGGCGACGGGAAGCTGGTGGCAGGGACGTTCCCTCCGCCCAGAGCAGGAGTCCTTTCTCTTCTTTCTTTCTCCTGTTGCCTTGTGACGGTCGGAAATTGGACTGAGTTTGGGATTTGCAGGACGAAACGAAATGCCTCTTTCCCTGCAGAAGACAGGGCATCTGCATTTCAGGGTCACCTTGGGTTATCCGGACCCCTCAGCTCCGTGACAAGGGTGTTGCTTGCACTCCACAGTCCAGCGTGTGGCACTTGGCAGTGACGTAACCCATTTTTATTCAGGACAGTGCTGACTATGGTATTTGTGATGGACGTTTGTCATCTTTCTTCCCACCCGAATGGTCTACCCAGGCAGGAGGAGTATTTCCACCTGCCGACTGAGCCTGGGGGGAGAGAAGAGGGGGGTTCCTTTGCTCACCTGGAAAGTTGTTTGAAACAGCCTTTTCCGGCCAGTGAGTGTCCTTACCCGTTACCCGTGGGTTTACGTGTATGTTTCTACGGTGCTGTGGTGTGCTCACTTGCTCTGTGTGGTAACTGTCTCTAAAGTAAGGAGCATTTCTGATTGGCTCATTGTGTGCTAGAGCTTGATCCCAGTGACCTCTGTGAAGTGCTTATATTCTGATTTGTGTAATTTTATATTCAGACAAATCAGAGCTACACACTCTTCCTGCATCTGGGAGGGCGAGCAGAGAGAGTCCAATCATTGTGGAGGTGACCCAGCTGCTGTTTGTCATTGTGTTTTCACAGGACACGAAATGTTATAATATCTTGTATATTGAGCCTTGGAGTCAGTGCTCAAGATTGTCGCATGAACTGATTTCATTTTTGGCAGGGGCCAGGTTCAAACTGCTAAAAAACTTTGTTTTTCTTTTTTTCCTTTTTTTTTTTTTTTGAAAGTGTGTTCAGAGGCAGAAGGAAGGGACTTCGTGTCTTAGTACTCAGCTGATTGTGAGCAGCAAGCTTACGAGCGTGTGCAGGCTCTGTAGAGAGTCCTCTGCGGCCCTCCCCAGCCTCCTCCCTCCCCAGTCCGGCCCTGATCACCAGAGATGAGGCTTTGGAAGCTGGGGCCCCTTGTGGCCTCTCCAGTGACTGGTTCTGGGCCCTGGCGCGGCTTTGCTGGCCTCCGTGTGAGCAGAGTGGTGCGGGGCCTGGAGGCTTCCAGAGGTCTTCCAGCGATGTTTCCTGATGTTCCTGACTGTCGCTCCCTGGAAGGTGGGGTTTCTTAGTTAACAGGACAATCATACTCGGTGTTCTTTTAAGGCAGAGAGAGTCACAGAACGGCTAGTTGTGAGCACCTCAGGCTTGGGAGTTACCGGTCCCTGGTGGGTCTTGTTTCACTGACCTCCACTCTCTCCAGCCACTTCTTTTTAAGGTCATTCCCCAGGTATCAATTTATTTCATCTGAAAATTACTTAGTAAATAGTCCAGTAACAGAAATTCCTTCATATTACCAAGTAGACAGCCATTGTTCCAACTTCCAGCTAGCTCAAAAATTTTATTTAGAATTTGCTTGTTCAAACCAAGATCCAAATAAGGTCCATACACTGCAGTTGAATCATTTATTGATTCCTCCGCCCTATCATTTTTTTTTTTTCCATTGTGGATTGATTTGTTTGTGCGGCAGGGTCTTTTTTCCCCAGTTTGGGTTTCCTGCTGCTGTGGTTTGCTAACTGGATTCCCGTTGAGCGTCCTCCTGTGTCCCTGTGTGTCCTGTAAAGTGCTGGCCAGATCGAGAGCCATTTCTGGTCTGATTTTCCAGCAAGATGACTCCTCAGGTGGTGTGTGTGCTTCCGTGGGAGGACGCGGGAGCGGGCAGGTGGGGAGATCGCCGCCTCTGTCCACGATTTGTCACCGGGGCCGAGGGATGCTGGCCCCTGAGCCTGCCTCCCTTCTGCGGACTGGCCCGACGAGGAGGACCGACAGCTCTTGTCTGAGCCCCAGTGATGCAGGGAAGTCTGCCCTTTATGTGGCAGTTTTCAGAATAATTAGTGCCATTTCCCCAGCATCCTCATAAGCCACCGGCGAGGTTTTTGTTTGTTTTTAGAGAAATCAGGAGCTCATGATTTCAGATACTTCTCGAGCACTTTCCTCCCTCGTAGCCGACGTCCCTGCTGCTGGGCTGCAGGGGGCTTGGCTGTGGCCAGGGCCAGCTGCCCAAGGTCGGTGGCTTCTACATTCTCAGGCACATGCCCCTGCTCTTGGCCTGAGATGTTGCTACCGAAGTGGAGAAGCTGTGTGGCCTCAGGCCCCGTCAGCCCGTGTCTGCCCCAGGCCAGGGGGCCCTTCCGTAGGAAATGGAATTTAGGGACCACAGTTTGGGAGTCAGGGATGCTCAGTGCTCCGGGTTGGCCATTGTGCTTGGGCCTTCTCAGTGAACAAACGTGGTTTTGTTTATTTGTTTGTTTGTTTGTTTTAACATCATCTATTATAAATTCACACTGATATTTCTAATTCAAAATTAGAAGTACAAGGTAGTTTATGTCTTTGATTTTTATATTTGTATCTCTGTGAGGCTGAAAACGTTTGTCCCTAGGAACATTAACATAATTACTTATTCACTTACTTTATTTATACACAACCCATATAAATGTTTAACTCTACCCATATTTTTCTCAACAAAGTGAGCACTGAAAGCAGCTGGAGGTGTCTTCATCCTCAGGGCTTATCCTGCTAGGAAAATACAGTCAGGTTATTGTGTTCCGAAGTCTTTCGGGAAAATTCCTCTCTATGTTTACTCCATCACCTCAGTGTATAATTTAACTAATTTGTTTGCATGATGCTTTTGATTTTTAGGACTTTTAAAAATTAACATTGGTTTATAGTTATGTAAACCTTTGAGATGGTTCCACGGCCCAAAGACGTGTCCTCAGAGAAGTCGGCTTCGCATTTCTAGCCCTTGTCTCTCCTAACCCCTTTGGTCATTGTTTTAAAAGGATTATTTTTCTTTTTCCCCTTTTACTTTTTGCTTTCTAATGCAAGCACGTACATATCTGCCTACAGTTAGATATTTGGGGGGTTTTGTGGGGGGGGTAATTAGTTTTGTTTATTTATTTGTATTTTATTTAGAGGAGGAGGCACTGGGGTTGGAAGCCAGGACCCCGTGCACACTAAGCACATGGTCTACCACTGAGCTACACCCTCCCCCGCAAGATACTTGTTTTTAAGACTTCTTGTTTTCTTGATGACAGCGTGCTCCACACACTTACCGCAAACGAGAGTTTAAAGTTGTGTCCTAATCACGTGGCTTTATTGTTACTTGGCTAATCATGACGTTGACTTAAACGGAATGTGCCTGTTATTCGGTTATTTTAGGAGGGGTACTTACGGCAGCAGCCGCCTGGATAGTCTAACCATGTTCCAGATAGTTAGAAAATACATGAATATACATGAACGTTTCTGTCTAGTCTGTTCAAAAAAAAAAACCAAACTCGGTCTGATTTACATGTATTTCTAGTTCAGTGGTTCTCAGCCGGGTGACTTCATCCCCAGGGGACGTTTGGCAGCATCCCCGTTGTCTGGGGACCTTTCTGGTTGTGGCAGCTCGAGGGAGGGTGGCGGTCCCCCAGCCACAAGTCATCAGGCCATAGTGTCAGCGCCACCAGTCACAAACCCTCCTCAGTTCCAAGGGCCTTGAGAGCTTGGGTCCCTCCGTCCCTTCTTCCTTCTTCTCCCTTTTCTCTCTTCTCTTCCAGGAGAACTAGATTTTTGCATCTAGGACTTTAGGAAAACATAAACCATTTCTGGCAAACAGACCCGAGAACATCACTGGTGTGTGTGGCACTGGGCTTGTGTGGTGTGAGGATTCAGCCCCAGAAAGTCTCCTCTGGTGTAAATTGTGTGCGCGGACCAGGTTTTGGGGGAGGCAGCTTCTGCTGTATGAGGGGGCTAGTGGTCCTGGCCTTGCGGGGTTCCTGTCTGGCCCGGGGGAGAGGGGCATAGAAACAGTGAAAGAAGACATCCTTGGATTTGCAGGGACTCCCAGCCAGGCTGGGATGCCGTGTGGTTCTCCCCAGCAGGTGCCAAGCCTTTTGAAACCATCATCAGTTAAACAAAGCGTGATTTGCAGATACTGACTACTATGTATAAAATAGATAAACAACACGTTTCTTCTGTCTAGCACAGGGAACTCTATTCAGTATCTCGTAGTAACCTATAATGGAAAGAATAAGAAAAGGAATATGTGTGTGTATACGTGTGACGGAAGCAGATGCTGTGCACCAGAAATTGACACAACGTTGTAAACTGATTCTAAATTCAATTAAAAAAAGCAGAGGGCCTTAAACTGTGGGATCCAATCAGCGCCTACCTTCCCCCGGAAACAGGCTGCATCTAGAAAAGAAAGCCAGTTGGGAGACTTGGCACTGAGCAGCTCTTTTCAGCGATTCAGTGTGGACTCGTTAGTTTATGGTTTCATAACTTTTTAAAGCTTCTGGCACTAACTGCAGGTTTCCAAGGGGTTTCATCGCCATGAGTGAGGTCTGACTGCAGGATGACTAGCTGTGTTAATCTGATTCAGTTCATTTCCTAGGAGAACAAAATTATAACTACATTTTCATTAAATTACGGCTGTGACCCATCCATTTCAGAGCCAATATGAGATTATCTCCTACCTCCAGGAGATGTGGATTTGAACATAAGTGTCTGTGGAATTTAATCTTCTGTGAAAGGCGTAGGAGTCGTTAGCTTGTCCTGAGTTTTGTTTTGTCTTCTGTCATTACTTTGTTGAAAAAATTTTTTTAACTTTTTAATGCATAGTTTTTTGGTTTGGTTTTGTTTTCTTGAATAAAAAAGGCACTTGAAACCTGACATTGAGGGAAGCCTTCCTCCTGTCCTGGGCGCCCAGATGGCCCCCCGAGAGGCAAGGCCATGGTTTCTTATGTGTATGTCCAGATGTTCTGGAAATAGCTAAGCACTGAGTTGCTCAAGTCGTCTTGTTTTTTCTTGTTTCCTCCCTCTTCCTTCTTACAGTGTGAAGACATCGCTTTTTCGAATCCGTCATCAATTATTTTTTATCTACAACTATTACGTTCATATATACGCTGTTGGTTTGTCTCCTCAGATTTTTGCTTCTAAGGCAGATAATAGCAGATAGTTTGGATAGCAAACTATCCAAACGGTTGTGGAAGTTGTCTAGAAAAGTTGAACTGAATTTTTTTATGGGTGAGTTTTCTTGCAGCAAATAAATTACAGAAGTACCGCCCTGTCATTTCGTGTTTGACCCCTCGTGTCTGAGGCTAAGTGGCAGCTCCACGTGGTCCAGCTGGTGAGATGCAGAGCTGGGCTTAGCATCCAGTTGTGTCCTTTCCGTCACGTGCAGAGGCGTGGACGGCCCCATCACCGGGGCGAGTCTTCCTTCAGACGAGCCTAGTGTTCAGATGTTGAGGGTTTGGAGGATAGGGGTTTCTTGACTCTACCTTCCTCCACTTTTCTCTCCTTCTCGGCGGCAGTGGGCCTTACCGGGGTTGACATCGTAACCAGCCAGGAGCTCTTACCACCTGCAGGGGGTCCAGTTGGCAGGTCTCAGTGGGATCTACGTGGACAGGCAGGTGGGGACCCTTTCCGTGTCTGGACCGCGCTGTTCGAACACTTGTGTTTCAGCTCCTGTGCGTAACCTGAAGATCCTCTGTCTTTTGCCAAGTTGTAAATCGAAGAAATGGGTCCAGGGTGAAGGGGAGATGTCACTCCTCCTGTGTCCATCCTGCCCCTCAGCCTCTCACAGCGCTTGTTTTGCACATCATTACGGGACAGTCATGTGCATCGAGGGGCTGGTCAGGGAAAGGGTGAGTCAGAGAAGGCTTGTCGTCTCTCCGTGCGCGCTCCCTCTGCGCACACGGCAGCTCTGCGGAGCCCAAGTCTCACCTGCCGACGCGTGTCAGAGAACGGCTCAGAGCTTTGCTTTGACCCCACATGGGACGAGGGTTGTCTGAAAAGGTCTGGCTGGACGAGGAAGTGCGTTTTCTTCCCGCCAGGTGGTCGCTGACACGTGTTTCCTTTATGCCCGGTTGAAAGCCTGGGCATGTTGGTTTTCAAGCTCTTGTCTGGTCTCGGCCCTGGAAGTGCTTACACAGCTAATCTGGCCTTTACGATTATTTCCACTTCGAGCTCGGCAGGGAGGCTCTTTGGGGACATTCAGACAGAAATGACTTAATTGGATTTCAGCCCAGACACGGTACTGTGGAGCTTTGGGGATGGCGCTAATTGGACAGCTGCCATAGGACGTCATCTGTATAGCTTTGAGCTGTAGGATTTAGAAGTGCTCTTTGATTTCGTCCCCCTTGTTGGCTCGTTGCTGATTTGTTTAATAGATGAAATACTCAAGAAAAACAAGCAATAAAAGGAAGACGGATGGTTCATCCACGGAACTGTTGTTTGGTTTTGGCAGAGTCGCGCTGTGACGTGCATAAGGGGTTCAGGGTCCTCAGATGGAAGTTTAGGAGAAGAGGCTTCTGGAACGGTGCCCGGCACCGGACAGTTGTAACAGGTCTCACAGGTAGGACTAAGGAAGCCAGGAGTTTACTGGATACAGATGTCTGCTCAGGGTCATTTTGTCGAGAGCCTGCCGTGTGGCCAAGGCGGGAGGACGCCAGCATGTGCAGGCCCCTTCCCGGAGGCGCCTCCGGTCCACACGGCCTCTAAACGGGGAGTTGGATTATGAAAGAGTGATTCCTGCAGGAACGGAGGACATTTATGAAGAACATCCCAGAAGAGGGGACGTTTGAGTTCATCCCTGATCGATGATTTGGGTTGGGCTGGGCAGTGACTTTGGGAAAGTGGAGGTGCCGAGCTGGACCCAGGATGGCTGAAGAGTGGACGCGAAGGCACAGAACTGTGACGGCGTCTCCATTTGGGGAAACCATGGGGAATACATTTTGACCATTTTAAATTATTTAGATTTAGACCATTTCAAAAGCAGCTAAATATACTTTAAAAACACAGTGAGAGGAGGGGTATAGCTCAGTGGTAAAGTGCATGCGTAGCACGCACAAGGTGTCCTGGGTTCAATTCCCAGTACCTCTGTTTAAAAAAATTAATAAATAGAGAAACCTAAAATTACCTCCCCCATTAAAAAACATTAAAACAATAAATAAATTAAAAACAGTCATATTAAAATTTCTAGTCAGTTGTAATAATCATAAATTTGTTCTCTGTAAGATACATATTTATAACTATTAGCCTTTCTTTTTTCCAAATGGGAAAGTGTAATGCATTCCACTCCCTTCTCCTTCCACATTTTGTGGGGTTTTGTGGAGCCCCTTTCTGGGGTACTGTTGTATCTGTGCGAGCATCACTGCTACTCAGGAATGGGGGGGACATCGAGCTGAATGGTTACCCGTCAGAAATGAAGCAGGAAAACACACAGTGAGGTGCTTTTTCACGGTTTCTTAGAAGCAGATCCATTCTGTAGGAGGCATCTCAGTTACCAGTAATTTAAAGATTTAAAAAAAAAAAGCAACCTGAGCAACAACCAACAACAGAATCCTTCCCAGCCTTTTGCTCCAGAGCTTAGATGTTTTACCTCTGGGGCTTTTCCCAGACGCCAGAGGCCACAGGCTCTTCCCTGTCCATCCATCACCCTCATCTAATTGCTGTAAAATTCCTGTCCTCCACCCTCATGTCTAGAGTCCTGCAGCTGACCCCCCGCCCCCCGCCCCCGGCAAGACTGGGAGAGCCCCAGGTTGGGCTTGGACTTTTCAAAACTCAGTTGAGAAAAAGAAACCCTCAGTGTTGCAGAGAATTCCGATACTCCCTTGGATTTTGCAGTGGTGAAGTTTTGTATCATTCGGGGTCCAAATCCACGTGGAGGAAGAGACGCCTTTGGTGTTCGTGTTAGTCCCTTCTGCTCCTTCCTCCTCCCCTTTTATTTCTTCAGGGATGTGTCTAGCATTAGTGGAGAAATACCTTTATAAAGAAAAGTGCACCCAGTTCCCTGTGTCCCCAGCGGGCTGTCAGTGTCCATGAGTGATGACTTGGGCGCGGCCCCCACTGTCCCCGTGACCTTGCACCTGAGAGTGTTTGTAGTCGGGGGTGGTTTTCTGCACAAAAGCGTATGCTTTCCTGATCAGTTAGATCTTGGTTGTAGTTAAGAGCTGATTTGAAACGCTGTCCCTAACAGCGGGTTTGAATAAGCTTAAAAACCCGTTAAACACAGCGGTGGGCAGACATCATGCAAACCCAGTAGGAGACAGGCTTTAATCACTGCTCATTCCTGTGTAAGATGTGAGCCCCGTGCACAGACGCTTTGTTGGAAAAATGCTTTTCTCAAGGGAAACACTGCCACCTCCCTTTCTCACACACGAATCTCTTGGAGGGACCCTGCAGCAGGGTCTCAGCTCAGATCCATCCAGCTTTCCCGCCTGGCCCACCACCACGTATCAGAGGACGGGCTTCCAAATCCCAGCCACCGTGCCCCTGTCCCGGGCGGGTGAATCAGTTCTCCAGCACTACGTTTGCTCCTGGTGCGGTGGGTTTAGAGTTTTGAAGGCCTGTGTTCCTCACTCTCAAGCCTCGTAAGGAGAACCTTTAACCTCTCTGAGAACGTTAAGCCATGTGTCAAGTGGGTATAATTAACATCCCCGTGGAGGGCACGGCGCATGTGGAGGGAGCCCCCGGCCCGGCCGCCCAGACGGACCCTCGCACGCGTGCACCAGCCTGGGGAGAGCCGACTCCAGGCACGTTCCTTTTCAATGAAAATTTTAAAAGTATGGCTTAAGTCCAGAAGAACCCCTGAAAACCCTAGCACAGGGGTGGTGTTTGAGGGCCAGGCTGCGTTGAGTCGGCGGCTTTCTCCCATAAGTGGCGTGTGTGAGGCCAGCGGTGAGGACTCGGAATCCTCAGTCAGGACCTGAGTCCAGACACCGAAACTCCTGTTTCTGGAGAAGCTGTCATCAAGTTATTGTAAACGCGTGGCCAGGGTGGGGGAGAGGGGCGCCGTCGTCCTGGGGGACGTCTGACATGCTGTCCACACCCAGTGTTCCCACCGTGTTTGCCCGTCGCCCTGCCCTTGTGTTAAATTGTATATTTAAACAGAAATTATTCTCTAAAATAATGCCAGAGAATGCATAAAGCGGAATTCATTTTGTAATCAAAAGTTATGAACTTGCCTTGTAACATTTTCATGATAGCCCTACTGGAATTAGCTTCTTCTGTTTGACTGAGATAGAATTCGACTTTTCTGTGGAGTGTTTCACATTTCGGGTCATCACCATGGTACGGGTGAATGAACAGAGTGCACTGTCAGCGCAGACCCCTTCTGGGTTTGAAGCGTAGTTAAAGGTGTTGGTGAACTCACTTGGGGTCCACGGAGCTTCCAGGTCCCCTCAGATGTTAGGCAAGGACTGAAAATAGCAACCCAGGTGTTGGGGCCGTGGGGTGACAGCAGACCCCACAGCTGGGAGGGAGGGGTGGGGGTCATGCGGTCAGGCTTCTTGTCCTGACTTCTTGTGGTTTCAGGATGCTATCCTCAGATGCCAGCGGGGATGTTAGAGCACCGAGGTCTGGGTCCGGCAGGTGGCCCCCTCTGTGAACAGCCAGTGCAGGAGACGGGGCCTCTGACAATATCCACGCTCTGTGATTCTTCTCCCAGACTGGCTTCCTGAGTTCCCACTTGGCAACCTCTCTTTTGTTTTTGGCAGCCTTTGAGGGCGTGGGAGGGCCTGGAAGAGACCTGGAAACTTAGGTCCCTTGGTTATGGTGGGGGTCCCCACCCTGCCTGTCCCTTCCCTCTGTGGCGTGTGTGGCCTCTCCCCCTGAGCTGATGCGGGGGAGGAGCTT
Source organism: Camelus ferus (assembly GCF_009834535.1). NCBI lineage: Eukaryota > Metazoa > Chordata > Mammalia > Artiodactyla > Camelidae > Camelus > Camelus ferus. Next base: position 11,616,351 of record NC_045731.1, on the reverse strand, counting down.
GGAGCCGGGGGAGAGCGTGTTCTGTTTGGGTCGAGGTCAGTAAGTATTTTTTATGTAGTCTGTTACAAATATTGGTTTGAAACAAAAAGAATGATCAGTTAGTTCTCAAGCAGTTACTTAAGCAAGCAGTCTTCATCTACAGGTATTTCTGTTTCTTTTCAGATTTCGTCTGCTCCTTTCATATCAGTGATTTCCCAGAACCTAATTCCCTGCTGAGGTTTGAGTTGGGTTTGAGACCTCGGAGAATTCCTGCAGCTTCGTAACTCCAGGGCTGTGGTCCCTAAGAATTCACCTGCATTTTGTGTGTCTCTTGTTACTGAGGTCAAAGGTGAGTCTGTGTTTCTGATGAAAACAGGTGGGGGGGGGCTGCTTTTGCCTCAGATGCTCGATTTGCGCAGAAAGTAGGTTTTACGTTAGTGAAACGGCAGGACACAGGGCTCAGATTTGTGGAGGCTCATGAAATACAAATTTCCAAGGGATCTGGTTCAAACGCTAGATTCCTGCTTTGTCCCGTGATGGCCTTAGGGCACCTCCAACCTGTGAAATGCCCCAGCCTCAGCTCTTGGGCCGGACAGGTCATCTTGTGTCTGTAGGAGCTGGGTTTCCTGTGTGCTGTGCTGGGGGGGTCCAGGGTTCATGGGAACCATCTTCAGGGTGAGTCCCATCTTGTGAAGGCTTCATTCCAACTTGGATGCTGGGAAGATAAGTCTGCAGCAAAACACGCAGACAGATAAGGATTCCAAGGATGGGTTTATCTCTATGAGACATGTGCCTGTGTGCGTTAAAATAAAATCGTATCTGTAATACAGTGTGTGGATTGAGACCCAGGGCTCCGGTAATAACAGATTCTGGACAAAAGGCTGTCTCTAGAGCAGACATTTCTTAGCCCTCACGAACGGTTTGGGACATCTGATTTAGGTGTTAAGAGATGCTGTGCGGTGGTCCTGTCCATCGGGGTCCCGGCCCCGGCTGGGCAGTAGGCGTGGTTTAACAGGAGGTCCAGTTTCACCTGCAGAGCGTTGCTCCTGTAACTGTAGGAATAACACCCCATTTGTGAGCATTTCTTCAGAATCTCATTTTGCTTCTGTTATTCACAAATTGTATTAAACTAGCCTTAAGCCTGTAACTTTGAACTATAAAAATCGCTTGGTTTGATTGCTGTGAGTTTAATATAAATTAGGGTTTTCTTTCATTTGGTCAAAAACTTCTAAAATTTTTGTAATCAGTTTTTCCTCCTTGAGGTTTTTTTTTTTTTTTTTTTTTGTAACCACCTCCTTGATTTCAGTTCTGTTCCCCTCTGATGTGTGGTCAGCAGAACTTCGTGGAACCGATGTGCAGTGGTTCATAAGGGTAACATTATGAATTCGCCTTTGTGATTTCTCTGACGGAAATGACACCTGCTCACATGTATTTGGGGGCGTCTGTTACAATTTCCACGTCTGGGTCCTGGTTTGGAGTCAGAGCTTGGATCTCATCCCTGCCAGCTGATGCAAGCTCTCCTTCTTTCCGTGTCCCCGTAAACGACCCTGAGCTGTGCCCTCCCCCAGGACGGTGCTGGTTCTCACTGGTTTCACAACCCTCCGGCCACTTCCAGGTTTCCCTCCCAGACCTTAAGTGATCCGAGCGCCATTGGGTGTCTCACGTCCAATGCTGGGAGCTTTCCCTTACATAAAAAAACATCTTAAGCATCACCACTCAATATTTTTAATAGTCGTTGAAGTGGAACCTTTTAAAACTAGGTCATTTATAAAGGCAGTCGCTTATCAGTCAGTTTGTCAGATTTCATGGGAACGTAAGCTAGAAATTAGTGCAGGTCCTCAAATCTGGCCGTCAGAATTCTTGAGCGATTCATCTGTGACAGAGTCTGACACAAATTCATTAGAAGGTCCTGGTTGTAGGTGACATGAGCAGACTCTGAGTGACTGTCTGGGTCCTCTTCCAGAAAGTGGTGAGTCAGGGGAAGTCGCGTGTTTAATCAGGGCAGTGTATTCTGCACAAGCGCCCAGTGAAAGCACAAGCAAGAGCTGATGCCTGGGTACCACTGGGTGGACAGTCAAACGTAGATTATCATCAAAGTATCCTTATAAGAAGCATTTATATGCATATAATTTTAAAGAATTACTTTTATAAGTTTTGGGGGCCACACCAAAACACTGGTTTATTTATTAAAAATTATTTCCTTGGTTTTGAAAAATGCGCAGCAGGAAACTCACTAGATCAGCCCATTCGTGTAATAAATATCGACTGTGAGCAGCTGGATTCTAGGCTGTTTTTCCTGTGCAGGGACTGTTTTAGCAGGGTGTTTTAGCAGCTACGAAAATAGACAAGATACAGTTCTGGGCTCTCTCTCTCGTGGCCTGGGGAATGGGGCATGCCCCTGACTGCTCAGGGCTGTGGTCACTGCTGTCCTCGGGTTCGTCAGTGGTGAGTCTCGGGCGCCCGAGGCAGGGTAACCCGAGTGAGTGCTAACGCGGGGGGATGTGGGCAGGGGGTAACGGGCCCCCCGCACGGGGGGGTTCGCTGGTCTCCACATCAGGTAGGCAGTCACGGCGGGGGCAGCAGCGAGTCTGTTGGGTCAGTGGGCCTGATGTGCCCGCAGGGGATGGGATGGCTTGGTCCTTCCATCCCTGGTCCTGTCCTAGGAGGACAAAGGCAGTGCCGACCTGGTAAAGTGCTAAGCGGGGACCCAGCCCTGGAAGCATTTCCTGGGTCCCAGGCACCCCATGCAGGCGCTGCCTCAGCAAGCCTACAGCTGGGGCTGAGCCGAGGGGAGCAGTCCTGGGGTGTCCGAGCTGCCTCTCAGAGGGACCCGAGGGGTCCCTGAGCCCCTGTGTGTGGGGACTGCATTTCCCTGTCCTTATTCTCGTCTTCCCAGGAGCTCCCCCCATGTGGAAGTTCAGGAGCCAAGTCTTCGGAACTCCCTGGCCTTGACCCTGCCTGCATTGGGGGGTGTGGAGACCACAGGAAGAGGATGGAGGCAAACCCCCCCTTTTCCAATGGAATTAACTTAACAACATGTAGCCGGCACCTAATTCTCCCATGGCAGTTGAGCGCGGACTGCGATTCCACGTTGTTAGGGGCTGGCTGGTGTTTACCGGGGATGGAGGTGTACGTTTGGAAGTGTTTGCTCCTCCTCTCTGCTTTGGAGGAGTCTGAGAAGAATTGGTATTAATTCTTCCTTGTTTGATCGAATTCACCGGTGAAGCCACGTGGTCCTGGACTTTTGTTTATTGGGGGCATTCTGATTATTGGGTCAGGCTCCTAACTAACAATTAGTGTGTTCAGATTTCTTACTTCTTTGTTACTCAGTCTTGATAGGTTTCATGTTTCTAGGGATTTATCCACTTAGAGGGTGTCCAGTTTTTGGTGTGTAATTGTTCATGGTAGTCCCTTTCAGCCTTCCGATGTCTGTGGTAGCAGATGTAATGTCGCCGCCGCCTCCTCCTCCTCCTTCTCCTCTTCCTCCTCCTCCTTCCTGATTTTCTTTGAGTCCTTTCTTTCCTAGGTGAGTCTAGCTAAAGGTTTGTCTGTCTTCTTTATCTTCAGCAAAACAGCTTTGTTTTATTGATCTTTTCTATTATCTTTTTAGTCTCTGTTCATTTGATTTCTGCCCTGATTTCTGTCCTTCCTTCTACGGACTTTGGGCCTCACTTGTCCTTCTTTTCCTAGTTCCTTGAGGTGTGAAGTTAGGCTGTTTACTTGGGATCTTTGTTTCTCCTTAACGTGGATTTTTATCACTCTGAACTTCCCTTTTAAAACTGCTTTTGCTGCATCCCCTGAGTTTTGGTCTGTTGTTTCCATTTGTCTCAAGAAACTTTTTTTTATTAAAGTGTGGTTGATACACAATATTATATTAGTTTCAGGTGTACAAAGTAGTGATTTGATATTTTTATACATTATGCTCCTTTTGAAGATATTACGGAGTAATTGCTGCTGTTCCCCTGTGCTGTACAACAGAGCGTGGTTGCTTGTATATTTTATACATAGTAGTTTGTATCTCTTAACGTCCCACGGTATTTTTTTATTTCTCTTTTGATTTCTTTCCTGACCCATTGCTTGCTCAGTAATATGCTATTTAATCTCCACATATTTGTAACATTTTCCAGTTTTCTTCACGTAGTTGATTTCTGGTCTTACACCATTGCAGTGGGAGAAGATGCTTGATACTATTTCAGTCTTCTTAAATTTATTAGACGTGTTTGTGGCCTAACTAATGACATACGCTGGAGAATGTTCCACATGTGCTTGAGAAAAATATGTATTCTGCTTCCGTTGGATGGAATGTTTTGTCAATGTCTGTTAAGTCCATCTGGCCTCGTGTGTAGCTTAAGTACAAAATTCCTTATTGATTTTCTGTCTGGATGATCAATCCGTTGTTGAAAGTGGTGTATTGAAGTCCCCTACTATTATTGTATTGCTGTCTGTTTCTCCCTTTAGGTCTGTTAATAGTTGCTTTTTATATTTAGGTGCTCCAATGTTGGGTGTATAAATATTTACAGATACTATTCCTTCTTATTGGATTGACTCCTTTGTCATTATATAATCACCTCCTTTGTCTCTCGTTACAGTCTTTGGCTTAAGGTCTATTATGTCTGATATAAGAGTAGCTACCCCTGCCTTCTTTTGGTTTTCCTTTGTGCAGACTTTCTTTTTTTTTTAAATTGAAGTATAGCCAGTTACAGTCTGTCAATTTCGGGTGTAAAGCATAATGTCCCAGCCATACATACGTATACATATGTTTATTTCATAGTCTTTTTCATTTAAAATTGTTACAAGATATTGAATACAGTTCCCTGTGCTATACAGTAGACAAAAGAAGTTTGTTTTTTTTTAATCTATTTTTATATATAGCAGCTAATATTTGCAAATCTCAAACTCCTAAATTTATCCCTTCCCACCCCCTTTCCCCAGTAACCGTAAGGTTGTTTACTATGTCTGTGAGTCTGTTTCTGTTTTGTAGATGAGTTGATGAGTGTCTTTTTTCTTTTTTTAGATACCACATATAAGTGATATCATATGGTATTTTTGTTTCTCTTCCTGGCTTACTTCATTTAGAATAACGATGTCCAGTTCCATCCATGTTGCTGCAGATGGCATTATTTCATTCTTTTTTATGGCCGAGTAGTATTCCGTTGTATAAATATACCACAACTTTATCCAGTCATCTGTCAATGGACACCTGGGTTACTTCCACGTCTTGGCTATTGTAAATAGTGCTGCTGTGAACCCTGGGGTGCAAATAACACTTTTTCTATATCCCAGATACCAATCCTTTGACATTAGACATAATGGTTTCTTTAGTAGTATGTTTTATCTTATTTTGATCTAGTAAGGTTGATAATTCCCACCTGAGAATCCAGACTCATTGATGAGAACAGAGTCCTTTCCTGGGCCAGCAATGGGTACCACTGTTTATAAATGTTAATGCTCTCCTATCAGGGGGAGTCTTAGATTTTCATAGCTCTGCTGAGAGGCTTATATGTATTCTGTTTCAGTGTCCAACAACCTTTTTTTCAGTGTAGGTGCTGATAAAGATAAATTCACATATTTTAAATGCTGGAATTGTATTAACAGTACTGGAATTATTTTGGCCAGGCATGCAGTCTCGTCATATGGTGCCTTCTCAGGAGTTTAATGAGCTTTGCTCAACTTTTATCTTTCATTTTCCGTTGCCAGAAAGAGTTGGGAGATTCGCTCTTTGTGATTGATCTGTTATTTCATGAATATTTATTTCTATTCCGTGTACTTTCACCCTTTTACTTAAAGTGCCTGAATGACATGGAATTTAAATTTTTAATCGGGATTTTTCCATGGCTTCCATCACGAGTGAAGACCCCTGATGTCTGATAACTATGACAGTATCAAAAGGTGAGACGGTTCTGCATGGAGTTCCTTAAATGTGGGTCCAGCTGCAAATCGGGACCTGGGCATGGGACGCAGTATCTCAGGGTCTTGTCCCCATGCGAGGACCCTGGTGGCCAAGGCCGCCCCAGCTACAGACACAGAGCATCTGTTCACTCCTTTGAGCGCTGCCTGGGAACACCCAAGCTCAGGCCCTTCTCTGTGTGCTGTGTGCCGGGAGGCAGGGTCCTTGGCTGCAAGGAATCACATCCAGCGGGAAAACAGACGATAAAAATATGTGTGAGGGGTCAGTAAGAGCCCCGGAGGGGAGGATGGAGGGCGGGGCCGGGGGCAGACGGGGCTTGGTGGAAACTTGGGTTTAAGCGTGGGAGGGGGGAGCAAGGCAGGACCTCTGGACTGAGGCCCGAACAAAGTCAGGGACCAGACCGTGGAGCAGAGGCTGGAGGCCAGAGCCCACCTGGCGGCTCTGAGCAGTGGCTCTGGGACTATCTGGTTGAATGATAACATCATAATATATAATATTATATAATGACAGTGTCAGAAGCCAATCGAATGACAATGTAAGCGTTTCTGAATCCCTGTAAAAGCTGCACTTAAGTCCGGTGAGACCTGCCGTTTGGTGTCGCGTGGACGTAGGTGTGTGTGGGGCCGGGGTGTCTAACAATGGTCACGCACAGACCAGATGCCGGGTACTTCCTTTGACTGTCTGGTTTCGTATCCTCACAAAACGAAAACAGAGGTCAGAGGTTAAGCAACTTCCCCCAGCGTCACCCACCTGGTGGGAGCAGAGCCGGGACCCTCATCCCAGCTCCCTGGCCCTCAGGGAACGTTCTTGGGGACGGCTCTCCTCCAGGTCCACGGAGGAGACCTTCACGGATTCAAAGACAGAGACTTCACGGGCCACTGTGACGACATCCAGCAGAAATTTAAAAACCTCATAAAAAGAGCTTCTCCAGAATAACCCGTGGAACCAAGGTCACCTGGGTCTCAGTGACTCCGAAGCCTCTGGCCTTAACCGTTCAGCCACGCTCAGCAGGAGCTGCTGCGGGAAGTGGCAGTCTGCTCGGAGTGACAGCCGTACGGGTGACAGCCGCACAGACAGGCCTGCCCCCCATAAGCCCCCAGAGGAAGAGTCCGGAGGAACTAAGCTCCTCCACCCTGTGTTTTTGCTTTTTAAATTATTTTGTGGGGGAGGGGATTAGGTTTATTTCTTTACTTACTTATGTATTTATTTATTTACTTACTTATTTAATGGAGGGACTGGACACTGAACCCAGGCCCTCGTGCGTGCTGGGCGTGTGCTGTGCCACTGAGCTGCACCTCCCGGCTTTGACCCTGTGTTTTGAACTCTGGAAACCTGAAACCTTCCACCTCGTCTGGCCTTCCCTTGCCCTTCCTCAAATAAAACACTGCACGACCACATGGCCCTTCCCCGATCATACCGGGAACACCAGGAGCTACTTCCGTTCCCCCAGGTGACGTCACAGGCCAGTTCCCCCAGGTGAAATTGGGATGCAGTCCCTGTGGGTGGGCGTCTCCCGTACCCTCGAGATTTCTTTTTTCAGCCTGTCTGCAGCATCCTGCCACCCGGGACGCTGCCAGGTAGGAGAGGATTCTTACCTGGTAAAGCTCAGGCTCTGTGATCAGACCATTCTCGTGGGTTCAAATCCCCGCTCAGGCACTTTGTAGCCTGGATGAGAGTATTTAGTATCTGTGAACCCCGGTTCCCACATTCATTACACGTATCTGTAGACCCTCTGGATTTCATAGGGCGACTGTCAGCCTCTGAGGAGCTGACGCCTGGGAAACAGCCCCATGAGATGGACGCTGGCAGCTCATCCTGTGACCTTGGGCGGCTTCCCACTCAAGACGCTGCCTGTGCCCGCACCTCCTCATTCATGGAGGAGGCTGCACCTGCTTGGATGTTCGTTTTCTCCTGACATCCAGGATAGTTTTGTGCCTCAGGGAAGTGCTGAGACCCTGACTCTCATCACAACTTAATTAACTTGCTGAGACTTGGAACAGCCCCTGGATTCCATATTGTGTCCTGCTTAAGGTGGACACCTGTTCTCCGTCATTAGTGATACTGCCTGGAAAAAGCTGCCAACGGGACTTCCTCTCCCCCCGCCCCGGTCTCCGCTGGTTCCTGCCAGCTCCCGTCAGATCAGTTGGCATCTGGCAAGCCTTTCATGTGCAGCACAACGTGAAACTGTAATGAAGAATTTATAAGGTGTTTTAGCTGCTTCTGAGACGGTCGCCTTGAGTAGGCCTCCTTGACGCAGAGGTGCCGTTTAAAGTGTTTGCTCACGGAGGAAAACGCCACAGCGAGTGGGGGAAGTCGAAGGACGTGCTCCTTCTTGGGACTGACCTTGGCTTTCCGACCTTTCACCGCGTTGGTTTTTGGTGGCTCCTGGAGCAACTGGCCATCGACTCAGTGGCTTAAAACAGCCCAAGTTGATTCTCTTACACGTCCGGGGGGCAGGAGCCCCAGCCGGGTCTCATGGGGCTGAATCAAGATGTGGGCAAGGCTGAGTATCTCCAGGGGAGAAGCCGTTCCTTGCCTCTTCTGGAGTCCTGGTACCCTCGTCCAGCCTCACCTGCAGCAGCACCGCCCCCCCAGGTCCCTCTGACTCTCTGCCTCCTCCCCTGCTCACATGGGGCTCTGTGACCACACTGCGTCCACGCGGGCAACACAGGGTCCTCTCTCAGGATGGGCCAATCAGTAACTTAACTCCCCTAAACTCCCCCACGTAACCCCACGTAGCCACAGGTTGTAGGAAGGAGGATGTGGGTGTCTTTGGGGGGGGCCAGGCTATTATTCCTTCTACTGCATCTTTGAGCGAGTTTCCATAATGATTGGTTAACTGCACTGACGCCATGAGATATTACAAAGAAAAATCCTTAAGACCCATATTGAAAGTAGGTCATGTTATTGGAGTAATTCAGACTGTGTGTTGAAAATCAAGGTAAGGTGACTTTTTTTTTTTTTCCCATGTAGTCAGTTTCTTTTCTTACCTGGTTACCCCCAAACCAGTCATTTGCTCACAGACATGTATTTTAGTATGTGTGTAGCCACACGTACACACAGGTATTTTTCTGAAATTCCAAGTCAATATCCTAGAGGTAAAATGTTACCCTTGTTTTGTCTGTCTGTCCATCTCTCTCTATTTTGAATTGAAATTAGTCAACCATATTCCATCCAGATGAGGTTTATGTCACACCGTGGGACTGGCAGCTTTTTAAAGCTGCGTGACCCTGTCCTTCTCAGTGGCAGCTGGATCGGTCAGTCCAGAGGAGGGGGAATGAGGTGGCTGTATACTACCCTGGAGTCATCAGTCCGCCTCTCCTTGAACTTCCTATTGAACCGGGTGGCTGAAGCTTCAGCAGCCTCTGCGGGCACAGAGCAGGGCCTCCTGGGCGGTAAATGGGCGAACAGGTAACCTCAGGTGATGCACGTGCTCTTATAAGTCCGGCTGCAGGTTGTGCCCTAGTGACCTCTGGGGAGGAGACCTGGGATGGTGACGCTTAGACAAGGAGGGGAGGGGAGGGTTCTCTGCAGAGGCTCTTCTATGCCTGGGTCTGCATGCTCACCAGGGAGCCCTGGTGCCCTGGAAGGGTGCTGCATCGGAGGGGCTTCCTAGATCCTGACAGGAGGCAGGGAGGGCCTCTGAATGAGCCTAGCTGGCATTTCCCAAGCGCTCTGCAGCACACGGAGGCTTTCGGGACGACCGGAGTTCCCGTTCTTGGGCTCTCCCGTGCTGGGCACCGTGCTCAGCTTTCTTCACAAGCTCCCAAGTGACATGCCCTGCTCGCTCCCCCAGGTGACAGAAGGGCAGCTGGGCTGAGGTGCACAGCAGGACTGCCACCCACGTGTGTATGACGCGAGACCCCGCCGTCCTCAACACCGCGCTCTCCACGGTATCTCGTGGGGCGAGGCAGGTCTCGCTGTTCCCATTTTACAGAATAAGCTGAGGCCAAGGTGGACACACTGAATCCCAGACTCAACTCCCTGTTTCTGTTGACAGTTATGACCAAGTGGTTCGACGTGGTCCCCGGCACCTTTTGGGAAGGATCTGTGACCATTTTTGGGTGTCACGGGAACACTGACTATTGTGAGGAGTACGTAACCCAGCCATAAGCCAGCAAGATGCAGTGAACAGAATCCTTTTTAGAAAGAGTCCCAGAATAGCACTGATGTTATTTTAAGAGTTAGTGAAAACTAAGGGGCCAAGAAAGTTTTTATAGCTATTCTGGTCTGTTGCTTTTTTTTTTTTTTTTAAATCTTCTTCCACCTAAGACTTTAAAAAGCAGCTTAGCAAGTTAGATTTCCTGAGAGTTCCTTTTATTCAGTGTAACATGGGATTCTTGCTAAGCTCTAGTCTAGACTGGTCACATGACACTCAGGACAGTGATCTGGTTATAAGACACCAAATTTGCGGCGCTTGCTTCTTCCTGTTGGCTGTAGCCGGGTGGGAACTAGCTTAGTTAACAAAGGCAGAAATAAGGTTTCTTGAGCTGCCCGAGCTGGAGGCACGCATGTGTATGTCGTTTGGCTCTGCCCTCCGTGACTCTACCTTAGCCTGAATCAGAATCCCACTTCTGACTTAAAATTCCAGTGGTCAGTCAGGATGTACTTTTTCAGACTTTCTTCTGGTGGGGCTTTTCCACGTTAGGAATTTAAGTCAGTTTGTATGTCTGGTTTTATTGTGGAAAATCTTGGTTCAGCGCTGGTCTCTTACCCACTGCAGTGCTTCCTGCACCCAGAGACGTACTCCTCCTGGTGAGTCACGGCTGCTGCTGGGCTCCTGGGGCAGCTTCCCGAGGCCTGGGGTGGAACCCCCACCCTGGCCCCACCCGAGGGCCCCTCCAGGTGGACGTCCGGCAGCCTCTGCAGCCCGCGAGGCAGAGGGGGGTCCGTGTCCCAGGTGCTGGTGGGCAGGGCTGGGGGGGGGGGGCCCTTCCTGCACCTGGGCCTGCACCTGGGCCCTGACCGACGCGGAGGCAGAGGGAGAGCATCTGCAGCCTTGTTCTAAGGGGCGTCTGCTCATACTCCACGCCTTGCTCAGCCCTGGCTCCCCGCCCGTCCTGCTCACACCCCGCATCCTGAGCGGCACCCCCACCATCCCACCCTCCTCTGGGCCCCAGCCCCCCCACCCTCACTGCAAGTCACTGCAGCTCTGTGGTCCTGTCTCCTGAAAGCTCATGCTCCCCTGAAAGGCAGGTGTTTTGGAGATGGAATGAGTGGTCCTCCTGCACTCGAGTCCTCCCCTGGACTGAGCGATCACCTTCCCACGGCCCACGCTCCGGGCCCAGGAAGCGGACCCGCGAGGGGGCCTGTGGACACTGCGGACACTCAGGCCACGCTCCTAGAGGTTCCGATATGATTGGCAGGGTGGAGCCAGGCACTGACATCTTTCCAGGCTCCCATGGGATAGTCAGTGCACACCGAGACATACCAACCTGGCCAGCTCATTTCCCTGCTTTTCTGCAGTTAAGTCATGCAGGAAATTAGTAAGTTGCTTTGATTGGTCTTAAGTGGTGGGCAGTCCTTGTTAAAAATCTCTCTTCGAAACTGTGTCATTAAGAAAGAAGCCTGGTATTCGAGTAAACCATTCTCTGACCCCCGTTCCTGTGTCTGCTCTGGCCCCTCCCATTATGATTGAATAAAGAAACGACCTTCATGACTTTCAAAGATCTAACTGGACGGTAAGGTCAGCATAGAGTGAGACACGGGGTGAACTTGGGGTTTTCTGCAGTTGGAAATGGGCTTTGTGAAAGTCTGTCCTTGGATGCTGTGGACATCGTGCAGAAAGTCTGTTAAACGTCTCCTCCTTCCCGAAAGGTTTGCCGTCTCTGAATGTGGGAGTCCGTTCACAAAAGAGGAGAACATGCATTATTTATAACTGTCTTTAGCGTCGAGTGGAAGGTGTCATGTTATTTAAGAATGGTGTCCATGCTTCTGTGGAGTCGGTGTGCATGTGTCCCCTCTGCAATCCTGAAGTCATCCCTGCAAATAATGAGAACTCCTCTCTGTCAGAGAAGGGGATTTTAGTCCAGAGTCTTTCCATTATTCATTTCTTCGTAGCTCTGAGTAAACATCTAGTCATTTAAAGGGCTAAGTGTTCAATTTTTCTGCTGAAAAAATCAGCGGCCCATCTTCTCCCTGAGATGTACGGAGCTGCTGAAGTAGCTCGTAACTAGATTCGTGTCAGTCGTTCATGTGTACCTTTGCCATTGGTTACTTTCAGAACTGACTTAACTAGGTATGTAATATACTGTATTTTTTGTTGTATTAATAAACCTCATTTATAAAATTCACTAATAAAATTCATTTTGGAATAATTTTGTATTTCGGTTCACTCCTGCTGCTGGACGTTTTATGAGTCTCGACAAATGTGTAATGACGTGTGTCTACTGTTAGCGTAGCATTCAGAGCAGTGTCACTGCCCTGAACATCCTTGCGTTCCATCTAATCATTCCTCTCCCCACTCGGCCCTTGGCCACCACTGACCTTTGTAGTGTCTCCCTAGTTTTGCCATTTCCAGAAAGTCATGTCCCTGGAGTTGTTAAAGAAAAAAAATGACACTTGTTGAAGAGCAGTGAAGCAGACTGTGCTCGGCTGCGGGGGTGGTACCACAGGGGAGTTCCGCAGTAGGGGAGAGAGGTGGGGCTCACCCCCACACACAGAAGGGGAAGTGGGGATTTACAGCCACAGAGCAGGTGGGAAGTCCGTCCGTGAATGGAAACCACTAAGAGGAACACGAGCCATCAGAGGGGACCGGGCCCTGCTGACCTAACAGGACCCTTCCCGAGAGCAGGCGGGGATGGGCAGCAGGATCCGTGCTGGGGCTGCGTGAGGCAGACGCAGACACGGGAGTTCAGGGCAATGAGCGTTCCGGGGAGCCTGACGGAGGTCTGGTTGCAAGAGGGGCTTTGTGGGCGTCACGCCGTCGGCAGCCTTTTCAGATTGGCTTTTTTCACTCGGCCGTGTGCATTCAGAGTCCTCCGTGTCTTTTCGTGGCTTTACAGCTCAGTTCTTTTTCTTTTTAATTTTTTATTATTTTTTAATTCCTTTTGGGGGGGAGATAATTAGGTTTATTTAACTTATTTATTTATTTAACAGAGATAGCGGGGAATGAAACCAGGACCTCCTGCATACTAAGCGTGGATTTCACTAATTTTCTTTTCATATATCAGGATCCAGTCCGGGACACCACATTACGATTTGGATGTGGCATATACATTAAATACGTTCATAAAATTCAGCTTATCCAGAGAAAATGGCTGTAAGGGTATCGGCTGTCAGTATCTGGTGTTGCTTACTTCAGCGACCACATTACTCATGATCGGGTTACTTAGATTTTTTTTGGAAAGTTTTTTCATTGTTGTTCGTTTTTAGCAGAGCACGCAGAACTCCTGCCGTACAAAATTCAGGTTTGTTTTATAAGGTCGCTGTTGCTAAACAGAACACTAACGCATGCTAAAAGAAGGTCATCTTAAGACCGAGTCTTCTGGGACCCAGGAGGGCCGGCCACCGGGCTGTGATGAAAGCCGTCAGGCACGACGTTCCAGGTGGGTGCGCGGGGCCGGGGCTGCGGCTGGGTCTCTGACGAGCCTGTCCGCATGTTCTGCCAGCAGGAGGACTCCATGAAAGATGACAGAGGAGGTCATCGTGATAGCCAAGTGGGACTACACGGCCCAGCAGGACCAGGAGCTTGACATCCGGAAGAACGAGCGTCTGTGGCTGCTGGACGACTCCAAGACCTGGTGGCGGGTGCGGAACGCGGCCAACCGCACGGGCTACGTGCCGTCCAACTACGTGGAGAGGAAGAACAGCCTGAAGAAGGGCTCGCTGGTCCGGAACCTCAAGGACACGCTCGGTGAGTGTCAGCCACCGGGACCACCGCTGTCCTGGGGGTGGGGTAGGGTGCCCAGTGCTTTCCCGGGCGGGGGTGGGGTGCAGGGGTCATTGTTTTAGTTTGTGTTTGAGAAAAAAAAAAAAGGTCTGTTTTAATATTGACCTCTTTCTACTTGTCTTTTTTGAAAATCTCTGAAAACAAGGAGACCCGGTGTAGAAAGAGCAGGTTTGTCGTGTCGAGGTTGTAGTGTTACGTCAGCCGACACGTGTGTATGTTTGACCCCCGCGCGTTTCTGCCTCCTGGCATCGACTTTCTGGAGGGTCCTGCGGTGGGGTGACCCCTCCACGCATGTCGACAGCCCCGCGTGTGTCGTTCCGTCTGATCTTCTGGCTCAACGAAATCCTGTCCTGTTGTCTAGAGGAGGGAGGGCAGAATGCAGGCTGAACCCCATGAATTGTTTCCTCTTCTAAGTTGGTGGCATTGTACCCTGAGTCATGGACGGTTGGGTTCGTGGCAATGGGATGCTGTAGCCGCCTGGGGGGCGGGGAGGGGGCTGCTGGGCGCACCCCCCATCAGCTCGCTGTCTGCCTGGCTTTCTCCCCGCCTGCCTGTTCCTTTTCCCTGGTGTCCGGACGTGGGGAAGGCCACATGAAGCACGGTTTTTGGGAGATGCTGAACTTTGCTGACATGTTTGGTCCTTCTTATCCTTTGTAAAAAACACATTCTCAGGATGCTAGTGAAGAATGAAATACCCAGAAATTGACTGAAGTGGTGGGAAGTGAAATAAGACAAAGCAGGAGCTCGGAGTTGCCTCCAGATTCCCTGAGCAGCTTGGCATTTTTCCCTGCAGTTTTTAGAACCAGAGAAGACAGCTGAACTCTGAATCGCGTCTTTGGCTAGTGCTCAGTTCCGCGTGAGCTGTGGTCTGCCCAGTGCGCTGTGTCCCCGGCGCTCTCAGAGTAGAGTGGGTGGGTGTCCCTGCTTGGCCAGCCCATACATGCGCTGGGTGCTGGGCCCGCTCCCCCGCCCCGACAGATGGCCACCCAGCTCTGCTGGAACATGTCTCCTTTTGTGGAGCCAGCCAATTCCATTTTTGGAGAACACAGATTGTTAGAAAGCTCTTCCTTAAATAGAATCCAAGTTCACTTTTCTTTGACTTTCTCCCCCCTGGCTCTCCTTGGCCCTCCTCATCTGTGGCATGAACCCCCTTCTCCAGGTCTCCTGTCAGTCAGGCCCTTGTCTCCTGGGAAACGTTGGTACCCAGAGTTATTTATTGTAAAAATGCGAGTGCAGTTATGTCCTGAACGTCCACATCTGGCGGGAGCAGCTGCTGCTCAGGGTCTGAAGGCTCTTGGGGGTGAGAACTCCCCTCGCCAGGGATATACGCCCCTACTTGCTGTCTGTCTTTTTTGGGCTTCGTTGGACAAAGAGAGACCTTGTCATCTTGGCGTGACTTTTCTGTTGGCCTCTGAGCAGGGTCGAGGAGAAGGGAGGTCACCATGTGGAGTGACTTGTTCCTCCGCAGCCACGTTTGGCGCGGCTTCGTTGTCAAGGGGGAAGGGGAGAAAACTTCCCACAGCCTCCTGCCTCCCACCAGGCTCTTACGGAAACAATGGGGGCTGAAGCATCCGTGGCTTCCTGTTTCAATGATCATGACTGGTGTGTTGTGAGAGTCACAGTGTGACTGTAGACTGATTAGGCAGAAATTCTCTCCAGTGGGTGTTAGAAGGAGTGAGAATGTCGAAAACAGCCCCAGCGTTGACCTCCTCATGGTGCTGGTGACATCGTCCACATTGGTGACTTTACTGCTATGGAAATCCGCCTACTTGCTAAGCCCACGGGTGAGATTTCCCCAGCAGACACCTGGTTTGGCCTAAAACAGCACCAGTCCCCAGCCAAGTCTCCATGTGCTGACGTCTCTAACCGCACAGAACCTCCTGCTTCCTTAGAGTCCTCTGCTCTGCCGAGGTTGGGTGCGGGTTTAATTTAATCATGCAATCATACTTTGTTAGAGTAACTTCAAGAAAGCAGTACCTTCCCCCCAAAGACCTCTCTGTTAGGAAAGGATTAACCTTCTTTCTTTTCCTTTAATAATTTATAGTTAAACAAAACAATATGAGCCCTTATTTGCAAATACACTAGATCTCGTCTGAGCTCCGCTTCCATCACAGAGAACTCCTCCCGAGACAGCGAGGAGCAGTCGTTCAGAACCGTTCCTGCTGGGGGAGCCCGGGCCACGTTGTGAAGGGCTCAGAGCCCTCCTGGGCTGCGATCTCGCCTCGGGATTGTGACCTGACTCATAAAAGCATAAAGCCATGCTGGTTAGGCGTTTTAAAGCGTGTGCTAAATCTTTTGAGACGGGGAAGCCTCTCCCAGGGAGGTGCTTTACTGAAGAACAGTTTTTGTTGCCACTTCTTCACAGCGGCTGGAACCCACCTGCGTGCGCAGGACTTCAGCCAGCCTGGCGTTCACAGGCTCTTCGTACGACGCGGATTTCTGCCTAGGTGCCCTCAGAACCGTGACCTCTGAAATGCCGGCTTATTATAAAGTGGCTCATTGAAGACGGGCGTACTTTTTTTTAAAAATCTGGAAAATACGAAAAAGACACAAATCACCTGTGATCTTATTGCCCAGAAATAAACACTGTGGGCATTTGCATCTGTTTTCTCAGTATTTACGCACACGAACACTCAGAGTCGGGTTGCGCAGGTGGCTTCTTGCAGCCACCGTGCGGTTAGTCCCCAGAATATCAGCCCTTCCTATGCGGGATCAGCCCTGAGCCCAGCGCCTGCTGGGAGGGAGGCGTTCCCTGCGCACACGGTCCTTGCCTCTGGGCGCATCAGTGGTCCGGATGCTCGGTGCCTCTGTATTTTCTGTAAACGAGGGAAGAGAAGCTGATCTTTTTTTGGTGATTCTTTTCATCTCAGTTTGATTTTAAAGGTTCAGCTTCTCCAGCAAATTAGCACCTCTTCCCTATATTGCAGCGGGGGCTCTGGGGTTAACACTCGAGGTCTACCCCCAAGTCTCTGCTGTGCCGTCTACCACTGTCCAAACCCTAATTACACAAATCGCACATAATGTACCACGACTTAGAACTCTCCAGAATCCTGCCCGGCGAGGTCGCTCACAGTGCAGATGAATGACCTGCCAAACACAGGCCCACAGAATAAAGAACCGTCTCCAGTAATCGTGGTGCCAGCCCCCCAGAATAAACTTGGATGTGTTTTTGTATATTGTAAGCTTCCAAGTATTCAGAACAAAAAATGCAAAACATACTCACAACAGATGAGTGGGAGGATAATTAGAGAGAAAATAGAGACAGATTGTTCAAAAGAACGCTCACGGGAGAAGAGCCAGGAGAGGCGGTGGGAAAGGAGGGAGGGTCCGGACCCTCGGGAAGGCTGGGGGCAGCAGACTGTGCGTCCCGGGGCCCCTGGTGCCCGAGGACGGACAGGAGCATCACGTGAAGTGTTTCCCAGTTTCTTTCCCGGCAGCTGGCACCTGGGTTGCCTCTTGTTAAAATTATCATAACTTCAGTTTTCTAAAGAACACAGAGAACACCCTTTTCTGACTAAAGTTACTCAAAAGGGAGCCTTCAGTTTTAGAGCAGAGAAGTGTGAACTAAAAATACCTAGGAATTAAGTAAAATCTTCTTGCTGTTTCTAGCTGCCTGTCCCCATATGGCGTGCTCTCATTTTTAGACCCGATCCGTGTGCCCCAAATGTTCCTTCTTTCTAGTATACTTTCCTGTCTGTCCCCCAGGGGCAGGTGCGGGCTGCAGGGGGTGTTTGTGGAGGGCAGACCCCCCTGGTTGCTGCAAGGCTGTTGCAGGCACCCTGTCTCCCGAGCCCCCTTGCCTGGCACTCACCGCTGCTCCCTGGACAGGAGGGGAGGACAGGCGGGCGTCTGGAGGGCTCCGGCCTGACACAGGAGGATGGCAGTGACTTCGGGCAGGCCCGTCACCCAGCAGAGCTTCACCTCTGTCTAGACGTCTGTCCCCTGACCAGCCCCTCCAGGCCGCCATCACTTTCTCTGAACTTCCTCTCTCTCCTTCTGAACAAATTAATTCTGTGAGCATCCACTTGTCCCCAGTGGTCCTCACAGCTGGGAGCCGCCTGGAGGGCAGCTCGCTGTGGGCTTCGGGCCGGGGCTCTGCCTGTGTTTCCTCGTGGAAGCCAGCCGTCCTGGGGTGGCTGTTGGCAGGGAATCTCCATTGATTTTGTAGCTTGGGTTTTTCAAGAAGCAAAGCAATTGAGTGTCTGCCTCGGGAAATTTACTGGCGGGCTTTCAGAGTGGAGCTCCAGTCGGCAGGGAGGTGGGAGGGGGCCTTGCGTGCGGATCTAAGGTGACTGAAGCTGTGCGGTCCACCCCGTGTGCTCAGCCAAGGGCTGGCGACAGGAGTGGCCGTAGGACCCAGAGGACCGCTCGGTTCTCCTGTGTTCGCTTTCCCACAGCCTGGCATGTGAGATTGAAACAGTCCTGTTCACTCATCAGTTTCTAGAATCCTGGAAAGGGCCCTGGAGTTAACCCCGTGCAAAGCTTTTCTATGAAAATCAGGCGACCGGAGTTACTCGTCCAGAGTGGCAAGGTTCTTCCCAGCAGAGCCAGGAGCCGGCCTCTGAGCCCAGGCTGAGCGCCGTCCATGCAAGCCGTCGGTGGACGAGGGCCTGGAGGCTGAGCCGGGCTACACCCAGACCCCCTCCTGGAGCTAGCGGGGACCTGGCCCCTCAGTAACCAGCGTTTGCCTTGTCCAAGCAGCGTGTGGTCCCAGGAGCCTCCCTGTCCCTCCTTGGAGGACGGGCCTGCATGAAGGCCCACTTTACCCTGAGGGGCACTGTCTCCCGAGATGCCCAGTGATGCTCCCACGTCACGTGGAATCCTCTCCACGTTGTGTGCACCTGTCTGCAGACTCAGGTGCTCGTTCTGGTGGGTCAGGTATATGTGTTGAGAGATGCTAAATATATATTTTTACTTACGTTTTTTAATTTAAATTTTGTTTTTAAATTCTTTTCCTCGTCATCTGCGATACCGTTTGACTCTCACATTTGGTAGAAAGTCCTGCACTTCTCAACCAGTGTTTTTCAGGCTTGAACATTCGGTCAGGCCACTTGCCTGCCTGTTCACAACGGAACAGGCTTTCTTAGGACCAGGGTGGGAATTCTGGTTCTGGGCCCTGGACACGAGGACCCGTGTGACTGGAGGCCTTTGCCCCTGACACCACTCCCTCTGCGCTGGCTCCTGGCACGTCCGCCTGCTGGGAAAGGGACCATCTGGGCACGCGGATGGTGAATAGCCCCTTTGTCCCTCCTTCTGCTGGCAGCCCGACCCCATAAGGGTGGGTTTGCCTCGGGGATGGTGGCTCCCGTCCCTCCTACAGGTCTCCTTCCCCCTCTTCCCCCATCCTGGGCCACCGCTCCCTGAACTTGGGGTTCCATTCAGCGCACAATACAGCAGCTCATCACAGGGCGAGGGGTGTGCACTAAGAACGCGCACTTACGCTGATAGCCTCTTGAGAAAATTTTATTTTTTTCCTTGAAGTTTTCCAGAGCTCCTAACGGAAGTGACAGAAATCAATTCAAAAGTAGCTAAAGCGAAAAATAAAGAAAGAAGATGGAAATGGAAAGGGGGGGGGTTCTCTCCCATCACTGGGAAGGTTGGTTGGATTCCCTCAGCTCACGCCGTCTGGGTTCTGTGTCTGTGTCTCTGCGCCTCCGTCCTGCCCACCCCGACCCTCCCTGGTCACACAGACGTGCCCGACTGGGGTGTAGTCCTGGGCAGTCCTGGTCTGAGTCACCCAGAAGAGAGGCGTTTCATTGAATAAGAGATGGGGGTGAAGGGAACTGAACAGGTTAAAACAGTAGCAAACTATTGCATCAATCCCAAACGGTCACCCTTCAAAACATCCTTCAGTCCAGTAAATTTGAGGGTTTTTTCCTCTTTGTTCAAATACTTGATTATAATTTCTGGCACTTGGCATTCTCTGAGTAGTGGGAGCGAGTCTAAAAAACAAGACACAAATTAAATGCACAGGCAGCACCAAGAAAAGCTGTTGGAAGCCAAGCATTAAACACGTCCTCGTCTGTGGAAAGTCACTTCAGTCACCTGGTGCCTGAGTCAGATCTTGTCAGGTCTCCTTGGCATTTAATGATAAAAAACCTTTTGTAGTTTTTAGTTGACTTTCCTAACCCTCATGAGGGAAAAGCCCCACAGATTAATAACCCGTTTTCTTAACTTACTATAAATTACACATTTCAGGTGTAAGGAAATTTTCTGATTAAATCTGGTATATGTGACAAATCTGATTAGTAACAAAAATAAAGTGAGTTTGTCACAGAGCTCCTAAAACTCAGGTATGCTGTGTCTAAATGGACGGGCCGGAGTGTATTCAGAGCTATGTCAAATCAGGTTGATGTTTTATCTTAAATCTGCAGAATTCCAGCTGGAAGATGACAGAGCATATTTTCAAGTTGTCTGTTCTAACATCCCTTCATCTTAAAAGGAGACTAGAAAAGATTTTGACTTTAAAATCACTGACATTAATAATGTAGGACATATTCAACCTTTTACTAGAACTCACTCTTTAATGTGTTTAATTTTATTCAAGAAAGTGACCCTGTGCTTATAATCATCAGTGACAGTGTAACCCAGGTGCAGAGAGCCAGTAGCTCGATACCAGAAAACCGTCACAAGGGCTGAAATGTCTAATTCACCTTTAAATCCAGCTCAGATGCTCGCCCCTTAAAAGCTGCTGTCTGCTCCCAGGGTTGGAAACACCACTCCTGACAGGAGCTCGTGTAATTTTTTATTATGGTTATTAAATGCAGATAAAGCCTGCTGCGTAGCGCAGCGGGTGTCTGGGCTATAGCCTGGCTGTGGGGGTGGCCCAGCCAGGAGCTCGCCCACCTCCTCCCTCGGCCGCCCACCCGGTCCTGCCCAGGCAGCTGGGTGCCCGGGCTCAGTTCCTGATGGGACAGGACATCTGGGCAGGCGGTTGTGCGGGAGCCCCTGCCCAGGACCGGGTGGGGTGGTGACACCCGAGCTGCTGGGGAGGTGGGGGGGGTGCATGGGTTTTGGGGAGGCTCTCTGCCCCCACCTCCAGGGTCCCCTGGGTGGTCACTCCCCACGGCAGCAGCCCAGTGCCACCTCTGAAATGTCGTCTCCATCCTAATTACCACAACTTTAGGATCAGAGATTTAAGGAAACCGAGGGGCCCTCAGAGCCTGACCTTTACTTTGGAAGTTAGTCCTGACCATGCCCAAGCAGGTGCCACACAAAACAGCACCCTGCTTTTCTTTTTTTTTTTTCCCTCCGACAGCAATTTCCATTCCTTCTTTGTTCTTTTCTTCACGCGAAGGTATTGCAGTCTATACATTATTGAACAAGCTGCAGAGAAAATCATTACTTTGCAGGGGGAAATAAAAGTTACTGAACATCGCTGAATGCAGCGTGCCGGCAGCTGGAACGGTTTTCTAACAGCCATGTTCTGGAAATTCTCATCCACAGCCTGACGGGTCCCATACAGGCTGCAGGGAAACCGCCAACCAAAGTGTCCCAACACCAGGCAGTCTGCACAGTCGGGGATTTTACGACTAACTCGAGAGCTGAAAGAAAAGCACATCGTTTGAGCTCATCCCAAATCCTGCTAACACATGCCTGTCCGGGCCTCCATCTGTCCATCGAGGCAGGGCTGGAGCTGCCTGGGTGTCCTCCACCGTGTGGGCTGTCCCCGAGGGCCGGGTGGGGGTGAGGGATGTGGCCAGGCTGCTCTGGGAGGGTCATCCTGTCCACGGCCCAGGCTGCCCCAGGAATTCACACTCTGGTCCAAGGTGAACAGGTCTTAGAAGGTGCCAGAAAGTGTGTGCTCCCGGACGTGGCACAGAGAGGGGGTGAGCATAGGCGCGGGCTGGTGAGGGCGTCCGGTCTGCCAGGTCATGGTTAGTTACCGTTTAGTTGGGAAAGATGGACTGAGACTGCAAATGGGTGTGAGGGTTTGCCGCTCCTACTGGGAAAAATGAAAAGTCATAGAAGAGAAATAATCACACACATATTGGTGTCTTCAGGTGTCCCTGGGGCGGGTCCTCTCTAGATCTGAGGTCAGAGATGATAATGATGCAGCGTTTTATTCCTCCAACCTCCCCACCCCCAGACCCAGCGGGGTAGCAGAAGCAAAGGTTATTCTCAGGACCAAGCTGTCTCTACTGCAGTTTAAGGAATCAGGGGAGAAAGAGGCAGAAGCTCCCCGTAAAAGTGCTCTGGTGTCATTTTGGAAAAAAACAGAAACCTGCCAATGGCCACAGCTTCCGCACCACGAAAATCCCCACAGTGACCGAGTTGGGACAGCTGGTGGGGGAGCAGCCGCCTCTCAGGAAAGGCTGGGGACCCCGGCCAGCCCCCCCAGTCCAGGGGCATGGCCCCCGACATGCCTTCCTCCCCTGGGGTCACTTTCGACAAAGTCCCAGAATTCCATGCTGTTGAACCCGGTTAAGCCATTGTTTTACCTTAGGGCTTTTCAAACTGCCTTCCTCACGCTCAGGAAGAAGAAAGTTTCACATTACAGCTCTGCGCTGACTCACGCACACGTGTGTAGCTGAAGGGGAGAAGACAGCTCATGTATGCAAGCGGGTCACACCCCATTAAACAGATTCTCCGACCCACCAGTGGGTTTTCAACCAGAATATGAAAATTCTGCCCTGGATTTAATGTTTCAGCTAATTTTTTCCAATTCACTCATCACCACCTGTTGTGAGAAGTGTCTGCCATTTTGAAAGAAAAGAAGAAAGGAGAAGGGGGTGGATGTCTGATGCCAGGACCCTGAGTGTCCCTGTAGAGGAAGGGGAATGCTGGCCCCACGGTGGTCAGGGAGGTGCGACCAGGGCGGCCTGAAGGTCTGAAAGCTCGGGGCCTGCCTTTGAGTTAATTTCCTCCAGCTTCCCCCTATACGAGAACCCAGAAGGCATCTTGCCTGTGTCTGGATGTGCTTTTATGTTTGTTTTTGGTCTGAGGGGTGCACGGATGCTCTAATCAGTTTTAGACTTTACACTGTTTTATCATCTTCGTTTGCTGGTGCTCTGGCAGTTTATAGGGGGGAAGCAGAGCCATCAGTTTCAGTAACTCCCAGCTTTTAGGCATATGACCACTGCCGGGTGCAGCTGTCGCTTCCTCTGCTGGTGACTGGTTGGCTGCCCGCGGCCAAGCCGTCCAGCATCCTGCGCGCAGAGCCGCCCCTCCGCCCAGACCCTGCGGGGAGCCCTTGCCCGTCCCCTCCCTGAGCCCTTGCCGTGTCTCCGCAGGACTCGGCAGGACCCGCAGGAAGACCAGCGCCCGCGACGCGTCGCCCACGCCAAGTACGGACGCAGAGTTCCCCGCCAACGGGGGCGGCGCCGACCGCATCTACGACCTCAGCATCCCGGCCGTGGTCAAGTTCGCCTACGCGGCCGAGCGCGAGGACGAGCTGTCGCTGGTGAAGGGCTCGCGCGTCACCGTCATGGAGAAGTGCAGCGACGGCTGGTGGCGGGGCAGCTACAACGGGCAGGTGGGCTGGTTTCCGTCCAACTACGTGCTGGAGGAGCTGGACGAGGCGGCCGCCGACGCGCCCGGAGGCCCGAGCCTGCGGCCGGGCGCCGCACTCAGCAACGGCCAGGGCGCGCGGGTCCTGCACGTGGTGCAGACGCTGTACCCCTTCAGCTCGGTCACCGAGGAGGAGCTCAACTTCGACAAGGGCGAGACCATGGAGGTGGTGGAGAAGCCCGAGGACGACCCCGAGTGGTGGCGCTGCCGCAACGCCCGCGGCCAGGTCGGCCTGGTGCCCAAGAACTACGTGGTGGTGCTGAGCGAGCGCCCGGCCCCGCACGCCGGCTCCGGCCCCGCGGGGCCCGCGCGCTCCGGCCGCTTCGCGGGCCGGGAGTGGTACTATGGCAACGTGACGCGCCACCAGGCCGAGTGCGCGCTCAACGCGCGGGGCGTGCAGGGCGACTTCCTGGTCCGCGACAGCGAGTCCTCGGTGAGTGCAGGGTGGGCGTGGCCGGGAGAGCGGCGGGGCGTGTGTGTGCACGTGCATATGTGTGCAGGCCTGTGTGTGTGCGTGTATGTGTGTGCGTGTGTAACGTGCAGCAGGACTTCCTTGTCCAGGACGGCAAGTCCTGGGTGAGTGCAGGGTCGGCACAGCCTGGAGGGCAGAGGGGTGTGCGTGCGTGTGTCTGTGTGCACATGTGCATGTGTGTGGATGCTGTACAAGGCTGTTTCCTCCTCAGGTGCAGCCAATCCTTGGTAAGTCGGGCAGTGGGAAGGAATCGGAGAGCATGTACGTGTGTGCACATACATGTGTGTGGGAGTGCCCTCCAACAGCAAGGGTATTTGGGGCTCGTGTTGGTGGGGGCGAACACAGTTGTTCTGTGCAGCCTGTGTCCCGAGGTCCCAGTGCAGTGGCTGCCGGCCTCTGATGCACTGCCTCTCCCCGAGGCGCGCTCTTGCAGAGGGACGGTGAGTAAAGTGTGTTTTAGCCTCCCAAGGTCTGTTGCCTCTTGACAGATATTGCCCTGTTTCTGTTCTGCAGACTCAAACGTCCTTTTCTGCCCCGGTTTCCCTTGTGAATGACCCGTCTCGGCCCTAGAGGTTGACCTGGTTTCCTCTCTGGGTCTGAGACACACCAGATGTTCTCAGCAAGGTGGACACTGAGTTTCCAGCACAGCCTTTTGTTGGTTTGTTTCCCTTTTTAAAGCATGTAACCTTAGGTCACCTCTGCCGCAGGCACCCCCTAGGCTATCTCTGAAAGCTTTTGAGGCACTTAGGAGCATGACTGAAAGGA
Source organism: Camelus ferus (assembly GCF_009834535.1). Lineage (NCBI taxonomy): Eukaryota > Metazoa > Chordata > Mammalia > Artiodactyla > Camelidae > Camelus > Camelus ferus. The sequence goes on along the minus strand of NC_045731.1, from coordinate 11,591,826 downwards.
AGAGACCGTTGTTAAGAGAGATGAGCTTGTGTGTGTGAAGAGAGTAGGGGGTGTGAGACCTCCGACCTGGAGCAGATCCACCTCCAGCGCAGGTTCGAGGGCTGTTTTGGCTGTGTGTCTGGGAGCACTGGGATGGCATCACATGAGGCAGCCTTTCTGTGTTTTCATTATGGAAATACCTCTCAACCGATTTTGTAGATCCCTGGAAATGCACCTTCCACAGAGCGGGTCCCCCAAAACGAGAGCTTGGGAGCTGGAGTCTGGTGCGATGGCTGTGTTGGCTCCTGCAGGCTTCAGTTTAGTTTCTGAATTGCAGCCTGTCGGACTAGTAAGCACGCGCTGTGTGCTGTGGCTCTTGTCCCCTGAACGGGTGTTTATCAGGGTAAGTGCATTCTCAAGATTCCCGTTGACTGATCGGAGAGGACTTCAAGGCCACAGAGAGAGGGGCAGCTGTGGTCCTGGTGGAAAGCGGCCCCCTTTGCTGGCATAAGCAGCTCGAGGAGGTGGCGGCCACCTGAGATGCCGAGATGCCCTGGGGCCTGGCCGTTAACCGCATCTGAGGTCTGGACGCTGAGGTTTTCTCAGGCGTGTCCCTGCGTCTCTGCCGACAGCAGAGCGGGGCCAGCCGTGCCGCCTCCTCGCTCACAAGCAAGTCGGTCCTCAGCGTCATCTGCGGCTGGTGAGGAACCGTCCGGATGGACGGATGGACAGCCCGTTGCTTGGTCCTCTTCTGCCGTCCACTCCCTCGGCTTCTCACCAGCCTCCCCGTCTGCTTTCCCCTCCTCCTTTGTCTTTTCTCCTGTTCGTTTTGGCTCTTCTGAGACGAGAGCCTGGCCTTCAAAGCCAGGGCCTGGGTCAGTGTTCCTGCAGGACCTCGTTCAAGTTCCTTTCCCTTTCTCGGGGTCTTTGGGCCCAGGGCTCGCCTTTGGTTGAGGTCCCCGCAGGACCTGTGCACCCTCCATACGCCGCTTTTTTAGAGCACGTCTTCGAGATGTCCGTTATTTTAAAATATCCTGAGTGGTTCCAATATAAATAAGCTAGAGTCTTGCCTGATGATATTTTGCTTTTAAAAATATTTAATTTTTTTTCTATTTTGAAAAGTAAAACATATACCCAACTCTGAGTCCTGGGCAAGCTGTGCTTTTTTAGGGGGGAAGGGGAGGGGGATATGCATATTTCAGAAAAAACAAACAGCATCATTACATCCTGTGATACCCAGTGTCAGTGACGTCTGGGGGTTTCACAGGTGTCTGTTGGACGTGCTTTACCGATGAATGAATGAATGAACCAGAAGGTCCTCTCTTTCCTGTCCTGAATCTCACCACCCACTGTTTGTTCTTCCTTCATCCACACTCCCCCCCCCACCCCCGTAATCTGTAATTGTCATTCCTCTTTAGCAGCTCAGGATGAAACAGTTTCAGTTCTTAATCGCTGTGTTTAATCATCATACCTCCATCTGCTAATCCTTGGCTTGTCAAACCTAGTGAATTCAAAATTCCTACCTGCCTTTGATGCTCATTGTAAATCCTTGCGTATTTGTTGAGACATATTCTGTGGATGTGGTTAGACGGCGGTGCTGCCATGGGGAATACCCAGGTGCTGGGCGTCTGTGAGCCGTGTGAGCTGAATTAGCATAATTCCTTCCTAGGTTTTTCAAATTGCATTTTCTACAGAAATTGTAGCTTTTAACCAAAACTCGATGTTTTTCAGGCGTTTTCATCACTCCTTCTCCCTAGAGCAGTGATGCTCGAACTAAGGATGTATCAGAATTTCCTCGAGGGCTTGGTCAAATAGAGACTGCTCGGCCCCAGCGACCCGTGAAATGCCCAAGAATGTGCATTTCTAGCACATTCTTTGGAGATGTGGCTGTTGATGATCTAAGGACCACACTTGGAAAACCCCTGGTCCCTATTTTGCCATCTTACTGGTTTTATTCATATTTCCAGCAGTGAGTGGAACTCCATTTCTGCTTAAGACTACATTTCCGAGAGACATAAATGGGCTTCAGGGTGAAAATTATAACCATCATAGGGTTTAATTTTATGTAGACTCTTAGGTTCTGTTGGGTGGAACGCATCTCCTCAAAGTGTTTGCTGGTTTACTTTTTAGCTGTTTAGAGCTTGGTAACAAACCCTCTGAGTTTGCATTGTGTTTCCGATTGGAGCTGGTGGGCATCCCGTGTCCCAGCAGAGCGGGGGCCTTGCCCACACAGCTCGGAAGGCGGGGAGCAGCGCGGTGAAGTCCTCCCTGCAGTGTGACCCCTGCAGGCAGCTTCCCAGGCAGGAAGAGCACGTGTCCTCACCCACCACCCAGCCTGATGCTTCGGTTCCCTCTGTCAAGATCATAGGGCATCCACCAGACTTGCACAGACCTTTTTAGAGTAGCCCCTGAACTTCTTATTTATGTTTCTTATTGTGCCAGAATATAAATAACATACAATGTAACATTTTCATCATTTTTCAGTGTAAGTGCAGACGTGTAGGTCATTTGTGCAGTCATCACCACCCTCCTCCTCCGGAGCGCTTCCCTTTCCCTAACTGGGGCCCTGGACTCACTAAAGGGGAACTCCCCCGCAACCCAGCCCCAGGAGACTTGCTACTCACTGTCTCTTTGAATTTGACTAAGTACCTCATATGAGTAGAATCACACATGTGTGTGCTTTTGTGTCTGTCTTATTCCACTCAGCGTAATGTCCTCACGGTTCATCCGTGTGGTAGCAGGTGTCAGAATTCCCTTCCTTTTTTTTAAAAGCTGAATGGTACTCCGTTGTGTGGATGGACCATGGTTTGTTTATCCATTCATCTGTCGAAGGACGCTTGGGTTGCTTCCACCCTTTGGCTGTTGTGGACATGGGCGTGCAGACATCTGCTCTTTAAGGTGCACACTCAGTAGAGCTGGCTGGAGCGAATGGTGGGTCAGTGTTTAATTTTTTCAGGAACCGCCATCTGCAGCTGCACCATTTTGTCTTCCACCAGCTGTGCACAAGGGTTCCAGTTTTTACACATCCTTGCCAGCAGTTGTTGTTTTGTTTTTCTGTGGGGTTTTTTGTTTTTCTGTTTTTCATAACCACCATCCCAAGTGGTATCTCACTGTGGTTTTGATTTGCATCAGCACAGAGCCTTTTAATCTCAGCTGCACTTTTTGCCTCTTTGAGGGTATTTCCTGCAGCCCTGTTACTAAGTGGTTCCCAAGGATGGCCTCAGTGTCCCCACAGAAGCAGCACAAGGTCCTAACACGGAATCAGAAAGCAGTTCTCTCATTCCAGGAGTTCACCCTCCCTAGTTGTCCAGCGTTGCCTTCTTTTAATCAAAATTGACTCACTGTCTGTACTTACACCACTAGCAGTCAACTGATGTGTGTGTGTGTGTGTGTGTGTGTGTGTGTGTATCCATATATATAAGATTATTACTGATCAGTCACACCAGGCATGACTTGGCAAAAAGACAGAGAAAGACAGGAACAGTGTTCTGAAAGTCTGCCCTCTGAGGCATTTATGTTAACTTTAGGAGATGCGTTTTGGGAGGCGGGGAGAGAGAACACACACACACCTACATCCTGACTTGAATGTGGACAGTAAACGCTCTCGTTTGGAGATGCGGCAGGTGGGACTTCGCGGGCTGTCCCGAGGCTGACAACTGATTTCTCTTTGTTTACTTAAACAAGTTTATTTAAAAGCTAAGGGGAACAAGAATATTTGATCATGTCGCATGTGGACTGGCTTTAAGCCTAGGGAGTGACTGTTTCACAGATACACTTAGAGGAGAAAGAAAATGCCAGTCAGAAGATAAACTGGTATAAAAACAAAGAGTAGCTGTTGGCAGCCAGGGGCCTGCATATAGGCAGTGAGTCCATTTTGATGCAAAGTGGGCTGTATTGGACAAGTGGGGAGGGGGACCCAGCAGTGAGAAAACTGAAAGGCCGCTTTTCTGAGATAAGAGCAGAAAATATTCATCAGTGGGGTACAGTCTGCGTTTAACCCATTGGCTCTAAGTTTTTTTGGCAAAGGAAATACTTCTCCGGACAAAAGACTACTTTCCTTAAAGAAGCAAAACGGAGAGAAAAACACCCATTTACTAGACAAGAAGGAAAGAATGATACAGCCTTTGATAGGAAACCAACAAGGTGACCTCTCTTTGAGGGCAGAGAGAGTGTTAAATATATGCATAAATTATTGGTGTTTGAAGACCTGCATGACCAGCAGTCGATCCAGGGTCCACCTGGGAGGCTCGGTGAACCACACGAAAGACATTTCTATTCTCACCTTGCTCTTAAGTCCAAGGCGAATGATAAGTGGAAGTTTTAAGGTTATTAAAGACTCAGCAGTGCCCGGGAGCAAGTCCCTCCCTCCCCAGTATGTCTTCTTAGCCACGTGCTTAGAAGAGGTCAAGTGATGTTGCTGGTCTTGGGAGCACAATTTGAGACCAGCTGGTCCAGTTCATCTACAGGCTCTGTTCAGAATTATTTCGTGGCAACATGTTAACTGCACTTGAGGGTAAAGATTGGAAAGTGTACTCACGTTGAGGAGAGAATTCCTTGAAGGTAACACACGTATACAGATAACACATGACGCCAAGATGTTAAATGAAGGAGCTTAGGTGAAAAGCAGACTTCCCTGTTCAGAAAGCCCTGTGTGGATCAGGGGCTCAGTTAAAAGGTCTGTCCTATGCCGGCTCTCACTCACATCCTCCCTCCACGCAGCGCTGCTTTACCTGTGAACTGGTTAACGTGTCCATAAAACCAGCACAGAGCCTGGCCGGTGCTGAACTGTAACACTGAGGTCGCCCTCTGTCTGCATCTCAAGACTGGCAGCGCAGAATGTGTGTGCTTGTAAGAATTAGTAGAAGCCTGAGAGTAAACACAGCTTCAGGGAGACCTGAGCGGAGGATGGATGTGCTGTTGGACCCAGGTGCGTGGTGACGGGTGTGTCCCCTGACCTTCCAGGACTGATGGCCATGTGGCCGGGGAAGTGGTGCTGATGCCCCGGCCTCACGCAAGTGCAGACCACCTGTCCGGCAGCACCTGCTCTAGTCGGTTCTGTTTTCAGAACCGTCCACAGCACCTGCCTTGGGTTGGGATGTGAGGCTGGCTTGCATGCATCTGGTTCGGTCCTGGGAAAACAGAAGTGGCTGAGAATTGTGCAGGTGACTGCTTGGAATGTCCTTCTGTGCTGTGCAGAATGTTCTGTGGGTGGGGCTGGGGTGACAGAGTCATTGTGACATCAGGGTTCCTGGTGATACATCTCTGTTTTTTCTGGCCCCTGCCCCCCTGTCCCCCCACCCTCCTGGGCCGGCTCAGAAGATCTTCACCCCGTGTTGATTCATTTCTGAGAGACCCAGCTGGGGAAATCGTTTTCACGTTCTGTGTCCCCCTCCCCACCCCATGCTGGCCTCCGACCCTCTAATGGCCGTGATTCTGAAAATGCCATGTAGCTCACGGCCAGATCAGAGATAAACCTTCCATCTCTTCCTGAAGTTTTATCTCGCCAGCATTTCCCAGGTTTCCTCCGAGGCAGCCAGCCCCAGGTTTAGTGTGGAGGTAAGAGGATGCTTTTCCCTCAAACGTTTGTTTTCATTTGGTCTGTTTCAGGCAGAGGGACACGTAAGTATGAACTGTAAAGACATCTGTCTCTCTGATTCTTCTCTGCCGACAGCTGTGGCTGGTGGGGGCCCCGCCATCCTTCCCAGGCCGGGACTGTCTCTGAGCCCCATCTCCCTGAGCTGTCATTGGTTTCTACAGAGTTGTCTCTGGTTTTGCAAGATTTGTACACTTTTAATCAGACACTCGCGAAGTCCATGTCAAAGACAAGGACAGGGACACTTGTTTTTCCCGATGGGGGGCTGGGAAAGCTGGCCGGGCTGCTGGACCTCGCAGCAGTGACTTCCGGGGCTTGGGAAAAGGCTGTTGTAGGAATTCAGTTAAGTGCTGGGTGATCCGGCTCCCACCACCAGGGCTCTCCGTGGACCCAGCAGGGGATCGGGCGTGGCCCTGCCTGGCCTCATGTGTGATGGCGCTGTCTGCTTTGCGGAAAGCCAAGGCGGGGCAGAGCTCACCTGGTTATGGAGTGGGGAGGCGTCTTCAGGGCGGTGAACCTCTGAGCAGAGACTTACAGGAAGGGTTGACCGAAGGCGGGGACAAAGGATGACTCAAAAATAGGAACCAGAGTGAAAATGAGCCTGGGGGTGGGGCAGCCTTTCGTCTCATAGATCGGCTCTGTAGTGGGGGCCACTGACCCAGCCCTGGTGGGCCGTGGTGGGCAGTTGGGTTTTATTCTGAGGCCATCAGGGAGGCCAGCGTCCCTCCAACTCCCTCTCAGCAGAGCCGGCCAGTTAGTGCCTCAGAAGAGGCAGGACCCTCCCTCCCTGCATTTGCCGACGTCCCACCTCCCCAGCGCTAGCCCTGCCGCCCCTGCATTGCTGGGGCCCAGCCCCCACTTCTGCAGAGACCGTCCCTGGCCACCCCCGCACATTTAAATGACCTGCGCTACCCCAGCACTCTCTCCTGTCTTCAGAGAACTAGCACGGTTTGCAGCTGACCATATGCCGTTTACTTATTCATCTGCGTCCCTCCCCCCGAAACAGTCACTTCCACAGGCACAGAAGCCAGTGCAGAGCTATGTCCCGGGCTCCCGCTCCTGCTCCCGCTCACATCCAGGGCGTGGCCTGTCTGCTGCCTGGTCTGTGACCAATAATTGCATGTTGAACTAATCAATACCTTTTTCCCCCAAAGAACATTCCTTATTCAATGTCTCACCCTACGTATTTTTCAATAAATGAGATAAAAGACCAATTTTAACAAAAATAACATCTTTCTAAAATATCTTCAAATATGAGTAAGGTGCCGACATAATCACAAGTCTAAACGTTTCGCAGTAAAACCTGCGCATGAAGCACGGTACGCCCCCTCGGGGATGTTATGAACCATGTTAAAATGCAACCAGAATTCTCCACTGCTCTTAAAATATTTATTTGTAAATAGCTTAGAATTAGAAATCTTTTTAGATTAAAAAAATTTTTTGAAAATAAGTTACAGGTGTACAGGACAGCGAGTCACACTCTTCAAAGGTCAGACTCCCACATGTGTTCTTTTTGACGATGGCTTCTGGCAGGTGTGAGGTGACACCTCGGGGCTTCGATCTGCATTTCCCCGATGACTGGCAATGTTGACCATCTTTTCAGGTGCCTGTTGGCTATTTGCATTTCCGTCTTTGGAATGTCTGCTCAGTTTTCCTGCCTATTTTTAAATCAGGTTGTTTGTTTTCTTGAGGTTGGATTGTATGAGCTGGTTATACATGCTGGATACTGACCCTTACTGGTTTTACCATTTGCAAATGTTTTCTCCCCTTCAGTAGGTTGTTTTTTGGTTCTGCCAATGGTTTCCTTTGCTGTGCAAAAGCTTTTTAAGTTTAATTAGCTCCCTTTTGTTTATCTTTGCTTTTCTTTCCTTTGTTTTAGAAGACAGATCCAAAACAGCATCGCTGTGATTCATATCAAAGAGTGTCCGGTCTGTGTTTTCCTAGGAGTTGTATGATTTGGGGTCTTATGTTTTGGTCTTTACCGTGTGAGTCTATTTTTGTACATGGTGTTAAAGAATGTTTTAATTTCAGTCTTTCACATGTAGCTGTCCAGCTTTCCCAGCACCACCTATTGAAGAGACTGTCTTTTCTGTCAATATAGTTTGCCTCCTTTGTGGTAGATTAATTGACCATAAGTGCGTGGGTTTATTTCTGGGCTCTCTGTCCTCCGTGAGTCTGTGTGTTTTTGTGCCAGGACCACGCTGTTGGCTGAACTTCGAATAGTGGTAGAAGTCAGAGCAAGTGGGATTTCTAGCTGCTGCCTGTATGCAGACCACTTTTTAAAAATTCCAGAAACAGCTAAAGAAAAGAAAAACTCAGGTGAACAAGGTTGCCATGCCTTCCATAATAAGTCTCCCCATCTTCACATGACTAAAATGCGTTTAGCACCGGAACTGTCCTAACCAAATTCCAGTGTCCTTCGCTCCAGAGCATCCACATCTCGGGCTGCCCCCGGGTCGCCCTGGACAGCAGGCACCGCATGTCCAGTCGTAACTGTCCCCTGTTCCCTTTCCCTCCGCAGCCCAGTGACTTCTCCGTGTCTCTCAAAGCATCAGGGAAGAACAAACACTTCAAGGTGCAGCTGGTGGACAATGTCTACTGCATCGGGCAGCGGCGGTTTCACAGCATGGACGAGTTGGTGGAACACTACAAAAAGGCCCCCATCTTCACCAGCGAGCACGGGGAGAAGCTCTACCTCGTCAGAGCCCTGCAGTGACCGCCGCGGCCTGCGTGCCCCCCGCGGGTGACCTGCAGCCCGGGCCCTGTCCATGGTACTGCTCCCTCCGCCCGGTGCTCCTTTCCGCCTGCCCCCTCGCCATCCCAGGCCCCGCCGGCCAGTTTAGGAGACGGGGCGGTGGAAGAGGGGCGAGTTTGTCCACTTTATTCCTTCTACTTGGGAAACAGCCTTAGTCTGTTCAAACCGCTCAGGCCAACAGACCCCTTGTAAAGGAGACACCGGGCGCGGTTTGAATGCACCGAAGCTGCCGTTAATTCAGTGAACTACAGCACCTTCGAGAGTGGTGCCGGGGCTCTGGGCGGCACCGGCAAGGGTCCTGGCCCTGGTCCTGGCAGCCCCGGGCCCACGTCCTTGGCGCATACACGGCCCCAGACTCTCCGGGGTGGGAGTCGGGGCCGTGTGCTCGTGGCAATACCAGAACCGCCGGGTGAGACAGGAGGGAGGATGCTGTCCAGTGCCTTTGGGGCTGTGCTTGCAATAAAGAAAAGATGTCCTTGAAGGTCGGTCTGCAGGAGAGGGGCCGGAGACTTGGAGAGACAGAGGCTTTGGAAATGTACCCCCAGGTGTGCCGTCTGCCAGTGCTTTTTCCTCCAGCCCTGCGGCTCTGTTTCGATTTCACAACTATGTATTTAATTCTCAAAGTGATACGTATCTGTAGCCATTTGTTGACACTAATACAGATGATTAAGGAAAACAGCTGATCTTTGGGGAAGGGGAGTGACCGAACACTTCGTGCACACACACACACACACACACACACTATATATATATATAAATATATATTATTTGCTTTACAGGGAAATTTTTCAGGGTTTACAAAAGAATATGTGATGGGTAGTAAGACACAGAATGTTTATGAAGAAAACGCATTTTCTTTCTTCTTTACATTTGAACTCCTTTATAGTTTAAATACACAGTCTTGAGATGGCGCATTCCTACAATTGAGGAAGGGGTCTTAAGACCCCCTAAACTTGCATACTCAGTTTTTTGGATATTGTAATAAAAAAAGTATTAAGACAAGATGCTGTGTGTGTTCATCTCTGGCGAAGCTCTGACTCAGTGATGGGAGAGGAGTTAGTACAGCTTTTCCCGAAGACTCAGTGCCTAAGGGAGGGAGGGGGTTGCACTTTTTGAGGGGAGTTTTAACAGATTTCTTCTTTGTGTGTTTTCTTTTTCTACCACTGCATTTTTGTATCTTGAAATAATAAATGTTAATTAGTGCAACTCCAAGAGAAACCAGAATCTCAAGCTTGGTCTTAACTTTACTCTTCAGAAATTATCCTTTAAAAAGCATTTCCCCAAATGGTTGTCAGCTGGCCTTCCCTCCTCTCTCTGCTCCTGCCTGCCTTCCAGTGCTCCTGGGAAGCATTTACCGCTCACTGAGCACCACGCATGCCCAGTACCAGGATACGATGCCACAGAGCACGATGCTGGTGGCCCCGCGGGCTGATACAGTGCTCCTCCAGCTGGACACAGTGTTCTCGTCACAAGTCCTCGAGCTGAGTCCTGCTCTTGTCCCTGTCACACAGATGTTGGAGGAAAGGCATCCAGTGAACGCACGGGGGCACGTGGCTGGTGCGTCTCGGAGCAGGTAGGCCAACCCAGAGGCCTGGCTTCAGGGCCACGCCCTCTGACCCTAGCCTCAGGAGGCTCCCAGGAGAAATGAGGTGTTTTGTGAGAGTCTGCACTTCATCAGTTGAGTTCATTTATCTTTAGTTGTTGCTTTTGATATAAAGAAGTCTGATGATAAAAGAGAAGTTTGGTGTCTGGTACCTAAGGAGTTGGGGGCACCCAGGTACATAATAGACCTACAGGGGAGAGAGGCAGGTCGTGACCTTAGACAGAACACGTGGGTTCTGGACCTTGTCCTGGGACTCACACTTTCTCCCGACTCTCAGATCTCCCTGCTGTGTGTTCCGTGTTGACCTTGTGCAGGGATCCCTCCAGACTGTGAGCGCCCGGACAGCTGAATCCCTGAGTTACATCCAGCAATTCAGGGAGAAGTAATTAAAGGGCACACTACAAAGACACTTTGGCTTCCGGAGCTTCTTTAAGACTTGTAGTTGTAATTGACAATTATTTTTAATCTTCTCTCAAACCACCATGGGGTAGATCAGGACCAGTGTTTATGACGGTTCTGCACTGCCAGGACGTCCCGGCACCAGGTGGACCGGTGGCGTGTGGACTGATGGTCCCAGTAGGAACCCATTGATAGAGTGGGGGATGCAGGGGAATGTCAAGACAGGGTCCCTGTGTGATTTGGAGTCTGCCCCAGCGATGCTCTGTCCAGGTGACCCTTCTGCCATCACCTTCCTGCCCATCCAGAGATTTCCCGGACGGATCTCGTTTTGCTGTTCCGTTGCCTCTTTGCTCAGACAGCAGAGGACAATAAAGGTCAGAGTTTGTGTAATTGTGCAACTCTGCAATTGTTTGCATTAGATGTGCCTTCATTTTCCGTAAACAGCCTGTGAATTACAGTGTGGAGCCACCCAGCTCTTCACTGTGGCTGTTCCAAATGCCATCCCCTCCTGTTTCTAGGGGGTGAAGGTGTCCATCTTCTCTCCCAAAGTGCATCACAAATTAAAGTCTTGAATCATAATTAGAACCTTTATGTCTCTTCAAACTCTGACATTTCCAAACGAAGCATTTTTGGCGCCAGTACAGTTTTGTCTTCGGCTTCTGTGTACTAACTGATTTACAATTTACTTTTCTACCCTCTCTCCTGCCTAGTGGCAGAACGCCAGAATAATTTAAGACCAAAGTTCAGAGTGAGAGAATGAAAAAGCTTGGAAGCATTATTTTAAAATACTGCTTTTCAATAAATATAGGTCTGGTTTTGGCCACTTTCTCACTGGAGTCCAGGAAGATTCGTCTGTTAGTGTGTGACGAGTGTAATTTATATCATTTCCGCTCTAACACCTGGCCCAGGTGCTGTTGAAGTAATGAAACCAATGAACATATTTGCCCGACCAGAATGTGGACGTCCGAATAGATGTTCATTCATCACGGAGGTGAATGGGTGTCCCGTGCCACAGGGACACGCCCGTGCCTCCTGTGTTGTGTCGGAACAGGGTGTAGGGCTGGGGTGCAGCTCAGTGGTGGAGCGCGCACTCAGCATGCACGAGGTCCTGGGTTCAATCCCCAGCGTCCCCACTAGAAGAAATTAGATACACAGGGTGTAGTGACAGGACACCCACAGTCCAGTAGTGTGAGTAGTTGTGTCCAGAAATGTCACCTCTGCAGAAACGGGTTTAATATGAAAAGGGATGTGTATACATACATATAACTGAATCACTCTGCTGCACGACAGAAACTAACACAACATTGTAAATCAACTGTACTTCAATTAAAAAAAACAATAAATTTTAAAAAATGCGTTTAAACTTGCCTGGCTGCTCTAAGCTGCGCCTGAGTTTTGCTGACAGTCTCAAGCACGTCATTGCATGTGATGACAATGCAAAAAAAGAAACGCGTTCAAATCCTTCACTTGGTTAAAAACCATCACAGAATGCTGAGACCTCACTGACCTCTCTGAGGCTTCAGACTTTCAAGGTCTTTTGTCTGAAAGCCCACTGAAACGCATAGCCGTGCCACACCCTCACAGGCCAACCGTCCACGCAAGTTGTGAAACCGGCCCCCCTCTCTCGGGGGCCAGCCGTGCTCTCCATGACCCCGGCTCCTTCCTGCAGGACAGACTTACACAAAGACCTCTCTCATGACTGTTCCTCTCTGTCCCTGGAGGTCCCTGGGCTGAGTCCCTGGGTAGCAACTGAAGCTGCAGCTAAAGGCAGTGACACAATGGGGCTATTGTGCGAGCTCTAAGTCATTGGGAGGGCAGCCTGGGCGCAGGGCTGAGTCAGCAGGCACACCTGCCAGCCCCATCCCTCAGGGCTCGGGCGGGCGGGGCCTCCTGGGCCTCCTTCCTCCCTGGGCCTCAGTCCACTCCTCTGGCCGCGCCGGGGCCCCTCTTCTGCCCCCTGCTGGCCCTGCTGCGTTCCTCCTGGCTCTGCCTTATCTCCACCAAGCAGCCCCAAGGCCACCAGGGTTCTGAAGTCAGTCACACCCTACCCGGAGTTAGAGCATAAACGGGTTGCCTGCCGTGTCTGGGACTCAGGGTATCAGGCACGAACCCCTTCCAGCCTTTCCTGAAACCTTCGGGTGTAGCATCTCCAGCCAGATTGCGAGAGTGGACAGCGGGGCACAGCCGGGGTATCAAGGCTGGTTGGTGTGGCCAAGCTGGGTCTTACATGCAGCCCAAGGGTGACAGTCAGAGAACCAGACCTGGTGGACAGACAGACAGGGTGAGCCCTGGAGAACCAGCGCTTTCAAAGGGTTTAAACCCAGCGCAGATGCAAGACCACAAATAATGTCCAAGAGGGGGTGATGTCCAAGAGGGAGACTAATTCAGAAGAGGGTGGGGGCTAGCAAGGCCCTGCGGACAGGGACCTGGGACGGCGCCAGGGGCCGGGAGAGTGGCCAGAGTGCAGGGGGCAGGTTCCAGAAAGACTGGAGAACGTTTCTGGGGGACTCAGCGTGGCTTTGAAACAAGCCTGCAGGCTCTGTCCAGCTCCCATGGACCCGCTCTGTCCAGCACAGCCAGCACCATAGCTCTTGAGGACTTGAAATGTCTGAATGTGCTTAAGTGTCAAACACATACCAAATGGGGAAGACACACCACAAAGTGTGAAATATCTCATCGATAAGTTTTTATATCTGTGTGTTGAAACACATGTGTTGGTTATATTGGTTTACAGAAAATGCATTATTGAATTGATGCCAACCCTTCTCTTTTCACTTTTTAAAGTGTGTCTATTAGAAAACGTAAAATGACATAATTGGGTCACATTATATTTTATGGGCCAGAGTGGCTCTGGGCTGTTTATTCGCCTGAATTCCCTGGGTCCCCCAGCTGGGTCCCTTTATCTGCCCCCAGCCCGTACCTCTGACTGGGATGCAGTGTGACCACGACAGGAACTGGACACTGGAGAACAGGAACAGTGAGAAAACAAAGCAGCTCCTGGAAATTGAAAATAAGGGGCCCTTATTAATAGACTTATTAGAGTGGTTAGGCAGGAATTTTGAGAAAATCTTCTAGAATAGAGAAAGGAGATAAGAAAATTCTAGGATATACAAGACGAGCTAACCATCAACTATTAGGAATTCCTGCCTCTAGAAAAGGGGAGATGTCCACATGATCCCAAGTCCTGGGAGACGGAGCAGAGGGTGCACATCAAAGCCAGAAGCTGAGTCCTGGTTACAGAGGAAGTTGATAGGCGTCTAAGACGGAGGAGCAGCGAGACCTCGTTACGCAGACATTGGGTCCAGAAGTAGCTGCTATGTGGTGGTCTGCAGAGAAAGGGGAGGGGGCATCTCAGATGAGCGAGGAAGAGAGACCCCCAGCCCACTGCCATGGGTCCCTGACCCTCTTTCTTATAGCAGGAGACATAATCCCAGCCGAAATAAAGACATAAATGTGGAAAGCTAAGCTTTTAGAGGATGCCTTAAATAACATTTTTATGAACTTGAAGTGGAAAAAAAAAATGTGTAAGAAGTGTAAATCCTGAAGGAAATAAAAGACCCATGCAACTCCGTTAAGAAAAAGAAATTCTATTTCACAAAAGACACAATACAGAGACTATAAAGGCAAGTCATGAACTGGGAGAAAAAAAATTCAACCCATTCTTGACCATAGGAACTTAAAAAAGGAAAAGAGAAATATACTCAATGTACTAAGAACAAAAGGTAAGGAGAGACATGAATGGTCCCCCGTGAAAGATGGTCGTCCTGTCAGGGAAGAGGAAATGCAGGTTAGAATCCAATTTTGATCCCGTTTCATACCCAGTAGATAGTCAGTCGGCCGGGCTGGGTATCAGCATGGACTCTGGTGGGAATTTAAATCACGCACCCTCATTGGGGCACAAATCCGCAGTACCTCATCACGTTGAGTGGAAGCTTTGTGCATGGCAAGGAGCTCCAGCTAGAAATTCCAGACCGATGGCTAGACAGATAAAGATGTGTACACACACCTCATGATTTATGTAATTCTGTAAAAATACTGTCTTCTGTACGTGTAGATGGATTTCCTCGGAGATGCATAGCATCTGTGTATGTTCACACATGAGTGTTTGCAGCGTTTATACTAACCAACAGAAATGGTAAACTACCAACTGTCCACCGCAGGACACTAGCTAAGTAATCGCGGTGGGCTCGTCTAAAAGACTACGAGACGGCTGCGGTGACGAGTGATGGTCACCGTAAGAGCCCACGCGACCTTCCGCTGGCGTGGAGCAGGCACAACAGAACACACGCAGGGTCGGATGCTTATATGCCAATGAGGGGTGGAGGTGAGACAAACAGTCATCAACATAAAATAGGTAAATTCCCTATTTCTTCAGAAAGTAGTGAGTGCTATGAAAAAAAAAAAAAAGAATGGGAAAAAGCCTGAGTGTTGTGGGCAGTGGCGGTTGGATGTGTAATCTGAGTCACGTGGTCCAGGTGGGTCTCATTGAGAAGGTGACGTTTTAGCCAAGACTTAAAGCAAGGACCTTGCACCATAGATATTCGGGGAACAAATGCTGCAGACAGATGGAACAGCTAACAAAAAGTTCCTAACGTGGAAACATGCCTGATAGCTTTGAACAGTTGTGTGAAGAATGCACACGCTGTGTCTGGACCCAGTGATCGGGCAGAGAGCGAGCAGCCAGGCTGGGAGGAGCCCGAGGGTGTGAGGTCGGCAGGGCCGGGGGGTGGGGAGCCCGGCTTTCAGTTGGTGGAAATGCAGATTCTGGGCAGATTGCAGACTTCCCCTGACCTAGTTCCTTTTTTTTTTTTTTAATTGAAGTATATAGTCAGTTGACAATGTGTCCATTTCTGGTGTTAACAAATGGGACCTAAGTAAACCTACACAAAACAAAAACAAACAAACAACTCAATCCAAAAAGACCTAAACAAGCAATTCTCCAATGAAGACCTAGCTGCTTTTTTAACAGCTCCGTTGAGGTATAATTGATGTGCCACAAGCGGCACATATTTAAGTGCACAATTCGATCATTTTGACATACGTCTACTCTGAGACCATCGCCAACTCACGACAATGAACAGACCCCTCCTGCCCCTTCATGCCTCTCCCCCCACCTCCAGGTAACCACTCACCCACTTTTGGTCCCTAACCACGAGTGGCATTTTCTAGACTCACACCGCACGGACGCCTTTCCATCTGGCTTATTTCAGCCAATGTGTATTTTGCAATTCACCCTCATTGTGTCACGTTTCCACAACCCATTCCTGTTCTTTGCAGAAGAGAGTTCCATTGTGCTGATGGAGCAAAATGTGTCCCGCTACCTGCTGGTGGGTATTTGAGTTGCTTCAGTTTTGACTGTTACAAATAAAGCTGCTGGGAACATCTGTGTACGTGTCTTTGTCTGGACCCGTGTCTGCTTTTCTCTTGGGGAAGGGCCTGCCATGGGAAGGTGGGGTCGCATGCTAAGGGTACGTTTAACTTCCTAAGAATTAGCCAGACTCTTTTTCAAAGTACTTGTACCGTTTTGCGGTCTCACCACCAAGGAGGGAGAGTTCCAGTTCCTCCACATCCTCGCTGGCTCTTCGTAAGGCTCGTCTTTTTTGATTTTAGACACTGTAAAAATAGGTGTGTTGTGATATCTCGCTGTGGCTTTAATTTGCGTTTCCCTAAACACGAGTGATGTCAATTGTCTTTTTCTGTGCTTGTTTGACATCCAGGTCTCCTCTTTGGTAAAATATCTGTTCAAATCTTCTGCTCATTTTTAAAAACTGTCTTGTTTGTTTTCTTATTGTTGAGTTATCCGATCTTTATTCTGACATAACTGGCAAATGTTTTCCCCTAGCCTGGACTTGTCTTTTTATTCTATTAACCATGTCATGTAAAAAGCAAAGGTGAATTTTTTTCTTTTATGCATCACTTTTTTTGGTGCTGTAACTAACAAATCTCTGCCTAGCCCAAAGGTGTGATGGCTTTCTTTTCTACTTCCTTCCTGAAGTTTTATTGTCATACATTTAAGGCTGTGGTTCATTTGGGGCTGATTTTTGTAGGTGGTGCAAGTTATAAATCCAAGTGTAATTTTTTGCATGTGAATATTTGCTGGTTCCAGCACTATTTGTTTAAATGACTGTTCTTTCTTCACTGAATTGTCTTTGCACCTTTGTGGAAACTGAGCTGTCTGTATACGGGTGGAGCTGCTGCTTCTTTGACTGAAGGAGAGCCAGTGCACAGGGCTGTGTTACTTTCTGGTGGGCAGCGTGTTTTGGTCAATCTCTGAATTCGCGGATTTCCCTCTCTGCCCTCTGAAATCTGCTATTAGGCCCATCTGGTGATTTTTTTCATTTTGTTATTTTCGACTTTATAACTGATTTTTAATTTTTTTTTAATTGTTTCTCTTTCATTATTGAGACACTCTACTTGCTGAGCCATTGTTAGATTTTCCTTTAGTCCTTTGAACATATTTATAATTGGTACTTTGAAGTTTTCACTAAATCCAAAATTTGGGCCCGTTCAGAGTCAGTTTCTGTTGCCTTTTTTTTTTTTCTGAGTATGTCACCCCTCCTGGTTTCTTTCCAGTCCAGTAAGACTTTAAACTGAAACGACCTTTTTCGGACAACATAGCATAGCAATCCTGGATTCTGTTCTGTTTTTCTTTAGATTGAGTTTCTCGTTTCTTCGTCGCCTGGACTTAGCCCTCGGACTCCGTCTCCCCCGTGGTGGACAGTTGACGTCCCTGATAAGCTCTTTGTTCTTGTGTTATTTTGCTGGCTTCCCTGCAGACCCCTCCTGCATCCGCAGTGCTCCGTGGCCACCCGGTGCTTAGGTCCCGGGTCTGGAAGGCCACACCCTCTGCTGAGGGACCTGTGTGTGCTAGACAGCGCATCGCACCTCCCCGCTACATCTCAGGTCTCACTGTTTGTCAGGCCCTCTTGGGTCTTTTCCACGCTGAGGAGTTTTCCAGTTGCCCAGGGACAGGTGGATGGCTCGTTCTATATCTCTCCTGTTTCTGGAATGTCCTTGTTACATTTCTAGCTGGTCTGCTCCTTGCCCTAACTGGGTCTTCCATCTCAGGCTACAAAAGCTTCAGGTTTTCCTGTTAAAGAAACCAGAGCTGGACAGAAGTCAAAGAGGTAAAAATAGACGTTACTCAGGAAATATTGCAATAGGGGAAAGGAATCCTTCTTATAGAGCTGGACACCGCTCCGAATACAGCAAAGACAGGCAGAGACTTATGGCAAAGAGGCAGGTTACCGGGCTGGGTGGCTGGAAATCTACTAAGAGGTGACGCCAAGGATGGGGCAATTCTCGTTAAACTGACCTAACGGAATTCTTTCTGAAGGCCGGCAAGAGTGAACCGATAGCACCTGAGAGACGGCAGGAAACGAGGAATTTGACCAGTTATTGAGGGAATCAATATTGAAGGTGGGGGGATTTCTGCTAAACTGGCTTAGCAGGATTCTTGCCAAGCTTGAGAACAAGCCCCAGGGATGAGGCCCAGCCAGGAGGAGAGCGTGGGGGGCGGACGGAGTTCTGTCCAGGGCAATTTCTGTTGGTGCAGCTGTTATAGAGCACAGTCTGGAGAGGCCTCAAAAAACTAAAAACGGATTAACCCCATGATCCAGCAGTCTGACTCCTGGGCATACATCTGGAGGGAACTCTAATTTGAAAAGATACATGCACCCCATGTTCATAGCAGCACTGTTTATAATAGCCAAGACATGGAAGGAACCTAAGTGTCCATCGACAGATAAATGGATAAAGAAGATGTGGTACCTGTATACAATGGAACCACTCAGCCACAAAAAAGAATAAAATAATGCCTTTTGCAGCAACATGGATGGACCTGGAGATCATCATTCTAAGTGAAGTGAGTCAGAAAGAGAAAGAAAAATCTCATATGGTATCACTCGTATGTGGAATCTAAAAAAGAAAAGACACAAATGAATTTATTTACAAAACAGAAACAGACACACAGACATAAAGGACAAATGTATGGTCACAAGAGGGGAAAGGGGGTCGGAAGGGATAAATTGGGAGTTTGAGATTTGCAGATACTTATTACTATATATAAAATAGATAACAATGTCCTACTGTAGAGCACAGGGAACTATATTCAATATCTTGCAGTGACCTATTTTGAAAAAGAATATGAAAAGGAATATGTGTATGTACATGTATGACTGAGACATGATGCTGTGCACCAGAAACTGACACAACATTGCAAACTGACTAGACTGCAATTAAAAAAAAAAAAAAAGACACTCTCTGTCACATTTCTTCATCCTCCCCTGAGGCCACTAATTTCTTGGGACAAAGTCACAGGGCGTTTTCACCTGAGACCCAGGAGAGTGCACATTCTGACCTCAAAGCTGCTGTCTTGGAAGCCGGCCCCACCCTGGTCAGTCCACCATCCTCGCCACCCAAGCTGCGGGCAAGAGAGGCTGGGGGCAGCCCCAGGGAATGAGGCCACAGACTCTTACCCCAAAACTCTACCATTTCTTTCAAGAATGCTCGCAAATTTTTGGTCGCCTTTGATTTTCAGTACCCTGAGACTGACATCTCAGACAATTCTGTCCAGTTTTAAGAGTGTTTTCCAGAGAGGAACTGTGGACAATTTCATGTCACTGTAACTGGACGTCCCTCTAACGGCTCTTGGTCAGCGTCTGTCGTCCATCAAAGTGTATTGTGAATAACCGAGTGTGCGTGGCCAAGTTCAGGGTTCTTAAAACTTTTGCAGTGGAAGCCCCTCTTTTTTCTGGAGTACCCCAAAATATATATTTCATATTACATACTCTATATTATTCTATATAATTATATAATATATTATACATTTTTATATATATATATATATATATATAAAAATATATCAAGGTCCCAGACCTTCTCAACAAAAGGCATTTACTGCTCCAAACAGCATTTAAAAAGACTGACAAGGAAGAGGTGGTACCCCGTGTCCACCAGCTCTGTTTTCAGATCCTGACAGTCACACGGAAAAGTCCACCTCCCCACACCTTGTAGTCAGATGGGGACCCTGTGTCCAGATCTGGTCAAAGATTTAGGCACAAAAGTGATGCGTGCTTCACTCCCCAGCCTCGGCCGTTGAAAAGCCTGCGTGCTGTTTTCAGTCTCTTGGCTCCCCATCGGTGGTGGGGGGCGCAGTGGGGGGCCCCCAGGAGAAGACAGCAGAGCTCCAAGTCTGACCAAGTCTTGACCACTCCATCTCACATGTACAACACCTGCCTTTGGACCAAAACAAAAAGGACTCTGGAGGAGCAAGAAATTAGCTTTTAAGTGCTAAGCCATAGATCTTGAGTTTGCTAGGCTGACTTAGGGGTACTGGAAAGGCTACAGGGCAATTACCTTCAGGAGCACAAAGGTTTGGGGAGGAAAATGTGATTACAGGAAACCTACACTCACAGAAAGTGTGTGACTGGCAAACCCTAGCGTCGTCTGATCTAGCTCTTCCGCCAGTGAGGGAACCCACCATCCACGTGCCTCTCCTGCAGTTGTTAAGGTCTGACCTTCTAAGTGGAAAACAACGTCTTAGACCTAATCTAAGGGACAGAGATAATAAAATGTCAGTTAACCATCACTTGCCTATCCAGAACCTTCACTTATAAAAATATTTCCAACAATCAAGGTAAAAATAAGAGTCTTTCTGTTTTAATCTTCAGTTAACCAGCATATTTTGTTAACCAGCATCCACAGCCTAAACCCTGAGCCTTTTCATTATTTGAGGTTTCACCTTATATGCGATGATTTTAACTCCATGTAAACACCACGGAGGAAAAAAAAATAGTGCACTTCGTAACAGAAGGAAAATAAACAAAATTAAAAAAAAACAACAAAATTGCTTTCCACAAGGAAATCCTTAAAGCTCTCTTCTATCTAGAAAAAAGACCAGCTAAATTAAATACAGCAGGTTGCATTTTATCTTTAAACACTGAAGATAAGCCTGACAGAGCCCAGCTTTCTCAAGCTTGTGTCCCATCCGCTACCCACCCCAACCATACCCCCCACCCCCCACCCAGATTTAGCCCCACCCGTCCTTCCCCCACCCTCACCTCCACTCCCCTCACCGGAAGGGAGAATGTGGTGCCTGTGGGTCCCGTGGATGAATTAGAGATCGGAGGGCACATTGGTTTTAAGTTGGAGGAGATGAAAGGCCAGCCTGCAGCTCGTGGAGACTGTGGGCCGAGTGGCAAGGAGAATAGATACACCGTGAAAGTGGAATTGGCAGCCTCTCCTGCTTTCCCTTTATTAACGCCGACATTTGCATGAAAATTGAATCCTGGTTTCCCAGCTGCTGCCTCCTGGCCTGAAGTCGCAATCCTCTGCTGGTGACGTGATAATCAGGTCCTCAGCAAGCAATTATGATGTCATAAAGAGCAATCATCACCTCAGGTGTGAAAATAAACAGCCCACACAGATGATCACTTGACATCCTCATGGTCCTCTCAATGCAATTTTTCCTTGTAAAGACTTAACTTCCTATGAGAAAATGACAATAATCCTGGAAAACGGGCCCACAGGCAGTGGTAAAAGTTTGTGTTCTGGGCCCTGAGCCAGGTATTAGTGTGGGTCCCCTGAATCCTTACGTAACAGTCCTCGGAGGACCATCTCCCCTCCCCTGATGTCCGCTGCGTGGACGGTTTACTGAACCCCCTTGGAGATCCAGCTGTTGGACCTAAATGCTCCTTCTCTTTCAAAGCAAAGTGAACAAATGTTCCTCTAGTTGGCATAATGTCATGGAATAATGTCAATTAGGAATAAATCTATTGCATAAAAACTAAATAATGTATATTATAAAGAAGGCAATAAAAATCACCTAGCGTCTTACCTAGCCGAGTGAAGACCCACAGTTTTGGTTCCAGTCTGTTTTCCTTCTGTGAGTTGGGGGTGGGGAGTGATTGTGTGTGTGGTGTGTTTTGCAGGAATTAAATCACAAAGTAGACACTGTAAATGAAAAATATTGCCAGCTGTATCAGTAAACAGAGGATGCTACCACCATCCTCAGCCGCCCCCGCCGCCCCCACCACCACCGACAGTGAGTGGAGGGAACTCAGGATGCGGACAAGCAGGCAGCCCGGCCTCTGAGTGGACTCAGGACATGGACCGAGGCGAGGGGAGTAAGTCCCCACACTGCCCCAACACACACCTTCCTTGCAGAAATCTTGGTGGGGGAGGAGGCATCCATAGACTGTAGGATCAGGGGTCAACACGTGCTTCCTCGATCTCATGAGGTAGACAGGTCCCCAGTGTTTTTCTGTGGTCAGCCTCTTCCAGTCACAAAATGCCTTAAATCCTCACTTTGGAAATAAAGAAAACTATCTATTTAGGAAAATTATTCCAAGCCACAGTCAAAGCATGTTCTGTGACCTCTGTATCAGAGTCTGGCCTTAACTGGCTGTGTGTCTGCAGGCAAGTCCTTGAACCACTCTGGGCTTCTGTTAAATGAAAGCTTCTGGAGGGGGGTGTGATCTACTATTTTGCACTCAGCATTCAGAGTTTAGGCCATTTGTTTTAGGGAAATGTTTTCCCCCTATACCTTATTGAGATATAATTTACATAAAGTACAAAAATTTAAAGTGTACAGCTCAATGATTGCCTTCGCTCAGGTTACTATAACAAAAATGCCATAGACTGAGTGGCTTAAGCAAAAAAAAGCTTGTTTCTCACAGTTCTGGAGGCTGGGAGTCCAAGAAGAAGGTGTGTGGGGAGGGCTCAAGTCCTGGTTCCCGGACAGCGTTTTTGGGTTGTGTCCTCCCATGCTTGAGGGTAGAGACCCAGGAAGCAAGCTCTCAGGGCTCTTCTGAGAAGGGCGCTAATTCCTTCACTAGGGCCCCACCCTCAGGGCCTTCCTCACACCATTACGCCGGGGGTAGAACTTCAACTTAGGGGTTTTGGAGGGACACAAACATTCAGTCTTTACCATGACCTTTGCATATACAAATGCACACGCACACACACACACACACACACTCTAGTCACCACCCTGATCTAGAGAGAGATGGAATTCTTCCTACATCCAGAATGCTCCCCTGTACCTCTTCCAGTCAACGTCCCCCTGAATTTAACTACTATTCTGTCTCAACATCACCACAATTTAGCTTTGCCTGCTCTTGAACTTCATATAAATAAAATCATACTTGCAAATACTAACTTGTATACGTAAGAAAGATGAGCTGTTACTTGCAGATACAAACTACTATATATAAATAAACAACAAGGCCTTGCTGTACAGCACACGGAACTGTATTCAATACCTTATAATAACTTGTAATGAAAAAGAATATGAAAAGTAGTGTGTATCTGTATAACTGAATCACTACGCTGCACACCTAAAACCAACACAACACTGTAAATCAACTCTATGTGAATTCGATCAATCAGTCAGTCAATCAATCATACAATGTACTTTATAACATCTGGCTTCTTTCATACAACGTGGTATTTTCAGAATCATCCAGATCATTTTAGGTGAACTTTAAAAACTGGAATGGGTTATTTGGGAACAGAAAAATATTCTTGGCTTTTAAGACAGGTCCATGATGTCGACCAGAGAATGGGGAGATGTTCTAGGTCGGCAGAGCATCTCCACAGGGTCCGGCCATGTGGGTGTGAAGCTGCAGAGTGTGATTCCAGGGCTGACTCCAGACCCCAGACATTCTGTTTGGGGTCACAGCTAGGAACGGAGGTAGAGGGGGATAGGGGCTGGCTCCCCTCCGAGTATGGTCTCCCGTCATTTCCCTGAGAGCCGAGCACAGTTGCATAAACAGATCATCCCTGCTGGGATGGGAGGTAGGAGGCAGGAGGCAGGAGGCAGGAGGCAGGAGGCAGGGAGCCAAGCCAGGCAGAGACGCTGGAAAACAGGAAGCCCTTGCCTGAAATAGAGGCGCTCACGCCTCCGCCTCCAGCGTGGGGCTCCTGGGGAGCTCGTCGGGGTCACTGACAGTCAGACCCGGAGCAGATGAGGGCACGATGGCCCCGTGTCCAGCACGCATCCCTCCTTCCGGCCCCGCACACAAACAGCTGTGAGTGGTGGGTACACCCTGAAAATTCCACACTCAGCCATCGCCTCCGAATGGAACTGATTGTTGCCTCTTTATAACTTTCTTAACTGTAAATATTTTAATGAGTTATTGAAACGTGTTCTTTAGCCTTGATGGAATCATATCTTTAAAAACAATATAAAATCCTGGGCCAGTGGAAAACTTTTCCGGGCTCCACATTGGCCATTGCTCCTACATAGACTGGAAAGTGAACAATGAGCTACCAGGACACACCTTTCCAGTGGCTCAAATCCAAAACCCTGATGACAGCAATTTCTGATGAGAATGTGGAGCAGCAGGAACCTCGCTCCTGGTCGGTGGGAAAGCAAAACTGTGCCGCAGCATCGGAAGGCAGTCTGACAGCTTCCACAAGGCGCAATGAACTCTTACCATATGATCCAGCAACCACACTCCTAGGTATTTACCCACCGATCTGAAAACTCACGTGCACTCAAAACCTGCGCGCAAATGTTTACAGCAGCTTGATTCATCATTGCAAAAACCTGGAGAAGCAAGAACGGATGAGCAAACTGTAGTACAACAGACAATGGAATCCTATTCAGAGATTAAAAGGGAATGGACACTCAAACCTCACCACAAGGATGAATCTTAAATGCCTCATGCCCCGTGATTGCATTTACATGCCCCGCCACACGCCGGCCTCTGTGGGCGTGAGCCAGGAAATATAAAATGGTTTTGGCCCAAGTACAAAAATGTGAACTCAAACAGAGGATGCTCTGTGGGACGGGCTCTGTAATTTTGATACTGTCTCAGGCTCCATGTTGAGTCAGGAGAGGCCTGTCTGTGGAAATTTTGGTGTATCAGGCCGCCTGGGGTCTTAAGTCACAAATCCCTGTGGAGCGAAGGAAAGCCAGGACTTGGGTTTGTTGGGAAGATAGTGTGAAGGTCACGGACTCCACAGATCTCTGGGTGACTGACCCTCATCTCTGCCCTCACTCCATGACCCCATTCTGCTCCATCCTGCAGATATGGCTACCCAGTGGTCCCTCCATGTCCCCCAGCCCAGCCCAGGCTGCTCTGAGCCATGCTGTCCCCGACAGATGCCCACAAGTCCCAGGGAAGAGACTTGGGTCAACTGTTCACTTCTGGGTTCACCGACTGAGGCCTGGAGAGCAGGTCCCCTAAGAGGGGGACCACGTGTTTGAAGAGGGGAGGGAGTTTGGAGCAGGTGGAAAGGGAAATGCTGTGAGAATGCAGACAAGACAGCTCTTCCCTACACAGGGCGAGATGGGCTTGGTCCTGCTCTGGGCTGTGACTCAGTGCTGGTTGGTCACAGCCTTCTGTGGTCTTTTATCAATATCCCACTGGCATGGGCATCATTTCATTGGTTGAGAACAACAATCAGCAAGCTGCACTTTAACCCAGGTGCAATGCCCCCCAAACAAGAAACGAGAAGCGGTGCTTCGTGCTCCTGGTTACATGGCTCCCATCACCCTCCGGAGTGAAGACGAGGCAGGATGAACAATCAGAGCAGATGATGTTTTGTTTGTCGAGGGCAGGGAGCATGTCCTGGCATTTCAGACGCCCTGGCTTGTGTGGACAGTGCCTCCCACACCGGCACGATGAGTGCTCGCTGAACTGAGGTTTTGGAAAAACAAGATTCTACCAAGACTGAGAGCAGGAAATTACAGGCAACTGGTATGTCTTGGGTAAAAACATGAACAGGCATTTAGACACCAAATTCAAGATGGACTTTGGAAAGCACCACAATAAATCATGGCACGGGGCCCCCGAGGCCGAGGGACCAGCACGCCCCAGACGGGCAAGGTCCTGAGAGCATCTTCCAGGGGCGAGTCTGGAAGCCCGGGGGGTCTGGGACTGGGCAGAAACAGGACATGATGTGTTTGCGGTTCGACTGTGTCTCTCGGAACCTTAGTTTGTTCCTTTGGTTTGGCATTTCATGGCTTTACGTTAAATTGCACATTATCACAAAAAATAATTTTAAAATACAATAAGATCACTACAAGGTTGGATGTTGCTCTTAAGCCAAAATGTAGGCTGTCTTGGGCACTACAAGGGCCTGTTCTGGGTGTGGCCCAGCGCCACGCATTTACACATGACACCCTCGTCAGAAGGGCTTAATATCTAGAAATACAAAGAGCTCACACAACTCAGTAACAACAACAAAAAGAATCAAAAAATGGGTGGAAGACCTAAACAGACATCTCTCCAAAGAGGACACACAGATGGCCAACAGGGACATGAAAATATGCTCAATGTCGCTAATTATCAGAGAAATCCAGATCAAAACCACAGTGAGGTGTCACCTCACACCAGTCACAATGGCCATCATCAAAAAGTCCACAAATGATAAATGCTGGAGGGGGTGTGGAGGAAGGGAACCCTCCTACATTGCTGGTGGGAATGCAGTTTGGTGCAGCCACTGATGAAAGTAGTATGGGGATTCCTCAAAAAACAAAAAGTAGAGTTACCATATGATCCAGCAACCCCACTCCTGGGTATATATCTGGAGAAAACTCTAATTTGAAAAGACACCTGCACCCCAATGTTCACAGCAGCACTGTTTACAACAGCCAAGACATGGAAACCACTTAAATGTCCGACAGATGACTGGATAAAGAAGCTGTGGTGTATGTACATGATGGAACACTACGCAGCCATGAAAAGGCGATGGAGCCCAACAAGGGAAGAGCTTCCTGCTGATTAGGCAGGTTCCCAAATGGGAATGGCTTCTCCACAGGGGGCCGAGGTCCCGACACCAGTGTCCACATGGAGGGAGGGTGGGGTCCCGCACTGAGCAGGCGTGCCTGTGAGAGCCCATCAATACAGCGACTCCCCCTGGGGGCCCCTCTAAGGGGGGCCTTCCTGTGCCCACACCCGTCACCATTCACATTTGGTGAATGAACAGGTGGCTTCACACAGCCTCCTCGTCACTACCGAGGCTAGAAAATGTAGCTAAGCACACGCCACCCCTCCACCCAGCCACCAAAAACGCAGCCACACAAAGACGTGTGTGCGGGTGACCACAGCAGCTTTTATTGTAAAAATAAATGGCCCCAAAATGGAAACAACACAAATATGCATCAATGGAGAATAAACAAATAGATGAAGTGCGTGATCTCCGTGCAACAGAATCGTCATAAAGCTCGGGAATGCAGAGGACACACTCCCGATACACAGAACAGCACGGACGCGTTGGACGGGGCCGGATGCCGGGAGCGTGTGCTGCGCGACTCCATGTGTGTGGGTCCTAGAAAAGGCAGATCCACCCGTTTTGTAGCAAGAAGCAGGTCACCGGGGGTCGGGGACGGGGTGGGGGCAGGGAGGGATGGAAGGATGGAGGGAACGTGTCGCGGAGGGGATGTTCTCAGCCGCAGATGAGTGCTGGTTGTGCAGCCGGATGCCTTGGACGTAACTCTTCGAACTGCACACTTTAAACCTTCAACTGTGCCTCGGTGAAGCCACTAGAAAATGTTGATGTGATTAGCCTCCATTTTCAGGTTTGGGACATTCGGGAAAATCAGGGGAAAGTTGCATTTCAGGGACTTACGGGTTTCGTGGTGGGAGTGCGGCTCTGATGAAGTCTTTACTTGCAGTGACCGGAGCCGGGGCTTCAGGACGGAGGGAAGGAGGGCCACAGCCCTCACCCACCCTGATCTCAGGGGGCGCCATGGGGGCGTGCCTTGTGACTGCTGACACCCCACCTGGAGACAGGAGCTCCCTGCTCTGAGGACCCTGCAAGTAGAGACAAGACTAGTGGGAAAGGGTCACCGGGTCCCCCTCTGCGACAACCACCTCCAAGTCCTGGAGCCACCTCAGCAATCAGGCTATCCACCCCTTCCCGCCCTGGCAGACAGCTCTCCAGGGGTGCAGTCCCCCGCCGAGGCAGTAAACAGTGACTCAGGGGTTCACCGCCACCGCCTGGAGGGTCTGGTGAATTCAGTATGAAAAATGGCTTAAAAATACCTCCCTCCCGCCTGCAACACACACACACACAGGTGTGAGCCCCAAAAACAGAGCAAAGTCTGCATCTCACAATGGAAACACCTCAACGAGTTCCAACGAGCCTGCTAAGGTGATATAAATAGCATTACGGCCATCAACGGGCAAGGAAATTTCCTGCATCAGTATCTTGGGTGAGGCAAGGTGCTGGCGCAGAATCTTAAGAAGAAGAGACATGTTTTGGCAGAAAGAAATGACCTCAGCCCTGAACCATGAGTTTGAAGTAAAGCACACCACGTGAAGGTGTTTATAAACTATCAGTCATGTATATAAACTTTTTTCATTCTTGTTTCTAATAATAGTCATCTTGATTGCTTGGCGGGGGGGGTCCTCAAAATGCCAATTCTGAGATGGCTTTCAAACTGCTGTTGAATCTAGTCACTGTCTGGGCTCCCGGACACCTTCCTGTGAATGGGCTGCCTCCCCCTCCGCACGGACAGGGCCCTGAGGACCGGAACCGGGGCTCACACCTTCCCACGCTCGGCACCCAGCGCGGTGTCTCGTTTCTGGAACCTCCGAGGAGGCAGATGGACCAGAGGACTGTAAAACTGCTGGCTGGGGGGTCACCACCCCTGACCCCCACGTTCCTTGCCTGCAAAATGGAGGAGTTGCTCCTGCCTGCCCTGCAGGCCTGGAAAGGACTTGGAAACTCTAAGCACCGTTTAACTGCAGGCTTTGCGTCCCTGGGTGGCCCTTTGTACCTAACAGGTGCCTACACCCTTGGGGTGGACAGTGTTTGCTGGTGATGCTTTTTCCATCTCCATAAACGGAGGCTGTTTGACTGTTACTACCTGATCAAAAATGTTTGTATTTGAGTAGAGAGCTTTGCAGATATGTTGCCCAAGCAGGAGGCATGAGTCTCTGATACACACCCAGGGCTGGAGGGAGCCAGGCTGAATCGGGTTTTGACACTAACCATAAGGCGTTTACACAGCTGTCTCAAAAGTCTGTGGTCCATAATTCACAACATCAACTGGTACAAAAGGAAATGAAAACAACGCCAGAAACAAAGGGAAATTAGAACAGCCCCAGCGACCTGGGGGACCATGTGGGTGCTGCCTGGATGAGGCTCTAATCCAGTGGCCCCAGGAGAGCCCGGCAGGGCTCCCCCAGTGCCCACCAAGATCAGCGGAAGCAAGACCATGAGAGACACCTGTCCCCCCTCCTTGGGACTCAGGGCACCTGTCCGAGTTGGAAGGACTGTTTTGAGTCATTCATTAAGGAAGAACCACGTAGGTCCTGGTGGTCATGTCAGTACTGTGGCCCCTGCCTGCTCCATCAGTGCCCAGCGACAGTGGCCTTGCCCAGTTCCTGGCCGCCAGGTATGGGGCCTGGTGCACCCCAGGACCAGGCTCGCCCTGAGCCGCCCACTGTGCCACCCACTTTTTGTGTCCACGTGGTGGAGCTGCTCTGGGTTTTATACAAGAAAGCTGCTGAGCTCGGACCCACAGGGCAAAGGACTTGGGGAATGTGCGGGGGGGCTGGTTCCACCCGGGGTGGCTGTGTGACCTTGGACCCTGGCGGTCTGCTCTGTGACTCTGAGGTCTTCTCAGCTTTTGGGTCTTTTTGGTTAAAATGCTGCAAATTTAAGGTAGGAAGGGCCTGGAAACTGGCCCCATTTACCGTGGAACTGGTCTCATAGCATCATCTCCTTCCACCAGAGGGCCCTGAGGGGCCCGAGGACGCTGGCCGTCTCTGCACCCTGGGCTGGGATTTACCTTCGCCTCCGCTGAGGACCAGTCTGCCTTGCCGCGCGTCCCGGCCCTTCCAGAGCCCTGCCCCCAGCCGGTCAGGGAGCAGAACAGTGCATAATAAGGACTTTGTGCTCCTCGGTATTTTTTTAAGCTGAGACTTTCATGCTTTCCCTGCCTTTGGCTTCAGTTAGTTATTTGAAATGGCAAAAGTTATTAAAATTCCAGCATGAGAATTTGCTCAATAAACAGGAAAGGAGTTTTGAGGACCCACCGCTGAATGTGAAGATTAACCCCGTGGTTGCCGGCCCTGGGAGGCAGGCAGTTTCTCCACTGGCCCTTGGGGAGGGTCTGTCTTCAGGGTCCTCCCTCGTGACTATGGCTGGGCTGCTGCGAACTGTTGGTAAGTGTAAGATTCACTTTTCTAACATCAAACTCAAAATACACGGGGGCATATGAGATGCTTTCATTTACACAAGACCTGTGTGACTGCAGGTTACTTGCAGACAGCAACATCTAGTCATTCAGCAAATATTTATTGGGTGTCAGTTTTCTGTGGGGTAGTAAAAAAAAAAAAGAGAATGAACAACTTGAGATCAAAAGCTCAAAATCCAAAGAGAAAAGAGAAATAAGGTACCCAGAGAAATCCAAGGTAGAATGGGGACAGCTTCAGGGAAAACATAAGGCTCGGAGGAATTTGGAAAGAAGTATGTTCCTGGTCCAAAAGGGGGAAACAGGAGAGGCTGCCTGGAAGAGGCAGCTCCTGAGCTTGGTCTTAAAGGTGGGAGACCAAGTGGATCAGAATTCCAGGGAACATGGCCCAGGAACCTGCACGAACAAGCACATTGGGATATTCAGACAGAGTTTGAGAAAGAGTGGAATGAAGAACAGACCAGCTGCAGCAGAGGCGGGAGGAGGGATGATGAATTTAAGTAAATAGGAAGAAAAGGATATTTCACAGGGCCGCATGTGTAGCCAGCATTTTATAAGTAAACAGAGTTGAACAAATAAACAAGTGGAAAGGAAGCCGGCTGTCGGAACTGGCATGGTGTCTGCAGCCGGTGCACCTGTGTTTGGCAGCTCCCCAGGGAGGCAGGGAGCGGGTCCTGCCACTAACAGGGCTGTTTCCCTGTGGGGACATGGGGACTTTCATCAGTAATGCAACGTGTCAGGCGGACACAAGCGCTAGAGCCAAAGACTCTTCAGTCTGGAAGACTGTCTACCAGGATGTCCAGTGAGCATTCCGAGAACTCGACATTGATACAGGATTGAACGGAACTGAGTGGAATAAAACTGACAGTCACGAATCTCATGTCTTTAATCCATTTTATTAATTAGCATCTTCCAACTGGTAATCATAAGCCTTTCTTTTTCTTTTTTTTTCCTTTTAAGGAAATGAAAATGAAATCCCAATGAAATGTTTTTTAAAAGAGGATCACTTTAAACTAAACTATTCCATTACATGTTGGGTGGAGAGGAACTCAGAGGGCACGGGGGCTCCTGGGGTGCCGGAAGTGTGGCTTCGTGATCACCATGCTGTATGTTCGATCTCCACACTCTTCTGTATTATGTGACATCTCAGTAAAAAGGTGACGTGAAGAGGCTGTCTCTGTTAGCGGCAGAGATGGAGAAGTCAGCTATCAGTTAGGATGTGTACGCTCCACTGACCTGCGAACTGTGAAATCTCCCGGAAACCATGCTAGTTTTGTAAGGAATGTAAACACAGCCCTCTGTTCTGACCAAATGGATCCTTTCTATCCAGTGGCCGCCATTTTTGCCATCTTGGTTGGAAAGTGTGAACTTAGCTCAGGAGGAACACTCAGTATCATTATCCCCTTCTGACAATGTTTCCTCACCATTGCCCGGCCTGGCCCGGTTGGCCACTCCCCTAGGACGTCCTTAGAGCCGTTTCAAGGGGGCCCGTGAATAACCTCACCTCCTTCCCCTCCCTGTGGAGCAGAGTTAAAGCCTAATTCCCAGAAAATGCTCTTCACCTTTACTGGCAATTCCTTGGGTTCCTTGATTTGTCTTACCAACTCCACATTAAAATGTTTATTTTGGGTTTTTTTTTTACTATAGACTTACAAAAAATTAGGATTCAATGTTTATTTTGTCTTCAAATCCTACAACTGTATGAGCTGATGAGAGCAGACTTTTTCCCCCTTGGAATCCTGGAATTAGCAAAAAAAAAAAAAAAAAAAAAAAAATAACGGGAATTGGGAGGGCACGAGATGAAGTCCTCTTTGTACGAGACGGAAAAAGAACCTCCCCACCAAGAAGGCAGCTACCATCGTTACAGGCAACATGATGGTTACGATCAGATCTTGGGTAAGAGGAGCATTTAAATCAAAACTACAGTGAGGTATCACTTCACACCAGTCAGAATGGCCATCATTAAAAAGTCCACAAAGGATAAATGCTGGGGAGGGTGTGGAGGAAAAGGAAACCCTCCTACACTGTTGGTGGGAATGTAGTTTGATACAGCTGTTATGGAAAACACTATGGAGACTCCACAAAAGACTAAAAATACATTTACCATATGATCCAGCAATCCCACTCCTGGGCATGTATCCAGAGGGAACCCTAATTTGAAAAGATAAGATTCATAGCAGCATTATTTACATAGCCAATACATGGAAACAACCTAAATGTCCATTGACAGATGACTGGATAAAGAAGTTGTGGTATATTTATACAATGGAATACTACATAGCCATAAAAAAGAATAAAATAATGCCATTTGCAGCAACATGAATGGACCTGGAGATCGTCATTCTAAGAGAAGTAAGCCAGAAAAGAGAAAGAAAAATACCGTATGAGATCACTCATATGTGGAATCTAAAAAAAAAAAAAAGACAAATGAACTTATTACAAAACAGAGACACACACATAGAAAACAAACTTATGATTACTGGGAAAGGGCAAATTGGAAGTTCGAGATTTGCAGATACTAACTGTATATAAAATAGATAAACAAGTTTCTTCTGTCTAGCACAGGGAATTATATTCAATATCCAGTAGTGACCCATAATGGAAAAGAATGTATGTATATGTATGACTGAATTGTTATGCTGTACACCAGAAATTACTTCAATAAAAAATAAATTTAAAAAATTTCAATTAGGCTAATTGAAAGGGAAACAAGTTTTTAAATTAATGTGATCATAGAAGTAAATGCTGCGGGAAATTGACGCTGGCGGGGGGGGGGGGGGCGGGCGGGCGGGGTGACCTCTGCCAGATAATGGAGAGATTAGGGAGAGTGTCTTCCACAGTCCCTACAGGGTACAGCTCCGCTTTGCTTGGATCTTCCTCCTTATAAGGCACGTCTTGTCCTTGGGCAGAAGTGAAGGTACTGTTTGTGGTGTTGCTTTTTCTCATCCAGCCCCGGCTCCACGGCTTCCCGGGGTTTAAACACATCCCCGCGGCCACTGGAAGTGGGAGGTGATCTTTGGGGTTCTCTCGGATGCCTCGGGAAGCCTGTGCCGCCCCAGGCCAGGGGTCCTCTCAAAACCCGGTCCCCCTTTCCCTTTGCTCCTTCGGCCTTTTAAACGTGCTTCTTTCCGGCTGGAGCGCGCCAGCCACTCCCACGGAGAGCTGGGTGCAGGGTGCGATGCTAAGCACTTACCGCCAGGAGGTGGGAGAAGTGAGGATCCAGAGAAAGCAAGAGATGCTCAGCTGAGCTCGGACAGATCTCAGGGGGGAGTGGGGGGGCCTGACTGTAATGCACGCGGCTTCCCGAGTGTAGACGGGGCCCAGTCAGTTCGGTGACCCTCTCAAGGTCTGTCTTCCTTCAGCGCACCGCCCTGTCTGTGATGGGCCGGTCCTGTGGGTCTGAACTCGCCCGGGGCTGGGAAGGCACGCTTGGTTCTCCCCGGGCCTCACGCGGGTACCGCTGCAGGGGGGCGCACGGTGGGGACATTTGTCCTGCGAACACCCACGGGGCTCACCCACTCCCTGTTTCTCAAAGGCTTTTCTATCGGAGTAGTTTGGGGTGAGAGATTTTCCTGGAATGCAGTTCTGAACCCAGACTGTGAAGACTTTCAAAAGCAGCGCGGAACACTGTACTAATAGAGGCATCGCTAAGTGCAGTGTCGGGGATCGAGGAAATTCCGAAGGCCTGCGCGGGAGGGAGCGGGCCAGGGAGGCTGGGGAGGCGGGGGCGCGGAGAAAGCGCAGCGAAAACTGCGGGCGAGACCGGAGGCCTGAGCGGGGGTCGGGCAGAGCATCCCCAGCCCTTCCCGCGCCGAGGCCTCCCATCTCTGGATGCCGCCCCTCTCCGGATGCCGCGGCCCCTCCCGAGGCAGCCGGACCCCGCTTGCCCTTCGCGCGCGGTCCTTGGCGGCCCCAGCCCCCCGAGTCACGTGGCTTTGTTGGAACCGCGGCCGCAGAGAGGGGGCGCGGTGGCTCCGAGACGACGCTTGGCCCGCAGCCAGTGGGCACAGCGCCTGCCTGGTGAGTCCCGCCCCGGCGGGGACGCAGGGACCGCCCGCCCGCCCAGTACCCCGTGGGCAGTCCTCCCGCGGCAGTTCCCCCGCGCCTCGTCCTCCCGCGCCCGATCCTCCCGCGCATGGTCCTATTGCGCCCGATCCTGCCGCGCGTGTTTCTCTCGGCTCAGCGGCTGCCGCGCGCGCCTCCTTCCTGCCCACCCGGTGCAGTCATGGCCGCCTCCTCCGCGCCGCCCGCCGTCCTGGTCATGACCGCGCTGGCTCTACTCCTGCTGCTGTGCCTGGGGCCAGGTAAGGGAGAGATGCCAGGGCGCCCTGGGGAGGGGGTCTATGAGGACGTGGGGGCCTAGGCACCCATCCTGAGCCCGGGCAAAGGCCAAGGGGTAAAAGGGGTCTTGCGATCTGCCCTTGCACCGTGAGAAGTGGCGTGCTGGGGCAGAGTCCAGAGTCCAGGGCAGGGTCTCAGATGTGCGCGGTAACCTTGTGAAAGTAGGCGGTTGGCGAGGTGCAGGGCGCTGCGGGAGCTGGAGGCGGGTGGTGCGCCCAGGACTGAGCCCAGCCAAAGGACCACCCCTAGGGTCCCGTCCAGGCAGTCTGTTCCCCGGGCTTCCACTCGGTCAAGTTCCAGGCCTGCAAAGCTGCTAGCAGGCCTTACCTCCCAGATGAGGAAAAGTTCTTAAAGGAGAAAGGCTGAACCTTCTCTACTTCTCGGAGCCCTCTGTGAATGGGTTGAAAAATCCCGGTTTTGTTCTCTACAAAATGGGCACATTCATACACAGGCTGCAAACGAAGTGGGTGGGTATGCAGGCTTTCGAACCCTGGGAGCCCACAGACCCCACCTGAGGACCACCCTTCATGGCTCACGGGTGGTTTCCTGCAGACAAGAGTGCTTTTGATGCTCAGGACGAGAGGCTGTGTGGTGTGGTGACCCCAGATCTGCTGCGGAGGCACCAGAGCTGGAAGGAGAGGGGTGACTTCCCAAGATCCCAGGCTGGTGCACTTCCCAGCACAAAGCAGCCGCTGCCACATGGTGGTGGAAATGCTAGACTCCCTTGGCTGTTGGCTTCAGTACTTTGGGTCTTTGGCACAGGTAGGGGATGCCAAATAGCTGACAGGAGGCCCCAGGCAGGTCAGCCCTGGGGGTGCTGGAATAGTAGGGAGGGGTGGAGTGGGGAGGGTGAGGCTGGTCTGATCTGGGACCACAGGGGAGGCCAGGGGATCATTTCACATCAGTGAATTAGCACCTCCCCCTTTGCTCTTCCCGGGTTTTGTTTTGTTTTGCTTTTTTTAAGAAGCACATCTGAATAAAGTGAGTATCAGCTATGAGCCACCCCTTTTCAGGACTTTTATTTCATTTCTACCAAGAATGTAATGATGGGAGTCAGTTAAAATACTATCATCATTGAGCAGACACGTGAGAGTTCTTAGGACCCAAAGTGAAGAATCTTTATCTCTATGTAGAGTCCCCAAGGGGGCTGTCTCTGATGCCCAGAAGCATTTAATGGAAAAAGATCAATTTGTTAAGAACTTCAGAGGGGCATCCTGACACTCTGATCCCACTCTGAGAGCTGGCACCAGGTAACTATATTTGATCAACTCAGGAGCGCCTTTTATCACAGCCTAGAAATAGTGACCAGGGCTGTTGGGGTCAAAAAATCCACAGTACTACTGGGGGAAAAAAATCACAGCTCTTCTTTTGTTGTTTATTCCTTTCTTCAGATACACGGGGCATGCTGTCCAATTTGATGCATTAATATTTACAACTCCATGTGTAGTAATTGGCACGGTGGCATCACCAATCCATAATTCAGGGCTTAGCCACGCTTTTCAGTTGTATGGCTGAATTTGGTGAGACGTTTATCTCTGGGGCTGTAGTGAGACACGTTTGCTGTGAGAAACGGCAGCTTCATCACAAATGCCTAAACCTAACGTCTGTCTCAGCATCAGGCCATGTTTCCTCTGTCAGCTGTAACGCGCTCTTATGGCAGGCAGACAGACCTGCCTACCTAACAGCGCAGGTACGATCAGATGCCCCCACAGGTCCTCAAACCAGCTCCCCGGGCGGAGGGGCTATCAGGTCAGACTCATCATTTCCCATGAAATGATTGGGCAGGTTGGAAACACTTTCAGATCTGAATGAAAACAGCAGCAAACAGTATAAGTGATGCCCGATTATAAGCCAATCAGGATAAGCTACAAAACGGGACTGAACTTTCAGAGCGCTGAGGTGTTTTCCAGTCACTGGATTTAGAGCCCACCCTGAATCCAGTATCATAGCCCCTCCAGATCCTTAACTCGTTACATCTGCAAAGACCCTGCTTCCAAGTAAGTTGACATTAGGAGGTTCTGGATGGATATGCGTTTGAGGGGGACACTATTCAATCGACTGTACCATGAAAAGTCATCTACAGGCAGGTACGTGTGACAGGTGGCTGCCCGAATATTGTGACCAAGAAGGGCTAAAAAGTCAGTGTCATTCTACCTAGGAAAGAGCTCAGATTGGCTCAAGAGGGTTCAGATGGCCCCGGTCAGCCATGGTCCTTGTCAGCAGTTTGCGCCACGGGCAGCCTGAATTGCGTTTTCTACACAGCAGGAAATGCCAACAAGCATTAACCATTGTAACACTACCAAGTTGCCAAAGCAAGCTTTTTTGTGTGCTTTTTTTTTTCCACTTCTGATTTTTTGCATTTGAGAAATTTAAGAGCACAGTGCAACCCAGAAACGGTTTCTATTTTCATCCCTTCAGGTGGCGTAAGTGGAAATAAGCTACAACTGATGCTTCAGAAACGGGAAGGTAAATACATAGCCCAAACGGGTAAGGGTTGCAGCCTTAACTGGGTTGCAGTGAAAATGGCTGTGTTGCGTGTGCTCTCTGGAGTCTTGGGTTTGGAAAATCCAAAGTGTTTACTCCTTAAAAGGTGAGCAGATCTGAAGGGTTCGTTCTGTGGGTCTGCGGTGTGGGGTATCATCAGGTAAATATTATTGCCTGTGGATGGATGCTTTTCTGAAAGCTGGCAGTGTGTACTCAGAAATCAAAGGAACAGAGCTGCAGCTTTAGCTGGGTGCTGTGGATTTTAGAGCACGTGCCTGAACTTGGAGCACTCACGGGTTCAGTTGCTGGGACAGCGCAGGGCAGTATTGGGGTGGTCCTTCGGATCCAGTTAGCTCTCAGGGGAGGACTGAACAGAAAGATCGTATTGTTACTGACACCTGTTGGGGAAGGCTCCCCAGATAAATGTGGAAGTTCAGCAAAATGTCATGGAAACCGTCTGGGAGCCACGCGGGCGGTTCTGGGCCAGCTGTAAGCGGCTCCATCAGTCGGACCCATTGTGGACTTGTGAGCACTTTTCCTCGGAACTTTCATCTTCACCTGTAAATTAAGAAGTAATTGATCTGCCCCTTAGATTGAAGACATGTAACTACATTTTTCAAGTGAACATTTAAGCACTTATTCTTGCCCCTAGGTTAACGGGGGGTTCCAGGAGGCTGAAGTCTGCTCCCTTGTGGGGGTGAGGCCGGGCCCTCATGCACCTGTTTCCCAGTTAGCCCCTGCAGGGACCCCCCCCCAACACGTGCTGAGCCCACGTGACCCCTTTTGGGGAAGGGGCTCCCAGCATCGTTCCCAGCACTTCCAGCCTCTCCCGAGGCCCTGGTCCATCCCCGGTCTGATCTAGGTGCCTCCCTGGGCTGGGTGGCGTCTCCCCTAGGACGAGGATGACACCGGGGGTGATGGAAGCTCTCACCGGGCCAGCCATTTGAAAACAGCTGAGATAATCACCACGCCTCTGTGTACATCCTTAGCTTTTTTTCATTCAAGTCAAGCCAAGCAACACATATTGAGCACCTACTGCATACAGAACAGTGTCACAGGTCCCGAGGGAGATACACGGATGAGCAAGAGGTGAAAAAACAAATGCTCTGATACTTACCCATGTGATCCACGGACACTCGGGGCATTTAACTTCCTTTTCCTGCACAGCTCCCCTGAGATGGGGACTGTCGGTCCAGGGTCGCAGATGAGGGGACAGAGTCTCACAGCTGGACAGCAGGGCCAGCCCAGGGCACAGCGGCTTCCCCAAGCATGTCTGCACAAGTGGGGCCTTTTAGGCAGTTGAGCCTGGGATGGAAAGATGTGCAGGGAAGTCAGTCTCACTTCAAGAGGAACCTGAATCGTCTGTGATCACAGTGAGGCCCAGAGACAGTGGCTCAAGATGACACTTTGTGTCCCTGCAGCTTGATGCGAGGACTTGCTGTGCCTCTAGGCTGGCCTGGCCTGGCCCTCTCAGGCCCTGGTTCCAGCTCTTCTTCCCTCTGGTCTCCTAAGCAAGCACAGTGTGCTCTTGTTTGCACGGACAATGAACGCACCCCAGTGTGGCCCTGGATGCCCAACTGTTTCCCAAACGCCCCACAGGAAGCACCAACCAGCTCCTATATGGGGCCTGGGGCCTTGGGGCTGGGTGCTGTGGACTGAGGTCTGAGATCTGAGGTCTGGGGCCTGGGACCTAGGGGCTGGGGTCTGAGGTCTGGGGCCTGGGACCTGGGACTGGGGGCTGGGGCTTGGGGGCTTGGGGGCTGGGGGCTGGGACCTGGAGTCTGAGGGCTGGGGTCTGGGGCCTGGAGGCTGGGGGCTGGGACCTGGGTGTGGTGAGGAACTGCAGACCAGGAGCTGAATTCTGTTCCTGCCCGGCTCTTTGGCTGTGCCCAGAAGGGAGAGCTCACTGACAGAGCCTGGGGGCTGATGGCGTGAGCTGAGCTGTATCCCGCATCCTGTAGGAAGGAAGGCAATGCCAGTTACAGCATTGCCTGCGGGGTGGGGCTGGGGGAGGGGGAGAGAAAAGAGCAACACAGCCCTTAAGGAAAGAAATCATCTTTCCACTTCGGGGGGGTGGGGAACCGGTCTTCCAGCGCCCGCTCCCACGAAGACCCCGGTGGCCGTGCCCGAGAGCAAAGCCAAGGAATTCCTGAGCGGCCTGAGGCGCCAGCGGCGGCAGCTGTGGGACCGCTCGCGGACCGGAGGTGCAGCAGTGGTACCAGCAGTTCCTGTACATGGGCTTCGACGAAGCGGTGGGTGTTCTGGGTGCCGCGGGCCTGGCTTCCGGCAGGGCATTCAGGGATGGGGGAGGCCTGGCTTGAAGAATCAGGCACAGAGAATTAAGTTTTATTATTTGCTCTGAAATCGGAGCCTCGTTCTGTGCCACGTGCTGGCCAGGCATTGGATCACATGACCGTCAGTCCATCCGTGAAGGCATCCCCTGGAATTTTCCATCCCAGGATGCCCAAGCAGGAATCTCTCCCGTCAGGTTTTGGAAGCAGAATTCCAGAGAAGTCACCGTCCTTGGCTGGGACTTAAATTCATCAAGCATCTTATTTTCTTAGGAACATTTTGAGCGTCTCTGTACAGTTTTGCCTCAGTGTCCTTAAAATAACTCACTGCCTCCGCCTTTTCAACTTCACCTCAAAAAAAAAAGTCAGAAACAACAAGATCAAAGCAAAGAAAGACCCATGAGGATAGTGGAAACAGATGAAAAAAAAAAAGTGCCTTTTAAAAAGACAGGCCTTTGCAAATGTTTTGGGGAAAATTTGTCAATGCATTTGCAGGAAACTATGGTTCAGTTCGTGTGTCCAGGTAGCGTGAGTGGACATATTAACTAAATTAAGGGAAAAGAATACTTTTTCCTTTTAAGGAAAAAAATGA
Organism: Camelus ferus; assembly: GCF_009834535.1. Taxonomy (NCBI): domain Eukaryota; kingdom Metazoa; phylum Chordata; class Mammalia; order Artiodactyla; family Camelidae; genus Camelus; species Camelus ferus. Next base: position 11,552,633 of record NC_045731.1, on the reverse strand, counting down.
AAATGAGGATTGAGGAAAGATTACAGTAACTCCATGTGCACAGAAGAGACTAGAAGCAAACTCAGCAAAACATCAGTAGTGGCTACCTTTGGCAACGGAAATCGCTCCCTTCTTTGTCTTCCTCTCACATATACATTTTAAAATGTTATTTTTGTATTCATAAAATATTTTAAAAATTTATTGAAAAAATATTTTAAGCCCAAACCTCAAAAAGATTCTAAAATGAGAAAAACCAAGAAACAAGCCTACTTCACTCTGAGAAAAAAAAAACTGCAGCATTGTGCAGAAAGCAAGCTGTCTCCTTTTCAAGGCCAAGGCTGGGGAGGCTCAGAGGATGCCGGAGCCCCCGGCTGAGCTGACGGAGATGAAGGTAATATTGTTCTCAGCACAGCCCCGACCGGCCCGCTGCTCACCCAGAGTGGAGGCCTGGGAGGAGGAAGGCCGTGGCAGGGAGGCTGGGGGTTCCAGCCTTACCAAGGTGTCTGAGACAGTTAGTGTTCACTGGCAATCTTACTAAAATAAAAGTAGATTCCTGAGACCCAACCACCAGAAAATTTGATCCAGGACGAGTGGGTGGTGCCTGCCTGAGAATCTGCATTCCACAGCCTCCTGAGAGATTTGGCCGCACGTTGAGAAGAACTGGTCCTGAAGCCCAGACTTCCAGACACGCTCCAACCTCCCCAGGCAGTCTGCCTCTGCTCCCCTATCTCTGCCCTTTTGCTAAATCTCCCCAAGTCCTGAGCGTGGACATGAGCGAGTACCCAACTAGACCCATCTCCTGCCCTCTCCCCACAACCGTGCAGATTAGTCTGTTTGAATATACGGATTCATAGTTGGGGTGGAGAGGGTCACCAAATGGTCCAGGGGGACAAAAGTACAAACTTCCAGTTATAAAATCCACAAGTCCCAGGATGCAGGGCACAGTAAGATGACTAGAGCTAACAAAACTGTATTGCATGAAAGTTAAGAGAGTAAATCTTAAAAGCTCTCATCATAAGGAAAAAAAGTGTTGTAACTACCCGAGGTGATGGATGTTAAGTATACTTCTTGTGGTGATGGTTTCTAAACAGACACAAACACCGATTATGTTATATGTCGGTTCCACCCCAATAAAGACCTGGAGGAACGGCGGAGACCAGCTGCCCCAGCTGTAAACCTGAGGGTGCTCTGTGCTCCCCCATCCTCAGCCCTGCCTCCCTCTGCAGGCCTGTGTGAAGGCAGCTGTTTCCCTGTGATCTTGCAGGAGCCATGGGCTCCTGGAAGGCAGGAATTCGGTCTGTTGTGGGCGGCCCTCCAGTGCCCGGCACAGGGCTGGACAGGCTGTGTTCTCGTGAGAAGTGTTGGTGGCACGAATCAGTGCCCCCAGGCCTGTCTGGGCGACACCACAGGTGTGAGAGCCACCAGCAGACGCGGCCACATCCCTGTGCCAAGGCTGCACTGATTCCATCCAGCAGCGAAGCCTCAGCCTGCTCCCTGGCCCCGGCAGGACACACAGGTCAGCGTCTGCCTCGTCCGATGTGCAGCGCTGGGGATCAGGCGCAGGCGTGACTGTACTGGGGAGATGTCCCTTCTATTTACCAAAAAGAGAAAAACGCCTGCATCTGGGGCGTCGGACGTGTTCAGGGGTGTGGATGCACGCCCCTCTGGGGGAGGGCTCTCCAGCTGCTCGCGCTGACCTCTGGCCCAGGGATGCTGTAGCCAGGAGCTCCTCTTCTTTTTTCAATTATTATTGATTATGTTTTAAATGGAAAGATAGTTGATTTACAACGTTGTGCTAGTTTCAGGTGTGCAAGGTGATTCAGTCACACGTATATGTCTAATCGTTCAGATTCTTGTCCATGATAGGTTATTACCAGACACTGAGTAAGTCCCCCGAGCGGCTCAGCAGGACCTTGCTGCAGGAGTTGTTCTCAGCAGGGGGGTCGTTCGTCTTTGACGAAAACCCACCCCAGAGCAACGCTGTGGGTAAGATGGGCTCCAGGGGATGGCGCCTTAAACCCCTCCTCCTTCTCGCTTCCTACAGAAGTTTGAGGACGACATCACCTACTGGCTTGACAGAGACCGGAACCGGCACGACTACGACGACTACTACCAGCGTCACCACGATGAGGACGCGGCCCTGGGTCCCCGGGCGCCCCAGAGCTTCAGGCACGGGGCCAGTGTCAACTATGACGACTACTGAGGTCCCGCCCGCGGCCGTGGCTGCGCCCCGCCGTCCGCTGAGCCTTGTCCCGGCCGATCCCATCCACCCACGTCTGTGACCAGAGAGGAAGCATTAAATTGAAAAAGATCAACGCCTTTGGAGATTTCGTGCGAGTACTTAACCATGTGTTTCATTTAAAGATAGGAATAAAAGCATTCTGTTAAAAAGAAAAGTCTCAGAATTCATTTCGACGAAAATTAAGTGGGCGACAGTCTTCCTGGAGGTTTCTGGACAGGAAGCAGCATCTCAGGGGCACCTGCCCTCGGCCATCCCATGCCCTCCTGAGAGTCCTCACCTCCGCCCCAGGCAGGCCGTGGCGTCCAGCAGGCGTCTTCAGTGTGTCAAGATCCATTCCATGCCAAATGCCAAGTAAACAAAAAACAGGCAAGAAAATTTAGTTGGAAATCACTGAAGGTTACAGAACAGGGTGGGAGGGTTCTGATCGCCCACAGGGATGTGCAGGTTTGCTGTTCCCCTCCTGCCCTGAGCCGGGGCTGGACCATTAGTGATAGCAGGCAGGAAATAAAGGGTAATTAACAGAGAAAACACAGAAGTCTGGTTGATTTCAAAGCCTCACTTATCTCAAAAAAATTAAACCTTGTCCAATGAATTCAAGAAGGATCTGAGAATATACTTTGCATCGTATTTAAACAACCTAAGTGGATAAAAGAGAAAAGTGCTGTGGGGGTGGTGGGGGAGGGGAGGAAGATTAGGGTGGTGGGGGAAGGGGAGGGAGGTGGGCGGGATGGGGAGGTGAGCGGAGATTCTGGACTGGTTCTGACAGGAGGTCTGTTGCAAGCCTGTGACACTTGCCAAGGGGAGGGGCCTTGTACTTTGGTGGGTCACAGACCCCTGGGCAGCCTGATGGAAGCATCTGTGTTCAGGATTTTTGCATCCTTTGTCCACGGGGAAGGTGGGTTTTCCTTGTGGTTTCATTTGTTTGGTGTCAAGCTTATGCTGGCCTCTTAAAATGAACTTTTTTTTTTCCAGTTTGTTCTTTTAAAAATATATATATATATTCTAAAATTGAAGTATAGTTGATTTACAATGTTGTGTTAATTTCTGGTGTACAGCACAGTGATTCAGTTATATGTAAAATATATTCCTTTTCATATTTTTTCATTATAGGCCATTATAATGTATCGAATATAGTTCCCTATGCTGTACAGTCGGAACTTGCTGTTTCTCTAACATGAACTGTTTTCTATTTCTCTGTGCAAAAATGTATCTTTTTGCTTTGTTGATCTCTTTTTTAGCCTTCTCTATTGTATAAATATCTTTTTTCCTAATTTCTTTCCTTCCATATCTGTGGGTCTTTGATTTATGTTAGATCTTAGCTCAATTTTTGCGCCTTTAAAAAAAAAAGTCAAGCACTTAATGTTCTAAGTTTCCTTTCAAGGGTTGTCTCCCGTGAATTTGATGTGAAAAGTGAGATGAAACCTTCTATTTTCAATTATAATTTCTCCTTTAACCCATGAGTTGATTACAAGTGTTATTAAATTTCCAAGTGAATAGATTTTTCTAATAATCTTATTGGCTTTGTTTTCTAACTTAATTGCGTGTGGGTTTAAAAAAATGTAGTCAGATTCCAGTTCTCTGAAGTTTGCCAAGGCCAGCTTTACGTCTGAGCGCGAGTGTGCACGTATCCCTGGAAGGAACATGTCTCTCCAGACATCACACGCAGTGAAGCCCATGAGCTCAAGCCCCACAGTTACGCTGTTCACATTTTCTATTTTCTTACTAATTTTTTTGTCCGTTTGATCTACTGGCTACTGGTAAATGTGTTAAAATCTACTATGATGATGGATTTGACACATTTTTCCTTTAATTCTGTCCATCTGGCTTCATCGGAGGCTGCAGGCAAACTCCCGTGGGACACACACACTTAGAGTCGATACACGTCCCCACGGGGACGCTTGGGGTTCCTGTCCTCTGGGGCTCCCACCCAACTGGAAGTTTCAAAGGAAGCATCCTCCCTGCTCATTCCGGGGGATGGGTTCATCTGTCCCTGGTCCCACATCAGGGTGGAGCCTTTTGGGTTCTAAGAAATGTCACTGTCTTGTGACCTGTGAACCAGGTCACCATTTCTAGTCCCCAAAGCGCTTCTGTTCATCCCTGCTCAGTAAGTGGGGCGGCACTTAGCTTAGGCCAAAATAATGACAACTGAAAATACGACACCATCCTGAGTCCTCTCCTTCTCACACCCGACCTGCCCAGCTCTGACCCTCGGTTCCAGAATTTTCTGGGGAATTCAGCACAACAAATGAAACAAAACCACATGGATTCTGTCCGGATCACAGGGATTCTCCTTGGAAAAACACATCCAATGAAGAACCCCCTCCCCCCCAGGTGACTGTGTAGGACAGGACGTCCAGCTCACCCTGGCTCGTCACAAAGACCAGCACGGCGCCCCTCCTCGGTGTCCCGGCGGGATCGGCCACGGCCACACGGAGCCAACTGACTCGAAAATGTGCTGCTCTAATTTGCTGCATGTACTTCCATTTGTGTAAAAGGAATAAAAGCCTCCTAACACCAAACCTTGAAATAACTCTTACTGAAAGTGGAAGTCCTCTGAGCTCCGGCTCGACGAGCCTGGTTCACAGGTCACGAGACAAGTGACACTTCTTTTCTCCACCTGGTCCTTGCCTCCGGAGGAGGACACCTGCGGTTCTGACCCTGTAAGACCTGGACCCTCTCCACACTGCAGTGAGCGCTGTGCACGGGTCCAGCCCGAGCAGCACAGAAATGTTCCCAACATCCACTCAGCAAGGCACAGGTCGCACCAACCTGGATGTTCGCAGAGTTTTCTTTTAACTGAAATTCTCCAATATTCTTCTAACCAACCCAACCATGCACTGTGCAAAGCAGAAAGTCAACCTTTAAAACTGACAGTGAGTTTCAATATTTTATTAAAATAGCATTTTTAACCACTGTTAACCAAGAATATGTTAACTTTGCCCCCCCACCCCCCCGATATGCAGCACAACACAGTAGTGATTTCAAATATCCTGGATCGACCGTGATAACCAACAGAAATATTTCAAAGTCAAGTTTGCAACTAAAAACTAGACCTTGGAAAAATTCTGAATTAGAAGAAACAAAGCTCTCAAACAGAATTCTTTTATCTGCCTGAGAATAAACGTGGTATTTACCACCCACCGGCCAACACTGCGGGGTCTGCTTTTCCCCCTTTATGCATAGTATAACGTCTCATTTATAAGTACCCACTTCATAAATAAATCGGCATTTTTCACCCCATTTAATGTTCTTTTTTTCAGCTTCACAAAGAAACCAGTAAATAAAACTGTCGGCAACAGTCCCGACATGGGCTCTCACAGCGAGATAAAAACCTGGAAAACACGCACAGGTGCACTGACGCTATTTTACGTAAAAAGACAGATTTAAAAAGTGCAAGGCAGAATCTGCAGTTCTTGATGGGAGTCTTTAGGCACATCCATTTCGTAAAAAGCAAGCTGCAGGATGAATTCCAGTTTGTTCTTCACGACACCTGTTTAAGTCTTTCTTTAAAAAGAAAAAAGAAAAAAAAAATTACATCCGGTCAGGTGTGGCCCAGGCGCCCCTGTCCTGAGGGGCCCTCAGCTGTGGCGCATCCGCCCCTTCTTGATCCGAGCGGGCTTCGGCTTGGGGATGTACTGGTTGTTCGCCTGGTACTCCAGCTCCTTCCGGAAGTAGTGAATCGCCTTGTTGAGCCCCTCTTCCAGCGGGACCTGCTTGCAGAGGGCGAGGGTGGGGCGGGGCCGCCTCCGCGCTGTGGGCCCCACAGACCCCACCCCCCCAGTGCGCTCCGACCCCACGCCCCGCGCTCCCTCCGCCTGCCGACTGAGGGTCTGCTCCGGGCTGAAGCCGGCACACAAAGGGCACTTATGAAATACCGCCCGGGGCCACGTGGGCCCCTCCCTGGAATGTCGCGAGGAGGAGGACGCTCGGTGGGGCCACGTACCACGAGGCAGCGGGACCCCACTTACCACCGGCTCCCACCCTAGCATCAGCTTCGCTTTCTTGATGTCTGGTTTCCTTTTCTGGGGGTCATCCTGGGCTTCAGAGAGAAACTGAATTTCACTCCCGCTGCCTGAGTTGTTGGGAAAAGAGGGAAGAGCACCACGGACGTGACTTTCACCATGCACGTCAAAGTGAGGTCCCACCTGCGCAGGGGACACAGTGCCGAGGGCAGAGCGCGCCCCCACGCCCCCTGCCCCAGGGGCTGTGCTCCCGACCCCGCGGCTCTCAGTGAGGGCAGGCCCGCGGCCCCTACAGGTGTGGGCCACCCCGGGGGGGGGGATGAGGGGGAGGGCCCCACGCAGACCCCCACCCTCAGCCAATACAGCCCATGAAGTGGTCTGTGGTCCTGATGCCCTGACGGCCACCCTGGCACTCACACCCTGAGGGCATCAAGGCCGGCAGCCAGGCCGCCCTCACCCTGTCTACCTGGCAGAGTGCGGGGGGAGTGACTGGGCCGGCTGCGGGCCGACGCCTTACAAAGACCCAGCCACCCATGCCCTGCAGGAGTCACCCAGCGAGGTTCAGCCATCCTGCTGCACAGACCCCACACAGAAGGCTGGCTTGTCCAGCATCCTAGCTGGGCCCACACCCCGCTGGCCAGCAGAGCAAGGCAAGCGACCCTGGCCAGTCCTGCAGAGGAACCCCAGCCCGGGTCACAGAATGTGGAGCAGAGAGAACACCTGTTGCTTGAAGCCAGTGGTCGGGGGGGAGGTGTCACAGCCGCCCACGGGGTCACACTGCAGCTCCCCTGGGTTTCAGGCCACTAGTTCTCAAACGTCAGGACCACCTGAGGACCCGGTCAAAGTGCAGATTCTGATCTGGGAGACGCGGGTGGGGTGTGGGATCGCGCGTCTCTGAAGACCCGGCCTCCTGGGGTGGAGGGTTTTAGCTGGGACCCCAGACGGGCCTCCCCATTTAGAGGGGTGCAGATGGACCCCGCAGGAGACGCTAGGGAAGCGGGCCTGCACGGGGGCAGCTGTCAACAATGTCTCAGGAAGGCCATCCACTGTCCCGTCCAACCGTCCAGGCTGGTGGCTGACAGCTCCGTGCTGGCAGGTGCACCCCGCAGAGCCGGCCAGCCAAGCGTGGGGTCCGGACTGGTGCTTGGGAATGCCCCACCCTACGAGGTCCAGCCAGCCACAGTCCAACCTGGCTGTGTCTGGACTCAAGTGTCTGACACGCCCTGGGAAGCAGGTCCCCTGGTGCCCTCTTCCACAGGGCCAGGGGCAAAGGTCACGGCCAGCGGGCGCCCGCAGCCCAAGGCTGGTGGAAAATGCCTGGATGCCTGCAGCTCAGAGCATGCTCTCTCTCTGGGGCGACCCTGTGTCCACACCACCTCCAACACCTCATGGCCAGGCTGGTGAGAACTGCAAACAGAGCTTAAAACTCGTCCTGGATTCTGTCAGAAACACTCTCCTGCTTTGAGGGTCCACACGCACCGCGGCCAGTGTGTGGAATCTACCAGTGGTAGCCATGGACCACGTGTCAGGCCCCGGGGACAGTGGGCCCTCCCGCTCCACTCAGACCTGCAGGGTGCCAACTGTGAACGGAGCCAGCCCCTCCCCCTTGTCTTTCTGTCCCTTAATTAAAGAATCCCAAACAGTGACATGCTCTGGTCAAGCTCTGCGCTTCCCCCAGTTCGCTGGCAGGTACTAATTACACGCTCTCCGGGCGAGGTGGTGTCCCTCACAGCATCTGTCCTACTTACCAACAAGGTTTTTAATTAACTGAGCGAATTCTAGGATTGTGTGTTCCTCGGGGTTCCCCTAAGGAAGAAGAGATCTCTGGTGAGACGCGCACTTGGGGCAGCTCCACCCCTGCAGGCTCAGAGGCCCCGGACTCCAGCCTCGTCCGTTTCCCCGGGGCCTCGGCCGTGAAGGCGGCGGTGGCTCAGCCGGGTGGCGGCTCCCTCCGCCTTGTCCTCCAGGATGCCTGCTGTCCGATGCCCTAGGGCCAGGTCAGGAGTGTCTACTGGACACACATCCCCAGGCCCGGACATAGGACAACTTCCAGATGCAAGGTTATGGTAACTGCGGTGTCACTCTGGTGACAGTCTGGTTTTGCATGACCAGCTCTCCCAGAACTCTCTCCTGCGGACACCAAGCCACCATCTCAGTGACAAAGACGGTGAGCTGGGACGCTCCCCGACAGAAACAAAGTACACTCAGATGTGGCTCCGGGTGGCCGGAGGGAAAGACAGGGTGTGGTTACGAGGGAGCTGATGGGGTGCACGGGGGGGGGGCTTTAATAAAACCGCCTTCCCCCTCACGCTCCTCCCCACCACACGCAGCAGCAGCCTCCGCCCTCCCTTCCCAATCCTGCTTCTCCCTGTGTGAGGCCACCGTGAAGTCTGGCAACTACACGTCCTCAGCACCCTCCTTCCCAGCTCCCAGTCTCGTCTGAAGCCGGAAGGGGTGGGGACGGGGCAGGAAGGGACTCGGGGCCGACTGTGAGCACCGAGAAGGGGCGGACTGGCTGCGGACTGAGGGGTTGGGAGGAGCGCCCTCTTTGCTGGGGTTACTGGCAGACACCCTCAGACTTTAGGGAAGACAGGTTCCTACAGGAGATGGAGGCTCCCACACGTCCCTGTGCAAAAGCCCCCCAAAAGGAGGCAAGAAGGACACGGCTTTCACAGCAGAGAGTGGTCAGGAGGCTGCTGACGAGACGCCCACTTGTAGGAGGGTGAAGAGGAAAACGGTTCAGGGCGGCCCGGCCCCCCAGGTGTCAGGAGGTGGGCGCTCGGGATGGGCGGAGGCTCACAAAACACGTCTTATGCGGTTTTACTTCCAGTTGCCGATTTCTTGCACGAAAATGGTGCTGGCTGGGTGCTTGCGGCCACCAACACCCACAGCTGGTCGCAGCCCCACCGGGAGTGGCCTCTCGGGGGCCCACCCTTTGCCTTCGGCAGGGTGTCCTCCCAACCCAGTGGGAGGAGAATGTGTCTAAAGTGACCGGTTACAAAAAAAAGGACAAGGAAAGGTTTCCAAGGGAAGTGGGTTAAAGAAATGAGCCAGGGGTGGGGGGCACCCCCGTGAAGCGGAGCCCCTTGCAGTGGGGGTTGGTGGCCGAGGAGAGGACCCGGAACAGACCCCAGGGCTCCGGCAAGGACGGGGCCGGGTGCGGGCGGACTCACCAGGTTGACCGGGCTGCTGACATTGCTGTTCATAAGGGCCACCAGGCCGTTCACCAGGTCACTGGAAGAGAAGGGGCCGGGTCAGGTGCGTCCGACACGGGCCACCTCCCAGAAGGAAACCAAAGCCCACATGGGAGCCTGGGCGTCAAAAGAAAGTCCTGCGAACAAGAGGGTGGCGTGGAGGGTGCTCAGGGCTCGTGGGGGGACGACATGGCATCTGGGCTTTGCCTCCCGCGGTGGGTGCAGTTACCACACCGGACGGCAGCTGGGTGACGGGGCGGAGTTCTCCACTGTGTGTGTTTCTGAAATCCTTCAGCAACTAAATAGTAAAAGTAAATTAAAGCAGACACCCCCCCCCAAAAGGTGGCATTTCTGCAAGTTTCTGATGAATGTTCATGTTGGCCTGTATGGAAAAGCAAACGATTTTTTTTTTCATGTAAGACTCCTCCCGTGAACTGAAGGAACTCCAGTATGGAATCCCCACACTGGTAAGTCACAGACAAAGCCAAGCGATCCTGAGATAAACTCCCTGGACCCTCTGCTCACCACCCTCCAGACCCCGCCCCGCACCCTAGGGGACAGTTGGGGGCACCTGGATGTGGCGTACACATCGTGAGAGCCCGGGCCACGACGGTGGCGGTGAGGAAGCAAACTTGTGCTTGCCAAGGTCTGGTTCTTATTTTCAGAAGCTTTAGAGTGTGGTTCTGTCAAGAAAAAGTTACTTCATAAAAATGACACCTCCCCGCTGGGCCAGCACCGTCTGCCTTCCCTGCCTGGGCTTCCGACGAGACTGAGGCTCCGCTCCCAACGCAGTCGGCCCGGCACGCCTCCCTCCGCCTCTGCTGTCTCCAGCCAGGAGCGGGTCCCTAGGCTAACCTTCCAAAAGAAAACCTCAGTTTGGGCTTTCCTTGTCATTGAAAAAGAGAATTTTCTTGGTGGGGTGTTTAGCAAACAAACGAGTTTCTGGGATTTTGTTTACAACACAGTGTGTGTTTTATATGAAGGCGCCTACATTAATTCCGTCCTCACGGACCAAGCACAGATGCAAATAACCGCTGGCTCTGGATGACTCCTCTCTTCTAGAAACCAGCAAAAAGTCACTTCACACTAAGGCAGAAAGGCCCCCACAGTGGATTTCTCTGTGGATCTGGAAGAGACTTTAAAAGCTGCCACTCAGTAGCATCCGTGTGGGTTTTAATCCTGAAATGGGGGGAGGGGGTCTACCTTAAGCTGGAGGATGACGGACTCTCAGGCCACTGTCCTCGGGGGAGATTCATCATTGCCTCTTTTGCAATAAACTGGCCACTTTTAAGGTCCAAACTGCACAAGTGGCTTTTTAAGACAACACAGCATGCTTTCGTTACAAGGGTGAGGGCGTAACCTAAGCACGGACACACCGAACACCATCAGGCCATGTGTCATGCGACGTGTCACCCAGGACCATGGCTGAGTCCCCCGGAGACCGTGAGATGCTGTTTCAGGGCAATTGTGGGTTTTGGAAGCAGGTCATTTAGTTCAGTAACTACACACATTGTGCATTTTAACTGTGAAGTAAGAGTCTCAGTTTCTATAAAAATGGCTTATTTAAAATAGCCAAACTCTGGTAAGTTAACTCTCTCAGCCGAGCCCCGAGTGACCGGAGTGCAGGCCGGGAAAGCTCTCTCCCCGAGCTGGGTGAAGTCAGGGGAGCCTGAGTTCACGACAGACATGAGGCCATCGGATGGTGCAGCTTCGTGAAGGGAGGGTCATTGGCCACATTTCTAGTGACCCAACTGCGGTCCTTCCAGGTTGGACGCTGGCGTCTGCATTGGTGACAACGTGTGAACCGCACGGGCCAGGCAACAGGGCACATCCTGTCCCCGGCTGGAATGCGGCCCCCGCATCCACGCTTAAAAGATTTTATTGACTAGCAAAAAAGTGGTTGTGGGTTTTTTTTTTTTTTGTTTTCTGAACCAGTAGCCCCACATCTCAAGGAGACGTCTTCCTGGGACCCTCCCATGATCAGAAGCGGTCACTCGGCCGAGGGGGCTGGGGGCCGCCCAGAACTGCCACCACTTCATCCGACAGCCCCCCTGGGGTGGCTGCCAGGTGCCAGGAACAGTATTTTCTGAGTGACGGGGGTTCCAGGGCAGTTGCAGTGAAAAGTGAAAACCATTAGAGGCAAAACACAACTAGATTTTACAGAGATTCAGGAAACCACGAATGTACGCAGAAGTCACACTAACCACGCCACGTGGGGAAGTGAGCTCGGCAGGTGCGCCTGCTTGTATAATAGCTCCTCCCCCAGAACCCAAACTGCACTTTACAACCAGCCGCCAACTGAACTGGCCGACCAAAAGCCAGGCTTACGAGGGCGACCAAGAGAACCGTAAGTGTCAGCACGTGACACTGTTCAACTAAGTCCTTAAGAACACTTTTGTTTGCATCTGGTTTCAACATAAAACCCGACATTAGGACATTCGATCTCATCCCCCCTTTATGAGGACAACCTCGTCACCCCAGAAAGCCATGTAGGTGTAGGTGTGTTGCAGGTGGGGCTGTAGGTGTGCTGGGAGCCTGAGGCCTGGACTGAAGCCACCGGTGGCCCTCCGGCTGGCGAGTTTACCTGCGAGACGCCAGGTGGCAGCAGGGCCCAGCACATCTCACCTCCAACCACAAAGTCCAATGCAAAGTAACAGACGAGCCGGTCAAGTGTAACTTTTAAACAGAGAACTGAGGGGCTTCCTGTGTGAAGACCCGCGTTAACCTTCAACCCAGCCCTGCTCGGAGCTGGGAGGATAAGGAACAGGTGACCCACGTGGGGTCCACGCCGCCCTGAGCATCTTACCTGACGTACTGGAAGGCCCGCGTCTGCGACCCGGATCCGTATACCTGAGGGGAAACCGACAGTCAGGTCCCGAAACCGAAGACAGAGGCCTTTAAACCCTGGGGATGGGGGTGCCTGGCTACAGCCACGGGCCAGGAACATGTGCAGATCTGTGCGGGCAGATTCTGATCCCCAGTGCCAGGGGAGTCTGTGGCCCAGGGAGCCAGGTGACCATCCATGGTCCCTGCCCTGTGTGCTCCCTCCACGTACTGTCCCCTGGCTGGGCAGCGGGGAGGCAGAAGTTCAGGATTGACACCCCATCAGACGTCCGCCCCTCCCTCGCCCCCGAGCAGAGTCCCTGCACCGACCGTGAGTGGCTCCCCCTGCAGTGCCTGCAGGATGAAGTTGCTGACGACCCGCCCGTCGTTCATGTGCATGCGGGGCCCGAAGGTGTTGAAGATCCGGGCCACGCGCACCTCCACGCCCTCCTGCAACAGAGATGGGGGTGACCCTGTGCCCCTGGGGCCGCGGCCCCCAGCTCGCACAGGTGCAGGTAGGAAAACTCTGCTCCTTGGTCCAAATGACAGAGCTCTTCTGTCCTGAGTGGAACACTCCCAGGGAAGCCCCAGCGCGGCAAGGACTTAGGAAGCTGGGAACCAGAGCAGGTGGATACAGATAACCCCTGCGGAGGCCCGTGTTAAAGCAGAAGTGAACTCGTTCTTATGCCCATTAGGTAACTGAAAGGAAAGTAAAAGAAAAAAGGGCACAATTTGGAGGCACTGGGAAAAGGGAGGCACGTGTGAACTGCCAGTGGGCGACCAGGCAGGAACAGGTCGCTGTCACAGCCATGCCCGGTGTCCACGCCCAGGAAGCCAGCCTGGAAATCATCTTACAGACCCGGAGACGGGTGGGGAAAGTTGCGGACGCACAGATGACTCGTGGTCCTGGGGCGCTGGGCTTCCCTCCCGGCCCCGCGTCCCCCGGAGCAGCTGGGTCTACACTGTGAGCCTGGGCCCGCCCGCCAGTACCTGCTTCATGTAGGCGTAGCACATGGTCTCCGCCACCCGCTTGCCCTCGTCATAGCAGGCGCGGGGCCCTATTGGGTTCACGTGGCCCCAGTAGTCCTCGCTCTGGGGGTGCACCTCCGGATCTGCAGGGGGACAGTGAGGCGGCTTCAGGATTTCCCTGCTTTCGGGTCCACGTGCACGGAGGACAGTTCCTACAACGCGAGTAGGGGCCTGGGGAGGGCAGACGTCTGCCCGGGAGAGACCTCCCCGCTCCTGAGCGTGTCTCCAGTCCAGTGGGGCGTGGCCGTCTTATCTCTTGTATTAAGTGACGACAGCGTTTTTACAGGGAAAAAAAATGTAACCAAGAGATCCAAGCACCTTAGTGTTAAGTGTCTCCCCTCTCACGCAAACTGTTCTGAACTTTCAGGCCGTTGTACAAACTAAAGTAAGTATCTCCGTAAAAAGACATATGGTCCAATTTCACATTGACAAATAAGTAACTTGTAAAGCTGTACTTGTTGAAAACGCTTTAAAAGCCTCTCTCTGGATGACGACGGCTTTCCCCTGAGCTGCCCCCAGAGCAGACCTGAGGCCCGGCAGGCTGGCGGCCCTGGTCGTCCAAGGACCAGCGCCCGATGCAAACGACTCATGCCTCCAGCCCGCACTCTGGCTTTCCCAATTCCTGGTTTTCTGGTGTATAAATCAATCACACTTTACGATGCACCGGAGGAACAGATTATTTAAGAAACCAAGTAATGGATTCTTTTTTAACCAAGCATATTTTTGGAACCTGAATTAACACCTCATCTATCTGGTGCAGCAGGGATGGGATATGACTCGGCTCTAAAATGTGTAAATCTCTGCCAGGAAGTCAGGAGCTCCACATCAGAGTTCACTTCTTGCTCAGGTTGCAGCTGAAGCCCAGGGGCACGGCAGGGAGTGTGGGGACGGACAGGACAGGACAGGACCGCGTGTGCCCGGGCCGCCCCTCCCCGCAGGCGGCCGGCACCCCCTCCACCGCACACCCAGTCTCTGTGGCTGCCACTATGGTTTGTTCCTCGTGCGGGAAGCTCTGGGACAGATGCTCCCCGAGAGCAGAAGCCAGTGATGGGGGTCCACATGGATGTGCGGATGAGGGGAGGCCTTTTCTGGGGATTTCTGGTGAGGCGGGGCAAGCTGGGCTCCAAGAGAGATGGCTGTAGTGTAGCCAAGGACTGGGGGGGGCCCCTCAACTGGCCCGTCTGGGCTAAAATGACAGGGTGTGACAGATTTCAAGTCCTCACAGAGTCACTCTGCTCTGACAGAGAGTAAAGGTGTGGAGGACACCCGACTTGGAGTGGAGTCAGCCCCTCCCCTGCAGCACAGGGGCAGTGCGGGGGAGGACCAGGCACGGGATCATACATGGTGGGTTCCTGCAGCACTGCTGTCAGACACACCCGACATGCGGGGCCCAGCAAGTCCCACCCTCGGGGCATCCACAGCTCCAAAGACCTCAGGCTGCGATCAGAGACGGGATGATGAGTGAGGGAGGGGTGGATGTGGAAAAGACCAGGGGCCCCTGGGCCGGCCATGCGCCCACCTCGCCTGAGTCAGTTAAAGGACGCAGCCTGGGTGGCGCTGGCACCGCTGCTTCTGTGACACGGAGAAGCAAAGGGCCACTGAGGGCCGTACAAGGACTGGCCAAGCCTCTGCAGGGTCTAGTTACAGGAAGGACAAGGACGTGAGGTCCCCCCGACCACCTGCTCCAAGAGCCGCGGGGGCACGGGTGGGCAGGTGGGCGCACCTGCTGGGCTTTGGTTACAAGTGTGTAAAGCAGAGCAGAGTCCGGAGCACGGGTCCCTTCCCCCCATGACAGGATGTGACCATCCAGTGGGGCCACAGCAATGTCCCACTCACCTCCGTACACCTCTGAGGTGGAGGCCAGGAGCAGCCGCGCACCGACTCGTTTCGCCAGCCCTGCGGGGAGCAGAGACAGCACAGGACACCGTCAGTTCAGGGAACAGGGACACACGCTCGTTTCTGCGGCCGATTTAGGCAGTTTCTTAGTGTCGACGGCATCTGAGCATCCATGCGTCTCCACCTCTACTTTGGAGCCAACGTTACAACAGAAACAGTGAAGAAAACACAACCGAGCCCCAGAGCGCTGTGCTTGGCTGTGCGCGTGTAACTCAGCGGGGCCCAGTGCGGTCCCAGGCCTGACCTGGGGTCTGGTGAGGATTCCTTCGCCCAAACATACCGCCTGGTACTCCATGGGGTAACTCCCCCCACAGGCAGAAGGCAAAGCCCTTCGAACCTTAACCCCACTGTCCCCACAGCGGCCAGCCTCCTGCTCCCAACCCCCCCCCACACGCCCCCAGCACCTCCAAGTGCCCAACCCAGTGTCTCTGGGCACCTCCGTCCCACCCCCACCCCCGCCTCCTTGGAGGTCCAGCTTCCGAGAACCTTCTCTAAAGCAACTGGCCACAGCCTCTGTCCTGGTCCGGCCCCTCCCAGCCTGTGCCCCCAGCATGCAGAACGGAGCAGCAGCACCTGGGGTGCTCGGGCGTCCCCATCACTGTCACAGTCCCAGTCACAGGAGGCCCTGCACCAGAGAAACCCACTGCCCCCAAGTGACCCCCGACAGGGCCTCTGTGCACAGAAGCCATCTGGTGAAGGGCCAGCTGCCAAGCCGTCCACGCAGCTCTGCACAGGGTGCAGGTCCCACACGGGCTGAGGAGGGAGAGCCGAGGGGCGCACAGGCTGGGTGGGGATGAGGGGATCGGGTGTGCGTGTGCAGAGCACACGGGGGAGGGTGGGCAGGGGGGCGGGAAGATGCCTGGCGAGGAGAGCAGTGCGGAGGAGAGAAGCAGGTGGAGACACCCTGCAGACACGACCACGCGCTTGGGGAAGAAAATGGCCAAAGGGACGCGGCCAGAGGTGGCAATCATGGACCCTTCCTCCTCGCGCGGCCTCTGCCCCACAGAAGCCGGCCAGGTGCATCTCCAGACCCCACTGCCGCACGGAGACCACGGGGCCAACGAAGAATCCCGAGGTCTTTCCTAAATTAACTTTTCATGTGAGAGGAGTGCGGATTCACGGGTGGTTGTGAGAAACCACCAGAGACCCGAGCAGCCTTAGCCCACTTCCCCCAGAGGTGAAAATGTGCAGAACCACAGCCCGGCATTGCAGCCAGGACACTGACGGGGCACAGGCGCAGAAACCCCATCACCACGAGGGTCCCTCCAGGGTGGGGCTGCGCCCAGGTGTTCGCACTGAGACTGGACACGTTTTCACCACGAATAGCCACACTCCAGACAGGGCTGGTGACACCGTAGACGGGGAGGGGCCCCACCAGGCTCAGAGCATCTGTCCAAGTGCGAGAGGCCAAGGATAGCTGCTCCTGGTCCCAGCAGGTCTCTTTCCGGCCGAGCCCTCGGCCGTGTTGTCCCTGAAGACTGGTTCCCGCTCCTT
Organism: Camelus ferus; assembly: GCF_009834535.1. Taxonomy (NCBI): domain Eukaryota; kingdom Metazoa; phylum Chordata; class Mammalia; order Artiodactyla; family Camelidae; genus Camelus; species Camelus ferus. Next base: position 11,536,014 of record NC_045731.1, on the reverse strand, counting down.
CAACACCTCCAGACCCCACCTCACCCACGGGTGCAGCCCAGGCTCCCAGGCCCCTGCCCGGAGCTCTAATGGCATTTCAGGGCACCCGCTCTGGGAACTTTCCATGCCCCTCGGTCGGTCCCTGAGAGTAATCCTCCCTGACTCTCCCAGGTCGGACGGGGTGGAGCATCACCTAAGGGCTGGAACGAAGGTTGTCTTTCTAAACACCATTCGAGGGCTGCCTACTCCTCCACCACATCCAGCTCTGGCGGGGGGCATGGGGTGGGGGGCAGAGAGCGGGGAGGGGACAGGTGCTCACAGTGCCAGACACCGGGGTGTCCAGCCCCGCATACCTGGGTGAGGACTTGGGGCTCTGCTCTGTCTGGTGACCGGGCAGGGCCGTGACGGGGGGGAAAGACGCGTCTCATGGACCAGAGGAACTGCCCTTCCTTCCTTCACACACAGCTGGACCCCCACACGTGGAGTCTGAGACTGAACCCCCACCTCCACTGCCCTTTCAGATCCTGTTCCCTCTTCACTCCAGTTGAAGCGCAGACCTGTGCTTTCCGAAGCCATTTACAGACCCCGATTCAAATGCCATACAATCAAATCCACTTTCACTTGACATTTAAAGAAGTGGCTCCTTCCTTCCACTTTGCAACTAATCAAAACCCTCAGTTTTTTTAAACCTGTGGGAACTTGAGCACGCCCCTAATTCAGTCCTCAGTACGTGCGCACCCCCACACTCTGGATCTAAGGCATGTTGTCAGCGGAGTCACGCGTGTGGGCACCCTTGTCCTTCAGGGCCAGGGCGGGTCCTGCGGTCCGTCCAGGGCTGGAGCCCAGCTCCCACAACCCCATGAGGTGGGCTGCCCTGTGCCCCCGGGGGCACTCTGAAACGCCGTGTGCTTAGTTCCAGCCTCCAGGCAAAGCGCCACGTGTGGGGGGAAGGGCAGGGGGACAGGTGGTCCCTTGGAAGCCAGGTGGCCACTCCCGGGGAGAGGAACTGAGGCCACCCCCCCGTGACAAGTTCTGATAGCAAATCAAGTCACACGAGAGCAGGGACAGGGATGAGCAAGGGTCTGAGGACCAAGGTCAGTGGAGTGGGACCATCGGCGGCAGCTGTGGGATGAGGCTTGGCCGACTCACCCAGCATGTTCAGGGTCCCGATGGTGTTGGTCTTCAGCGTCTTGATAGGGTTGTACATGTAGTTCGGGGGCGAGGCCGGAGACGCCAGGTGGTATATCTGGTCCACTGCAGGGGGCAAACGAGGCCTGTTAGCTCCGGGGACACTGAGAACTCTGAGCTCCAAGAATCGGGCCGCGTAACGAAGGTGTCCCCGTATCTTTCCCTGAAATTCTAGTTTACAACTGCGATTGGAAGAATGTCGGACAAAAACAGAAAATCTCATTATCTGGACAGACGCGCACTGGGCAGGGAAGGGGCCAGTCCTCCTCCAGTGAGAACGGGTCTGGTTAGTGAGCTAAGATAATCTGTTCCAGGTAAGGAAAGCATTCAGGTCAGAAAGGGAACGCTGTTTCAGACAGAGTTAAATGTGAATATAAAACGACATTTTAAATTTATAAAACAAATCTGACACAAAGGCACCAAGGAGCTGGAGGAGAGAGCCTTTTCTCTGGTCTGTGCACCACACAACACCCGGACAGAGGAGGGGACAGTCCAAGGGGGCTTTTTAAAGCCACGGATGGAGAAACAGCCTGGACTCCGCAAGGCCCACCTCATGCAGAGGTAACTGCTTTAACATCCCAGCCCATGACCCTCGCTCCCAGGCTCAGGGGACACCTGGCACCTGCAGCGAGCAGAGGCTGGGGGCTTATCTTCCTGGGAGGCAGCAGTGGCCACAGCAGGAATGGGGAGCCAGCCCTGTGACACACAGGTGCCGCCCACCTCACAGCGGCCGAGGAAAACCCCCACCATCGCAGGGCAGCCGGGACCAGGGTCCCAGACAGCTCTGCCAGTGTGATCGTCCCCCACGTGGCCTTGCCCCCCGCACCAGCACCAGCGGGACCTCCAACCCCACCTCCCAACCTCCTCCCACCAGGACCACTGCCCTCCGTTGAGGTAACAGCCCCTTCGGGGAGACGTTCCAGAGATGATGGCAGAACAGGAGAACTTGGAAACAAAGAGGAGGAATTCCCCAGGAGAGCTTCCTCAGGAAACAGCCCCTCAGCAGAGGGCCCAACCTCCCACCCACACCACACTCCGCCATCCCCCTCAAAGTCTTCTGTCACCTCCGTGGTGGCATGGGGATCCCCGTGGTGCCCCCCGAGATCTGGGCTGTTTCCAGGCTCACCCCAGTCAGGGTGGGTGGTGGTGGAGCCGTCTCTTCCTCAGACGAGGAGAGCCCGGGACACTGGGCGGTGGGCTTGGTCCCCACTTACCCACCCTAACGATTGGTTCTTTCAAGCCTGAGGACGTCAAGGGGGCAGAGGACACGTGAGCCACCAGGACCGGGGAGGGGCACCGACGGTTCCGCGGGGGCAGCGGCTTCGGGCAGGGGTTTGAGGGGCTGACAGCTCGAGGAGTAACTGGTAACTACTCGCCCCAGGGCTGCAGCAGGGCGGCCGCAGGCCCGTCTCCTGGGTGTTTAGGAGGCTTCCTGCCTCGCAAAAGTTATTCCCACAGGCTCCTTGTGTGACTTCTTTTTTCAAGTATTCTTAGTTTAAAAAAACAGTACTTCTGTAACACCATCTCTATCACAATCTCAATTTTTTGCAGAAACAGAACACATTTCATCCCCAAATTCATAGGGAATCTCAAGGGAGTCCGAACAGCCAAAACAATTTTGAAAAAGAACAAAGCTGGGGGGCTCACATTTCCTGATTTCAGAACATACCACACAGCTCACAGTGATCAAAACAGCGCGGTGCAGGCGCAGAGACAGAGACAGCAGGGAGAGAACAGAGCCCAGAACTGCAGCCTCTGTGTCCAACCGCAGGATCTCCGACAGGCAAGGCGCCGAACCACTCAGCAGAGGAAGGACGGTCTCCCTAACAAATGGTGCTGGGAAAACGGGGCATCCACGTGCTACCGGTCGGAGCTGGGCCCTTTCTTATACTTACACACACACACACATACACACAAGCCCAAAATGGACTAAGAACTGAAATGTGAGCCCTAAAATGGTAACACTCCGGGAAGCCAACGGGGAAACCCTGCATGACACTGAACTTGGCGCTGATTTCTTGGATCTGACAGAAGCAAAGGCAACAGAAGCAAAAGCGGGCACATGGGACCACATCAAACTTAACTTTTCTGCCAGTGCCAAAGGGCACACTCCACAGGGTAAAAAGGCGGCAGACGGCACAGGAGAAAACACCTGCAAACCACACGTCGCACCCGTGTATCCAGAACACACTCACAGCTCCTACAGATGAGCAGAAATGCATCAAGCAGCCCAGTTAAAACTGCCACTCCTCTCCCAGGAGGACGCGTGCTGCCTGTGACCGGAGCTCCAGGCCCTGTCCTCGCAAGGACCCGGGGCCAGTCGCTGACGGAGTCTCCTGCAAGGGGCGTCCCAGAGGAGAGCGGCGGAAACTTCGGAACAAGTGCGCATCATCGCCGAGACGGGCTGAGCGGGACGAGGAGACGTTAGCAACAGCGCCTGAGCGACCCTCCCAGCCCCACGCTGGCACCACAAACTGCACCAGAAACGAGCAGGACGGTCAAAAATCTAAGCTGGGGGCAGGGAGACGAGGAGCCGAGCAGAAAAGAAAGAACGGGATGCCCGTGCGTGCGGCCCTCCCATGACCCTGGCCCCGCTGAGGCCGGGCAGCGCGGGAGCCGCAGCAGGAGAGCCAGCAGCCTCGGCAAATGAGGCGGAAAGACCTCAGATCGGTGATGGAGGAGGGATGACTCGGGGACGTGAACCAGTGTCTTCCTTTTCCATGTAACTGGCAGAAGGCAGGCCAGTTATTTTTATGTTGGGAAGAGGGCGGGCAGAGGTGGCTGGGACACGCCTGCCCCCCCCAGGAACTCTCAAAACCCAGTGGTCGAACCTCAAACCAACTTCCTACAGGTGCTTAAGATGAGTCCACACACATGATGTATAAACACAGAAGGGAAAATGGTCAGGCCTGACCAGCGGGACATCGTCCACAGTGACTGCTCAGGATCCGTCAGGAAGTCAAGCGGTACCTCCTGCCAGAGGGGAATTCTGCGTAAAAGCAGACAGCGTGTTTACACCTTCCTGCTGATTTTTTGTCACGTCCGCAGTGGAGCCGGGGTCAAAGCACTTCCCCGGTCAGGAAGGAGGCGCCCCAGCCCCACCGGCCCGCCCGCCGGCCCGGGGCTCACCCTCGATGTACAGCGGCTCCACCACGTCGTGGTTGATGAGCTCAAAGTTCTCGTGGCCAATCCAGTGCTCCACGTTCCTCTTCCTGCCCGTAAAGAAGTTGTCCACCACGGTCACCTCGTGGCCGTCCATCATCAGCTTGTCCGCGAGGTGGGAGCCCACGAAGCCTGCGCCCCCGGTGATCTGCGTGAGGACAGAGCGTGAGACGCGCCCCGATGGCTGGGACAGTGCGGGGGCCACCGACCACGGGGACACACCCCCGTGCGGCCACCTCGGGGTGAAGGGGATGGGCAGGAGGCGGGCAGAGGTCCAGGGAGCGTCTTATCTGACTCCCGGGCAGGGAGTTGTGCCATCGGAAATGTCCAAGCAGCCTAAAAACCTAAACTATCGCTCAGGAAGGAACACAGGGAAGAAACAGCAGTTACAAGTTTCAACATGTGTTCTCTGCTGGAGAATTTTACTACAAAAAGGTCCTGGTTTTACAGCGGACGGGATGCTGAGCGCCATGTACGTGGTTCTAAAGCGACTCCTGCAAGTGTGAGGATCACTTTTCCAAAAGGTGATTCGCGACATGCATCGATCTGGCGAGCTACCAAAAGAAGTCTGTGACATTTAAATTAGACTCAAAAACCCGATTAAAAAAAAACACTAGTTATCTTTCAAATTGTCTACGAGAACAAGTTAATACGCAGTAGACACTGTCCGCAGACCAAAGCCCAAAAGAGTAAGGCCCACAGCTCATTCACACGGTGTCGCAGCCCCAGCCAGAGAAAGGCGGCAGCTCCGAGGGCCCACGAGGGGCAGGAGTTCAGCAATGACGTGCTTCTAAAACTTAAACCACAGCAAACGTGTAAAGGCAACTATGATTGAAGAAAAACATTTAACGAATAAAAAGACTTCATTCAAACTAAATAGTCTCAGTGGAAAGAACCAGGTAAAATGGATTTCATTTTTGGAGGGAGGGCAGGAAAGGAGTAAGCCCAGAAGACACACGTGCGACTACGTTCTCTGCCCTGTCCTGTCCTCTGCCTTCGCCTCCATCCACTCCCTCATCCACGGCATCCTCCTGTTCCAAACCGAAAGAATTAACAGTAGGAAAAGCACCCATTCTTTTTATCTAAGTAAAAAGCACATTAACCTCGAGGTCTATGGCTTTAAAACACTGAATCTGCCATGAAGCCCTCTGCTCACACACAATCTGACCTGTAACCCCCGGGCGTGAGCAGGTGAGGTCAGCGCTGCCGGGGTGGGGAAAGCAGATCTGGGGCCGGGGCGTGGCACCAGCCCGAGAGGAACCACCACCCACCACCAGCCAGAAACGTGTGCTCTGATGACCGCACGAATGCAGAGGCTCAGAACTGGCTCGGCTGTAAAGCCCGGGGCCCCAGTGCCCTCCGCTGGGTCCGCGCTCCACCAAGAGCACGGTCTTCTAGGTCCCCTGGGCGTGAGAGGTGAGAACGCACACCCGAGGGGGTGGGTGCTGGGCCAACAGCCCAGATCCCTGGGATGGCAGAGTCAGCCCAGGCTGCTAATTTCAACTTCTCCCCGCCACCCATCCCGTCCACCTGTCCGGTGCCTGTTTCATCGTCAGCACGCCTACTGTTTTTCTGTGCACCTCGACAACGATTTGAAAAAATACCTTTCTGGAAAGAGAAATGGATTTCCAGATCTGGGCTTCACACATGGGGTGAAATTTCATTTTATCTTACCTACCTTTTATTGTATTTTCCCACAGATTTTAAATCAGAAAAATGACACCTTTTTAAAAGAAATTTAACCCCTTTTAATGTAACTCTACACCCAGAGGCAAATGTTTCCTAAAATAAGACGTTCTGTCCACACTAACTTTATCTCTGCACCTAAAATAACTAGGGGACGGCGGGGACACCCAGCCGAAATGTAGAGCGTTAAATTACACACGAAGCTGCAACACTCCTCTAAGTCTTAGGAGAGACGCAGAATTGCTGGAAGCACCTTTGCCTTTTTAAAAAATAGACTAAAACTTTTTTTCTTGAATCATTGCTTTCTATCTAAAATACTTAAGATTTCTGTCACAAAGCTGGGTGGTTATACAATGTGTCTCCTACTCAGTTTCATCCCTTGATGCAAGCATTTCGAACAGAACCACAATGGTTAAGTCATCGCCAGGCCCAGGCCAACCCCTCAGTGACCGGAGAGACACCCAGAGGACGGCGGGGCGAGGGGATGCGGGGCGAGGGGATGCGGGGCGAGGGGATGCAGGCCTCGTGCACGAATGGATCAGGCCTTGCCTGGCTGTGCTCAGGTCTGCAGTCCCCGCCCTCACCCCAGGCGCTGCTTCCTTGTGCAGGCGAACAGGCAGCTGACCTGCTGGGGTCTGGCTCAGGCCACTGTGCAGACCTGTGCTGCCCAGCCAATCAGGGGGAAAAAAAAGGATGTCTTTTGGAAAAAACTTTCTCTTTGTGCTAAGTCTTCAACAATTCCTGAAAAGGCTTTAAGTTTTAGCAACAACAAGCCAGCCTTGGGCACCAGATGACTCTGAAATGTGGCTTAACCTTTGAGACAAAGGATGCGTGAAAACGCTGAGCCCACGCGTCATGGGTACGTGTGACGGGGACTAAGCGCAGCAGGAAGACCATCCCACGTGGGTTCAAGCACAGTACCTCCATTAAAAAGTTTTTTTTTAAAAAAAACCACGCTAGGTGGCGAGTGCCTCAAGGAGACAGTAAATTCGTGGCTGCGTAGGGGCAGAGGGGCTGGGGGACAGCAGAGTGACTGCTCCTGGGTTCAGGGTCTCCTTCGGAGGGTGATGAACTGTTCTGGAATCCAGATGTGCTGCCGTTGCAGGACTCGGTGGCACTGAGCCGTACGCTTTGTAAGGGTGACTTTTATGGGTTGTGAATTATACCTCTACTTAAAAAGCAAATTTCTTGACATTACAAACATGAATTAGATGTGCAAACTTACCAAAATTCTTTTGCGGTCCTTTTCTGATAAAAACTTGACTGGCGGGTATTTCTGGGTAAAGCTGTGCAAGAAAGAGATTAGAGGAGAGAGAATCAAACACCTCCCAGGCTGTTCATTTAAAGACGTGGACAGGGAATTAAAGAAACAGCATGTAATCAAAAAATGGAGAAACGGGGGTGTGGTTTGGAAGAGACAAATGCAGAGCGTTCACGACCCAGGCTTCTAGGGCAGCCCTGTCCCCGCTGACCCCTCCGTGTACACTAATCCTGACCTCCCCAAGTGTCCTCATTTCCTGGGGGCCCCTCTGCCCCCAAGTGAGGAGCACGTGCCTCCGGTGACATCCTCACGCTGCCAGGGTCAGGATGGCTGCTGGACCCTTCTCACCACACAGAGTCGGGAGAAAGAAAAGTAGACAGAGGGGCTCTGGGAACTGCCACCACCAAGCCCACACCTAACGTTCTGCCTGAAACAACACTGGGGGCCCAGCTCTCCCGACGGGCTCGCCGACCCGAGGGACAGACCATGTCGGCCAGAGTCCCGGGCAAGGCACCGAGTTCACAGGTCCTCACGGCTGGACAAGAAAGAGCTACTGGTAAACTCTGTATGATTACAGTCACATGTGTGCATCTCCTTCTGAGTCAAAAAGCACAAAGGACATCACAGAAGCCTCAAAGGGAAACACGTAATTCTCCTATTTCAGGAGCTCTTCTGTGTAAAGCCGGGGCGTAAGCAGAGCTCTCCAGCTGAGTCACCTTCTTTTCATTAAGAAGTTAGTATTATTCTGTACAGAAAGTGATCCTCAGTGGGCAGATTTGTTTTTCCTTTTTGGGGGCAACGTAAAACTTGTGGGGGTTAATTTCTTACCGTTGACAATTTATTTTTTTTTAAAGCTTCAATTAAAGTTCCTCAAATCACACCAGTCTTATCAAAGGCAGAATTTCTAGTTCCCTTCCAGTGAAATGTCACAGGCATTATCATTTCAGGACCAAATCGTGGCAAGAAAGATTTAAAGCACAAATAACAGCCTTATCTTGCTGATGGAATCAGTTAAAAACCATCACCAACCCTGACTGCAGTAAGGGTTAAAACTCAGTTTGCTGACTGCATACAACACTCAACTGTGGCCAAGAAGAAAGTGAATGAACACTTTTTGTTTGATGAATTTTCTCCATCCTCATTTCTCTTTGATCAGTTACTGAAAACACCAAAATCAAAGGAAAAATTGTTCTCCATTTCTTCCTTTTTATTCTGGACTTGAGAGAAAGCTCTGACAATGACGCATACATCCAAACACATCCCAAGGGGGAAAAACAGATACAAGCTTTAACGAATGAAAATATTCATTTTTCTTTTTTAAACCTCAAGACCCCACTGTCACTCCAACACCCAGCGTTTCCCTCACACACTCGAGGGAAAGGCTTGGCCCCGCCTTTGCAGGAACTGAGGCGCCCACGTGGTTTGGGGAAGGAAGGTTTCAACACACTTGGAATCCTCTTCTCACTCACTGTCCACACCACATGGGGATTTCATTCAGGGAGGTTTGGGGCGGGGGACAGATAACTGATGTGGACATTGGTCTGAATCGTCAGTTTGTTGGATTTGAACTGACAGAGGGCATCAGAAGAAGGACCTTCACGACCTAAACAAGCAATTCTCCAAGGAAGAAATACAAATGATCAATGGGCACATGAAAAAATGCTCCATATCACTAATTATCAGAGAAATGCAAATCAAAACTACAATGAGGTATCACCTCACACCAGTCAGAATGGCCGTCATTCAAAAGTCCACAAATGACAAATGCTGGAGAGGCTGTGGAGAAAAGGGAACCCTCCACCCTCCTGCACTGCTGGTGGGAATGCAGTTTGGTGCAGCCACTGTGGAAAACAGTATGGAGATTCCTCAAAAGACTAGGAATACACTTACCATATGACCCAGGAATCCCACTCCTGGGCTTATATCCAGAAGGAACCCTACTTCAGGATGACACCTGCACCCCAATGTTCACAGCAGCACTATTTACAATAGCCAAGACATGGAAACAGCCTAAATGTCCAGCAACAGATGACTGGATAAAGAAGAGGTGGTATATTTATACAATGGAATACTATTCAGCCATAAAAACTGACAACATAATGCCATTTACAGCAACATGGATTCTCCTGGAGAATGTCATTCTAAGTGAAGTAAGCCAGAAAGAGAAAGAAAAATATCATATGAGATCGCTCATATGTGGAATCTAAAATAAATAAATAAATAAATAAATAAATAAATAAATAAATAAATAAATATAAGACAGAAACAGAGTCAGACATAGAATACAAACTTGTGGTGCCAAGGGGGTGGGGGTGGGAAGGGACAGACTGGGATTTCAAAATGTAGAATAGATAAACAAGATTATACTGTGTAGCACAGGGAAATATATACGAGATCTTATGATCGCTCACAGCGGAAAAAAAATGTGACAATGAATGTTCATGTATAACTGAAAAATTGTGCTCTACACTGGAATTTGACACAATGTTGTAAACTGACTATAACTCAATAAAAAAATGTAAAAAAAAAAAGAAGGACTTTCACAAAGCATCTGGGGTTGGGCTTCAGGGAGATTCCCCCCAAAATTAATTAACTTAAATATTTTGGGGGGAGAAAATCCACAGCTTTCATCAGAAAAAGTTTTTAATGACAAAAGGAAAAAAAAGGGTTTAAAAACACTGCATCCACATTTTAGAGTGAAAGCTGACTTTCTCGTGGAAAAGTTCCTGTCTTGAAAGTGCTTCTATCTTTGGAATGAGACTCGCTCAGTTGAGATGAACTTATATGAGATACTGACCTTCTAAGGCCCGTTAGATAGAAGCCTTTTCTTAGACACAAAACAAAGAGTGCACATACCTTTTTTCCAAGTCTCTGATCTTCTCTCTGAGCGGTTCAACAATCTGAAACGAAAGTAACCAGAATCCGTTTTAAGGCAGAAACGCTGCCCTCCGCCACTCTCACCCGACTCTGATGTGCAGACATGACACAGCAGGGACGTCGGTTCCCCTGCAGGGCACGTCCAGTGTGACATTAAGTCAGACTGCGGGAACCCAATTCTGGAGTCCAGGTGATAAACTGCGTGTTGGAACCTCTTTTCCAGAGACGCCCAAGGGCTTCCCCACGACTGGTGTTTGGCTTCAAATCAGAGTGAGCAACCCTCCACCCCTCTCCCTGCCCACCTTACAACAGCTTATCTGTCCCTACATTTGACCAAAACACAAGCAGTTATTTTAAAACAGAAGGTGTGAAATGGACAAGGCACTGGCTTTCTGTGAGGCAGGCACGGCCCCCTCAGCCATGCACCTGCTGGCCCTTCGTGTTCTGGGTCCTAGCATCCGAGATGGGCCAATCTTCCCCTCGGCACCTGCTCAGGTGAGTGGGGGCGGGGCCCGCCTCCAACCCTGATACAGGTACTCGCTTCCTTTCTCTAAGAAATCCTGGAAAGGCTCGCCTGAAAGGTCAAATAAAAGTTTAAATCCAGTTTGCCTTTAAGGCAGAATTTGTTTCAATACATCACACCTTTATAAACGGATAAATGCTGGCCCCGAGGTGTGTCCACAGCCTAACAAACAGAACATCTCCTCCTGAACAAGGGAACGACTTAGGGAGAGCTGGGGTCTTCGTCGCAGGTTAGTGGCCACAATAGAGCTGCCAGCCCGAGCAGGGGAAGGGAAGTGGGCAGACATGAGACACGGCAGAAGCAAAATGCGGGAGAGAGGCTGACCTCTTCAATCTTGCTCTCAATCCTGAGTTCCCCGTTCTCCTGGATGGACCTGGTGAGCAGAAAACCACAAAACTGAGATTCGCCAAAAGGCTCCGCGGCTTCCAGGTTTGTTTCTGGACAAATGACCACAACACAGACCACAGGCTGCAGCCCCTCCCTCTCCTCCTGGAAAGGCCGCCCCAGGCCCCCAGCCCCTCCAGGAGGGGAGGCCAGCGGACAAGACTCCTGGGGGAGGGGGCCAGCCCCCCACCCCATCTCTCAGGCTCACCACCACCTTCTGGGGTGTTTCTGTTAAACTAAGAGGATCCCACCTTCACGTGATGCCCAACGTAGGGTTTTAAATTAGAGGCAAGAAGTGTGTCTATGGAGGACACGTTTCTTTGCTGGGCTTCCCTGGGATTTAATGCAAAATGGAGTTTTTCCAAGTGAAAAGACAGCGCTCCTTTAATGGGACTGAGTGGCCCTCCCAGCCACACACAGAAGCCTCTGTCCAGACACACAGCAGCCCCGGTGGAAGGAGTCAGGTCAACACGGCCCGCCCGGCTGCAAACCTTGCTGGCCCTGGAGAGCCTGGGGTGGGGGTGGGGGGTGCAGGGCCACCCTCCCGGGCCTCCTGCGGCCGCACTGCCCACAACCTGCCCGGCACCGCCCTGGCTGCTGCTCTTCTACTCCTCCTCCCACACACACAAAGTGGAGGGAATTCTTCAAATGCAAAACTGTGTGCACAGCATCAAATCTGTTTTCACAGTGACTGCCTATTACTTCTGGCTGATTTTTTTTTTAAAGAATCCCAGCACAAGGATTTTACTAGTGACCCTGATGCTCTGTTCAGCAGCACAAATGAGGCTCCTTCAGGCCTGAAGCTCCCCAGGCCGCCCCACCCCTGAGACAGATGGGTGGTCTCCACACCCACTGATCTGCTCCCCTGGAGGGGGCTGGGGCCCAGGGCAAGGGCAGACAGCTTCCCCAGGACGGTCCCTTCTCGAAAGGCCTTGGAAAAGCCTCCCCGAGTGCACATTTCAGTAGCCTGAAAGCTGGGGTCCACCCGCCTCCGCCTACCGGGGAGGGCAGGGCTGAGGTGGGCGGCTCAGGGGGCCTCCACTCTCCACACCCGGGCTGGACTCGGGTCAACATCAAAACCAGCTGCGCGCCTCGAGAACAACCACGGGAGAGAAGACCCAGCCCAGATGCGTGAACAGCAAAAAGACCCAGCTTCACTTTCACACATTCCTCAGTTAGTCCCGAGACATCAATGGTGTGTATGCAGCAACTGAAATGTGTCAGTAAAAACAACTCAAGTTACTATTATAAAAGTTATTAAAAAATGATTACCTCATATTAACCAAGTTGCCCCAAACAGCTGTAAGGGAAAGAGAAAGGAAAAGTCAACATTTACATTCACGACACTCAAGGACTCCAACTAGTACAATATTAATATTTAACCAACATCTTACAGTTCACTGAGAAAACGGTAGCTTAGGAAGACAACAAAATACACACTTTTAACATAAAAAGTCCTACTAAAAATAAGCGAAACGACCCTATAAATCCCCTAATTTGGGGATAATCTTTTGGGGTTTGGAGTGCAACTGTGCACGTGTTTTTGTTTGTTTTTTTTTTTAACTGAAGTCTAGTCAGTTTATAATATCGTGTCAATTTCTGGTGCACGGCATCATGTCTCAGTCATACATGAACACACATACAGTCATTTTCATATTCTTTTTCATTATAGCTTACTGCAAGATATTGAATATAGTTCCCTGTGCCATACAGTATGAACTTTCTGCTTATTTATTTTGTATATTGCAGTTAGTATCTGCACATCCTGAACTCCTGATTTCAGCCACAGAAGATGGAAATCCTGCCCTCTGTAGTAACATGGGGGGACCCTCAGGACATTACATCTGGTAAAATAAGTCACAGAAAGACAAAATCATACAATTTCACAGTAACAACCACCCTAGCCCACAGATACAGAGACCAGATTAGTGGCTGCCAGAGGCGGGGGGTGGGGGAAAGAAACGGGGGAAAGAAATGGGGGAATGGGGTTAATGTAAGTACTGGGGATGCTGGACGTTGTCTGTGGGTGGTGACTCCAGTTAACAACACTGCATTGTATGCAACATTGTAAATCAACTATACTTCAGTTTTGAAAGTGGGGGAAAAATAACACTGCATCGTATACTTGAGGAAAATTGCTAAGAGAGTAAATCTTGAAATCTCATCACACACAATAAAAAATACGACTGCGAAGCTACGTTGTAACGTGGTAATGCAGGCAGGACAGTTCCAGAGGGGAAAACAGATCTGCAGTGTGACTTCTGCTACTAAAACATACATAGGAAAAAAAAAAAAGCCGTCTGAAGATGCCAAACACCGAGTTCACACGGGGACGTAACTGTGTTCCTTGTATTTATGTGCCTACTTTGCTTTTGAAAAAGGAGGGGAAAGATTTTTAAATGCCTGCTAAGGTGCGCGCCCCATTCGAGGTCTCTTCCCAGACAACTCGTGAGCATCCGTCTGGCTGGTCCTCACCCGGATGCCAGCGTCCACAAACCAGGAGCTGCCAAACCCCGTGGACAACCGTCCTCACCGTGTATCTCAAATGAATAACACGCTGTCTCACTCTCTGGCTTCAGGACCTGCTCTTTGTCAAACCACACCAGGAAGCCTTGGTCTTCCTGTGCTGTGGAACCGGCCCAGAGGATGACCCACTCCTGAAGGCGCCTTCTGAGTGCCGAGAGCCCTCTGGCAATCTTCTCAAGTCTTGCCATCTTAGCAGTTCACCCAGGGTTTTCCTTCTTCACCTTTTCTTGAACCCGTTTACGGCGTCTGTTTGGAGACACTTCTCCGTCCCTCTGTGCTCACTTAGACCATCTGAGAGCAGGTGAGGCTGCCTTTCCCCCGGGAGGTGCAGACACCCGGCCTCCTACGTCCCGCCCACCCCAGCACTGGTCTGGCTTTAGCACCTCTCCCTCGGGGAGCACGTGCTGCCTGGGCGCCACCCCCCTTTGCAGACGGATAACAGCAGTGCACTGACCGACAATGCCCAAATCTGCTCCACTGTCCCTCCAGCACCTGGACCCTCCCTCCCAGCTGCTCTTCCCCACTACCCCCACAGCTTCATAACCCCTGCCCCTCTCCTCACCAACCAGATCCTTGAGCCCCGCCTTGCATCCCCACAGGACTCTGCACCCCCAAACCACTCCAGCTCTGTCTGCGGATACTGGCACAGCCTCCCGCGGGGTTTGTCTCCCTCCCTGGCTCCCATGCACCTGCCCCAGGAGGAGGCCCTCCTGACCTGGCCGTGCTCCTGGGCAGAGCCCTTCTCGTCCCTCCAGCCTCATCTTTCCCCACCATCCCCACTGCCTCCCCCACCACAACACCGAACCCCACTCTAAATCACCCCTGGGCAAAAACTCGGGGTGACCAAAAAGGGCTTCTTCTGAACAACAGAAGACGCGTCTATAGCCCAAGGGTCTTAGGAGTTCCATGCCCAGGATGGGACCAAGACCAAACAGACATGTGCTCCCTATTATCCAAGGCGTGAGGAAACAGTTACAATTTACTCCACAAAGGACAGTAACATCCCCAATGTGTTGAAAGCATTTATAATACCAGGGGGATTATAATACCACCAAACACACAGCAGAAAAACGGGCAAACTCTGAGCTGTTCTCAGCAGTGGATGCAGTAACGGTCCTTTAACACTGCCACTGAGAGATGTGCACAGTGAAGTAGGAGAGACCCTTTCTGGCCAGTGAGTTGTCACATGCTCTGTCAGGGAGGACACGGTGTCCTGGGGCATCGCAGGTGGGACCACTCACTGTGGCACGAGACACCACAGAGTGTGGAGACACACACACGGCAGTGACACGCAGCTGTGAGGCCAGGCACAAGTGAGTCCAGACACTGATTTGAGAACATTCCAGGAAATGCCACGCAGTGAAGGAAAAAAGCAAACCGGCCGCTGTGGTCCGCTGCCTTCTGGGTCACAGGGAGGAGCAGGGACGCGCGCACACGCAGACCCCAGTCCACGCCCGCAGAAGGAGACCGAAGACAGAGACAGCAACTGAGGACAACGTGACTAGGAAGAGTCGCAGCTCTGCGTTCAGCCTGACTTCTGAACCAGCAAACAGCTTACCCCTGGCAACAATGACAAAGGAAAAAGCAAACCCTAAAATGGAACATCAAACAGAAAACAAATAAACTCACTTGTATCCATATCCGGCAGAGAAAAAAGTGTTTCACGGAGCTTTGGAACACAGTTTCTGTGCCCTGCAGCGAGGTGACAGTCCAAGGACAAAAAGAACTACAAAGAAATTCTGAACTTTCTTAAGTTTGCTGTTGGTAGTGGAATTTTTTTTCCTTTTTTTTTCTTTTCCAGTGGAAGTACTGGGGATTGAGCCCAGCACCTCGTGCATGCTAAGCATTTGCTCTATCACTGAGTGGCACTGATGCAGTGATTCTGACACTGTCTTGTCTGGGAGGACAGAGCAAAGGAGTTTTCACTGCTGTCAGAACCCAGCCTTTCACTATGGGAAGAAGGAAAGAGCCTGGCGGAAAGGGGGCAGGTAGGGAAGAAGCCGGGTGTGATTTAAACGGGGGGTGTTAGCGTCAACTCGTGATTGGTAAAAACGTGTCCCTGTCCTGGCTCTGTCCACCGCAAGGGCTGGAGGCAATGACACCCCCACCAGTGCTCGGACCCTGATTTCCAGTCCACATTCTCCATGGACAGGAGCCAGGACTCGCTGGAGAGACGGCTGAGTCCAGGTTTGGGGTAATGGAAAAACTAGATGGGCATGAAGGAAGTGCTCAAAGGCTCAAAGAACCCACGAGTCCGCAGTGACTTAAATAAAAAGGGCGTAAACTAATGGTGACCCCCCCAATATGTCCACATGCCAATTCCGAGAACCTGGGGATATGACCTGACCTGGAAGAAGGGTCGTAGCAGATGTAATTAAAGATCCTGAGACTGAAAGGTCATCCTAGATCACACAGCGGGGCCCTCAATCCCATGACAAGTGTCCTTACAAGGGAAGGGGGAGATGAGACAAACAGGAGAGGAAGGGCCACGTGACCACCACAGGGCCGTGAAGCATCCCAGAGCCCGAGGATGCCTTCAGAGGGAGCGGGCCAGCCAAGACCTCGACTTCTGACTGTGGCCTTGAGAACTGTGAGAAAATACGTGTCCCTTGTTTTAAACCCGCCCAGTTTGTAGCAGTTTGTGACAGCAGCTGCAGGAAGTGAACAGAGAGAGAGAGGAGACAGAGCGAGGCCAAGATCACCAATTAATAGGCAGAAAGGAGTTATAGAATTAGGAGATGACCGTTCTGTGATTTCAAAGTAAAAACTGATCTAGGCGAGGACTGCCGATGGATGCTGAGTGCGTGGCCTGCAGAACCAGACCTCGCTGGGCCTCTGAGAGTCCCTGTGTCCAGGGAAAACAGAGATGCCCGGTCCCATCTCTGCAGAGGGTGGAACGGGGGTCTGGGGCTGGGGAGCCCCTCATCAGCTGGGACGACCCTCACGGCACTGTGTCCTCGCCCGGGGCCCCCAGGACGCCTGGGAGAGCTGGCAACACAGCTGGGAGGGTGCTGACCACTCGGCCCACAAGGAAGGCGGCTGAGGGCCAGGGGGCAGCTAGGGTCCCCCCACCCAGTCCTCCACCCAGACAGAGCAGCCGGCCCAGGGTCCTGGGCCAGCCTCGCAGGAGAAAGGAAGCCACCGGGGGAAAGAGACTCTTCAGAGCAAGGAGACTGAGCAAATGAAACATTGTGAGAAGACGCTGCAACCAACAAAGACCACTTGTCTTAGTTTCTTAATTTAGAGGGAAAAAAGAAAAAGAACCCTCAAATGAAAACTGATAGCAAAAACAAATGTTTCACATCACTAGAAGAGTTAGCTTATGAAGATGACGAAATTGAAAAAGTAGAGTGAAAGTCTAAAATGACAGAGAGGGGAAATTAAAAGCGCTAGACGCGGCAAGTCCACACCCGCGGGATAACGGCAACTCCACACCTGAGAGATAACACTCCAGAAGCGGAGAAAACAGAGGGGAGGGAGCAGACAAAGGATGGCTCAGGGTATTCCCAGAGCTGCAGTGAGGGTCCTCGATGGCGGGGCTGCACGTCCCTGGGTGGGTGGACGGGCGGGGCGGGCACTGGGCTGCGGCCACACCAGCCCAACCTCGGGCACCAAGGGCAGAAGAGGGGCCTGGGATCCCGGGAGAAACCAAGTGCCCAGAGAAAGGCTTAGGAAGGATGGAGCCACACATGAGTGGTTCTGAGGGAGACTTCTCTAGAATTCTGCTCCATCCGTCTGTCAATTACCTGTGAAGACAGAGAAGACATTTGCAGCTAATGCCTCAAAACTCACCTCCCGTGACACCCAGGGGAAATAAATGAGAGGAAGTCAGGGGACTGGAGATCTCCAGGCCGAAGGGTTTGGGGAGCCACAGTCAGCAGCATGAAGTCCGAAGGCTCTGGGCACACCCTTCCTTCCTCAGGGAGGCGGGGATGCTGATGCTCTTGGGGGAGACGGACACGGGAGACAAAGATTTGAATCCAACAAGGAATCATGCATGGAAAGCGGAGAAATGAGCTCCAAGAAAAACACCAGGTAACACACAGCGTGGCTCCCTGTAACACTGAGTCAACCGCAAGAACAGTAAATGTCGATCTCGAAATTACACATCCACATGGGGGCAGGCCGGTGAGCATGGGTGGGAGGAAAGGAAGCAGAACAAATAATCATCTTCTAAAGCAGAAGGTCGCTAGTAGTCTCCACAAATGAAAAATCAGGAAGCACGTGATTCTGCATCACAAAGACAAATACCGAAATCACCAGCTCAGAGAAGTGAAGTGCTGGCCCCTGGGTCGGGGAAACAGTGCCCGGGGGACACCAACACATCCTGCAAAGGCGACTGTGCATGTCACAGACACTACAGGTAGCTCAAGCTGGTCTCCACCTGGCAGGCTGGCATGATTTTCAGACGGTCAGACCTCCAAGGCGTCCAAGGAGCTACAGCTCTGATCTAAGTGCTCCAGGGACTGAAATCCCTGCTACCGAGAAGACAACACACGCACGAAAAAGCGCCCCAGTGCAGGGCAAGGCAGCCTGTGCCTGGAGCCCTGGGTCAGACGTGTGTCAGCAAGCAGGAGGCCAGGCCCGCACAGGCACACGAGATGGAGAAAGACGTGAGAAATGGAGCGGACCGGGGAGAGCACTCCCAGGAGGGGGCTGTGTGTCTTCTGGGAGCTCAGATGGCTTCCACAAATGGCCAGGTAAGACTATGAACAAGGAGAGCGGAGACCTGACATCACAGGCATCGCTGCTCGCTTCTACCTTCGTGTCCTTGGACCCCGCCCATCAGGAGCCACCTTCTCTGCCAAGTGCCTAAAATCTACCACCCTGCTCACTGCTATGGTCACCCGAGTCTCCGACCCTCCCAGTTCAGTTCCCCCACTTCCTGAGCTGGTACAAGGCCCCTCCCAGGCCTGCCTGCTCTGCCAGTCTGCCAGGCAGCCTCATCACTACCCCGTTTTCACACCCAACCACTGCAACTTGTCGGCACTCCTAGAACACTTCCTGCTCTTGCAGCCCCAGGACTGCTGCACGTGCTGTTCCTTTAGAACACATCCCTCCTATGTCCCCGACTAACTCCCATACATCTGTCCTTTCTCCACCCAAGACTCCCTTCCCGGGGAAACGTGCGTCCCAGAGCGTGCCTGTCACAAGCCCTCCTGCTCTCCTTTCCTTCCTTTGTACCTGTGTGCAATTTAACCTTTGTCTGGGTGCTTATCTAAGTCACAGCCACCTCACCTCCTAAGCTTGTCATTCTAAAAGTGGGGCTCCAGACCACACCAACAGCATCTGAGGTGAAGCTATTAGACACTCAAACGGTCAGGCCACACCCAGACCTACAGAATCAGAAACTTGAGGTGGGAGGTAGCGACCTGTGTTCTGAAAACCCTCCAGGTGATTCGGACAAACACGCCAGTTTGAAAACCACCGCCCAGGTGTTCTGCTCCCAGGGGCTCCCGGGACTAACCACAGGACTAAGGACAGCAGTAAGGGCTTGACAGACAGCGGTGAGGACTCAGTAAGATTTCCTGGTCTACAGAACGGTGGAGAACTCTCCATTGCTCCCTAGACCCCTACTTTTAGAAACGCCCAAATCAACACTGGGCCTGCCCCAGACCCAAGTTCTCACCCTGGCCTCCAGGCCTTTCTGCATTCAAATCCTGGTCTCTAAAGCTTATTATCATCTATGTGACCGTCCGTAAATCTGCCTGATTTCTCTTGGCCTTAATTTACTCACCTCTAGAATGGGAACAGTCAAAGTACCTAGTTCCTAGGATTGTTGAGACAATTAATGAGACAAGGAAACGGACTCACGCACACGTGGGGAAGCGCACAGCATATTCAGGTCTTGTTATCACAGTCCTAACAACAGTTATACAGCTTCGAAGTGATCTTTTCCCTGAAGTCTGTCTTCCGGGCTCAAGACAGGCTCACACTTCAGACTGGCTCTTCCTCCCTTGCAAACTACTCCCACGTAACACGCATCACGGCCTGAAGCCTTGCCTAGCAACCAGGGGCCGCTGGAGCTTCCCGGGCTCCACCTCCTAGGACAGCTAGGCTGCACCCGACAGGCCGGCTCTCAGTCTAGGTGTCTTCCTAGAGCTCAGCCCAAGTCACTTTCCCGAGGCGCCCTCACCTCAGCAATCAGATCTTGGGAACTCAACCGGTGAGCGGGTGTTTGGTTTCAGCGTGTATCAGTCTCGTGACTAGGAGTCAAACGGAGCTCACACTTGGTCCAATTTTGGTACTTGGTGAAGTATTAATAGTAGCAAGGAAAATACATTCCCACCGAATAGATTTTTTTTTTTTTTAAGGAATAGCTTCTGCCTCTAAGAAGACACAGGGTCCACCACATGCCTGCCAAGTGCCCCTCCTGCCCGTCGCCCCGTAGCTGCCGTGAGTGATGACACGAGAAGCGCACCAGCCTAACGGGCCTGGGATCCCCCGAGCTGCGCCTCCGCGCTGGGCCGACCCGCGTCCCTGGACACCTGGGCTCCTGGACCCCCAGGAGTCCGGATACCTGGGTGCGGGGACCCCGGGGCGTCCGGACATCTGGGCTCCTGGATCCCAGGGAGTCTGGACAACTGGGCGCGGGGACCCTCGGGGGTCCGGACACCTGGGCTCCTGGATCCCTGGGCGCGGGGACCCCCGGGCGTCCGGACACCTGGGCGCGGCCGCGGGACGGCGGGGTCCGGGGACACCGGGCTCCCCAGCAGTTAAACGCTGAGTAATTTCCCCGGGAGGCAGGCAGCCAGAGCGGGGGCGCCGCCGGGCGACAGCATTCCTGTCCCCCTCGAGCCGCCGGCGGCGCGGCACCACCAGGAACGCGGCGGGGGCGGCGGGGCCCGAGGGCCGAGGGTCCGCGCCCGCTGTCCGGCCGGCCGCGGCGCGCGAGGAACGGGCAGGCCGGGAGCAGGCCGCCGGCGGGAATGAATGGCCCCGCGCGCACTCACAGGCCACGTAGGCGAGCAGCGCGACGCCCAGCAGCAGCTTCATCCTCCTGCGGCTGACGGCGGACGCGAGGCGCAGCAGCGCCTGGCTCAGCATCCCGGGCCGCGCGCTGCGGCCGCTGGGCTCCGTGCGCGGCGGCGGCGGCGGGGGCGGCCCCGAGGCCCCGCCCCGCGCCCGCTTCCTGCCGGCGGGGCCCGCGCGCATGCGCCGCGCCCGCTCCGCCCCGCCCCGCAGGCGCAGTGGCGCGGCCCGGCCGGGGGCGCGGGCGGCAGGTGCGCATGCGCATGCGCCGGCCGGGAGCCGGTCCCGGGCGGAGGGAGGGAGGGAGCGGGGTGCGCCCCTGCGGGGCTGAGCGTGCGGCGGGGCTTGTCCGGGACCTGAACAGGCTGGACTCTAGACGCCGGGCGTTTTCCCCGCTTCTGCAATCGGCTGAGACGTCTTTCTTTTAAAATAAGGAGTTATTATTATCCTAAGATAGCAATGCTGGTGGTGTAAGATGAGGACAGGCCAGGAAGGGAGGCGTGGACCGCGCCGCCCTACCCGGGAAGGAGCGCGCGCCGCGTCCAGCCCCTGCCGGGCGTGCACGTTTATTCGGCCGTAGTTGAGCGCCGAGGGTGTGCTCACGGCAAAGGCGGGCCCTGAGCTTAGTCTCCCAGGAGCACCTACTGCGCGCCTGCTCCCAGCAAGGAGCTGCGTCGGAGGACGCACGGATGCGGACGGCATCGTGGATCCACGGAGTGCTGTCCCCTGGAGGGGACGGAAGGTGAGCGCGGATCTGGGCGCTGCCGGGCCAGGGGATGCCCGGAGAGAGACCCTGAGCGCGGGGGGCTGCGGACCCACCTGCAGACCTTCAGCCCGGGGAGGAACAGCGCGCCTGGTCGCGGGAACGACCTCTGGGAACGCCAGGCTCTTTTGCTAAACTGAACAATCGAATACCTATCCTCAACTTTATTGTAAACCTCCAAGAAAATAAACACCATAGCTCGCAATAAATCAAAGCAGTAATAGGTTACGTCTTTCAAACCGCACAGCACCAATGCGGTGATCCCGTGATTCCAGTACAGCCTTCCTCCAGGTCTCCCCACTAACTGCGGAGAGTCACTGAACGAGAGGAAACTTGCAGAGCCCCTTCCCTGAGGTGCCCCTTCCCTGAGGTGCCCCTTCCCTGAGGTGGATGCCGCTGCCGCACCTGGGGTGGCCCCCTGCCAGGAAGCCGAGGCCCTCCCCCAGCCCACCCCCTCTGCAGGGTCCAGGGAGGCTGCCAGGTGACGTTTGGAAGCAGAGAGACCCCTGGCGTGAGCTTCCAGAGCACACCAGCCGGGGACAAACCGCTTTTTGTCTGAGGGTCTTAGTTTCCACATCATCTACCTTTTGAGTTGGGGTTAAATCTGTGATTTTTGCAAAGAAGCGTCTGGAGCAGGTAGGGCCCTGGGCTCCTCTGCTTCTGCGATTCCTTGATTTGTAGATAAAAGGCGAGGCTCAGTGAGAAAAGACTTTGTTGACACTTGCCCTCAGGCAAAATCAGATTGAAGCTGTAAGCAGATTCCAAGCTTATGGGGTTGTAGGTGGGATTTAGTTGATAGATATTTATCAGTTCTAGCAGGCCAGAAATTGTGAAATACACTCTGTCTGGTGTCTGGTCAAAACTCCCTCAACGTGGCATTCCTGTTGAGTGTCTTCTGCCACCATCCACCGTGGCCACCTTCTCCTGCCCCCTGGGATTAAGTGCATGGAAAATACCATCAGCCGGTGCAGTCAGAGTAGGTGCTGCTGTCATGAGCACCTGGAAGCTGTCGGGGGCCCGACACCCTGATTTCAGCTCAGCCAAAGCCAGAATCCAGGAGTAAGCAATAGCAAGTGTGCACCCGGAGGTAGGTGGGAAAGGAGGCCTCGTGGACATCCTCCAACATTAGTAGAAACCATGAGTCAGCCATGCTGTCTTCAAGAGTTAATATCTTTTTTTCTTTTTTAAGGGTCATTTTTTAACCATTTTTTAAAAATTGAAGTATAGTCAGTTTACAATGTTGTGTCAATTTCTGGTGCACAGCATCGTGTTTCAGTCACCCATCTACATACATATATTCCTTTTCATATCCTTTTCCATTATAGGTTACTACAAGATATTGAATATAGTTCCCTGTGCTAGACAGTAGAAACCTGTTATCTGTTTTATATACAGTAGTTTGTATCTGTAAATCTTGAACTTCCAATTTATCTCTTACCCCTGTTTTCCCACCCCCAGCAACAGAAAGTTTGTTTTCTATGTCTGTGAGTCTGTTTCTGTTTTGTAAAAAAGTTCATTTGTGTCTTTTTTTTTTTTTAAGATTCCACGTATGAGTGATATCTGGTATTTTTCGTTCTCTGTCTGACTTATTTCACCTAAAATGATGATCTCCAGGTCCATCCATGTTGCTGCAAATGGCATTATTTTGTTCTTTTTAAGGGTTAATCTCTCTGCTGCCTGTTTGTCAGTGGTCTCAGCCTTTGTCTGCTCCTCTCTGCTGTGTTCTATCTGCTGGGCTGGGGGCGGTGGGGATGGAGGTCCACACTGCATCTTCCAGATCGCCCAGCTCCTGGCAGGACCTGCAGGGTCAGCCTTGGTGGAAGATGAGCGGGAAGAAGAGAGACCGTCTGCTTTGGGCTCTCCCACTGTGGCTGTAGCTAGTAGTTGCTGGAAGTTGCGAGCACTGCCAGTTTGGTATTGAGGGTGGGGGATTCTGGGCCTCAGCAGCCCAGAGTGGGGAGATACCTTTTCAGGGATCCACCCCGCCTAGAATCAAGCTTCTCTTCTGAGCTCACCTGGAGCTGACCGCCATGGGCATCCCAGCTTCTGGTTGCTGGGCATTGCCTATCCTTTCCTGCCCTCCAGGATCCCTCTGCTTTATGCTCTTCTTACCCTCCCAGCCCTGGGCCCAGACTCCTATATTAAATGCCATCTTTTTGAAATCCTTCAGGTAGTTTTCCTGACTAGACCTCGGCTGACACATCTTCTGGGTGGGTCTCAGGTCCACTTCTGAGCTGCCTATGATGAAGCGGGTCCTCCCTGTGCCATGGTGGGTCCCTGCTGTGTCCCGCCACCCCTGGCCGTCACACCTGCACTGGAGTCCTGTCCTAGGGGGTCTGACTCCCCTGGGTCTCAGCGGAAGGATGGCCTGGAGGTGGCCTCACTGCCCAGCTGCTTTGTATCCCACTTGCACTGGGGGAGTGAGCGCACTTGACGACCTGCAGCTTCGGACACAGGAGGGTTTACATCCCAGCGATGAAAACAACTCCAAACTGTGTATCTAAATTCCCATTCCTGTGTCTTTTCAAAAAAAAAAATTTTTTTTTTTAGAACAGTTGTAGATTTGCAGAAACATTGAGACGATGGTAGGGAGCATTCCTCCCCAGCCCCCACTGGTCTCCGCTCTGGCTAGCATCTCACTGGCGTTTAGGGTTTATGTCACTTCACATCAAGGTGTCACACTCCTGACCTGTTTCAGCTGCTGTCGACCTTGACCCCCTGGCTGAGGTCATGTCCATCAGGTGTTCCTCTTTCCCCCTTTCCATTCTGTACCCTTCGGAAGGAAGTCACCGACCACAGCCACGCATAAGGAGTGGGTAGTTCTGCTCGCCTCCTCCACGCTGTAGGATCTACAGAGATCACTTGGAATTCTTCATGAAGGGAGGTTCGTCTCCTCTCCCATTTATTCAGTGATTCACGCATTTATTTATAGCATATGGACTCGCGGAGACTTTTATTTTATACTGTCAGTTATAATGCAATACTCATACTTAGGTATTGTCTTGCTCGAATTGTTTCAGCTTGAGTCATTGGCAGCTCCTGTGCCCCAATGATACAGCCTCATCTTGTAGTTGTGGGTTTTTTTTGTTTTTTTTTTTAAGCATTTCCTTACTTTCTGGTGCTGTAAGATACTCCGGGCCCATCTTGTGTATTTCCTGCCACAGTCCTACAGCCCCTGTTTCTCCAAGGAGTCCTGCTAACCATGTTTCATATGACAGAGACCTCCGCCTCCCCTGCCCGAGGCCGGCCACCACTGCAGAGGGACAGGCCTGATACTCAGGACTGTGTGTCCATTGACTCCGAGCCCAGCTCTGGCCACGTTCCCTTACCTCCTTGAGCCCCCATCTGTGAAATGGGTTGAAAAATGCACACTTTTCAGGGTTGCCGTGGGGATTAGAAATAATGTACATAAAACAGGACAGGGCCTGTTTTGGCTCAGAATAGCTGACTCTCACGACAATAAGTCAGCACTAGCAAACTGTGCTTTTTCAAAACGCTGAGTTTAACGCTGGAGGGAGCACATTGGTAACTAGCAATTAGTGTTACTGGTTGATTTCAATACACCCCTTCACCTCTGGGTTTGTTAACCCTTTGAACTTTTCTGATAATTTTCTTTTTTTTTTTTCATTTTGCAAAATATCATACAGAAAATGTTATTCGAAGGCATGCTGACCATCCTCACTAGTGAAGAAAAAGGGAATTTCAATTTTGAAATGTGTTACCTCACTTTGTAAGGACCGTCACAGAAGTACAGGTTGTGCTATCGTAGTCGGTGCCCCGAGAAAGTCAGTCGCCAAGAGAAATGTGATGCTGGCACTCTCATCTTCCATCAACTCTCCATCATATTGGTGCTGGAAGCGCTCTGGTGCGGTGTCACCAAGACACACCAGTCTGAGGTTGCTGGCAACTGATGAACTCAGTTTACTGTTAGGACCATTACGGTTGCAAATGATGAAAATCAATGTAGTCTGCTCCCAAAAGAAGGATGCTGGAGTGACTCACAAAATCAAAGGGAGGACCAAAGAAACCAGGGCCCTGGGGCTTAGAACCACAGCCTCCGTGGCTGTCTCGACCGCACACACATGTGCACACACCTGCCCTAATGCTCTCTTACCCTGGTTGTGATTCTC
Organism: Camelus ferus; assembly: GCF_009834535.1. Taxonomy (NCBI): domain Eukaryota; kingdom Metazoa; phylum Chordata; class Mammalia; order Artiodactyla; family Camelidae; genus Camelus; species Camelus ferus. Next base: position 11,510,563 of record NC_045731.1, on the reverse strand, counting down.
TCTGAAGGTGGGCAGCGCGGTCCTGGGAGGTCCGGGATTACCAGACAGGTTCACCCCGCTACACAGCCTGCTGACCTGCTCTTGTGTGGCCAACAAGTGGAGAATCATTGTGCATGTTAAATGGTTAAAAGAAAATCAAAAGGAGAATTGTATTTTGTGACATGAACATGGTATGAAATGCCCACTTCATGCCATCCAGTTTTACTGCTACATAAACACACTCACTCGCGGGGCTGCAGAGACTGCCTGTGACACTCATCACCCCACTGTCACCCAGCACCCTGGGAGTCGTGGTGACGCAGCCGTAACTCCACCACGTTTCAGTTGCCACTGGTATCTACAGATCACGACACTGTTTCTTATTACCATTATGCCAAAATAAGGAAAGAAAAGTGGACTTTGAATGTCCACTATGAAGGCACAGTAGAATGTAGATTATTTTATCAGGTTGGATGACAAATCACCATGCTTACCACACAGTGACACACATCTGTGCTACAGGAATACTACGCAGTCTTACGTTTCCAGACTGAGCGCTTACAGCAGTATCCCCAGTTCACAGAAAAGCAAAGGTCAGAAAAATCAGAACATGCAAACTAGAACATCTCATCAAGCAGAATTTCTGCACAAAAAGGAAGTAAGGCTGCAAACTAAGTTACCGAAGGGCTCATTTGTTAGCTAACCAAGGACAACTATTTATCAGTGGTGAGTTAACGATATCATATTTTATTGCAGCAGCTGAAGCAAGACAATGGGGTGCACCAATACCCCAGGGATTATGCAGGGCTCAGAGCCTCAGAGCAGAGCAGAGCTGGGACCCCCACAAGCCAGACAAGGATCTGGGGGACAGTCGCAACCACAGGGGATGAGTGGGGAGGCTGATGACAGGCCCCAGGGGCCAGAGAGGGCGAGCCCCGTGAGCGGGTGCCAAGGGGAGTGGGCGTGAGTTGTGAGGCGCTTGCCTCTTTCCCTGCGGGTGTTTGAGGTTTGCTCCGCTGGCCAAGCGGGGTCACTGGAGAGTGTGGGCAGAGGGCGACCAGCGGAGGGGCTGAGCACCTGGAGGGCCCCGCAGATCTCACGTGACAGACGGTTTCACTGGTGATAGGCTGAAGCCAGGTTTAGGAGGAGATCGCCCCTTCTGGGACTAGTAATATTTGTAGTGCTTAATTCCAAGCTTCTGTAGAACTTGAAGGATCTTTGAGGAGAAAATACAAGGGCCTGTGTGCTGAGCGATTATTGGTGCGGAGCTGAGGGGAGGGAAAGAAGCTGCCTTCAGTTACGCCTTAAGGCTCTTCCTCTGCGGAAGCATAAACCGTGATTTGTGCATCTGACTGGTAACAGTCGCTCTGCCGGGGCCAGGCTTCCGATGAGCAGGCTGTAAATTCCGGTTGTTACGGCGAGTGCTAGCTGGAGTGCGAGTGCCCAGCGACTACTCATCGACCAGCTGACTCTGGGGAAGGGTGACATACTGGCAAATCACGGTTTCAATTTGGGATTTTGTGAAGTTTGCATTAGCCATTAAAGATGATGATTTCTCTGGGGTGGGTTGAGTAATCAGCGTCCCATCAGCGAAGAAAAGAAAGGCAGCCGTCAGACGTACACCATCACGATTCCCCAAGTTCACTTTTTAAAACGGTTATTATCATCGGGCTCAGAGGTGGACTCCTTGCTTTGTAAATAGTCACCTCCAACTACTATGAATCTGTTCATTAGAAGTCCGATTAATGTGTGAGCACTCTAAGTACATGGTTACGAAGTGACACCAGATGGTTTTAAGAGTGAAAATGTAAAAGCCTTGCAAAAAAAAAAAAAGTGTTCATATTCTGTCTTTGATTCTTCCTTTCCCAGGAGGGGAGGCAAAGCCTGTTTGAAATGGAAAGGAGGTCTTGGTAGCTGTTTGGAAAGATGGTCCGTTACCCAGCCACTTAATTAGTGTTTAATTGCAAATCAGTGTTAATATATCACCCCTGACGGGGGAGGACAGCCTTGTGAAATGTGCTTGGTTCAGTGGGATTGCAACACGCCCTCCTCCTTTCTTTCCTTGAGCCAAATACGTTCAGAGTGGGCTCCTGAAAATGTGCTTCAGAACCTAACTTTGGCTCATCCAGAAGTAATTTTGCTTTTTAAATTAAAAAAAGTTCTGGGGGTGGGGGCTATAGCTCAGTGTACAACGTGTGCTTAGCGTGCACAAGGTCCTGGTTTCAATCCCCAGTACCTCCATTAAATAAATAATTAAACCTAATTACTTCCCTCCCCAAAAAAAGAAAAGAAAAATAAAGCTGTTGGGAGAATGACCGTGCGCAGTGCAGTACTTCCAGTACTTTCCTCAGGGTCAGGTAGAAAGGACACTGTTTTCTTTAAGGAAAGTCTAATCGTTGTGAAGCAACACTTAGCACTTTGATGAGCAATCAGAAATCCTGCATCCGTCGCTGGATAGTTTCAAGTGGCAGGTGAATGTCCCCACCTTCCCGTGATCCTGCTGGAACCGGCATCAGACTTGCCCTCCGGTCACGTCCGGCTTGGTCTGCCCTCCTTGCTGACGGCTCCTGGCCCAGCTGGGAAAAGCACAAGGCCTCAACGAGGGGAAATTCATTTCCCGGAAACTAGGCATTTGAGGACTGGAGGGGGTTGTCCTGAGTCAGCCTAGCGAGGACCGCTCGTAAGAGGTTTCTTCAGGAGATTAAAAAAAAAAAAACAAAACTACATTCCAGGCCCCACTATGGAAGAGGGAGAAGGGGAAGAAGGTGGAGGCCCTCTAGAGCGGGGCGCAGAGCCATGCAGAGCAGGCAAGACCTGTGGCCTCTGATGTACAAATAGAGAAATTCGGGTGTGGAGAGGCTGTGCGGCCAGCGTCAGCTCCCACAGGCCCTCCTGGCTCCCAGTTCTGCTCCTGCTCCGACATCGGAGCTGCTCCCCCGACCCCAGGCAGGTCCCGTTCCTCTCCCTGCAGGTCCTGGACCCGTGTCTGTCTTCCCGGGGTGGGGATCCGGGCCGTCCGCACAGGAGGAACCCACAGTAGGCATATTCGGTTTTAAACAATCCTACTGAAGGCATTGCCATCGTTTTAGCCAACAGAGCTGTCATTTTTGCTACCATTTTCCTTGGTTTTGAAAATCAAATCAAATAAGGCTGTATTTTTTGGATGGTCAGGAAGTGGGCCCGTGTTCTGCTCCCTAGAGGACCCCAGAAATGCCTGAAGTGGAACTCTAGCCCGAGACCACTGTGGACCTCTGACACTCACTTTGAATGAAACATTTAATAGACGTGTAGATTTTAGAGCTGGAAACTTCAAGGCTATCTGGACTAAGAGGAAACAGAAACAGTGGTGAGTGGTGACAGCTGGACAGCAGAGAAGGGACAGCCAAGCTGACGGCCAGACTCAGGACTGGCCATGCCTCACAGCCGGGGTTGCTTTGTGGAAGGACAGACAGCCCCACGGTCCCTGAAACTCTCAAGTCATCCCTGCATTCACAGCTCAAGTAAATAATTCATGATCATGGTGACGTCTGGCCATCCAGTTCGCTGTGCATTATTCCATTAGTAAACACACAACTATCGCACAATTATAAAAAACTGGTACAAAAGAATGGCATGGCTTCCTCTGGGTCTTCCTGGCTTGAGATTTCCTCCTTTGTTTCTCACAGGATCACACTTGGAGGCAGACGTTCAATCTGTCACTTCTTTTGTCTCAGCTGGTAGGATGCTTTCCACATGGTATAAATAGCTTTTTACAAACAGTGTTTTTAAGCTTACATTCTGGCAGAAGACAGACAATACAGAAGTAAACAAAAGAGTGCATCCTCAAGACAAAGAGCCCCTCCTCCGGAAAGATGTCTGGCACCAGCGAGGACAGCAGACACAGACCGCCTGGGGCAGAGCAGTGAACAGCAGGAGACCATCACCCCCACGCGGACCCCCTACCCCAAGTCCCGTGGGGTGCGGCTCAGGTGGAGACCACACAGGCAGTGGGTTGACAGGCACTCAGCACCCAGTGTGCCCGGCAGCTGCAGGCCAGTCCCCTCCCCTAGGGAGGGGCCGTGACACCAGCCCTTCTGTGGTCAACTCGACCTACTTATCGAATGCCTTTGAAGGAGCAGAGGTGGAAGACAGATGGGTGGACGTTATGAAGACTGAAATGCAGAAAGCAGAGTAGAAGAGCAAGACAGACCCCAGTGGCTGTGGGACAGTGCCAGCAGGTTGGAGGTGCATGTTACTGGAGTCCCGAAAGGAGAGAACCGAGACGGGGTGGGTGTGGGGGGTGGGGAAGAAATATTTGAAGAAGCGATTGCTGAGAATTTTCCAAAGTTAATGGCAGACACCAAACCGCATTAACCAAAGAGCTCAGAGAACAGCAAGCAAGACAGTGCAAAATAAAACAGAAAACCAAGGGTAGTCTCTCCAATGAATGGTGCTGGAAAAACTGGGTATCCACATGCAAAAGGGGGAAACTGGACCCTAACCTTAACCCATACACAAGAGTCAACTTCAGATGGATTAAGCTCTTAAACAGAAGACCCGAAACTATAAAACTCCTGCTTGGGCTGTCTGCAGCCGTGACCAGGGCAGCAGGATGACCAGCAGCAGGTTTGCTGGAGCAGAGAGACGGGCTCCTTTGCTGGCTGATGGCCGCTCAAGGTCTCAAGGTCGCCCCAACCGTTTCCTGAAATGTCCCACGTGGGGGTCTCAGATGCCCCACCCAGTCTTCCCCTCTTTCTCCTCAGGTGGGGTCAGAAGAACCTGTTCTGCAGGGTCTTCCAGGCTGTCCTGCCTTACTTCCCATTTCTTTTTCAAAAAGGCTCTTTCTTGATGACATCCTTTTCCACTGAGTCCCAGCTCGAACTGCTTTCCAGAAGATCCGACCTTCGCTGTGTTAGAGGCTGGAGCTAGTTTGGAACGGAGGGTCTGAGCTTGGTGATGCTTTCCGAGGGGCCGATGGGGAAGATTTTCACAAGGGAGTTTGTTTAAGGTGTCATCTTCGGATGTAAAATCAGAAGGGCCAGGCAGTGGGAGAGTGTGAACAGAGGGGCTCCCTGTGTGCCCACGGGAGGGTTTCTCACCGGGTACCAGGCTCAGTCCTGCCGTCCTGGAGTCGGCGGTCACCCTGGGACCAGTGCGGCAGGGCTGACGGTCGCAGGTGAAGTGGTGGGTGGGGAGGTGGTAGCGAGTTTGTTTGGGAGGCAGGGGAAGGGTTTGAAAAGCGCCCCTGTCCTGGTGGTGTTTGAGAACCTTGTCCACCCGCAGAGTCGTCCTGCTGGATACACTCAGCTGCTGACACAGCCATCCCATGCCCCCATCCTCTGCACCCTCATCCCGGGCCCCTGACCTCCGTGGGCTGCACAGGCCCAGGGCCTCTCCAGGGCTCGGTTCGTGGCCGCAGCTCCTGCAGACCAGCACCCTCCTGGCAATCACTGCTCCCTTCTCACCCCTTCAGGCCCGGGGCGGGGTGTGGCAACTTCCTACTGGACCTCCCCGTCCCTTCTGAGTGCCTGTCACCCAGGTGCCACCTCAGCAAACAGCCACTTGAGTAAACTCAGCTTCGTCCTGCTGCGCCTGGACAAAGCAGTGGTTAAGGAGGTTGGCTAGGGATGTAAAACAGCACAGCGAGGAGGGGGGGGCCAGCCGGGGAGGGGCTGCCCGGCCGGGGAGGGGCTGCTGGACCGTCCGTTCACTGAATCACGTTTCATGGTCTGTCTCACCTGCAGCCCATGACGTGTCTCCAGGTAGGTCACAGAAAGCGTAAAACAGGGGCCTGCCCTGGGTCCCAGAGATGGAGGGCATGTAAAAGCCCAGTTTTCACTCCACATCCAGTGCTGTCCTCAGCACAGCCGCCACTTGAGAGAGCAGAACATGAGAAGAACACCTGCGTGGAAAAGTCTGTGAACAGAAATAAAGGATCTAATTCCTGGTCACCTCGTAGGGATGGCGTCTGACTGACGGTCCACTCACTGCAGACTTCCCTTTAAAGCTCTTGGCTTCAACTCCTGACCTCTTGTAGATTTTCTTTTATCCTGTTTAAAAAATGTTTCCTGCAGTCCCATTGTCTCCTGTGGGGCTGTGTTTGAGCCACTGTGCACGGCTGTATGTTCTTACTGGGGCAGCATCAGAATGTTTGTACCAGCAGGGTCCTGCCGGGTGACTTCCCCTGGAAAACACAGCCTTTGTTGTTTTTTGCTGTAAAGGATGGATTTGGTGGCAGCTACTGGACTCAGTTCACTGGGACTGCACTTTGTCCAGGCTGAGCATTTCAAAGAAAAGGGAATGGTAAATAAATTAAGGAATACTTGGAGCAGTCAGATGAAGGACGTCAGCTCAGCTTGTGAACCAATAAATCAAGTCAGTTTTAAAAAAGCTCTTAAAGACTGATTGCTTAAGAAAAAAAAAAACAAAACTTCCAACAGTCAAAAACGTTAAAATGCAAGGAAATTTGTTTACTCTTTGGCTGGAAATCTCTAATTTAGTCATCAACAGGTAATTATTAGGTGTGGTAGCATGATTACGAATGTGTGTCAATTACCTTGGTTAAACATTAAGCCATCCTATAATCCTAATGAGTTTTTAAGAGCAAAGCAATTGATCTTAAAACTGATTGCTAAGTGTAACCTTTCAGTGAATTCTTAACAACACCTGTGAAGGGGAACAGGGAGGACACCTCAGAATATGCCACCTTGGCATATTGGTTATTTTGGAGTAAAGTTAGTTAGGAAATAGCTGGCACAAGAGGAATGCTCTGATCCACCTTGCCCTCCTGAAAACAGAAGCAACTCCGTCTCCACGTGGAGGTGCCCTCCCTGCACCAGGAGGTAGAGAGACATCCTCCTCCCCAGAGACAGGGTGTTTAGGGCTGAGAAGTTCCTATAAACAGAGCTTGTTCCTTCTGCACTCGTTTACTATCCCAACCCCAGCTCCCTTTTGTTTTGTCAATTCTCCACAAGTGTATTGCCTCTTGACGGTGGGGAGGGATAAAGTAGGCATTTGGGATTAGCAGACACACACTCCTGTATATAAAACAGATAAACAACAAGGTCCTACTGTGTAGCACAGGGAGCTACATTCACTTTCTTGCAGTAACCTATCATGGGAAAGAACCTGAAAGAGATTAAAAAAATACGTATACGTGTAACTGAAAAACATGCTCTGATAAAGCTGCCATTAACGTCGTAATAAGTGGCAATCGCAACTGCAGGAAAGTTTCCGTCAGTCATAAACACCATCGCTAGAGAAAGAAAAAAGTTACTGTTTCTTTGTCTGAAAGGTGTAAAAGCTGCCCGCTTTGGTCAAGTCTTTAATCTCATACTTTTATGAGCTCCTGTGTGCACAGAACTGAATTTGTTTTTCTCCTGCTGATCTGTATGATGTCAATTTAATTATTAGATCAACCAAAGAACCGGGAAGGGAAGAGGGCAGATTTTCCTTTCCTGCAGCTGTAACTAGGGGAACATGTTCTCAGTCTTTAAAGCCTTCAGTAGTGAAGCAAGCCTTTTCATTTGAAAGGCTTCAGTTTTCCCTGGAAAAGATGTCAGAGCAGCTGCTTCTGGACGGGTGTGCAGCGGGCGGTGGGGGGAGGGGAAGGTCAGGTCTTGTGGGTCCAGTGGTGCCCTGAGTGTCTCCTGATGTTCTGGTTCAGTCCACCTGGGACAGTGATGCTCTTGTACCACTGACAACAGCCGACTCTTGGGAAGCTCAGCCCTCAGCTCTTCAGAGTGATTGATAAAGTTCAGCGTGTCTCCCCCAGGGAACATCCGGCAGCAGCTGGGGACAGCTTTGATAGGCAGACACAGGAGGGGGCTGCTGGCATCTGTGAGCCAGCACCAGGGACGCTGCTAAATATTCTATGGAGCCCAGGATCCACCTCCCTCTACCTGCTGCCAAGACAAAGAATTTTCTGGTCCTCATGTGTCCCTGAGAGTGACCGAGGGCTCTTTGCCTCCTTGAAGGCTGCTCAGTCCTCTCCATCAATGCTCCCAGCCTCCCGGGGGAATGTCAGAACCAGGTTACGACAGGACAGCAGCTGATGTGCAGAAACGGCAGTTTCCTCCCCACCTCACGCCTCCAAGCAGCCCCCACCTGGAAAGCCCTATGATCTGTGGCCAAGCCTCGGGAAAACCCAGTGGCTTATCAGGTCAGGAAGCTCAGCATTAGGCTTTTTTTCCTTCTAACTTGTTCTGAAAGGTCAAAAAAATATATATATATTTAAGCTGATTAAAGTCAAGGAAGTATTTCCTCTGGGAGTTCTGAAAGATTTCCTGTCCTCTTTTTCTTTCTTTCTTTTTTTTTAAAATGTCTCATTCATTTCAGTGTCTGCCAATGTCTGTTGTGTTCCAGACACAAGAAAGCAGGCTGAACGGTGGGAAACTCTTTTCCCCGGTGGAGACATCCTTCACGAGGATGCCCTCCAAGGGAAGGACCAGCCGCTTAAAAGTGTGTTTGAGGACAGAACCAACCGACGGCGAATAGAAACCCTGCCCCGTGTAAGGAGGCCGAGCCCCTCACTTGCAAAGCCTCTTCTCGTTTGGAGGAGGATGTGGTGAAGGCAGGTGGACGGCCAGGGAGGAGCCCGTCTGGCCTTGGCCCTGTAAGTCGAGCGGGGTCTCTCACTGAATAGCCTTGGCTGCACCACTTCCCTCTGGGGCCTCCAACCCCCGCCCCCATCAGAGCGTGAAAATCAATAAGAGGGCATTTATGAAGCACTTTGGGCTCCTTGGAGGAAGAGTCTCGGGGCGGAAGCTGTACCATTATCCACATCATCATCAATGCAGCCGCCAACCAGAGAGGGATGCTGAGTGCTCTGGGATGACCTCATCTTTTTCAGAGTAATTGCTCCTCGCAGCTACCGTGGATGCGTACGGAGAGACTGTCCCAGGGCTCACGTTACCAGCCTGACGGCTTGTCGAGGTCCTGCTTTTTGCAGCTCTAACAGAAAAGACAGGCAAATAAATGTTAAAAAGTCACAGACAAGCCCTTTGTAAATGCCCAGCACATTCTTCCCAAGAACTTTGAGCTTATTATCTCATTACCTTTGACAACACTTGGTTGCCTCAGACATCACCACCACAGAGGTGGAAACAGAGGTGGGAACCGTGGATGGAAATTGGGACACACCATCCAGGTGCAGAGTGAGACTGGTCCCCACTCTGAGCTCTGACTCCATCTTCCCTAACTCAGGCAGATAAACTACGGGCTTGGTTAGTATCCGAGAGTGTCTCCTGCCGTCTGATGGTTTTTCCCACCCAGGAGAATTGATATTAAATTATCACCATATAGAACTGCCCCTACCTTGGGGTCGACCCCACAAGTCTCTTTACAATTTCACACAGTAGAGGGAGGTGGGCTTAAGCCACGTCTGCTAAAGACCCCAGCCCCCTGCTACATATTTACAACCCGTTACCCACCTAGTTTCCATTTTCTTTCCGATGTTCTGTAGATTATTACACTGAGGACGTCCACGCTAATGTGGTGGCAGGAAAAAGTAGAATCACAGCCTTTCCCTTCTTTGATAGCTGATGGAAGAAGTAAACAAGCCATATCAACCAAAAATAACTAGCTACAATCACGCAAGGAAAAAATAAAACCAAAACAAAACCAAACCCACTGTCATAAGAGTCAAGGAAGGATGGTAAAGGCTCTGGTGTCATGACCAGCGCAAGCTGGTCCCTAGCCCACAACACATGTGAGATGCCTGGGGAGGTTGGGGGGGCGCACCCCGTCCCGTCGCGGGGCGTTGGCCACTGGGGTCACCGTGCTCCGGGGCGCTGTGCCGAGGGGAGAAACCGCCCTCCGTGGGTGCACAAGGTCTGACAGAGGACAGGCACGGGGTTCTAGAAGGAGCAAAACTGAAGTTTAGTAGGACAGTGCTGAGCCCAGGAAAGCTCCCTCCACTTTCCCAGCATGTATGTCCTCGGGGTTCAGAAGAGCAGTTTGAAAACAGCTCCCAGCACCTTCTCAAACTTCAGGCAGCCGAGAGCGAAGATGGACAGACAGACTTTGGGAAGGAGCTTGAGAAGAAGTGCAGGAGATCTTGCCTGCCTGCTGCAGGGCAGATGGGAGGTCAGCCTGAGCTAAGCCTCAAAATGGTGCAAATGAGTGGTTTATATGAGCATCTGCATGAAAGAAAGGAAGGTAAGAAAATAGTGGGTGAAAGGACGGACCAAAATCTAGTCTAGAAGAAAACACAGCTGCTCACCAGAGGCAGTTCATCCACAGAGGCTCCCACCTGTCCTGGACCCGAACAATGAACTCTGTGACCCAGAGCTCACAGTGAAACGAGACCACAGAACAGGAAGAAAACGGGATCATGGCTCAGAAAGGAACATAGCGTCATGACAGACGAACCGAGGAGAACGGATTGGAAAACAATTAGGGAAAAGAGGACAGGGATAGAGAACAAAGAATGAGAAACAAGACAGGGTGATGGGTCCCCTGAGATGAGAGAGAAATGAACTGAGCAGGGGAAGTTGTTTGGGTTATGACAAATGAGAACGTCTCTGAAACTTAGGAATAACAGATTCTGCCGTTCAGGGGAAAACCCCAGAAAGTTTACCATGAAAAACTTCATACAAAGTTATGAATACCAAGTGCCAACTAAAAGCTGGTGCTGGCCACCTGCCTGGATGAGGCCTGGACCACGTTGGCACTGGGATCAGATCAGTGGCTGCTGCAGCCGCTGACCTCCCGGTCCCCGGACGGAGTCCAGGGTGGAGCTCCAGGGTGCAGAGCTCTGCGCTCCGGGAAACCTGGCAGAACAGGCCCCATACAGTTAGATGTTTTGGGAGAAGACTTTATGAGCCCACATTCTTGCATCTCCTCCTATCTAGAAAAGCACTAAAATCATTAACAGCATTAACGGTGACATCCGCTCCTCCGTCTAAACGTGTGTTTGGCTGCACGCACCCCCTTCACTGAAATCACACATAATGCTGTCCAGTCAGAGTCCAAATTTCCCCTGTTGTCTCATAACTGTCATTTTACAATCGGGGTTTTGGAATCAAGACCCAAAGAAAACCCACAGCTGAGATTTGGTTGATTTATCCCTTCTTATTTTTCCCTTGTCAGTTATTTGTCAGAGGAAGGCGGCCGGTGATTTTTGGCAGATGTACCTAGACCATGGCAGACATAAACTGAATACTTTATACACTTTTTATCACCGTAAATAACTCTGACCTCTGTGTATTTCATGACTTTCGTCCTGTCTCTTGGCCCCGCAAACCCTGACACTTGCCTCGTCTGGTTCTGTTTTCCACCTGGAGTGGATGCGACCGTGTGCACCCTGCGGTTCCCTGCCTCCTGCATCATCAGTGATCTCTTCCCTAAGGTCTCAAGTCCGGGGAGGGGGCGTCCTCGGAGGAGCCTTCCCCAGCTCCGCGAGAACGTCAGTCCGCCCCGGGGCAGTCACACAGCATCACGTGCCTTCCTTCCCCATCGTTGATCGGAGTCATAGTTTGCCCCTGGGTCTTGTGTGCGCCGATGCGAGCGTGGGGCGTCTTCTCGACGTGTGTTCCCAGGGTCAGTGAGCCTGCGTGTGGTGAGGGCTCAGGAAAGTGTGAAAATGAAGAAACAACTCTTTCTGGGCTTTCCGAAGAATCTGTGCAATCCTGTAAACACGAGGTAAGGAACTAAGCAGTATTACCCCCCCGTGACCCCCCGCCACAGAGGTTTTGCCATTTATATTACGTGAATGATGTTCTTGGATAATGTGTACATATGGAAGGAACCATAATCACCCCTGTTTGGATTTTGGGTCTTTCTTGGTGGGGGATGGTTCAGGCTCCCCACGGGTCCCTCTGTCTTACCCCCATTCTGCCCTGAGTCGCCAGTTTTAGTGCCCCAGATGGTTCTTCGGGGCTGGTGGATGGTCCACGACACATCTGGGAAGGACAGAATGTCATCTTTCTACTTGCATGACAGCTTGGCCGGATTTCATGTTTTGCTTTGTATCAAAAAAACACAATATCGTTCAATCAATTTCCAGTAGAAATTTACAAGTCAAAGGATTTCTAATCTCATGTTTCCTCATGCGGAATCAAGAATGGGCAACCTCTATAATGAATTAAATAACCTGTTGAATTAAACTTTAGAAAAAAAACTGTTCCATAACAATTTTTGATTGATATACTGACCAATCCAGAGAATTATTATAAGGAGAGGATTGAACAATTAGGTTGTTATTCAACTCGGAAATTCCAGTCCTACTTTTGTGCCCTGGAGAAATGCTCACACAGATGTTAAAGGAACTCTGTCAAAGAATGTTTATTGCAACAGTGTTTACAAGAGCTTCAAAGGTGGAAACAACCCAAATGGCCATCCGGGGGAGGACAGATACATTACTGTGGTTCATCTGCTTAACATAATGCCGCACCCCAGTGAAAACGGTGAGCTGCAGCCAGACAGAGTCATAAGTGAACCCCAGTTATGTGTGGAGCTAGGAAGGGGACGCTGTGGGAGCACGTGTGGAGTTTACGGCTCGTGTCGGAACTTGAAAACACGCAGGAAAATTCTCCACCTCGGACACAAAGACATGTGTTGAAGGGTTAGGACGGGCAGTTATAAACACTGAATTCCAGAGAGCGGAGCGGGGAGGGGGCTTGGAGGGGCTGGGGGGGGGGGAGAGGGACGCAGCGGGGGTGGGGTGGGCGGGGAGGTCCACGGTCCACTGGGTTCGTGCCGTTTTGTTTCATAAACTCAGGATGTCCTTATACGTTTTGTAGGATTGAAATAGTTCATATTAACTAAAGAAAGCTGTGTTGTGGGGTAAAATTTAACCTCTGATGATTAAAACCTACCTCAGGGCTTCTGCTAAGTCACACGGCAGCTCAACAGAAGTTCACGGAAACCGCGTCACACCCGGTAGTGTTCTCACCCCTTTCCCCTTTTCTCCAGTTCCTTCCACGATGTTCCATTCTCCTCCCAGCCCTTGCCGGTCTGAAGGTTTACATGTGTATCTTGTCCTGTCTGTCTGTCTTTCTGTCTGCCTGCCTATCTACCTCCCCATCCATCCATCCATCCATCTGTCCAACCGTCCATCCGTCCGTCTATACACCTGTCTAGATATATGTCTGTGTTGAATGTTAAAAAACAAAATTCAATGGAGCAAATGTTAAGATCTTCTTGGCTTTACTTAGTGATCCCACCAGCAGACAAAGGGGCCCTCTGAGGAGCTGGGCAGAGAGAGGACTTGAATTGCTGGAGGAAGCTGGACCAGGAGGTTACATCGGACAAAGAGGGCGGGCTGTTACAAGGTCACTTTCCTGTAGGGACGGCAGGGCCCACCAGGTAGATTCCTTCACTGGTGCTGGTTCCTGATTGACTGCATTCAAATTCCACTTCTGGGAGAGCAGAGCTGTAATTAAGTCTCAGTTTGGTGACGCGGGGCTTAACAGTAAGTGAGTCCATTTATGAGAAATGCTGATTTACCCTAGTGATTTCAGGTTTGTCTTCCATCCCTCAAGCTGCTGGAACCGGTTCTCAAATGCTGCACACGCTGACCTTGGGCAGAGCTCCAGGACAAGGAGGAGCGGGGAGGAGGAGCCCGGGGGGGCTTTCCAGGAGGCTCCGCGTGGGTCCCACTGAGCTTCTTCTCAGCGGAGAACCTGCCTGACGGTCCTGCGATCTCCCTTGCAGAACAAGTAGCAGGCTGTTATCTGTCATGCTGATTTTCTTTTTCTTTTTCTTTTTACGTGGATTAAACAAAATCAATATTTATTCAATATGTCTTCTTTGCTCAAAAAGAAGAGAAATCCAGGAACAGCATTCCAAATGATATGGCATCATTTTTCAAACAATCAGAACATCCAGCATCTTTCTTTTTGCTCTGGCATTCTTGGCTAGTAGATGTCATTTTCTTTTCTTTCTTTCTTTTTTTTTTTTTTTTTTTTTGCTGATTTTCCTGAAAGCACTCCGCTGCTGCGCGGTCCTCCCAGCTGTACTCACTGCTGCCACCCCACGGCTGCCGGGACCACGTTCATCTACCTAACATCACTCCTCTTCTGCGTGGAGCCAGACAGAAGTCAGACCTGGGGGAAACGGGAGGAAATTAAGTCCTTTATGTTCTGGGTTTCTTTTTTGTTTTTTCTCTCTGATTTCTCCAGAGGGAAGCAGCTTACTGTCTCATCGTTCCTGATGAAAAGACAGCTCCTTTAAGTGAATTCCAGCTGAAACCTCATCATTGCAAATATGAATAAAGGAAAGGTCACTGAAAACGGAGTCAGGGAGCCCTGAGGGGGATCTCACCCTCTGCCTCTCCCCAAATCTGAAGACCCAGCCACCGGGACTCCCAGCTCACCTTCCTTCTCTTCTGAAAGTTTCTTGACGATTCCACGGTTTTGTCTTTCAGATTAAAATAGTTATAATATTTCACCTCAACACATCTTGTTTTGGGCTTTGGCTGGCAATGATTTAGGGACAGCCGGCATCTTTACATTACTAATTATTTTCCACTAAAGAGCGAGGTGTAGCTTCCCATTGATTCAAGCTCTCCGTGTCCTTCCACAGAGGGTCACTGTGTTCCGCTCATGCTGTGTCTTTGTTCCTCGTTAATCTCATTGATGGACCATGGCAGAGGCTGTCGGCCACCCATTCAGCCCTCGCGGCGCCCACTCCCTCTTGCTTCTAGAACATCTTCCCTCTTTGATGCAAAAGCTGTGAACTTTCATCTTTGTTTTCTACGCCCTGCATATGAGACGCTTGCTCCGTGTTTTTAAACATTTTTGAAAAAATCATAGGCTTGCACCCACGTTCATAAAACACTACTTCTATTTAGATGTCCGCCTCTGTTGTCCTGCCTCACCTGTTAGTCAGCAGTTACCTTGAAAGTAAGTCTTAAATTTCAGACCCAAAGCAGGAAACGTCCCTCAGATAAAAACCCACTGCACACACGCCCGCTCCTTTCCTAGACGTCTTGTCATTTGCAAAGGACAAGGCAGACATTGCATATCAGCTACCTTGTTGGAAGCTTCCTAATTTCCTCATGAATGGCTCTACCTCTCCCTTGAGAAGCTGAAGTTGTGCAGTGCTTTTTGATGGGTGATGTCTGGGCCCTGGCGTGACTGGCTCTAGATTTATGGCCATTTGTGAACGACACGACAGATACAGCCAAGTGACGGGCTTTGGGAGCAGCAGCAGGCGGGAAACAAAAAGGTGAGACGGATATTTTTAATCTCAAGCTGATTGTGTCGTAAACTCTGTTTAGAGAGGGTCTACCATCAGACCTCAGAAGGCAGACAGTCAGAGAAACGTGTCTTATACTTTCCAAGGAGGTTGAGAAACCGACTCAGATTGGACCATGTGACAAAAATTCATCAGCTGAGTCATGCTGCTCGCGAAGCTAGACAACTGAGTAGTGTCAGCTTGACAGGGACACAGATGTCGGGGCAGCTCTGCATTCAGACTGAATCAGGGATGTGCGAGTGCCTGCGTAAACCACAAACTAAGTTATCAGCAGATCCTAGTCTCATTCTGCACTTAATGTCAGGATTTCCAGATAGCTAGAATTTACGAAAACTCCCAGGCAGTGTGAGAAATAAGGCGGAAGGCAAAGAGGAGCCTCCCCAGCTCCCACCCTACCCCGTGGGCATGCCCCGTGGGTCACCTCCCCGACCTGCGCTGCTGGCTTTGGGCTGGTGGGTGGAAAAACACTTCCCCTTTTCACCTCGGGGCCTGGTAAACTCGGCGACCCAGGGTCAAAATTGTTGCTGGAGATGTCTGCTGACAAAGGAGCAGAGAGGGAATCACGGAAAGGAATCGGACCAGCTGCTCCTGAGACAGAACCGCTCTGTGCTAAGGGGACGGAGGAGGCCTGGCTGCCATCTGTTTCCCCGGGGCTGCGGGCAGCTCTAAATGCCCCCAAACCAGCAGACTTTCCCCCAGACCAGGGTGCCATCTCTACAACCATGATCAGTAAGTTCGGAGCTGGTGGGGTCACAGCCTGCAGTCTGATTTCTCACCTGGGTGCACAGGGGATGCTGACAGTGCTGGTGGCCCCTCAGGTGTGGTCCTTCCTGTGTATTCTGGGGGCTTCGTAGGCACACACCTGAGGTTCTGCACTGAGGGGTTTCTTCTCCAAGACCTGCCTGCTCAGAACGTGCCAGAGTGCTGAGGATGTGACCCCACCAGGAGTAGCCGTCAGCCCACAGCTGACACGAACCGGAGGGCGAGAGGCCCCACTGCCAGGCTCCTCGAGAGGGACATGGCTGGGACCTGCTCCACCCCGTCTCCCAGAGGTGAGGCGGCAGGGGGGACCCCGGGCGTCCACAGTGGGACCCGAGTGTGAGCACACACCCTGTTGGTTTCCTTCAAATGGGCTTCATGTGAAGACATATTTAAAGATTTTCACGTATAAACTCAAATCAGAAAAAATTCTTTGACCATTTATCAATTTTTTTTCTTAAGAAGACGATGTCTGCAGCATTAATTGCTCCCGTATGGATTATGTTTAAATGCAGGTTCTCCTAAGCTCGGTGCCGATTCCCCCGGATAGCTGCAGTTTTTCCAGGAGTCCTTCTGCCGGTCCTGAGGGTGACGTGGTCCGTTCAGCTGTGGCCTCACCTCAAGGACCTCCCCACCCCCTCCCTCTCCTGTCTACACTCGTGGGTTAAAGCCTGCAGGGTGATGTCACTGCGACCCGAGGAGGAAGGCGAGGAGCTGCGGTCACTGCCGCGGCCTTGGGACCTTAGCACCGATTTATGAAGACGGAGCTGCAGGGCCATTTCT
Source organism: Camelus ferus (assembly GCF_009834535.1). NCBI lineage: Eukaryota > Metazoa > Chordata > Mammalia > Artiodactyla > Camelidae > Camelus > Camelus ferus. Next base: position 11,493,862 of record NC_045731.1, on the reverse strand, counting down.
GCTCTGTTTTGCATCTTGATTGCAGCATAAACCCAAATCCCAGACCCTGTGAAAACAGGTCCTTTCCTTCGCAGATGCTCGTGGTCACAGCCTCCAAGAGGCACCGCTCACCTGCGTTCCTGCTTTGCCTGCCGCGTCTCTCATGGGTGGCGTCTGGAGTCCAGGCGGCTCCCCTCCCGCCCGCCGTGCACGGCATTGTCGGCCTGTCTGCAGCCGCAGAAGAGGGCCTCCTGTTCCTCCGGGCGCCCTAACAGACGAGCGGCGTATTTGCTGGTCAGGAGAGATGGCAGATCCCTCTTGTCACCATTCCTGTCTGTGTGCCTGCCCTCACCCCCGACTCACATCTAACTCCTCTTCTTTGTCCTTCCTTGGTGTGTGTGGGAGAGAGAGAGAGACACAGAGACAGAGAGAGACAGAGAGGCAGAGACAGTGAGCCCTCCTGACGGTTTCACTTCGGACGGTAGCTCTGATGCTTCAAGATCACCCCAGGCTGCTTACTTATCTCTTCTGTTTCCACCGCGTGAATCCAGGGTGCCTGTCGCCCATCTCACCCCTTTGTTTTCCTCCCCTTTTCGTCTGTAAGTGTATTTTTCAGGCTGTCCGTCTGGGTGGGTGCAGGAGGGTGGCCTCCAGCCTGGCCCCTGGCCCCGCTCCCTCTGCACAGAGCGGGTGGGAGGAAACCTCGGTCTTGGTCCACGTGTCCCGGGGGCCCAGGGACGCCACCCACGCTGGCGCTTGGCTGCGTGGCTGCGAGGCTCCGTGAGGCCAGACGGTGCTGGCTGGCAGTGCGGTTTGGTGGCACTAGTGTCCGCCTGGCACGTCCTGGCCCATTCGGCCGGTGCCAGCCTCCTCGTCAGACCACCCACAGTCCCCTCCCCGAACGTGAAAGCCTGTGAAGCCTGTTGTTATGGGTGTGGTTTCTGTGTTGGGAGACTGGGCCAGCCACGGGCATTTCTTCCAGCGGGAGAGCCCCCCTCAGCCGGCACCGTCGCCAGCACTGTCGCCGGCACTGGGAGCACAACCTTCTGAACAGAGCGGAACCGAGTTCACCCGCATCCCTGGGAAAGATGGGGGAAGTGCTGCCACCCTGAGGCCGCACGAGGTACGGCAGGCAGTCCCGGAAAGTCAGATTGGCTTGTGTTTCCCCTTGGATTTGTGAGAACTTCTCCTCTCCCCGGTTGTTGACTTCGTCGTCCCCGGCCGCGTTGGCAGTAACTGCAGGAAGGAATTACAGGACCTCAGAGGACCCCTGTCCTCACCTATTGGGTGATGTTTATCCACGCCTGCTCCCTATATGTGATCGTCCCTGCCCAGAAGAGAATCAAGACTCTTGTTTCAAATCAACTGCGACCTTCCGGGGCCCATGAAACTCATCACCAAAAAGGGATGTTTATCCGTGAATACATTTTAAGAAGTATAATTGCTGGGTCATTGATTACGTGTTTAAGATGCTTGTGTAATACTTCAATAATAAAACAGAATAAACAAAAAAAATAAACAATAGGCTTGTGTATTATGACAACCTGAATTCCAAGGGGGCCGTGCCGTTTACTGCTCAGTGTATAGGACCACCTACTTCCCATCACCTTGAAGACATCGCGGATCCTCAAACGTTTTTTGATTTTGACGTGGGTACCTCTAATTCTTCATGAATTTTGTTTAATTTACTTTTAAAAATCGTAGTTGACTTACAACATTTTATTAGTTTCAGATGTCCAACAGACTTAGTTTCAGGTGTTCAGTGTTTTTGTAGATTATACTCCATTTAAAGTTATTATAAAATACTTGCGCTAAACATTGCGCTTTCCTCGTGCTGCACAGCGCATACTTGCTTGTTGATTTTCTGTATAATCGTTTGTGCCTCTTAATCCCCTCCCCCATCATCCCAGCCCCTCCCCTCTCTCCCCGCTGGTAACCACGTGTTTGTTCTCTGTATCTGTGATTCCTTCATACATTTTAAATTGCGGGATTGAAATTGCTTTTGGTCTAAGAAGACTCATTCAAAGTCAGTTATTCACTTACTGATCTACAGAGGGTAATGCCCTGCCATGTCTTTTCACTTGACTTTTAGTTGGTTCCGTTTCCCTCTCTCTCTCTCTTTTTGGTCTTGAAGGCATTTGAAAATGATGTGGTTACGTTTATTGGTCCTTCCCTTATGGTTTTTGGCCTCAGTGGTCTTGTCAATTCAGATAAAGTGGTAATCAGAACACCTGGCCCCTGGTCAACAACAAAAAATACCTGGATGAAGTTTGTGTGTGTGTGTGATAGCCCTGATTTAGTAGCACCCAGGAAATCAGCAAGGATGCTTTCAGCGTTGAGATGTGGATGCAGCTGCCTGACCTAGAAGACACCTGGTCCCTCCCACAACCGTGGGGTAGACGTGGGCTGGACGTGGGGGTTCCTCCGGGCCCCTGCTGCACTTCCCTCCATCTCTGATGGCTTTAGCTCCCCCTTTCCTGGTCCCAAGACAGTAGCCTCGGCTACAGGGATCACATCCAAACAGGACACAGTGCAGAGGAGAGAAGGGGCATCTCTCTCCCTTGGTGCTTTTTAAGAGCTGGGACTAAGACTGACCTTCACGTCTCATCGTCCGCACTGTGCTCCTGCCAAGCGCCAGCCAGGAGGGGGCTTGATCTGCTGAGGATGGAGCGAACCTCAGCTCTTCAAAGCAACGGTGCCTGAAATCCACCACAGGGTAGATCTGCGGCGGGCCAGGTCACCCGTGATGAGAAGGACCAGGTCCTGACTGGGACGTGTTCAGCCGAGAAGGCAGCCTGGAGGGACTGGGGGCTGGACGGGACCCCTGAGGAAGGGGCAGAGCCGGGTGGGGCCGAGAGGACGCACTTGGTCCTGGCTCTGTTCCAGCCTGTTAAACCCACTCTTCCCCCCACGGTGACAGTCAAACAGCCTTCTGTCTCTGAAAACTGCAAAAAGACTTATGAGAATCATTTGGAAAACTGAGAAGAAAGAGTTCAGAGCAATGACCCTGTACAGAATAAATCTATATAAAAGTCTGGTGTTCTTCTGTACACTGAGATAATAATTTTGAATACATAGTGGAAAAGTTTCATTCACAATAACAACAAATATAAAAAGCAAAAAATAAACTGACAGAAGCCATGAAAGAAGATTTGGGATGAAAAAAACTAGAAATTAACTGAAAAATCGTAAGAGAGGATTTGATTAAATGCAAAGACAGTATTTCTTCAGGGAAAAGCTGAGAATTAACAATGATGTCAATTTTTCGATAATTATATTACGTGGAGGGAGAGGCAGGTGGGGAGGGACGTGGGGAAGGGGAGGCGGGGCCAGGTGGTCCTGGGTGGGGTGGGGCAGGGAGTGGCTGGGGGGTGGCTTCCCAGTGCGGGGGGTGGGAGTGAGTGACGGGAGCCCTCGGGGAGCTACTGAGGGGTCTGTGGCCAAATGTGGCTTAGGGCTACAATTTAAAAAATATTCTGCTTTGTGCTCAGATTTAGATGCTGTGTGTGTGCTGTTTTACCAGATGACCTTTGATGGCTTAATTTAAGGTCTTTTGTCCCACTTTTTTTATGACCGCACTAATCTGGCCAGAGCAGCGCGCTGGATTTGGGGAGGATGTCCGCCTTTCTTCTTAGTGAGGAGGCTGGAGAGGGGCATCCATCCGCCTGCTGAGAGCTGTGTCCCCGCTGCCCCGCTGCCCGGTGTGCTGGCCCGCAGCCCCCTCCCTGCCCTTGGGTCTGGCCTCCTGTCTGTGGAAACGGGCTTCCTGTTTCCTTTGCTTCTGCTCACATCAGCACACTGGGCACAGGGACTCACTACATTCCAGCCTAAGCTGAAGACAAGGGAACATTTTTGTCAGGACCAGCGAGTCTTGTCTTGGAACATGTGGACCCTTAGGGACACGTGGAGGGGCCTCATGGGGTCGGCCAGACCTGTGACTGTTGGCATGGGTTATACATGTGCTCACACACACACACAATACGTGTTATGTGTGGGTCCATAAAGTATGCTGTATGTATATGCACACACGTCACATGTGCACATATAATATACACTGTATATATGCACACACATGATATGTGTTATATGTGGGTATGTGACGTATGCTGTGTATATATGTACACACACCTATGACATACCCAGCAAAGGGTTCATACTCCCAAAAGCTGAGTACCCGTTGCCCTGTACCAGTGACCCCTAAACTTCCTGGACTGTGCGCCCCCCGGCTCTGTCACTGCTGACACGTAGATCACATGCAGGCGCTCAGTGATGGACTGAAGGTCCCCATTTCTGGTGATGATGGGGCTGTGGTTCTGCGAGCTGGGATCGCATGTCACCCAGCGGGTGCTTTGTCGCCTCGGGGGGAGCGTGACCCTGCTCCTTCCTGGTGTTTTGTCCCCACCCTTCCGGCCCTGGTCCTGTCACTGCTTCTGTCTCGTGACGTGGCTGATGGACTAGCGTGAGGAGAGGTGGGTTTGGCCTTTTTGGATTTTCAATTCAAAAAATTACTCTGCTTATTGAGAATCTAAAATCTGTTCCTTTTCCGATTTGGTTGTTGTCATTTGGAAACTGTCAGCACCTTTGGCACAATGCCCGTAGTTCTTGCCCGCCAGGCCTACGGGCCCCGCGTCTCCTGTGGTCCGCAGACCTGTCTTCTCAGTTTTGAGTGCACCTGTGTTCCTTGAATTAACTCTTTCTATATTTTACCCACATTGTTGTGAGTTTGGGACAGAGGCAACCTCCCTGGGTAATCTGACAAGCAATGATTCTGGACATCAGATCCATGTAAGAAAGTGAACATTAGGAGTATAGATAACTTATGTTTTTAAAATTTTTAACAATTTAAAGAAATTTTTAGAAAATAATACAACGAAAATTTAGAAAAAAATGTAATAAATAACATACTATAGCACATCTACCTGCCACCCAGCTTCATTAAATCTTAACACTTTGTCATACTTGCTTTAGATTAAAAGAAATTAGAGATAGAGCTGAATCCCACTGTATACACTTTTCCAACTCCACCCTCTACCTTTCCAAGGTCACGATTCTCAGTAACTTGGTGTTTTTCATTTCTGTGTGTATTTAATCCTACCACCCCATTTGTGTGTATGTATAAATGATATAAAATACTGTTTTGTAGGGCATTCATCTGTTTATAAATTACATTTTACATTACATATCTCTTGGCCATTTGTTTTTTAAAAATATATAGTTCAAGTTCATTGATTTGATAAATATGCCTTAATTTAGCAACTTCCCTGATTTATTTATGTGCACGAGTCTTTGTTAGAAGCCACCGGCGAAGACAGGATTTAAGGCGGAAGTCCTTCCGCTCTCAGGTCATAATTTCTATCCAGACACTAGGTGGTGATGTTGCGCTTTTAAAACCAGTTTTCTTTTTAGAGGCACTGGAGGGGTGAGCTACAACTTAAAAATAATCATTACATTTTCAATTTTAGCTCATTTTGGAATCATATTTCCCCATTGTTTAAAATGCAACAAGAACTCTTAAGTCTTAAGCTCGGAGGCACTGGATTTTGTTGTGCTCAGATAACAACCCCAATATCTAAGTAAAACGATATAAAAGTGAAATCTATCCTCAGGTGAAAAAGCATTAGAATTTTCCCATAAAAGGGACTTTAGAATTTATGCTGAAAATATTTAGAGACTTGACAGAGATTCTTATTCTCACGGAAGAGTGTGCCGAACCCAGTATTAACCGTTTTTTAGTGTACCTGTTTTCACAGAGAGAAAAAAGAAAAGGTTATTCTAGAAAGAAAAGATAATTTACAAGATAATCATATGATCTGGGGAGAGGAAAGAGACACAACTCTCTGGGAGAGAGCTCTCTGCAAACAAGCGCACTCACCCAGGATGCTGCTTCTAGAAGGAGGGCGAATGCCAGGAAGAAAGAGAATTATTCAGACCAAGACTGTCCCTCCTGCACGACGTGAAGGGGTGGGCCCTTCTCCCCCACCCACACTTGCTCTGACTGTTAATTTAGTGGAAAAGTGGTTTGTGGGCCCAGGGCCTGAGACGGGTCACCTGTAAGTTCTGTCCCATTGACACCAGGCAAGCAGGGGCAGGAGGCTGGGGGAGGGGCGCGCATCTGATTTGATCTGTCATCTGTGTTCACAAACCCTCACTTACTGATAGACACACACCTGCCAGAGCTGCGGAGTGTTTTAGGGGACAGTTTCTCCTGGGCTTCAGAGCCGGGGCACCGACCTTTCAGTGTTTTTGACCTACTTGTCTGTTCAGTGCGGGCTCCCAACTCTTAGGACTGTGGTCAGGACTTAGCAACAGCAATAATAAACAAGGATTAAAAAAAATAACATCCAGCGCTTGGACCAGAGAAGCTGTCATCCATGATCTATCTTTTTTCTAAAGGTTGACCAAGAACAATCCTAAATTCGCCCGATCTGAATTACCGGGTAAGGTACGTAAGATCTAGATGTCAAAAGCCAACTCAGACCTTAAAAATGGTCACAACTATATTTTAATTTGATGAATGTGTATATCTTTCCTTATTTGCAGTTATTTTTATAGCAAATTCCAAGTTGTTTTACATTCAAAATGTCACTGTACTGAGGGTGTACGTACAACTTAAGTGGTAGAGCGCATGTTTAGCATACACAAGGTCCTGGGTTCAATTCCCAGTACCTCCTCCAAAAATAAATAAACCTAATCAAAATGTCATTGTACTTAGTAAAACCAAATGAACCTCTCCCCGACAAATAAAAAGCAAAACAAACAAATAAGAACCCCCTAATATGTGAAGCAGTGGATTCCACAAGTGACTTAATTCTGTAATAAGAGTTTTTAAAACTGCCCTGGCTTAGATGTTCATAAATTCTCGAGATAAGAATATGAATATAAGTACGGAAATTTGGTTTTGATTCAATTTCCCAAACTAATTTTCAGATGGATAGTCTAGATAAGCATAGATAATTTCCTTTCATTCTGTCTAGCTAAACAGGTAAAATTGGAGGGACGCTCAAGTCTGTGTTGTTGTACGCTGTTCGTCAAAAGCTTTGAGATAATGGAAATTCGTATGAATATGAATTTGAATTTTTGTTAGATTTGTTTTAGATTACTGTTACATATATTTTTAAAAATACTACTCTATTTCATATATATTATGTATGTATAAATTGGTAGTTTCTAAAACCAGCACCTATAAAAGAAGTGAATCTTCTCACTGTCCTACCGGAGAAAACATACTCTCTCTACATCCTTGATCTCATGTAATTCTCTTTTTTTTCAGGGGTTCACCCTCCCTCTAGAAAGCCATGCCCTGGGTGATTTTCTCTGTTTTCAAAGAATCATCTCTCAGGTAGATTGATGTCTTTTCCCCTCTAAAGCATATCATTTGAAATAGTGAAACCTTGAGTTCAGAAGGTTCTTTCTTGCAAGTGTGACAAACACACTGGGAAGCACAGGTACCCCAAGCAGATGGAGTGAGAAGACAGGACCCTTTGTTTTGGAAGGAGTTGGGAGCAGTGTCACTAAGGCGTGGAAGAGTCTTGATGATGAGATGACAATGGTGATGATGATGGTGGTGATGGTTGTGGTGACGATGGTGGTGGTGATGGTGGTGGTGATGATGGTGGTGGTGATGATGATCATAATGGTGATGATGATGATGATGGTGGTGATGGTGGTGGTGGTGATGGAAGGCAGCTGCTTTCCTGGAGGCCCTTACTGGGCTCGTAGCCTGTGCCCAACATCAGGTCTACATCAGGTTCCTGGGTCTGCACAGTGGTTGTCAACTGGGATACCCTCCTCACCCCTCCCCGTATGATATCTGACAGTGTGACAATGTGACAATGTCTAGAAACATTTTTGTTTGTTTCTGGGGGAGGGGTACTACTGACATCAAGTGGATAGAGGTTGGGGATGATGCTAAACGCCCCACAATGCACAGGACAGCCCCCACAGCAAGGAACCTTCCAGCCCAATGTCACTATACTGCAGTCAGGACCCCTGGCCCTCGTGTGGCACGCTGACCCCGCTGTGTGGCTTAGACTCAGGTAATAATGGACATCTGGGCCCCAGGTGAGCACTTCAGGATGCCCTGTGATGGGAAGATACAGATTTCTTACTCTTTGTTCTTCTTCTATTATTGTGTCCACAAGATATGAAAGCTCATTGCTTTTTCGGTCTTTTTTTATGGCTATTTTAGAAGGCTTCAATGATCTTTCAAAGAAAATTGTACAAATGAAACAGTGTGTATTACTAATGTTACTATAACTTAATATGAGTAACATGAGCTGTTGTTCTGAGTGAGCCTGTTAGAAATAATTAGCGTTGTACTGCTAATTGGTTTTATAAAACCAATGTTCAGTTGAGGATGTGCTAAATCACAGGCCATGGGGACGTGCTGGTGAGGGAAAAGATGCAGTCGCTGACTTCCTAGAACCAGTAGTCTCAGGGAAAAGGCACCCACAACTCAGGTAATAACCGCAACCAGAGCAAAGCTGCAGCAGGCTCGGTGCTGGGGAGGAGAGGAGCCGGGCAGAGCGAGGCTGGGTGGGATGGGCGAGGGCGCAGGCCGAGAGGAGCAGTGGGGCTGGGGGCCGTGGGAGTCGCTGGTCAGTGGCACTGGGGAGCAGGAGGGCCAGCTTGGGACTTGAGCGCTTTATCATCAAGCAGTAAGAAGCATGAACTTCACTGTAGGTGAGACATAGTTGGTTTTTCTGTTTTAAAAAAAATCACTCTGGTTGCAGAATGGAGAATGGATTTGGGGGGGGGGAAACCATTTCATTGTTCTTATTTCTGTTATATAAGTGATACCCAAGGGCTCCCCCTAAACGGGCTTTGGTCAGGTGAGGAAGAGACCTCGCCTCTAATGCCCCGGTGTGAGGTGGGCTTCTTAACAGGCTGATGTTTGGAGCCAACGTGAAAACTCTAAAAGTGATGTCCAGATGGTGGGGCGAGGCCTGAACTGGGGCAAGTAGCCCAAACCGAAGAGCCAGGGGTTTCGACGCAAAGCATAAACCAAGATGGCACTGAGGCCAGAACTTCAACAACAGAGGACACACGGGTGGTGGAGGGGAGAGTCTGGAAGGATCTCAGACCGTGGGAGCACGCTCCCTGTGACTTTTCCAGGACACAGCAGGGCAGGTTCCCTTCCCGCAGACAGCCTCTTGTTCTGGATGGGTAGGGACCAGAGGTTCCTTGGGTTTGAGGAACAAATCTTCTTAACTAGCTCTTTCCAGTTTACAGCGTGGAATGTAAATTTCCCAAACCACCATTCCAGCTGGCACTTTCCCCAAAGCGCCGGGGCAGGACCAGCCCTGATATCACCAGCATTCCTGTTCTTTTGTCTCAGAGTCTCCAGACTTCCTGCCAGGGCAGGTGGCCAGCGTGCGTGGTGGAATATGGGGTCCCAGCAGGTTGGGAGAGGCAAGCAGCTGGGAAAGACAAGCTGGATGCCCATGGAAGGGACTGTGGAGAGGCCAGAGGACTGGTGACCTCGCCACCCAGAGGTGTTTGTTTAATAGTTAAATAAACCACACAAGAATGGATTTGCCCGCCACTAAGATTCAAGCTCACCCTGCTCCAACATTTGGGGCTCTGTTCAACTTCTGTATCGTTCTGCCTCTCTGGTCATCCACGCCCTACACTCTGCATCTGTGAGGGGGGCATTTAGGGTCCTGGGCTCTCCAAGTGGGGCTCCTTGTGGGCGGGGCTGCACGCAACAGGAGGCATCAGCACAAGGGAGTGGAGGCGCACAGACCATGCAGCCACGGCGAGCGTGCGCAGGGGCCCTTCCGACAGTGCTCAAGGACACCGGGGAGCAGGCTGGTGACCTGCTGGGCGACCCCCAGGGCAGGTGGACCCACAGGGCCTCCCTCCTGCAGGGATGGGAAGGATGCCCAGGTCTGCGTCAGAGTGAGGGGCTCACGTGATTGGTGGTCTGATTGCCACGCCTTGGCGTGGGCTCCTTCCCTCCCTAGAAGGTGGGTGTCCTGTCCCCTCTCAGTGCTGGCTCCCTCTCTCCCTCCGCTCCCCAGGACCTGTCCCCTCTTTCCAGGCCCTCACATCTGCCCACGCTCCCCCTCCCCCCACCTGCCCTCTACAACCCCCACCCGTCTTCCTGGAGGGAGAAGCACTGCCTCTCCCTCTGCTCTGCTGACGATGAGCCTCAAGGCTCTTCACCTTTGATCATTTTAAATCATTTTGATCATCATACCTTTCATCCTATGATCAAGATTCACACTTGGAAATTAAAAAACAGAACATTAACCGTGTCCCGGTCTCTGCTTTCCTCCGATAGTGCAGTGCTTCTAACTGAGGACGCAGATTGTCAGGAGCCATGGGAAAGAAAGACACAGGCGGGAACCAGTCTGCCAGGAGGTTACGTCTGGGCTCACTGGCTGCTTGGTTCTCCCATCTCACAGGAGTGGCAAGGAGTTCACGTGCATTTCGAGACCCCGGTTTAGGAGACTCTTAGGAGACTGCGGGATAGCTGGGGGGAGGGAGGGGTGCCCAGAAGAGCAGTGGCCTCTTGAGTTGCATCCGCGTCCCCTGTGCTGGCATCAGGTCCCGGTCCAGCAGCGCCTGGCTTTCGCATCCCATCTCCCTCCTCTTCTTCGTGGGAGCCGGGCGCTGGTTGAGGTGAAGGGCCAGATGCTCACTAGGACACCCCCGGGCTCTCTTGGAGCTCCTCCCTCCCCAAGCAGATTAATTTGTCTAAATATCAGAGAGTCAGAGGGTGTCTCCACCCACCACCATCGCAGTGACTCCGCCTTCTGGCTGGCTGTGCAGACCGCCCCTGACCTTGGTTTGGAAACCTACAAGTGCTCCCCTGACCATTTCCTCGTTGTCACTGGTTCTCATAAATGCAAAGGCTTTTCTTCCCTCCTCTCTGGAGAGACAGACTCGTGGCTCCTCTTCTGGCCGAGCCCACCCAGGCCCCCTCCCGCCCACCTGCCGGCCTCCTCCACGCCCTGCACCCCGGGAGCTCCGTGGAACCTGCCTATCCTCCCTGTGGTTTCTGTGGGAATCACATTCCGATCCTTAAGTGAAACGTCATCTCTTCGGGGACGCCTGTGTGACAGAACAGGAAACTGGTCTCTCTTTCTGAGTATCAAGCTCTCCACTGTTGGAAACCTGCTTAGTGTGGACCTTGACCCCAGGGGAGTGCAGTGATCTCTGGTTTAACGTGATGAAATCTTAGCCCCAAAGGGCAAACCGGATTATTACTGGTCGTACATTCTTAATAACGCACTAAATGAGCTGCAACCATGACTAGAGATAAAATAGGAGTTAATGGAAACACATTACGCTATTATTAGCGTTTAATGGAAACTTGTTAAGATTTTATTTAAAACACGGTATGAAAAGTGAAGTTATAATGAAACTGCGCAGAGGAGGGAGTTGCCAAATGACCTAGAAGTGGATGAACCCGCAGTGAGCTCTGGTTGGTGGCACTGTCCCAGCTGTCACCTGTCATGAGCTCTGTCTGTGTTCTGCAGGGACAGTGAGTCACAACCACGGCTCGGACGTGGTCTTACCAGGTCTGACACTGCACCCAGGCAGGCCAAGGGCCGAGGTCAGAGTCTGGCTCCTCCCCCGGCCGGCTTTCTGTCCCCTGGGACTCTGAGCCTGTATGCAGGGTGGTGGAGGGTGGGGGTTCCTGTGGGACTGGGATGGAGCAAGTGGCAGCCGCTGGGCCCAGTGATGTACTGAGGGCTGAAGTTTCCCAGCATTACTTCCGTGGTGGGAGCTGTGCCGAGAACACTGTCACCAGGGCTCAGAGCTCCCCAGCGCACCGTTGAGCAGACTGATGCTTCCCAGGTGTGGCCCTGCTGTCACTGCTTCTAGGAAGGTGCAGGAAAAAACCATCTTTTGTTGCTTAAAGAGGAGGCTTCAGCTTCTGGAGTGTTTCCATGATCACAAACCATCAGCAGCTCAAGATAGGCCTGCCGTGCATGTGTGTTCACACGTGAGGATGGCCTGACCTTATTTTTAGCAATTGAAATGTGGGTTAGACCCCGCCTGACAGACTTGGTCTTCCTGCTGTGTGGGGGCCCGGGGAATTTAACTGAATCTAAGCAACACGTGCACGTGGTTAAAGGGACAGATGCATTTTCTGTGGGGGACAGAGAGCAGCGGGTGGCTCGGGACTGGGAGCGAAGTGAACCCCACGCTGAGAACCGTGGGGTCTGCGTCCCCACCCTCCTTCTCCATCCGTGTGAGTCTCAGCCGGGCATTCAAACTCGCTGCAATTTTTTACATCAAAATTTAATCAGTGGGAAAAGGACCAGACAGACTGACTTAGAGAGACCCCTCCGCGCTGGAAGTTCTCGCTTAAGGGCGAAGTGACCAAAGAGTCATCATCCGAGGCCACTCGCAAAGCGTACGCAGTACCAAAGCATTCAGAAAATCATAATCACTGAAGTCTGCGTTCACCTTGAGGTTCACGCTTGGGGCTGTACATTCTGTGGGTTTGAGCAAACATATAGTGACATGAATGCATCCTTATAATATCATTCAGAGTATTGTCACTGCCCTAAAAATCCTCTGGGCTCTGCCTTATTTATTTCCACCTCCTCATCCTCACCTCTGGCAACCACTGATTTTTTTTTTTTTTTTTTTTTTGCTGTCTCTCAAGTTTTGCCTTTTCCAGACTATCACACAGCTGGGGACATGCAGTGTGTGTGCCTTCTCAGATTGGCTCTTTTACTGAGCAATATGCATTAAAGCTCCTTCGTGTCTTTTCACGGTGGAGCACTTTATTTCTTCAGAGCCTCATACCTCACTGTCTGGATGGATCACGTGGTAATTTCTCATTACGAGAGGGACCAAGTGGAATAAAGCTGTTCTGAAGATCGTGAACTAGGAAACAGCAAAAGAACTGAGAAGCAGCAAAGTGGCTGAAGATATAAAGTCAAAGGGGTAGTAGACGTGGAGGGGGCTACCTGGAGGCAGCCATCCCTTTCATCACGCGGAGTGGAATCTGCCGGTACGAAAGCTGCAGGAACACAGAGTAGGAAGCTTGGTCCCAGAGTTTCCCCAGTCTGCTCAGCGGAACATCACAACCGCATCAGCGCTTCTCCTTGAAATTGCACAACTCGTAGAGTCATTAAATCTTATTAAATCAGTCCAAGACTATGGGAGTTGTAACTGTCGGTTTCCAAGCACTGTGTAAAGTCTTATCAAACCATAGGCTTCTCTAATTGTATCTGAGACGCTTCCTTCCAGAACACACACACATAATCACCAAACCAAGGCGCTTGGAGACTCCTTTCCTTGGTTGATGTGACCCCTCCAGCAAAGTAACGAAGTGAATTAATTCCTAGGTGGTTAGCACTTTTTATGGTGACTATATTGGCTTAATAATGAAGGAAAGCCATATGTCTACGAGCTTCTGCATGGATATAGATCGAGAAAGTGAGGGAAAGCCAGTGTTTTGTTATGAGACCAGAATGTTGAATTTACATTATTTTCGTCTTACTTCAAGCAAGAGACTGTGGTTTGAATAACTCTGCTAAACAGCTTCGGTGATGAGTCTTGCGACTCTTTATCTTACATCTCCATCCTTCCAAAACAGAAGTAAACAGCAAGACTGCACAGAATTGTAATTATCCACAAGAGCCCAAGAATCTGATAAAAATGGAAATAAATGACTCAATCAAATGACAAAGTAATTTTCTATTTTCAGCTGACTGTTGGGGAAAGCAGTGAAGTAAATTTTCTCTCCACTTTGTAGAATTGTAAAAATTTTATTGACTCTTGGCAAATCCTGTTGTTACAGACCGTCCATCCTTCCGATATGTTGACTACTTGATTATTTATCGTCATGATTTTGCTGTGTGCATTGTTTTTTTCTTTTTTAATCTCATGAGGGGGTGGGGATTTGGTTAAAATTTAGTAGTTTCTGCTTGAAACTAAATGGAGTCCCTGGTGTTATATCTTGTTATTTTTTCTTCTCTTTTATTTTTTCAAATGTGATGTAATTGACATATAACATTATGTGGGTTTAAGGAGTACAATGCATGATTTGATACAATTATATATTGCAATATAATTACCACCTTAGTCTTAGTGGGTGCCTCTCTTGGGGTCATGTAACTATTTCCTTTTTGTGGTGAGAACAGTTAATATCTAGTCTCTTAGCAACTATGAGTGTATAAAGCAGTCCTGTTACCTATAATCACCCCACGGTGCATTATCTCTTCAGGACTTAATTACAACAAACATGCAAACTGCTAGATAAGCAGGTCTGATTATATTCTGCTCTTAAGGAGTTTTATTTATCAAATACTACTTCTAATTTATTTTTACAGTCCTTTTTTTCTAAACATTCTTCTTTTGACATTTTATTTGTGAGAGAGACACTTGAAAGAAAACAATATTTAGTTACAGAATCTGCCTTCCTGTTAAGATCGGAATTTTCTTAATTATTTGGTATTTGAATTCCTTCTTGTTTAGTGGGGCTTCCAATTGTACTAAAGTTTTAGTGGAAGAACATTCTCCTGGTACAAGGTGAATGAGTGTGTCTGTGTTACGCCTGTGTGTCTGGCTGGGGCTATGGAACTATGTGTGTCCCATTACGCCAGTGGTGAAAGATTAGTTTTTTTAATCTGGGAAATTGCCACCACTTCTGTGGGACATATTAAATGCTATATATATATTTTTAGTTTAAACTTAAATTGTGGCCAAGTTAGACCCCCAGAGGATTACGTATACATTTTATTCTGGGGAGAGTGCATACATTGAGGTCAGGAAATAGAATTTCTTCCAGCCCCCATGAATCTATCCACCATCCACCATGTGCTTTTCACCAGTCCCCATACCCACTCCACCCTTCCAGAGGTGACCACTATTCCTCAAGAGGTTTGTTTTTTTCCAGAGAACTCTGCCACGTTTTCTAGTGCTGACCATGCCATTTCACAAACTGAACTGAACTAACTAAACTTCTAAGCCTCCTCATTTGTGAAACCTCATGTAACCTTCCTCATAGGGGGTAGAGAGCGTTATGAGCATCAAATGAGACAAAACATGTAGAGTCCTTAGCAAGGTGTTTGGGAGAAAATAATTCCAAACAATTTCAGTTATTAGTACCGTCACCATTGTCAATCCTCAGTACACTTGATCATCAAAATTCTAGTGAAAAGACACTACAGTTATTCCAATTTTATAAATGTTCTGATAATTTTCAGAAGCAATTAAGACAATCTAGCCACGTGTCATAGATTTAGTCATCGGCATAGAGCACACAATTATTTCTAATTTTTTTCTGCTGAATTAGAGAATTTTCTACAGACTTTGAAACTATGAATCAGTGATTTAAAGTCCTTCATAATCAGAAAGGGAAATGATTGATTTAAGTGATACTGGGGAAAAGCTGTCGCATGTTAAAACCACGTGTCAGATTTGGGGTTGGTGCACCTGCTGTGTCCTTTGAGTCAAAGTCGCCGAGGGGACCTGAGGCCCTCCGTGCTGGTCCAGCTTGGTTCTCAGGTTGTCAGATTTCAGGTACAATGGTTGCCATGAAAACATCTTCCGTAGTGAAACATGTATCGATTTATTCCCACATGCTCAAAGGCGTTTCTGGTCAATTCAGGCTAACTGGAAAGTCTGAGAAGCACATTTAAAATTCTCTGTCATTTCATTCCGCCTGACATCTCAGTTCAAAGTTGCTCAGTGAAGTGGGCCGACGGCCTGGTGCCCAAGATGAAAGCCCCTGAATAAAAGATGAATGTGTGTGCTCATTCCAGCCCTCACTGCCAGAT